>NC_081409.1:208190682-208837756 GCF_030272615.1 Cryptomeria japonica
CTCTCTCTCTCTCTCCCTCTCTACATCTTATTCCCTCTTTCCCTCCCCTCATATATATCCCTATCTCTATTCTTCCTCCCTCTCAATTTCTATTCTTCATTTCTCTCTCCCTCCCAGCTCCCTTTCTTCTTCTCTCTCTCTTTCCCTCTTTCCTCTTGCATTCTCTCTCTCTCCCTCTCTCTCTCTCTCTCCATCTCTTTCCCTTTTTCCCTCTCTCTCACTCTCTATATCCCTCTTTCCCTCTTTCCCTCTCTCTCACTCTCTCTTTCCCTCTCTCTCAATCTCTCTTTCCCTCTTTCCCGCTTTCCCTCCCCTCATATATCTCCTTATCTTTGTTCTTCCTCCCTCTCCTCCTATATCTCCCTCTCTCTCTCTCTCTCTCTCTCTCTCTCTCTCTCTCTCTCTCTCTCTCTCTCTCTCTCTCTCTCTCTCTCTCTCTCTCTCTCTATATACCTCTTTCCATCTTTCCATTTCTCTCACTTTCTCTTTCCCTCTTTCCCTCTCTCTCACTCTCTCTTTCCCTCCCCTCCTATATCTCCATATCTCTATTCTTCCTCCCTCTCCTCCTATATCTCTCTCTCTATCTCTATTCTTCATTTATCTCTCCCTCCTAGCTCCCTTTCTTCTTCTCTCTCCTTCCCTCTCTTTCCATCTTTCCCTCTCTCCTACTCTCTCTCTCTCTCTCCCTATTTACATCTCTTTATATCTCTTTCCGGCTCTCTCACTCTCTCTTTCCCTTTCCTCCTATATCTCCCTCTCTCTATCTCTCTCTCTCTCTCTCTCTCTCTCTCTCTCTCTCTCTCTCTCTCTCTCTCTCTCTCTCTCTCTCTCTCTCTCTCTCTCTCTCTCTCTCTCTCTCTCTCTCTATTTCCCTCCCCTCCTATATTTCCCTATCTCTATTTTTGGTGAATGTTAAAATGGTTTATAGAGCCAAATTGGAGTGTCTGCGTCAAATGGATTGCACATGAAAAACGATAATCTTATATATTGGACCCATGATTTTGGCCCACATTCCCTAGTTTTGTCTTCGCTTTTTCTTTGATCACGAAAAGGAAACTCTTTTTTCATGTTGTTGACTTATCATAGAAGCATATTTAGGATATTCCATCACAATTTCACCACCTTTTTGCTGGTTGGATATCGTAGAAGACAAACATTTGAATTTTTTGTAGGGAATTTTTTAATATGAGGTAATTTTCTTATTATTTTTTACTGAAATGTTTATTATGATTTTGTTTGTTGATATTTAATAATATACAATTTAACTACATCAATAAGAGAAATATATAAGTAGTGCATATGTGAATAAGACCACCTTTATCACATCTTTCTACTTAGATCATAACTTCAACAATTTTAGCATTCATAACTTAATTTCATATGTTGCTATTGGTTTATGCAATTATTTTATACAATCTTTGTGTAGGTATATTTAAAAATCACCACCATGTTGAGGAAAAGACGACAAAAGCTAACATGGGAAGAGCATGAAACTAAGAATACAAAGACAAGAGAAAATATGAGGCAAATTCATCAATTAAGGAAATTGAACACCATAGAAGAAGACATGTCAATTGAAGAGGAATGTAGGAGAGATATGGTATTGGAAAAACCTTCTTGCAAAGAGACAATCGATGTCTGAGGTTGATAGCACACCATCTCTCACATATCAAGTTGAAGGAACAACATCGATCACATCTCAAGTCGAAGGCACACCATTTCTCACATCTCAAGTTGAAGGAACACCATCTCAAGTTTAAGAAACAACATCTCTCACATATCAAGTTGAAGGCACACCATTTCTCACATCTCAAGTTGAAGGAACACCATCTCTCACATATCAAGTTGAAGTCACACCAATTGTCACATCTCAAGGTGAAGGTACACCATCTCTCACTTTTCAAGTTGAAGGCACACCTTCTACAAAATGTCACGTTGCAAGTACATCTCATTTTCAAGGTACATCATCATTTTCATCTCTAGTTGAAAGTATGCCATCTATGCCTAATGTTGTTAGAATTCTTAATATTGAGGCAACTCGAACTTTGAGAACACCTCCTATAATATTGCGTAGAAAGCCTAAGTATTTGATTGATGTTGATAGTAATATTTTGCAACCAATGGTTAATAAGATTCCAAAGCGTACTTGTCAAAGGCATGCTAACCAAATTTGGAGATTGTACTTTGAAAAGTTAAATGAGAGCGGAAGATGTCAACTATTTATTGAAATGATTAGAAATCTGAAATTTAGGCCCATCATGCGGACTCTTGGGCTAAGAGCATCAGATGATTCAAGTGACAAATCAATTGTCAAGAATATAATGAGTGCATATAAGAGTGTGGGTTATAAATCACGCACGAAAGATAGCAATGTCACATGACGTGTCCTCACATCAACAATAGTAAGCACTCAAACCAATAAATCTCAGCACATTAGAAAGACAAGTAAAGCAATGGAAATTAGTAGAAAATCTCTAATGAGAGTAATGGGAAGGCGTGAAAGAGTTGAGGATCCAAATGATAAATAATTATGGGCATTCTCTGCTAGACTACCATGAAAAGATAAAGAAATTGTTGAAGCATTGAGATCCTTGATTGAAGAATTTTGGAAGACTAACACAAGGGTCTCTCCTAATCAAAGAGATGTTGTAAGGAGGAGAATTGGTATTCAAATCCAAAATCCACATCCGAAGCATTTTTTGGATATTACTCAAACACAATTTTTTGCCAAGTTTTTAGACATGTATCCTCAAATTCAAATTGGTCAAAGATTTTTGGGAATGGAAAATCCTTTTTATGTCAAAATAAATCACACATGCACTACTTGTTGTTGTAGAGTACATATTGAATTTTCTAATCATTATTATGTTTATAGACATATATGTGTAGATTTGCATACTAATAATATTTCGTAGGAATGTAGCATAAAGGCTCCACCTAGATCTTCAAGGGGCTTCATATCTACCATTTTATGTGAAAGAGTTGGTGGTCAACAATTTTATAATAAAGTATGCTTGGATGGCACATGTGTTCATTGCGGTGACTTGCAAAATTTTCCAATGTGTGAACATATGGATAGTACAGATGTTATTGGGAATGAACTAGTGGAATTTGGCAAATATAAGATGGTGGCCTACAGTGTAAAAGATAGAAAAGAAGAAAAAAGGTGTGATTTTGTCACTGAAAAGATTCTAGTGTATCAGTTTATGGGCAGTTTTCATGAGAAAATATTGTATGAGTATGCAAGGCATACCCATAGAGCTTGATGGTTGGACTTGCAATTCAAGATATGAAAGGACACATTTCCACTCAATACCATCATTTTGGTTGTTGAATTCATAGAGAACTACACACTAAAGCTATAGAATGAGGTTCAATCCCATTATTACAACTCCACACAGGTTGCTATATTTGTGCATATAGCATTCATGCATGTTGTTGATAGCACACATGAAAACAAGAAGATTTTGAGGGAGTACCACTTCTATATTAGTGATGATCACTCACATTCTATAGAGTTTGTGCAAGGTTTCTTTTAGATGTTCTACCATAATTTGGCTAGTACAGGTTTTCATTCTGGTAGCACATCATATGGTCCGATAATTGTGCCTCACAATTCAAGAACTATCGGATGTTTTATTGGTTAAGTAGAATGCATAAGAGCACTAGTGTTCAACATATGTGGAATTTTTGTGAAGTCGAGCATTGAAAGGGAGAACATGATGGTGTAGGAGCATGTATCAAAAGAGCCTTGGCATGAGAAGAGTTAAAGTACATAGATAAAAAAAAGTTGACAGATGCAAGAGCTATTGTCGAGTGGTGTAATGCTACAATGGGTTCAAGTAATCAAGGTGAGTCTTTAGTTGATAGATTTTTTTGATTGATAGATGATACTGACATTGCAAAATATGAGGATTGTTGTACATTGACAGGATCAAGTGAGCTACACTCTTTTAGAATCTCTAATACGGGTTCATGGACTATACATACATGACATATGGTGTGCTTTTGTTTGTCATGTGCAAATGAAACATGGAACGAGTGCGAGTCAAAGGAGTGGGTCGACGAATGGTGTATGAGAACTCTGAGCCCACTTGAAACATATTGACTCCCAATAGAATTGCAACTCACACAGATGGACCAAGCATCAGTTGACTTTGACCATGTCTCGGATCTAGTCCAACCTGGTAAATTATCTACATACATATTTAAATAAATTCATTTTATATCTATTTGTTCACTCTATTCATGTACATAAATGCAAATATGATTGCAGGGCATGTTTATGCAGTTATTGCAGTTGAAGACAATGAAGAAGGAATGGATTATTATCTATGTTGTTGTGTGGAGGCAAAAAAGAAATTAGATGGCCCTGTGGTAGATGGTGAAAACATTGAATACCCTATAGGATCAGTCGTTGTTATTGGTACATGGCTTAGGAGGTACAAATTGAAGAAATCTAACTGGTGGTTATTTGAGGACTTTGAGACATAGAGAAATATTCTTCATTATTTGAATCTTGTGGTGGCATCAAATGTTCACTTGACTAAATATGGGGGTAGAACACTAAACAAAAACCTATGGAATTTTTTGTGAGTCTGACCATGAGGCAATTATTGACACAATAAAGAGTAGAGCGGATCCAAATGGTTCATTGAATTGAATGTAAATGCAATAAATTAAAGTGTAATATCAAGCTTATTTGGATATATGTACATGGGACCTGTATATTTGTACAAATGAAATATTTGAGGTATTGTAATATTAAATGTCATTATGAGATACTTATGTGCAATATATTTTTGTTTAACAATGATTGAGATATTTTTCTGATTACTAGTAGAAACAACTTCTCCAATTAACCTTTTCAGAAAATTGATATTTAGATGGAACTAGAAAATAAAAATTGCAAAATAGCACAAATTTCGTTTCACTTGTCATGGCAACAAAACGTCAGCGCGAGTGTGTCCAAGTGGTTGGGTTTACGCTAGGTGTGCCCTTTTTTCTCTCCCCAACTCGCCCGATCATTTCAAGCCACACCTTAGCGACGCTTTCCCTTGAGTGCTCAAAGTGTGAAAAACCATCAAACTTTGACGTTGCATAACTCGGATCCCATGGCATGTGTGGACAATCCATTTGAACCTACAGGGTGGTGTGGTGGATGAATACAAAATACTCTCTTTCTTTCAGATAACTCAAATCCATTTTCTCATGGTCACATTTTTTCTATCACATCAAAAACCATCAAATGCATTCAGTGCAAGGTGGCAAAATAGCACAACTTTCGTTCTGCTTGTCATGGAAATGAACTGTTAGCGTGAGTGCATCTGGGTGGTTTTTTTATGCTAGGTATGCCCTTCTTTTGCTTCCCAACTCTCTCGATCATTCTAAGCCACACCTTAGCGATGCTTTCTCTTGAGCGCTCAAAGTGTGGAAACCGTCAAAATTTTACGTTGTGTATCGCAAAGCCCATGGCACATATGGATGAGCCATCTAAACCTATGGGGTTGTGTGGTGGATGACTACGCAAACCTCTCTCACTTTCAGACAACTCAAATCCATTTGCTCGTGGTCAAAATTTTTTGGTCGCATAAAAAACTGTCAAATGCATTCACTACAAGGTGGCAAAATAGAACAACTTTCCTTCCACTCATCATGGAAAAAAACCATCAGTGCAAGAACGTCTGGGTGGCTAGGTTTATGCTAGGTATTCCCTTCTTTTTCTCCCCAATTTGCTCGATCATTCTGAGCCACACCTTAGCGATGCTTTCCCTTGAGCGCTCAAAGTGTGAAAATCGTCAAACTTTAATGTCATGTATCTTAGAGCCCATGGCACATATAGATGAACTATCTAAACCTATAGGGTCATGTGGTGGATTTATACAAAAACCTCTCTCACTTTCGGACAACTCAAATCCATTTGCTCATGATCACACTTTTTTGGTCACATCAAAAACCATCAAATGCATTTAGTGCAAGGTGGCAAAATAGAACAACTTTTATTCCGCTCGTTGTGGCAATGAACCATCAGAATGAGCTCATCTGGGTGGCCAAGTTTACGCTAGGTATGCCCTTCTTTTTCTCCCCAACACACCCAATCATTCTGACCCACACCTTAGCGACACTTTCCCTTGAGCGCTCAAAGTGTGAAAACCGTCAAACTTTGACATCGTGTATCTCAGAGCCCATGGATCATATGAATGAACTGTCTAAACCTACGAGGTTATGTAGTGGACAACTACAAAAAAATCTCTCACTTTTGGACAACTCAAATCCATTTTCTCGTGGTCACACTTTTTCTGTCAGATCAAAAACCATCAAATGCATTTAGTGCAAGGTGGCAAAATAGCACAACTTTTGTTTCTCTCATCATGGAAATGAATCGTCAATGCAAGCACATCTGGGTGGCCAGTTTTACACTAGGTATACCCTTCTTTCACTTCCCAACTTGTCCGATCATTTTGAGCCACACCTTAGTGACACTTTCCCTTAAGAGCTCAAAGTGTGAAAACCATCAAACTTTGACGTCACATACCTCGAAACCCGTGGCACAAATAGATGAACCATATAAACCTATGAGGTCATGTAGTGGACAAATAAAAAAACCTCTCTCTCTTTTGGACAACTCAAATCCATTTTCCAATGCCTCGACTTTTTCTGTCGCATAAAAAATTGTCAGATGCATTCAATGAAAGGTGGCAACATAGTGCAACTTTCATTATGCTCGTCATGGGCACGAACCGTTAGTGCATTCACATCTAAGTGGTTGGGTTTATGCTAGTTATGCCCTTCTTTCGCTCCCCAACTCACCTTATCATTCTCATCCACACCTTAGCGACACTTTCCCTTGAGTGATCAAAGTGTGAAAACTGTCAAACTTTGATGTCGCATATCTTAGAGCCTGTGGCACGTATGGACAAGCCATCTGAACCTACGAGGTCATGTGGTTTATGAATACAAAAGCCTCTCTCTCTTTTGGATAACTCAAATCCATTTTCCCTTGCCTAGACTTTTTTTGTCACATCAAAAACTATCAAATGCATTCAATGAAAGGTGGCAACATAGTGCAACTTTTGTTATTCTTGTTGTGGGCATGAACCGTTAGTGCAATCACATCTGAGTGGCTGGGTTTAGGCTAGGTATACCCTTGGTTTTTTCCCCAAGTCGCCTAATCATTCCAAGCCACACCCTAGTGACACTCTCTTGAGAGCTCAAAGTGTGAAAACTATCAAAATTTCATGTCGCATATCTCAGATCCCGTGGCATATATGGATGATCCATTTGAACCTATGGAGTCATATAGTGGGCACCTATAAAAACCTCTCTCTCTTTTGGACATCTCAATTCCATTTTCCCGTGGTGAGACTTTTTTTGTCGCATAAAAAATCATCAAATACATTCAGTGAAAGGTGGCAACATATCGCCACTCTTGTTCTAGTCTTCGTGGGAAAGGACTGTCATGTGAGTGCATCTAGGAGGCCAGGTTATCACTAGGTATAGCATTCTTTCGATCGCCAAGTCACCTGATCATGATTTAATTTTTTTTTAAATACAATGTGATCATTTTGTTTTTAGTGTGAATGGGTATAAATAAAAGTTATTTGAATTTTAAAAGTAGTTTATAGGGTCCAGATTTAATGTAAGAGTTGACATCTAGGTTGTATTTGAAAGAAAAGGAAAAACCTAATTAAAAGAGTAATTTCTTTCTTAAGCATATATGTAGACTAGTGCAAAATAATACTTTCTAACTTAGTCTAACACTAATAAACCAACTATAACTAAATTGAAGAGACTAGTAATTGAAACTAAAAATATAACTAGGATAATGTTACTACTGTTTGTCTCCATGGACTATGACAAAATAGAAATTCTAGGCATGGAAATAAATATGTTTATTAGTTAGTAAGTTATGAAGTTGAATTATCGAACAAGAATTGATTTCAATTAATAAATACATAATAAGAATTGTAGATAAAACCTATAGAATATATAATAGTTCACATACAAAAATGTTTCTACAATTAGAGAAACTCAATTTCAATCATCAAATTTATATATGTGATTTTGGATAATAGTTGTAATATGATTTGCATTAACCAAAATAGTCATAAAGTCAAAAAATGTTTCATGTCGATAAGAGTATACCATATATATCCAATACAATGAGACAAGCTTGCCAAAAGCCATATGGCAATAAAATGTCACATATACATAATACAAAACATATTCTCAAAAATGTCATTCAGGCATACAATAAAGGCCCCTAGTCTACTGATTTCCCACTAGCACCAGGAAATAGATCACAAGCTACATTCGAATATCAAGGGGATGGAGATATACGTGATGCTGGTGTCTTTCAAATGCGCTCACTAGTCCTCCTTTCTAGACTTCTCTGGAGCTCCAACTGATACAATCAAAACTATATTACATCAATATATAATATATATGTAAAAATGAATTGTAGAATGACAAATAATAGAACAATTACTTACTGCAAACATATAATCACTATGTTCATCCACAATGGGGGGATGATCATGCTCAGGAGTGACAAGGCCCTACAACAAGAATTATGATAGAAATTAAATTATATACAAGTATCATTATAATTTTCAATATATACGATTAAAAGAACAATTGAAATGTACTGATTTGTCTCACACCTCTGCCAAAGCTTTTGAACTTGCTAGTGCTATAGCAACACCATGATCCAATGTAGCTCAAACATCGGGAGAATTATCTGATGTCAACAACTGAAAATGAAACAATAACTATTATTCAATTATCAAAACTACTAAACTTGTTTTACCACACCGTCAACGAATAAAGGTTACCTCAATGTAAGTGCCTCAACGAACTTCATTGCGAGGTGTCGATGTCAAAGCTCCAACACCAAACTATTTTACATCCAAAGTGACTTGTGAGAAAACAATTCATCTAATGTTGACTATTCACATGTAAATTTTGAATTATTTACTGGAAACCTACTCGATCACTCGATGGTATCGTGTAAAAGGTGGCTGGGGGAATGTCACAGGTAGTAAAAACACTTTGACCCTATATTTTTTTCACAATCATTGTACTAATTTAGTTATTCTGACACTTCAAAATAAAATTTAATAAACAAAATTAAATAAAGTTACAAAAATTTACCTGGGTATCAATGTTGAATGTCTCACTCAGCAGAGACTCTCTCGTGACCATACTCTTTGTAGCAGATGGTTGTTGTGTAGGTGCATGCTGAATTCTATCAAGCTGATAAGTGAAAAGGGCCCCACATGACTGACAATAGTGAGATGGAACTCGAGGGCTATAAGATTCATCAACATCAACATGTACTAGAGGCTCAACATACTATATGAGGATCTGAGGCAATGAGCTAATGGACTCTAAGGTATCCACCTCAACATTGTCCTTCACAATTGAAGGAATAGTCATGTGCTCCACCATGGGTCTATCCAAGGGTCTCAGTGCTAGGTTTGGGTCATGTTGTGCCCCTACTCTGTCATGTGATGATCCCCCACCCCTACCTTGAAAATTTAGGTATTCCAAATAGTTAGCGATCTCATTGGGGACAAACTCACAATAGAGTTTCCTCAAAAAGTACTAAGGCACCTCAAGATTATTACATGGCGACTGATCAAAAACCATCCACCACCTATCCCAAAAGCTATTCCTTATCCCTTCGTGGTGGCACCAATGGATAGGGAACCTCCTACATCCAGTCTGTAAGGGTTGATTGGTTCTAGGATCCATGAAAAGTGAAAGCAAGTCAACTTTGTTTATCTTCTTTTTCTTTACTGCAGCATATGATAACTTGTTTGCATAAAATTATTTTTTTTCTTCTCTTTTGTTGGACCACATATTAATTTTACCACTCACTAAACCTACATGGGCTACAATAGATTCTAGTGACCCTGCAAGTTTTGTCCTATGAGAGGTTGTGGAATTAGGATCTTTCAACCTATTTATCAACTCCTTAAGTTGTTTTTTGTTGTTTTCAATTTACCCTAATATGTTTTCTTGTGTTCATGGGGGATGTCTAGGAATTGGTGGAGGGGTTGGTTGTGCCTCTTCTTCAGAAGACTCTCCATGAGGAGGTGGTGGTGGCTTTTCAACATTTTCAGATGGATTCTAATTTCTTGAAATTTAAAACAACTTTTTGTGTCAACTTGAATTTCATCCTCATAATGCTACTTGTAATAAGTTAGTTTCACAAAATACCAATGGAAATGCTACAGGAAATCCAAACTCAACCAATGAAACTATATGAAATTGATATAAATTAAAAACATTATTATTACCTTCATGATTTATGTCTCATTGTGTCCTAACTCCACTGTTCCTAGTTGCAAATGGTGTGCTCTCAGACAAGCACTGATAACTTCCAAGATGGCATTTGAAGAATGGACTGATAACTAATAGTTCACAAATTTCTATGATATGCAATACTACATGATTATGATAAAATGCTAATTGCTATTTGATTCAAGATTAAAACTCATGGATGCATAAGTTTTACAAATGATTGGCTTGCAAATTCACTTGAAGTCTCACTCTCTCTCAACTGAAGCTCTTGATTTTATAGAATTTGAGAGGATGAGATGATGTGGCTCACATCAACGGTCATGATCAGATCTATAGATTTGGATGGTTGTGAGCAAAGGTGAAGGTTGAGAGAAAGGGGGAAGGAGAAGACAAGTGCCACTCATCTCACCTTGATTGGGTTGCTGACTGAGGGAATCTAGGGATGGCTAGAGAAGATTTAGGTGTGAGAGGACAAGTGGACTCAAGTCCGTCCTAAGATGTAGGGATGTTGGAGAGAATATAGAAGGAGGTTAGGAAATATGTGTATGTACACAATATTTCATTAAATTTGGAGGTTGAAGATAAGTGGTGAATTAATATTTAAGAAATATTAATTTCCTTAGCTACATGATGGATGAGTTGGCAAAGGGAAGATGAAGTGGAGATGGAAGGTGAGTTGGATAAGAGAGATTAAATAATTTAAGAAATTATTCAATATTTGAGACTATAGGATAGAAGAATAACCATTATATATTAGATATTTAATTAACTAGAAGAATAGGATAGATGAGTTAATTAATAAAATATTTCAATTGACTTAATTAATAGAAAGACACTAAAATGAATTAAATAAATTAATCTTTTCAAATTAATTATTTAATAGAAGAATAAACCTTAAATAAATATAAAATATTGATTTAATCGCTCATAGCCATTTTTCTGTGTATACATTTTGCCCCTCTTTGAAATAATGTCAAGTCAACATTGTTTCAAATATTAAATCAAGTCTCGATAGTGCGCCTGACGAAGATTGAAAATACTGATTGTGTGCCCCCTCAGGAGATTGATCATGAAATTGTTGAAAACTTTGGTTTGAACAATTGATCTCATGATAATTGATAAGTTCCGTCAATTAAATTTATTTGTAAAAAAAAAAACAAATTAAATTGCCCCATTGAATGGCATTAATTACTCTTTCAAATAGTAAATATAAAATTAACCAAGGTTAATTTTAATTTCATTGTTATCCTTGTCAGCTTGTGAAGAAAATTGTCTTGGTGAGGTGGCAAAATCGTGATTCCTATGGAGAACAATTGATTTGAGCATGTTTGACAATATCAGCGACCTCCTGAGTATGGGTTGCCAGTATGTATCTTATCCTAAGCTTTGTTTTCAACTTGTCATGCAACTTTTCATGTTTTTAGGTGCGTTTTTAAATTTTTTAATTTTTTTGTGATTTTCGGCATTAGGTTAGCACTTTTGCATTTAGATTTAGCGCATATGCAATTAGGTTTAATGCTTTTTCTCATGATAGCACTTATGCTCATTTTTTTAGCACATATGATAAGGATGTTAGCGCATATGCATCAGTTAGTGCTTATGTTTCGTTTGTTAGCGCATATGCATTGTGTGGTATCGCTTTTGCATGTTTCGTGCATGTGTGCTTAGGGTTAGTGCGTTTGTAGAAAAAGGTGGTGCATATGTTGTGTTTAGTGCTTAAGTTCAATAGGATAGCGCATATGCTCTAAATTAATGTTTTTGATAGATACAAAAGCCAAAAAATTACTTTGTTGATTAGATTTAACGTGTTTGATGCATGTGTATAATGAATAGGGATTTGATTGATTGATTTGATTTTTTTTGATAAATTAGCTCTAAGAAATCGATTTAGTTTTTGATGTAAGAGCTTAGAAGAGTTTTGATTTAACTCAATGGTTGATAGAAAACCATGATTGATAGGTTTTAAAATGATTTGATAGCGTAAGTTGCTTCAGTTTGATTTGATTGATCTAATTCTCTTGATAAATAGGAGAAAATTGATGTCCTCCAGCATCGAGAGAAATTCTCGGCAGTACGTCATTTAGTGCCAGAACTGACACAGGCAAAGGTGAGACATATAGATGCCTGCGATTTACGCCATCTATTGTATATGCCTGAGATTACCCATAATAGAGGATTGTTAATGACATTAGCCAAGAGATGGCACAGTGAGCATAACACTTTCCACTTGCCCATGGGTGAGATTAGTGTGACGCTCGAGGATGTCTATAGGATTCTGCACATCCTAGTGATCGACGAGTTAGTGTAGTATGATTTTCAGGATCATGTTGGGATAGAGGCTTGCAAAGCCATTTTTACTGATGAGAGAATCTCTAAAGGAGAGATCCCATGGGAGGATATGGTTATGTATTACGAGACTCTCCCTATGACTCTTGTTGGTTTGATTGGAGGATTCATTTGTCCTAATAGGCGATCGCGAGGTTTTCTTGTTGGATGGGGTGAGATTCTTTAGAGTATGATGCAACATCAAAATTGATATGCTTGGGGTGTTTGTATGCTGGCACATTTATATCATGATCTTCATCAGGTGGTGTATGATGAGAGTGCTAGTTTGTCTATAGGATGCACACTTTGGCAGATCTGGTGCTGGGAGCACATTGCTATTACTCGACCTATCCATCACAGAGCTCGTGGAGAGAGGTGGCCATATGTGTATCTATATGCAAGTATCCTTACTCAACATAAGCTGGGTAAGATGGAGTATTGGCATTGGGTTCTTGATTCATTGGATAGTATCACCTGGAGACCATATGTTGATTGTGAGCCATGGATGGATGATGCACGAACATTACCATTTATTATGCAGAGTAGATATCTCCTTGGTCGGACTCCTTACATTATTGAGCGATAGTTGATTAGTCACATTCCTAGATAGTTTGGTATCATTCAGCCTATGCCTACTGGTGTGATGAAATATGCTCGTCAGTACAGAGATAGATGAGATTGGGGATCTTCTTTGTCATTTGAGATTGCTTGCGCAGAGTTTCTTACTACTCCGGAGAGTGGCTTATGATATGAGATTACACATTCTTGATCTTGGTGTTACTGCAGAGTATGTTCAGTATATACTAGCACATCCATGTCCTTGTATTACTGATCTAGCAGATCCTCCTCCTAGCTCAGGAGATGAGGATGATGATTCAGATGATCCAGGTGTTAGGAGACGGAGACAAAGATGAGAGTTTAGAGATGCTCAGGAGTTTGGAGGAGATGAGGGTGAGGATGGAGGTGAGGGTGGTAGGAGACTTGGATGGAGAGGAGGTCGATTGAGAGTCCATGGAGGACCATTTGGACCAGTGGGAAGGATTGGGAGACCGCGTCTTATGGGTGGGAGAGATGTTGGCCAGATTGGGAGGGATACTGATAGGGGAGGGATGAGATCACCAAGAGGTTTTCCATTGAAAGGAGGAGGTAGGATGAGTGGACTGGATGGGGTTGTGGGAGAGGCATTGATTTTGGTCAGATTCAGCCAGAACCTAGGGTTATTGCAACTCATGGTGGAGAGGATGAGGATCCAGAGGATCATGTTCCACTTATTAGACAACGAGTTCTGAGAGCTACTCGGACTGAGATTCCAGCAGGTGGACAGGGAGGCGGTGAGTAGGGGATTAGGGTTCATGCACCACAGCAGGATGTGCTAGAGTAGGATGCACTAGAGCATGATATGCCAGAGCAAGAGACCACTGATAGTCTTAGAGCATAGGTACAAACTTTCATGGCTGAGAGGGATAGAGTTGTTAGGAGACAACAGGATACTCAGGACCTTCTTGATCATATTCAGCAGGTTGGATCGGGTACTCTCTCAATTGACACTTTTAGAGAACTAGTTCAGGCCAGGAAGGAGACTTCCCATTGGCAATAACTATATGAGGAGGTAGTCGCAAAGAGCCAGAGAGCAGGTAGCTATCATACCACCGTGTTGATGGATACTAGCAGCGGTGGAGTCATGGGACCTCCTTAGAGGAGTGGTGATCATGGGAGACAGGCATCTGGAGGATCTTCTCGCCCATAGCCATAGAGACAAACAGAGTCAAGTGGTTGTGGTATAGGACAGTCGTGACTTGATTTGGAGGCACTTGTATTGTTTATCTGATATCATTATATACTTGGACTTTTATTATTTTATGATGATCTATATGCAGACATGGACTCTATATGATGATGATCTTTATTATGCATGTTACTCTATTTTATGATCTATATGCCTTGATTATATGGATGGAGTGATTAGATGGATGATGATATGATGATGATTGTCGTTCCTTGCTTTATGATAATGATCTACATGATGCAATGGTAAAAAAAAAATATTATTTTTATTTTTTGATGACCTTGGATGCAAATGAAAATGATTACTAATTTAAATGATGCAATGATCTATATGGAAATGCAAATGTTTGCTTATGCACTATGCTATTCGAATGATTTTTATTTTTCATGCAATTAAAAATTATGTGAAAAATGCAAATGCAATGATTGATTGTTTTAAGGTTTATGCATAATATGATTATGAGTCTAAGTGCAAAGATGCAACTAAATGAAATGAAATGATAATGAAAATAATAATGATGATACACTACATGATTAATGAAATGCACTTATGATGAATGCAAATTAATGCAATAATTAAAATGCAACTAAATGAAATGGATGATGATTAAAATGATTATAAAAATGAATGCACCTATAATGATCAAATGCAAATTGTTTTTGTTTGTCCAAGTATACTCAATCTTTATTTATGACCGTTGATCTGTTAATGAAATGATATGCTTATAATACAACTGACAATTAATGCTTATAATGAAGATGAATAATGAGCTAATCTAAAATGATCTAACTAAAAATCATACGGCCATTCTTCATATGTTATCTTGTAACAGTTCTTGATTTCATCATTGAGCTTTAAAATGTTGTAAGAGAATACAAGAAACTTGACATAAAGATTCAAGATGACCTGATTATTTCTTACATGGATTTTGATATAGAAAGTTAATTCAAGCAACTTGATATAATGAGTCAAGATGACCTGAGTATTTCTTGTAGAACAGACAAGGATTATGTCCTTTCATGCATGACTTGGAACGTCCTCCTTGATCTTTTGCCAATCATATCCTCAGACAAGTACATACCTTAGTAAGAGATAAACCATAGACAACAATCAAAGAAAAATAATCATGCCCCATCATAGCTTCTCTAGTCATGGACATCCTTGAGTCGCATAGAGTACATAATTAGTAATAAAATCAAGATATAAACATTGAATCTTGTATGTCATTCTCATGTTCTTATGGTCATTAACTGATATAATCATCTTGATGAATGATCTTTGATAATGCTTTATTACTTGCTGGTTGATTCTTATGTTTTAGACTTTCACTATTCAGTTATTATAAGATGCCTTGATCTTCATTGCTTTGTTGCTCATTATATGTTTCAAAACCCTAGGTGTTTTTGATTTTTCTAAGTTTTCCGAATGTTTTGGATTTTCAAAGATTTAAAAGATCACCTGAGGAAAAGCAATTAGGATTTTGCCCCCAGTGGAAACAAAAATTTATTATGGATGTATGAATCGATCAAGATCTAAACCATGGCGGGATACAAATGTAGATTGATTGATTCTAATAAAATCTAAGACAATGACTATGACAAGTATGTCAAAGATTGATAATTGTTGGTAAGCTACATATTTTCTGCTAATGGTTCAGAGCAATGTATGCGAAAGATGGAATGGATAAGCTAGGATATGATTGAAGTGATAGATGCAGGAGGAGCGGATAGGATAGAATGAATAGGTGCACAAAGTGATCTCATAGATGAAGGAACTTACTTTTTAGATAACGTCTATTTACCAAATTTTCACCATCTAAATTTATTGCATTTTTTTATTTGTTTTTGATTTTTTATTGATTTTCTGCTTTTCTGATGTTTACTAATTTCTTTAGGACTTTATATGCTTTTTATTGATTTTTTCCAAGACTTTATATCTCAAGCATATAATTTCTTGAGATGGATAGAATTGATAGGTTCATCAAACCAATCACCTTCAGGGGTAGATAACTTTTATACTCCCGATCCATATGTTGCTACTATGACAAAAGGTCCTAGCCAATTTGGTTCAAATTTTCCCTTCTTGTCTCGGTCTTGCTGATTTCTTGGATTCTCCCTTAGAACTATATCTCCAATTTGAAAAATGTGCAGCTTGACCTTGTGGTTATAACTTCTTGCCATTCTTTGTTGATATACTTTCAAATGATCTGTTGCATTTTGGCGACATTCCTGAATCAGTTCAAGTCCCTGGAGTCGAGAGACGCATTGGTCTTCTCCTGGTATGAGACCTTTCAAGGATACTCATAGAGAAGGTATCTCCACTTCTATAGGTAATATGGCTTTTGATCCATAGACCAAACAATATGGAGTTGCCCCTATTGGAGTGCGGATGGTAGTTCGGTAGGCCCAAAGAGCAGGATTTAGCTAAATGTGCCAATCTTTTCCAGCTTCATTGACTGTTTTCTTTAAAATTTTCAAGATAGTTTTGTTTGATGCCTCAGCTTGACCATTTCCCTATGGATAATATGCAGTAGAAAATCTATGCTGGATATGAAATTTTTCACATATCTCCTTCACATCTTGATTTTGAATGGTCTTCCATTATCAGTGATAAAGGTCATAGGAACTCCATAGCGACAGATTATATAATTCAAAATGAATGATGATATTTGTTTTCTTGTCACTGTTGTTAAAGGCACTACTTCAATCCATTTAGTAAAATATTCAGTAGCAATCAGAATAAACTTATATCCATTGGAAGATGAGGGATTTATCTTTCCTACCAAATCAAGGCCCCATTGAGAAAATGGCCATGATCCTGTCATAGGATATAACTCTTGTGTTAGTGCATGAATGAGTTTCTCATGGATCTGACATTGTTTGCATTTCCTAGCATATGTGAACTAATCTCTCTCCATAGTAGGCCAATAGTAACCCATACGAAGAAGTTTCTTAGCCAATGTTAAACCACTTGAGTGTGTGCCATAAATACCTGCACGAACTTCGTTAAGAACTTTCTCATATTCTTCTTGTTCAAGACATCTCAAAAAAGTACCATCTATACCACACCTATATAGGATATTGGCAATAATAGTATAGCGAGAGGATTGATTGATAAAATTCCTTCTCTGATTGCGGGAAAATTCAAGAGGAAGGATATTTTATTTTAAATACTGATAAGTTTGACCGTATAAGGATTGACTAGTTTTTTATATATGGCAAATTCGGTAGGTGTGTTGGGATTGAATGGTATGGTTTAAGATATCTTCCACGAGAAATTCGTAACGATGTTGATTCTCCTTATTTTGCAAAAGAGATGTTATTGTAGCTATTGCATCTGCTACTTTATTCTCATTTCTTGGAATCTGGGTGAATGATATTTCTTTAAAGTGTTCTTTAAACTCCTCTTCAAGCTATTTGTATGGCATGAGCTTATCATCCTTAGTTTGATATTCATCATTCATTTGATTGATGATAATCTGTGAATCACCATAGACATGTAGTTCTTTGACATTTCATTCAATGGCAATCTTGAGCCCAATAGCCAATGCTTCATATTCTGCAGTATTATTGGTACATGGAAAGCATAGTCTATATGATTTTAGAATTGTGTGTCCTTGAGGTGTGATGAAAAAGATTCTCGTGCCTGATCCATATTATATATAAGAACCATCAATGTACAATTCCCAAAAGTTTTTACTTACTGTCAAAATATCCACATCAGGAAATTCAATGTGCAAAGGCATGTCATTTTGTAAAGGTGCATCAGCCAATTGATCAGCGATGACCTATCCCTTGATATCTTTTCGGTCAACATACTCTATATCAAATTCACTCAGTATCATAACCCATTTGGCTAGTCTTCCTATCAAGGTTGACTTGCTCAACAAATATTTGAGGGGATCTATCTTTGCTATTTGTTTTATAGAATGAATCAACATTTAATGTCGCAACTTCTGAGTTGCAAATACAACTGGTAGACATGTCTTTTCTATTGAGGAATAATTTAATTCATAGCCAACAAGCATTCTACTGATATAATACACTGCTCTTTCTTTCTTTCTTCATCATGTTGAGTTAGGAGAGCTCCTAATTATTATATCCAAGCCATCCATTAATGAAAACATCTCATGTCATGTTGATATGTCTTCAATTATATCAATGTTTGGTAGCGGGAAAACATCTTTTGGACATGCTTTATTCAGATCTCTGAAATTTGTACAAAATCTTATGCTTTTATCTGGTTTTGACACTAGTACAATACTTGAAACCCATTCTGGATAAGCAATAGGTCTTATAAAATTCACTTCTAATAGTTTCTTCAACTCAGTTTTTACAAGAAGAGAAATGTGTGGATGCATCTTTTTTAGCTTCTTCTTAACTGCTTTTTCTTTTAAATCCACATTAAGATGATGCATGATAAGATCTGGATTAAGTCCTGGCATGTCTGCATAGGACCAAGCAAAATTTATTTGTCTTTGCTTAAATAATTCCATGTATTCTTTCCTCTCTTCTTCTGATAATGAGGCATCATAATGAAGTATTTTAGGATCCTTTGATGTACCAATGTTTACTGCTTCTATTGGTTTTATCAGGATAGCATATCTCTCTTGAAAATATGCAGGAAGAACGTCAAAATTTCCATCTTTTGGCACCTCAAAGAGGTTTTCACCATCAGATACGTCCTTTATTTTCCCTTTTGATTGATCTAGTGTTGCCATGAAACGGTTTTCAACAGTAGGTATCTTTCCTTGTTTTATTTCACTTTTGCAACTGGAAAGTTTGACATGCTCTTGGCTACGAGAAACATTACTTGATTCTGTAATGGAGATATCTTAGGTGTGATGGATTCAACAGCATTAAGGTACACAACTAAGTCATGATCATTGGAAAAGACATTTAGTTTAGGGTTTTCTAAATTATCCCAATCAATTAGTTCAGGAAGAAGAAGGGGTAAATCATAATCATTGTCATCATTAGGCGCTTCAAATTTCATGACATAATGATCATAATTTGGCATAGAGTAGGTATTGTCATAGATTAAATGTTTTTGAGAATTGTCTTTCCCAAGCGTCTCCCAATTAGTTCTAACAAAGTCAGTATTAGTATTTTGTAGTTCACACTCAAGTGGTTCTTCCACTGATGTTTATCTCTTAAACAAATGGATTATATCAACACACACACATCTTTAATACTGCAAATTCCTTCTTGATTGACCTCATTTGTATTTTGGAGTTGACATACTTGTGTATATGATAAAGAGGATTCTTTTTCTAGAGTTTGTCTCCTTTCAAACTCAATTTCTTCTGGACTAATAGTCAATCCGACTTGACTATCTCTTAATTCTTCTATGGTTTTGCCACATCTGGATACATCTTGTTCCTCTTTTGATGAAAATCTTATATTTCCAAATGCTTGATCTATCCTTGTTTGTACTTCTTGTGGCATTACTTCTTTGTTAAGTTGTCATTCCCTTTCCTTTTTGCATATGCCTCTTTTCTCTGAATTCTGAGTTTTTCTTGCCTTCTTTCTAACTCCATCTTTTGTTTTGTAATAGACAAGTCTTCCTTTGTGATAGTTGCTTGGTCTTCATTGTTTTCCTTACTTGATGTAGTAGATAAGATATTTGGACCCCATTCATACTCATTTGAATCTATCTTTGAATCATGTTCTAGGACTACTCCACTATACCATACAGGAATGTTGTATGGTGCAAAAAGTTCCCTAATTTCTACCATCTCTATTTTTCACTGCTTCTGGAATATCTTGTTCAGATTTTGCATTTTTTTGTATTTCCAGAACTCGTTGACAAGATTCTTCTTTACCCTTGATGGTAATCTCCTCATCTTGCTTTTCATGTTCTTCTTGCTTCTTTTGTTTATTCATTACTATTTCTGCCACTTGATGTAGCTTTTCTTGCCAATTTTCTTCTCTAGACACTGATTTCTTTCTCCACTTTTGTTGTTGATGATTATGTTTCTTTTGATTGGGTTTTAGATATCCAAGACCAGGTTTATCTTCTTTGGATTGTGAGTGTGGACAAATAGGTTCTGAGATACCTTGATGTCGCTTACCAATTGGTCTTTTTCCTTCATATCCCATTTTTTGCATGATTTCATAACCTTTGCCATATTGTTTAATGGAATATTGACTTCTGCTATTGTTGCTATAGTTTTATCTTCATCCTTATACAACCAACCAAGAATGTCTTTTTCATCATTTTCTTCTTCAAGAGTTCCAGTGCTAACAAATTTTCCTTTAAACATATGTTTTGGACTTTCTGATGTCTTTGATTGAATATCTGTAGGCTTTCCATATGACTTAGAGGAAAGTGGAAAATTATGCAAAGAATATTTTCCCATTCCTTCATCATTTAATTTGAGCTTTTCCTCAAAGGTTTCCCATAACTTTTCTTGAATTTCTTTGGTAGGATATACTGATTCTCTGTTATGTGGAACTCTTGTATCTTGTGTTGGCTTCAAAATATTGCAATATTGACTAGAATCTGCAATTATAGTGATCTCTTGTCCTTCATGAGGAAATTTTAGACATTGATGATATGTAGAAGGAACTGCTTGCATTTTGTGAATCCATGGTCTTCCTAGAAGAATGTTGTAAGAGAGGTTCAAATCTAAAACCTGACATAATATATTCCTTTCCACGGGTCCTATTTTAATTGGTAACACAACAGTTCCTTTAGAAGAACGTTCTGCTTCATCATAAGCCTTGATGATTATTTTCTTTTTTGGGTCCACTACATTTTCTGAATATCCCAAAGCTCTTATCAAACTTAATGCACAAATGTTTAAGTCGACTCCTCCATCTATGAGTACACGTTTGACACAAGTTTTATTAATGGTGACTTCAACATGTAAGGGAGCATTGTGAGGATGTTGCAAGGATGTGTCATCATTTTCAAAAAATGATAAGCAATGAGGGCCTATAAGGTGTCCTACCATGTTTTGAAACGGATCTATATCCAAATCTTTTGAAACTGTTGTTTCCACTAAAGCTTTCTCCAAAATTTCCTTATGCATAGGTGAAACCTTAAGAAGTTCCATAATTGATATTTGAGTGGGTATTCTAATTTGTAATTGCTCTACTAAATTGTATTGTTGTGAAGTGGATATTGGGTCTTTTGTTACACTTGGAAAGGTAAACTTTGCTTTGCTTCTCGTAATAACATTGATTGGCTTTGAAGATGGATTATCATTAACAATGATAACATTTACCACATCATCGTATGCATAAGTGTAATTCACTTTGGCTTTTCCTTTGTCATAATTTGGAAGTGGAGTTTTGAAAGCTAGGTGTGATTCGTTTGTCTTATGGCTATCCACTGTGATGGTTCCATTATCGATTAGATCTTGGATAAGGTGTTTCAATCTTTGACAATCATTTGTTTGGTGCCCTTTATTCTGATGGTAATTGCAAAAATGATTGTCATTCCACCAATTTGGCTTGACTGGTGGTTCATAACTTCTTGCTTCTTAAAACAATCAATTTGTTGGAAAGTAGAGTTTTTGGAGCTGATTCCAATGGTTCTCCAATATTTGTGAATTTCCTTCAAGGATTGGAGAAGGACTTGGTTTTATTGTTTTCTGGATTGTTATTGCTTGGGATTTGACTTGATAGATTAAAATTTGGTTGTTGTTGTTTTGTGGCACTATTATCATCATTTCCTCCATTGCTGACATTCCTATTCTTTGACCAGAACTTGGGTTTGTCATTGTTGTTGTTGTTGTTGTTGTTGTTGTTGTTGTTGTTGTTGTTTATGTTGTTGTTGTTGTTGTAGGAATTATTGTAAATTTTTAGCTCTCCTTTCTTTACCATTGCATTCTCTATTTTCAGACCATTCTCAATCATTTTGGCAAAGGGGGGAGGACATTACATTCTTAGTCGATAACTCAATTCACCGATAAGATTATCAATGAATATGTCCATTTTTTCTTGATTAGGTACATCTCGGGGATACCTGTTAAACATGCATTTCCATCATTGTAAGAAGATCATAAAAGATTCACCATTCTTTTGTTTAACATTGCATAGATCCAACATTGTTATCTCATTCCTTATATTGTAGGAGTATTGTGAAATAAATTTATTCACAAGTACTTCAAAAGATTTGATTCAGGATGGTAATCTTGAAAACCACTTCATTGATTGTCCATTTAAACTCCTGGGAAAAAGACACATAAGGTAAGTTTCATCATGGGCAAATTTCATGCTCATAGTACAAAACTCCCTAATGTGATCTTGAGGATCAGATTTTCCATCATATTTGTCATATTTAAGAATCTCACAATGTTGCGGAAATGGTACCATATTCAATTTTTTATCGAAAGGATATGGGCATATATCTTCCAATGAATATGTTTTGGAGCTTGTACCATTTTGCATATCTTGTATCTGTTGTTGTAGAGTTTGCATTTGTTGAGTAAGGTTTAACAATGGATTATCCACATAGTTTCTCCTTGTTTCTTCATAAGTTCTTTTATCACTACGCTATTTTCTTGTGTCATCCCTTTGTTTTCTTGTTTCTTCATGACTTTCTTTGTTCATATCTTCATTATTTGGATCATTTGTGTTTTGGGTGTTACTTGCCTCTACATCTTGTTTCAAGCTTTCTATGTTAAAGTCTTGTGGTAATTTAGCTCCAGATTTTGCCAACATCAAGAGATATTTCTTTTTTTGCTTTGCCAACAATTTTTCCATTAGCCTATCAAATTTGAAATCTTTCTCAAGGTCTCTAATGGTGCTATTGATTGCTTCTTCATCAACAATGGTATACCCAAAAGTTTGGAATGTAGGATTATCTTCTTCCTCCATTTGTTGTTTTATCAGTTGTTCATATTGAGCTCCAGTCGAAACTGGGATGTGATTATTTCAAAAAAAATGAAATTTCCAAATGACAAAGTCAATGGGTGATTATTCGTTTAGGAAGATATGCTTTGTTGATTTTACTGCTATTGTTTGTTCATTGTGATAGTGTCTCTTTATTGAAAAGCACATCCTTGCAAAATTTCTCCATCAAACTCTGTACCGCGGCCACGTAAGTAGTGACGAAAATGGTGTAGGAATGTCCTATGTTTTAATAAGACCTTGTGATTGATATACACAAATATTATTCTTTTTTTAGTAGCTTTATAACTGGGTTTTCTTTTCTTAAGGTGATACTTAAAAGTCATATAAACATTTGATAGTTTACAAGTTTGTTTGATTCCAATGTTGGTGCAATTCTGATTTTGATATAACCTAGGTTCAAAATAGGAAAGATATATCCAAGATTATGAACATAGTATAGACTGATCAAGCTTTGTGATAGAGGATTTGATTATCCTGATGAGAGACTTGACAATGATGTTGATTTTTTATTTTTTGTACTTAAGATGTTTGAATCAATAGCTTGTTGAATGTTTATGCTTACAGAAACCTTTTGGGAATAGCCTGTTGGATTAGTGACCCAGTTATTGAGCTAGTTTGAAAATATGTGATGGTTTAGAGACAAATCTACTCAAGAAGTATTTCGATACTGATGTTTTGACACTTTAGTTTGATCTGGTGTTCAAATGTTAGAAAGCCTTTGTATTACCCTTTTGATCAATTTTTTTTCAGCAATTTGTTGGATTTTTGCTCACGCGTAGATGATAATTTTCTTCAATTTTTTACCATTTGGAACACGTAACAGACATAGAAGACACAATGTTTAATAAACAAAATGCACAAGCAAGTACAAATCTTATCATAGGTTGAGACAATAGTTGTTGAATCTCACATGGGGTTTCCCTCGAGGCTATGCTATTCAAAGCAGATATTTAGATGCTTGACCCCACTAGCTCCACCCTTGACACTCACTTCTCCAAGGCAGCCAAGCACCAGTTTCCATGAAAACTCCCCATGGAAAACTTCATATCTCTACTAAGAACCGTATGTGTGTGAGCCGCTTTAGAGGTTTGACCTCCTATCCCAACAACTAGAAGGATTTTGGCAACTAGTACAAGTGGTTTTTAGTAAAGGTTTTTGGTCATGTGGCCATACATGCGGCACTTTCAGCTCTATAAATACAGAAGGTTCCCAGCCTATAGAGTTTATGCTCCATAGGGCTTATGGGGAAACATAGTGTCGGTATGAACTTATCAGCACATGTTGTTCAGGACTTTCGTCACAAACACGATTTATTTAGAGTGGATTGGAAGGACTTGGTATTAGCCCATTTCCACTTTAGGTCATTCCCCACTCATTGGCCCCCTCAAGGCAGCTAAGGAAGACAGACCCTCTAAAGGATTCAATTTGCTTGAAAGCAAAGAAAGCATAAAAGAGTGGGTTTGGCTTTTTGATCACCCAATTAAGGGAAGAGCATATACCTACCACTTTCGAGACATGAAATATAAGTGTTCTTTTTAACTTTCCATAGCAATGTGATCTATCTTCTATTTGGAGATGTTGCTCCAACAAGCATGGTGTTTATTTTAGCCTTTTTAAAAGTCTACATGCAATTATTTTAGAGAAGTTACTCAAAATGCAAGTTGCATGCTGTCAATTTATCCCCTTAGTTAGACTAAATGAGCAAGACATGATATATTACTTCCCAAAATAAGGCTTTTAATTAACTAGGTGAGGAAATGCATAAAATTTGCCTTAAACACAATCCTGCACATGCATGTCAGTAGTTCAAAAAATTTAAGTTCTTGGACATTTAGACCTACAAGAAAATTTTGTTAGTCGCAAACAAAAGTGCTATTCTAACACATGTGCTATCTTTCACCTCAAAATCGCTAATCTGCAGAGCAAAAGCGCTAACCTGCACTACAAAAGCACTACTATGTGGACTCAAAAGCGTGATTTCTTTAACAAGTGCGCTAACCTAGAGGACAAAAGCGTTAACCTGTAATGCAAATGTGCAAATTTTCAGATAAAAGCGCTAACCTACATGGCATATGCATTAACCTGCAATGTGAATGCATTAACCTGAGATGCAAATGCACTAACCTAAGATGCAAATGCACTAACCTATTGAATAAAAGCATTGTCAAAATTCACACATGCATGAATCTGCATTACAAATACATTAATTTTACTTTTTGCACGATTTTTAAAGGTATATGCAAGGTCCACAAGCCCCACGGTGGGCGCCAAAATGTGTCGACTTGAATTTCATCCTTAGAATGCTACCTGCAACAAGTTAGTTTCACAAAATACCAACGGAAATGCTACAAGAAATCCAAACTCAACCAATGAAACTACTTGAAATTGATATAAAATAAAAACATTATTATTACCTTCATGATTTATGTCTCATTGTGTCCTCATTCCACTATTCCTGGTTGCAGATGGTGTGCTCTCAGACAAGCATTGATAGCTTCCAAGATGGCATATGAAGAATGGACTGATAACTGATAGTTCACAAAATGCTATGATATGCAATACTACATGATTATGCTAAAATGCTAATTTCTATTTGCTTCAAGATTAAAACTCACTAATGCATAAGTTTTACAAATGATTGACTTGCAAATTCACTTGAAGTCTCACTCTCTCTCAAATGAAGCTCTTGATTTTATAGAATTTGAGAGGATGAGATGATGTGGCTCACATCAATAGTCATGATCAGATCTACAGATTTGGATGGCTATGAGCAAAGGTGAAGGTTGAGAGAAAGAGGGAAGGAGAAGACAAGTATCAGTCATCTCACCTTGACTGGGTTGCTGACTGGGGGAATCTAGGGATGGTTAGAGAAGATTTAGGCATGAAAGGACAAGTGGACTCAAGTCCTTCCTAAGATGTAGGGATGTTGGAGATAATATAGAAGGAGGTTAGAAAATATGTGTACGTACACACTATTTCATTAAATTTGGAGGTTGAAGATAAGTGGTGAATTAATATTTAAGAAATATTAATTTCCTTAGCCACATGATGGATAAGTTGGCAAAGGGAAGATGAAGTGGAGATGGAAGGTGAGTTGGATAAGAGAGATTAAATAATTTAAGAAATTATTTAATATTTGAGACTATAGGATAGAATAATAACCATTAAATATTAGATATTTAATTGTTTGGAGGAGATAATTAAATATTAGATATTTAGTTAACTAGAAGAATAGGATAGATGAATTAATTAATAAAATATTTCAATTGAATTAATTAATAGAAAGACACGAAAATGAATTAAATAAATTAATCTTTTCAAATTAATTATTTAATAGAAGAATAAACATTAAATAAATATAAAATATTTATTTAATCGCTCATAGCCATTTTTATGTGTATACAGTTTCAATTTAAATACCTAATTTAATCCATATTTTAACCAAAAATTAGAGAGAAAAGTAGAAATACATAACTCTTTGACCCCCTCGACGTCATGGTGCCATTTTGATGAAGATCTCACACTACTGGAAGCCAAAACTATGTCTCTATTGGGTGTGTGCAGTCTGGAAGGCGAGATATGCAAGTTAAAAAGTGGGATAGTAGAAAATGATTTCCAAAATGCAAATGAATCAATGTTTAAATATTACATTTGCATTGCGTGCACCCTATTTGGCACACGCCAAATAAGGCATGCACCCTATTTGGCATGCGCCAAGTGGGATTTTGGGGACCAAAAAGATTTTTGGCATCTTTTTGGTCCCCCATCTTGGTGCATACGCCCTATTGTTCGATCTGGCAAAATCTTAAATTGCAATCACTTTTCTCTAAGGGTTATGTGGGAAATAAATTGTGCTTGATTATGCTTTATGGCATAGTAGTGTGTGTTTGTATTGGATGCTAGATGCGCATATTGATCTCATATGGCTCTTCTAGGATGTCTATGTTGGATTGGTTGAAAGGACCAGAATACTAAGAGGGGGGGTGAATCAATATTCCCACCAATTCAAAACTTTCTCAAAAAATCAAGACCTTTTATAGATGTACCAAATTAACTAATTAAGCATAGGTCAAAAATGAAACAACAAATGAGAATAAATGTGAAAAACACAACCACAAATGGAACATCGGATTTTATATGTAGAAAACCCAAATGGGAAAAACCACAAAGAGTGTTAACTCTCAAGATAATATAACTAGTTATATGGTGTTTACAAAATGAGTGGCTCACTGCTAGCTGACTCACTGTCAGATTACAAAAATGGCTCACTAAAAGATTACAAAGATGACTTACTGTCAGAATGCTCACTACAACAAGCATAAATGAACTGAAGAAAGTTGCATCTCCAAATGCATGAAATCATTTCCAAGTTAAGCTCAAATTAAAACTCACAAAACCTACAACAAATCCGGTAAAATATATTTGTACCACTATCCATAAACACTTGTAGCATGTGTTGATTGCATGGCTTGAATTCATGTTCCTTGGATCTAAGGGGTTTATAGTTTTTCCTTCAAAATCTATGGCGACGCTTATTTATGATAGTCCATTGTTCTGGGTTAAGTTGTTTTGTGCTTTCTCAAAGTTTTGAGTCTTCTAAATGTGAAGTGGGTATGGATGTGCACTAGTGTTCTTAAACATGATTCTTATGTAGGTTTTACATGTTGCAAGGTGTGTTCCCTTTGTCTCCCTATGATGTGCAATGCAGCGCTCGAGTTTGTTACAAGTGTGGTTTTCGTTGCACCAAAAAATTAATCTCTTGTTACAAGTGCAGTTGTCATTACACCAAAAGATCGACCTTTTAATGCCCAATACCACCACTAGACTTATAGAATCCACATGAGGTGATTAAGCCATGTCACAAACCTAAGCGCTGCATTGCACAACACAAGGAGACCAAGGGCATATACCTTGTAACAATCCCCCCAGTGCAAGCAAGGGGTTTGAACCTATGACCAAGCTCTAATACCACTTGTCACAAGTGTTGTTGTCA
Source organism: Cryptomeria japonica (assembly GCF_030272615.1). Lineage (NCBI taxonomy): Eukaryota > Viridiplantae > Streptophyta > Pinopsida > Cupressales > Cupressaceae > Cryptomeria > Cryptomeria japonica. The sequence continues at coordinate 208,218,959 of NC_081409.1, forward strand.
TTGCACCAAAAGATCGACATGTTAATGCCCGATACAACCACTAGACCTATAAAATCTATAGGAGGCAGTTAAACCATGTCAAAAACCTGAGCGTTGTGTTGCACAACACAAGAAGACCAAGGGTACACACCTTGCAACATTACATAGTCAAGAAAAACTTTTGGTTTTGTGGAGCTGCAGATGAGCTATTCTCTAGACCCTATTTCTTTTGGGGTGTTATTGGATGAGATAGTTGTAGTTTTGCATGCATGCTTTATGCATGGTGAGAGGATATGAGATGCTTTCTTTCCATGGGGATGTTGGTATGTGATTAGTTACTCAACATTTCTATGGTGATGCTTGGTGGATTCCTAGACTATGGTGCTTGATGTGGACATGATTGACAAATTGGATCTATGCTTGATTCAGTGTTTGTGTCATGTTGTCTACATGATTGTTCTTTTTGAGATCTCATTTTTACATGTCACTAATGTGATGGTTAAATTTTGCATGTTTCAATCATTGGATCTACGAGTTGTGCAATATTGTGGGTTGTCTTTACCTACATGTTTGCAGTGGGAGAACTCGGATGTGAACAGTCTATATCCACAAGGTTCAATTCAGTTTTTATGTAAACTTGTTAATTGGCCTTGTCTGTGGTCACTTGTGCATTGTGTGGTTGCTTTGAGATGAGAGGATGGATGATAAGGGAGTGCTTGGATAGTCAGTTATGAAGTCTTATAGCATGGTGAATTTCCTTGGTTTGGAGATCTCGGTTTCACTTGGTGTGATTAGCTATACACTTGTATGTGTGTGGGCCTAGATGATTTTTAGATTTGGGAGATGGTATGTCATGTGCTTGGAGAGCTTGGTATCATGATTAGTGAGAACTTTACCAGTGATTGTATGTTCATCACTTGGTGATGGATGATCTTCTTTAGTGATGCTGATGTTTTGGAGGGACTCTTAGATCCTATTGTTGTGGAAGGGTTCTTTCATCTTTTGCATGTACACTATTTGAGGATGTGTAACATCTTGCAGCCATGGAGGGCTCTTAGAGTCCTTGGTTTGAGGTGTTGGTGGTGCTTGACAGGGGATGTTGGTTTAGAGTATGTTGGTGTTATGTCATAGTATACTCTTGATTATGCATTAGAGTCTGGCATGATACATTGCTCTTGAGACCATGGTATGTTCACTTGGAGCATGTGAACATTATCACAATCACAATTGTGACTAGGTCATTGAACTGTGATTGCATTAGTAGCAAGGTGGGTGCAATTTTTTAGAAACTACTAGATAAGGTTAGTCAATATGACATCTTGACAGTGGGTTTTTTGGCTAGAGAATTGGCTAAATATATGCTAAAAGGTGTTATCAGAATGGACACTCGATTGAGTACATAATTAGATTAGCAATTGTAATATGGTAATGTATAACTCTACATTAACAAACTAAGTACATTCTTGAATGATGTGTTAAATCAATTTATTGACAAGATTATAACGTATATTTTTTTATGATATTATTATCTTTAGCAACACCAAAGAAATGTGAAGCACTTGTGTCTAGTTTTGTTTGATCAATTTCAACAAGTATAACTTTCAAAAAAAAAACTAAATACAATTGAAAAATAAGAGTTTATTTGAAACCTGAAGATTAACTTCTACACTATCCATGCACCAATCACAAAAACCATGAGAGATGACATAGAGTTAAAATAGTCACCTACTACTTCAAGGAGCTTTAAGTTGCTCAAATACAACGTAATAGAATAGTTACCGTTGGCATTTCTTAATCTTGGCTATGCTTCAGGTAGATTTCAAAGTCAATGAATGGTACAGCAATCGGGAAAGTGACGAGTCTAAAAGGGAGACTCCCCATTTTTGTTTTTGATCCATTCTAGGATAAGCATTGCCTGTACAAGATCGATTGTCTTGTGGTCCTAATGTAATCCTATCTTTATCTTCCGCGTCTATCCTTTGTAGCTTTTGGTATATTCTCCCAGTCACAGTCTTTTTAGTTGTCTTTTAATGTGCCTACTGTCATTGGCTGACTAAGCCCATTATACTCTCCATTCATATAGACAAGAGCTTTAAACTGGATGTATACTCACTTTGATAGTATGTTATTGATAATCTCACTCCTTGTCAAACAAATAAGACATGGTGTTGTGACAATACATTATTTTTGGTTGGTGCCCACATGGATTGTTGAATCTCGTTTTCATTCATGGCTGATCCGTACTGTAGCTTTTAGCTCTTCATTACGAATCCATTAAGTTCCACCTTTCCCCACAGAGCCTGACCTGAGACACATGGAAACACCTCGTTGCACCACAAGTACACTCCATTCTCCTATCGATGTGTGATAATCCCCACCATTTGTTTTCTTGGCCTTCCAACCATGCTTTTTCATTTGCATGTCTGCTTACTCAATTGCTTCCTCACTACTTGTTCCTCCTTGTCAAGATATTATTCGTGTTATAGATCCCCATCTATAGCTATTTGTCGATGTGATATGGCTTAACATACCATCACCTGTTAGCTCCATAGTGCTCATATAAGTGAGCAAAGGGTCGGTCACTTATCTAAAGTAGAATGGTCTAAACTCAAATAATTTGACTGTCACATTATAGCTACAACTTAGAGTGTAGACAAGTTGCCACTAGCACTGAATTGTATGTGGCAGTTTCCAATTACATTGTTCAATGCTTTTGTAATTACATTGCTCAATGCCTTTGTACCAAAAGTGCTTTTGAAATGTGTTACCATCATCAATTTTTTTTCAAAAAGAAAATCAATTAATAGGGGAGAGTGTCGAGTGAAGGTTAATTTTGTAAGGGAGAGTGTCCAGTGAAGGTTAATTTTGTAAGCATGAAGGAATATTTTCGGACCTTTGATATTATTTAGAAATCTGAAATGGTTTTTGTAAGCATTCCTTGTTGATTAATAGTGAGTCATTCGACAACAGTCTGTACAATCTTGTCCCAAAGAAGTGTTCTTCAGCTATGTAAGTCCTCTTTGTATCTTGCCTAAGGTTGTAAGCTCCTTAATTTTGCAAGTCCTTCAAGTGTTGATTCTCCTTGCCTCTATGCCTAAAATGTTATAAACATTGTTATTCATAGACTGAGTTACACTCTCATCGTGGTTTTTCCCTATTTAGGTTTTCCACTCCCTCTTAGTCTTGCTAAATGTTCAACACATTAATCATCAAGGACTATAATTTATGAATTTAGTCAAGATAAATTTACACCAATACACATATGTTTAGTGCATTAAATTCTTATAGATTTATCCATTTTGGTTGAAGCATGTGAGTATTAAGTCCAACCACATGGTAGATGTAAGAGATATGATAGTTGTATACACCTAAAAATGGTCTGAAGATAATTAATTAAATAAGCAATTATTTAATTAATCCCCCTTCCCGATTTAATTGAATTCATTAGCAATTTGATTAAATTCTCTCATTCACTTGCTTATTTAATAAGTTCATTTCAATAGTCCATTTTGATTAATTTATCTAAATTAATTAATCCTCCCCCCCATTTAATTCATTTCTTCTAATCCCCTAATTAATTTAAAAAAATCAATTTATGAGTTGTTAAAAGTTAATTAGCCTTTTTTCTATTATTTGAATTTTTAAATTCAAATTACTCACATGCCTCCTCATCCTAACCTCCTATGGGTTGGATATTCTCCCCTTGAGACACATGGCACTTATGTCACATGTCTCCTCCCTTGGACACTTGCCCTCTTATGAGAAAGGCTCCTTGACAATTGTCACCACAGAGATGACAAGTGTCCCTCCCTCCAACCTCTTCTCCAACCTCCTCCAATTTTGACCCTTGATATCTTCAGATTCAATCTTGACCATTTATTCCTGCCACCTCACCCCTGGCCTTGGAAATCCAATAAATATCCCCCATTTTGGAGCACAAAGGATCCCATCTCTCATATCATTTAAGGATTGTTATTATAGGCAATTGCATCTTAGATCTAGCTTATTTTGATCATATTCTACTATAATTGTTTTATCACATAGCATAATCCATCTCTCATCTAGCTTGATTACATCATCATTTAGCATAATCAATACATATCATTAGCATAATTAGCTTCTTGGATCAATCTAGTTTAATCATGCATTCATCTAACTTGCACATCATATCATTTTAAATCATCTTTCTTGGTGCAGTCAAGTCACTAGGATTGCTCATCTAGATCTGAGAGAAAATCCACACTCACATCTCTTAGGAGGCGATAGGTCACTTTGCCATGGTTTATTTTTCATTTGATTGCAATTTTCTAACCATGCTTGTAATGATCTATTGAGTGTTTGTGTTGCAGCTGCAGGTATCCTACTTCACACACACGGCAATAGTAACTTACAATTATTGAAGATTCAACAAATGCAAGTGGTGTGAATGTCAAAGTCTAGTTAGCAAGGGTTGAACACAATGATTAACTTACTTCATCCAATATAGATTACTTTTTATTATGCATAAATAGGTTTTGTAGACACCTAAAATTGTCCTATCTACCCTATTATGGTTTAGTGTTATCTATCCTTTTGTGAAAGTAAACATTGTGACCACAATCAAATAAGACTTATAAAAGTGACAAGAGAAACTAAAATTGAGGGCTACAGTGGATGTTGGTGTCGAGTCTTGGTTTTCTTTTAATTTTATCTTTTGGTGACATGTCTTTTAGCTTTTCCAGGATGTCTCTGACTAGAGATTTTATCTCCAAGATGTCTTTGACTAGAAAGGCGAGGATGGGGTATTGTCACCTATTTTTTCTTTGTTGTTTGTGGATTGTCTCTTAGTAATGCTATGACTTGTCCAAGGATATGAGGACACTGTGTGTCTAGTGTGAACTAGGGCATTCTTTGTTTGTGATTGTCTGATCTCCATGCAAATGGGTACAATGACTTTCTGGGTCGAACATATATCCGGATTGTCATAACCTATTTTTCATAATAAAGCTCAATGATGATAATAGCACAAGAAGCTCTTTCACTTCCATATCGTCTATCTTCCATCCCCCTTTCTTGATTGACCTCCATCGTCCTTCTTGAGTCCGTGTAGCCTTCTATCATATGACTGAGTATAATGACACACCAAAAATATTTGCATTACATGTAGTTTGCATTTGCATTACCACATATTAGCATTTCATACATACATATAGATATCACAACTGCACCATATCCTACACACAACACATGTTAGCACATTTTGCATTCTCATCATGTAAATAGTTATTTGCATTATCATATTCATATGCATTTCATACATTCACATTTGCATTTGCATAACATATTAAAACATTAAAAAAAAAAAAAAAACTATTGCATTTCATCATGTACATATTTGCATCCATATCATAAGCATCACATAGGCACACATGCATATAGTTGCCACAACAATGAATCATCTCATATATATATCTCATAATCATAAGTGTCATGATACAATGATGTCAAAATACATATGGCTACACAATCACCCGAAGGTGTCTACATCATCATACAAAAATGGTACAAAATTGATACATAGGGAGCCCTCTAAGGCTAGGATGAACTCCCTCCCTCGGAGTTGGCTGGCCTCGATGGAGTCTGAGTCCTGGAAGGACCCACCCCAAGATCATCTCTCATGTCCCCTCTATCTAGTGATGGTGGAGGACCCATAACCCCACCGCTAGACACCTGTCTCCTGTCTCTCCCTCTAGTGGTCATTGCAGTCCACGATGGTCTCCGAAAGCTCCTGGCCCACTGATCTGGTGGCACTACTCCATAGTATAGGTCTCTTTAGTAACCTATCTCCTCCCATGCCCATAGAAAATAGGCGTATCCTGCCCCTTTGTCCTCTATTGCCTCCTCCCTACCCTTAGTGTTGTCTTAACCTCTGTGTAGCGCTAAATACCTTGATCCCTCTCCCGCTTAGTATCCCTTAGCTGTCTCCATCTCCAGATCCTAGATCTTATCTGCCTATCCCTAGTAGATCTCCCTCAAGGATAGTAACTCATCCTCCTCCTCTCCCCCTTCACCCTATCCCTGTGGCTGCTCCTGTGGTTGCTCCTGCCCCTGTATCTGTCTAGGAACCTGTCCTACTGGCACTTGTAAAGGCAATCCACCTCTGGCCCTCACTATGTGAGCCTGCTGAGCCTGTCTCTCCTCTCCACCCTCTCTCCTCGGAGCCATTCTCCTCTCTACTACTATGCTCCGCCTCCTCCGTCGGCCTCTACCTCCACCATCTCCACTATCATCTCCGTAACCTCCACCCTCTCCATATATTGGCTCCCCTAGATCCGTCAGCCATGGAAATGGATGCTCTCCACAATATGTAGTGTACTCTGCATCCATCCCTGCATCCTCTATATCTACCCACATATCCCAAGGCAAGGGAATCATCTCTACTAGTTGTGTCACTACTTGATCATAAGACAATAATGGACCCAAATTCACCTAATCTCTCACCGTCCGTGCATACATTCCTGACCCCCGTGGCATATCCATTGTATCTTGTCAAACTACCTGCCCACCCTATCTATGAACTACCACTCAATAACATATGGTGTCCGACCAATCAGATACCTGCTCTGAAATACATACGGCAGCTCCAGCGCATCATCCTCCCACTCCTCACAATCTCGAGATGGCCTCCATACCACACTGTCTATCTCGTCAATCACTTGGCGCCAATACTCCAGTCTCCCAAATCATGGCTGAGACATAATCATATCATATAGGTGTACAAAACTGCATCCATGTCTTCTGCCTTTAAAATGTATCAAACGTGTAACCAGAAGATGCTCATATGCCCATACCTGCAACAGTGTCACTCTACATCCCCATCCTGTTGATCTGTGATACACAAAATGATGCAGCTCATAATACACGTGTGCCAGCAGACATACCCCCATGCAAACCTGGTGTGCTCAGTCACCAATGTCTCCAGAGTCCTTCCCCATCCCACCCTATCCGAATAGAGGAATCCATTGATCACTCTTGCCAGCACTATTGGTAGCACCAAACCTGTCTAGGTCATGGTGTCCCAAGCCACATGTCCAACCCTCATCTCCAATCTTGGATCCTAAAACACTCATCTCAATGCATCCCTATCTCCCTCTTGATCATAAGGAACCAACTCCCCATCGATTGGTATCCTTAGTATCCTGTATACATCCTCTAAGGTGATTGTCATCTCACCCATCAGGAAATGAAATGTACATGTCTCGGAGTGCCATCTTTCAGCTAAAGCAGTCAACAATCCCATGTTTGTCTAAAACTCAGGCACATACAAAATATATCGCAGGCCCATAGCCTCAACTACTGCTCTCTCCTCGAGTGTCAGCTCTGCTCATAAACTCTAAGTCGAAGGGAATCTCTCCCATGACTCCATCATAGGTAGGTCCTCTTGCAATCAAGCAAATCAACCATGTCAATCCTAGTGGCATTCCCTGTTCATCACAAACTGTTGCTCTTTTTAGTACTCCTTGTTCATCACAAAGTACTACCTTTCTATCCTAGTGGCATTCCTTGCTCATCACAAAGTGCTACTCTTTTAGTACTCCCTGTTCATCACAAAGTACTACCTTTCTATCCTAGTGGCATTCCCTATTCATCACAAACTGCTGCTCTTTTTAGTACTCCCTCTTCATCACAAAGTACTACCTTTTTTTATCCTAGTAGCATTCCCTGTTCATCACAAAGTGTTGCTTTGATCCTATCCTAGGGCCTCTACTTGAGTGTATCCTTTTGAGTAGTTTCCTAATTGGCAATGTATGTTCTATCACAAAATTGTCAATCCTAGTCCTATCTTCTATTCTAGTCTTCCCTAGAGGACCTTATTGAGTGTATCCTCTCAATAACTTATCCAATCGACAGCGTATGTTCGTCACAGAACTATCGATTTGGCCTTGAAGACACATACGCGCTTACATGCTTCTCATACACACCTTCTCTGCATAGATGCGCCTAAAACACACAGACGTGCCTCTGCTCATCACAGACGTTCCTTTGCTCATCATAGACGTGCCTCTACTTGTCACAAACATGCTTGTCCAACATAAACACGCCTACAAGACACAGACGTGCTCGGATTGAACATAGATGTTGTTGCATTCATAGATGCGCCTGACACAAACACAGATGCACCTATCCTACCCAGACACATCTAGCACCAACACAGACACACCTTAGCATTTTCCCCACCACTTGACATACCTAAAGCGCATTTATTACCTACCTAACATGTATTTATGAAAACATTTAATGCACCAAAGTACAAGGAGGTTTTGTGGTACTCACCAGCTCTCCTGCATCTGTTGGCCTCTGATATCGGTGAACGTGATCAAATCTGTGCACCAAAGCCATCATTGTTGACTGCTCTTTGCTCTCTTTGCACTCTGACCTCTTGGATGTGTGGATGAAAATGAGGATGTTTTCCCCTCATAGTCTATCTTATAGACTACCCTAGCCCTAGCCCTATCCCTAGTCTCCCTAGTCAGTCTTCTTTATCCTGTGACTTTGTTACTCTATCCCATCTGGTTAGTCCATTCTAGCCTTTCTTTCTTATGGAGAGATTGTTTGTGATCTTTTCAGATATTTTCATCCAATCTCTCGAGGGGGCATATCATTCCCATCTTGGTGCAACTTTGTATCAGTTCATCTTATCTTCTTTGAAATGATGGGACAAGTTGCATTGTCTCAAAGAGGGGCAAAATGTAGACACCTAAAATTGTCCTATCTAATTAAATAACTATCTTTATTTATTTAATTATTTTAAGCCTAATTCTTCTATTAATTGAATAAATCTTTATTTATTTAATTAATTCATTTATCCTCTTCTAGCGTTATTTTTCATTTAAATAAATACATTTATTTATTTAAATTATCCTTTCATAAATTAAATAAATATCTTATTTATTTAATTGATCCCACTTCTTCTATTAATTAAATAAATCTATATTTATTTAGTTAATTCATTAGCCTTTTCCACCTATGACACATGTCATTTATTTCTTAATTCCTACACTACCTACCCTCTCATTATTTTCTTATTTCCTTTACCTACCCTCTAATCCTAGCCGACCATTTATCTTTTACACCTCTCAATCTTATCCCTCCATTTCCTATAGTGTCTTATATATAAGGAGATGCTTCCTTCATTATCAACCCTAATCGACGTTTTTGAACTTTCATATGCGAAAAAGCCTAGTTGCAATCACATTTCCATTCTTTGTTGAGCTCTTGTGCACACATAAAATCTGAGAGCAAATATATCAAGCAAGATCAATGGAGATAGGAAGAATGAAGATCCAAACCCTATTGGACATGTGATGGTATAATCTTTGTGATTTTATTTGATTTGCATTGTCTTAGGTAATCTTCATATGTTATGGTGGATCTTTGTTGTTGTTAGGCTAGGGTTTTGTGGTTGAATTCATTTAGTCTCTCAATGTTGTTTCCATTTTTACCATAAACAGGTTTTAATAGACTCCTAAAATTAAATTATATCATATCATTAGTAAAAAAAATCTAAAAAACCAAAAAGATGAAACATTTGTACCAAGTTTTGAAAGAACCTTGAACAAGTTATACAAAAACCATCATATGCAATGGAATTTCCTTTCCTTATAATCCAAACCACTTAATCAATTATGGGATTCCAAAATATGTTTAGAAAGAGCTCTTTCAATTCTTTGTACAACCATCTAAGACACTCAATTTTCAAGTTCCTCCAATTGAGAAGAGAGGCTCGGTAATCCTCAATTGTAACCTCAACCAAAGCCTTCTCCCTAAAAGAGGAAGAAAGCATACCTTTAGAATTAATATGTTGAGTTGTATCCATGTGATGGGAAAGAAAACGAATCCTTTCATATTCCACAACCAAGGAAAAAGGATCTAAAGATGAGAGGCTAGGAAAGTTTTTAAAAGAATAATATGTAGGATGGGATGATATTTTCCTTAGGATGCATCAACCCCAAGGGAAACCACCATAGGATAACCATTAGCCATCATTGAGGAGGTAGGATTATAATTCTAATCCACTAGATGGGCAAGGAAAGAATAAGTATCCATTTATTAAATGGTTAATAAGGTTATTCTTTGCCCAAGTAGTTGAACTCGTAGTCAAGGGTCAATGTGTTATAATCTAATCAAAGGCAAATATAGTTATGGATTGGTAGGAAATTAAATAAATTCAAAAATATGTTGACATCCATGAGTGAGGGCTACTTTAAACCAAGAATAGGTGTGTAATTATAAAAAATTGTACAAAAATTCTAATTTTGTTATCTTTCTAATGTGAATAGTCAAACCATGGGATTTTGCAGTCAATACTTATACCACAAAATTCTTGGGAGAACATAAGAATATACTTTTTCATAATATTTCACAAAACCTAGCATGAGAATGATTCAATATTTTTCATGTTGGATAGATTTTTCAACATGACACATTTCATATCATGCAAGAAGATAAGTGATTATTCATATATATCATGAGCTTTCTTTTTATAAAACTTATGATATTTCTTGGCATTTCAAAGAGTAATATATCAAACCATGACACCAAATTTGTGGGTCATTTTTAGAGGAAATTATGGACAAAGATGAATACTAAGATATATTATAGCTTTTCCTATCATTTAAAAAAGATGGACATACGAAGTGGTTGAACCCCAAATTGGAAAATTTGATATTTTTGGTTGAAGATAAGCCCAAGTAATCTTATCTAATGTTGCATTATAATTATAATTTTTTTATTTTAGTCGATAGAAGTTTTGGGTAGTGTATGAATGTAACCCAAAGGTGTGGCAAAGTTGAGGGGTGCATAGGACATTCTAATATGGAGTGTTGAAGTGATAAGTTCTTCCACACACACACAAAATGTTTATCAATAATTGTGAGATTTTGTTCTTGAGAGAAATTAAAAGCATAAGGAGTGACTAGATAAGAAATTGAGAAAAAATGAGTTTTTTGCACAAATTTGGTTTTGGTTCATCTCATGAAGCAAAGATTTCCAAGAGGTACATATAGTAAAAACTTTGATAGAAAGAAAAGGAACGTAAAGTGATTAAGAATATTTTAGTGAACAATTATGAGATAGAGTTGTAAAAATTATATATATGTTTTTGCTTATTTTTCAATGTAGAAATTATACATTGTTATCACACAAAGACAAATTTTCATGAAGAAGAATCATGTGCAAGATAAGACTCATTGAATTGGAAGATTAGGATTATAGAAAGATGGGGAGAAGAGATAGATAACATATTATAGAATAGAGTCACTAAGAGGACCAAAGGTTGAGAGTGTGTGGAGCACATGATTAAGAAAAAAAATATCAAGGAAGTCGAATGATTATCACTAGAAAAAATTGGCCATTACAACTACAATGTTAAAAAAATTCTTAGAAGATGGGTTCAATCTTTTCATACCCAAGGCATGTAGAATACAAGAGCATCCTTGATCTATAAGCAATCTGGTATCAACAAAAAGAATATGTTTTAATTCTCTTTTTGTATGAGTTATATTTGTGTAGTTTGAGTTATTATTGTTATTTTGTTAGTATGCTTCTCAAGGTAGACTAAGATGTAGTAACACAAGTATTTGGTTTTGGAATTATTACTATAATTCAAGAAATGATCTCATCAAATCTCTTTCAACATGTTGAATAGTTTACTTTGTACAATAGCACACTGATCATGTTTCTAGCTCAAGACTTGTATGGAAATTTTCCTAACATGGATCTATATTTTTTTATCTTAAATTAAAAAAAAAATTCTTATAAATATTCCTATACTTTATTTTATTTTTTCATCAAAAGAGTAAATAGGTGTTTATGCCCATCTTTTGAATTTTTTTTATTATAGTTTCATGCTATTAGACCATATTGTCATTGGATAGCTATTCCTTTTCCTAGCGACATAGATGTGAACCATGGTGTTTCTTCAAGATCTCGTCTATATATTGATCCATGTATAATAAATAACATAAATTTATAATAGTGCTCCAATTTGAAATGATTAATACTCATCCATTGGATATTGTAACAAGTTAAATTTGAGGACTAAGATGTGCACCAATACATATTCCCATATTTGTATTGTATTTATCTTTCTATCCATAAAAAATTGTGAGTTCACAAATTCGAAGAGATATATTTTTGTAATTTGTTTAGTCAATGCTCCCTATGTAAAGGTTTGATGTCTATAATTCAATCATAGATCTTGTGTCATTCCAATTATTTGTCTTTTTCAATTTTTTGTTTGTGTTCATTTCTTATTTGCTTGATTTGGAAATCCCTAATTGGATTCTCAAACCCTAACTTACATCAAATTTGTAAACCTTATTTATAAAATTAGGGGGTAATGAATTAGCTTGGTCTAGATATTTTTCTATATACTCGAGGTGCATAAAAAAATTGAATAACTGTGTACAAATTAATATTTAAATATAAAATTTATCAATAATTTGGAAGATTTGGTAGTACTTAAATGTCTCAAAAACTATAGAAGTGTGGGTACCCTTCCTAGATATATTCTTAACCTTTATTCTCCAATGAAAATTTAAAACCATTCCAATGTGTGGCTTACTATAAGATATTTTGAATCTTCATAAGAGATTAAAAAAATTGACTCTAAATGTAAAACTCATGTTAAAAATAGTGTCTATTTGTGGGTATAAAAGGAGAAAACAATAAGAACATCAAATACAATTGACCATGTTATAATAATGATAGGTTCATTCAATCCCTTGATGTCAAAAGAGTATTGACTAGAAGGTGAAAACCAAGCTAGTACCTTATCTATTGGTAAATCAAGTTAATGACGATTAGTTATCATGAAGTCTCATTATTGTTATATAAATGTATGAACAACAATTAAAAACACATGCTCTTTCTTGCAACAAGGTTCCATGATTAACAAAAAGTGATTCTTTTTGGAAATTTCATGCATACAAAGATATGCTCCAAAGTTCCTTTATGCATACAACTTGAACAATATGACCACCAAATTTATAAAAGGACTCTAATTTCGTTAGATTGGAATGATTGAAAAATCACCCTATTTAGAAAATCTTGGCAAATAGTTGTATTTATTTAGGGAATGTGATGTACACTAGACATGTGTGGGAACCATAGGAATATGTATATATGAATGAATTTGTTCATGTAAATATTCTCAATTAATTTGGAAGATCAAATATTACTTAAATATCTCATAAACCATGGAAGAGTTAGTAAACTTCCTTTAAAAAGGTATCATTTATTCTCCAAAAAAAATCAAAACTATTCCAATGCATGTTTTACTATAAAATATTTTGACTCTCCAAATGAGATGAGAAATATACTCCAAATCTGAGATTTATGATAAAGACTGGATCATAACCAAATAACATAGATGCCAAATTTTTGAAAGGTATATTTTCAATAATAAAAAAAAATTGAAGTAATGAAGGAATATATCCACTAGTTAGAAAATGTAAAAGGGGAAATCTAAAATAGATATTGTTATAGTTATAAGTAGAAGGGAAGGAAAATAAATGGTACTTACACCAAACCTTTCATAGTTTCAAGAAGTAATATTTTTTTATTAGCATAGAAGAAATAAATGGGAATAAAAGCCATCCACAAATATAGTAAACATTAATTATGAATAGAGGCTCGAGAAAGGATGAGATGAGTTTATTACAGTAAAGCATATTAAGGATGGATATATCATCTTCTATCTAAAAACATGTACAATAATCATCTTAGATGCAACAAAATCATACTCATTATGGCTATATCCTTGTCTACTTGAAAGGTGAGGCTCTTATAAGTATTTTCATCTAAAGCATAACAACTAGAACAATTGTTTGGTTTATTTCAACCTTCACATGTAGGAAGGAAATATCAATGTGTTATCTATTAATATGGGTGTTTGTGGCATGTGCAAGGTATTGTAGCTTCAAATAAAACCCTATGGGATGTCTAAAATTATTATGGTGTGTTATTTGAATGAAGGAGATAAATCAAATGATTAGTTTCCAAAATGTTAAAGATTTTTTGAAATGTAGCTAGGAGTTTGATATTATAGGTTCTCGATAGTGGGTAAAGGTTGTGGAAGTTACATAAGATATGGAAGAAAGTTATAAGAAGTTGGAAATGGAAGAAAATAAGTTTAGGAAATTCAAGAGAGGGATATTAGCAAAGAGTTAAAATTCAAATGTTGGAAAAGGAATTCAAAAATATTGATACATAAGAAAGGTATAAGAGATCCAAAATATCATATAAAATTAGTACACGACAGACATTCAAAAACATAAAAATGCAACCAAGAGAATTTTAAACATTACCAAACAATTCAATATGCTGAGATATTATCACAATCATAATTGTAACTAGGTCATTATTGTGATTACATTGGTGACAAAGTGGGTGCAAGTTTTTACAAACTATTAGATAAGTTTTTTTTACTAGGGAATTGGCTGAATGTACACCTAAAGATGCTATCGCAATGGCCACTTGATTGAGTACATAATTAGATTAATGTGTAACTCTATATTGACAACTAAGTACATTCATGAATGACGTGTTGAATCAATTCATTAGCAAGTTTGTGAGAGTATATTTTTCAATGATATAATTATCTATAGCAACACCAAGACACAACGGAAGAATTTGTGTCAAGTTTTGTAGAGACTGAAAGATAAATTTATTGATCAACCTCGAGATGTGAAACTTTACAAAAGAGGTAGTGTGTTTGAGTTTTGTGATTTCCAAAGATGAACTAAAGATGGATAAAAAAAAGCTAAAGACAATTGTAAAGTGAGAGTATATTTGAAACTCGAAACTTTTGATAATTGTAAAGTGGGAGTTTATTTCCATAAATTGATAAGTTTCTACAAGAATCTCATCATTAACTTCTACACTATCTATGCACAATCACAAAAACCATGGGAGGTGACAGAGTGTTAAAATAATCACTTACTACTCCAAGGAGCTTTAGGTTGCTCAAATACAACGTAATAGAATAGTTACTGTTGGCATTTCCTAGTTTTGGCTATGCTAGTTCAGGTAGATTGCAAAGTCAATGGTTAATACAGCAATCGGGAAAGCGATGAGTCTAAAACGGAGACTCCCCATTTTTGTTTTCGATCCATTCTATGATAAGTGTATAATCATTGCCTATACAAGATCTATTGTCGTGTGGTCCTAATGTAACCCTAATTTTATCTTCCACGTCTTTCCTCTGTAGTTTTTGGTATGTTCTCCCAGTCGCAATCTTTTTAGTTGTCTTTTAATGTGTCTACTGTCATTGGCTGACTAAGCCCTTTATAGTCTCCATTCATATCGACAAGAGCTTTAAACTGGATATATACTCACTTTGATGGTATGGATTGATCATCTCACTCCTTGTCAAACAAATAAGACATGGTGTTGTGACAATACATTATTTTTTGGTTGGTGCCCACATGGATTGTTGAATTCTCGCTTTCATTCATGGCCGATCCGTATTGTAGCTTTAAACTCTTCATTACGAATCCATTAAGTTCCACCTATCCCCAGAGCCTGACCTGAGACACATGGAAACACCTCGTTGCACCACAAGTGCATTCCGTTCTCCTATCGATGTGTGATAATCCCCACCATTTGTTTTCTTGGCCTTCCAACCATGCTTTTTCATTTGCATATCTGCTTACTCGATTGCTTCCTCACCACTTGTTCCTCCTTGTCAAGATATTATTCGTGTTATAGATCCTCATCTGTAACTATTTGTCTATGTGAGATGGCTTAACAAACCATCACCTATTAGCTCCATTGTGATCATTATATAAGTGAGCAAAGGGTCACTTATCTAAATTAGAATGGTCTAAACTCAAATAATTTGACTGTCACATTATAGCTACAACTTAGAGTGTGGACAAGTTGCCACTGCCACTGAATTGTATGTGGCAGTTTCCAATTACATTGTTCAATGCCTTTGTACCAGCAAGTGCTTTTGAAGGATATTTTCTTGTACATTGAAATGTGATACCACCATCAAAAAAAAATTTCAAATAAGAACTAGTAGTTGTGAAGGTTAATTTTGTAAGCATGAAGGAATATTTTACGACTTTTGATATTATTTAGAAATCTGAAATGGTTTCTTTATCTATCTACAACTAAGATTTGTAGTTGTCATTGATTACAGAACTTTTTACATTAGCATATCTAGTGAGAAGTATCCTGAAAATGACTTTTAAAGATTCGACCAAAAATTATTTATGATATATATTAATCCACATGAAGTGGATAAGATGAAATCAAAATAGCATGCCAATATGAGATGATCATCCTATTCTATGGTAGACTATATTGGATTTTATTTGAGGATTGGTATGTGCACATGAGGACTTCACTGTCTAGGTAATATTATATCACATGCATTCATATTGGGGGGTTTAATATCCCAAAAAATGAGCTCAATATATTGTCTATCTGGTAAGGAGGTTTTTTAATTTGAGCTATGAAAAAATGCAATATCTAGTGAAAATAGGGGGGTTTTATTTTGGGTAGTGTATTGGGAGGGGGTAACAAAAAATAATTTTAGGGCAATATTTTGAAAATAGGGAGATTATTTAGTATGTCATGAATGCACATGCTATAACCTAGGTTCACTAAGTGAAGCCCCTATGTATGTGCATAAGTGTGTGTTCCTATTTATATTGTAAATCATCTCTAAGTCCATAGTGTTCTAAGAATATTTACTATTCAACGGTGTTCACTACATAAAGATTTGAAATTTGTAAGTAATCATAGATCTTGTGTTCCACCTAGTTCTCTATGTTTTTTATGTGTATTTTTTTTGTGTTCCTCGGTTTGATAATCCTTAATTTGATTCTTAGACATTAACGTGCATCAAGTGGTATTAGAGCTATCATTTCCCGTATGGGGTTTGAAGTCTTATAAATTCTCTAAGTATCCATGAGCTCTATTTGTGTATGGTGTTAGATGCACTTACAGTAATAGAATAATTAGAATTGTAGTCAATAATACCTCCCAAAAGAGTTGTTGGTAAAGGTCAAGATGAAATTACCAAAGAGGCTATGAGATTAAATTTACAAAGCCACAAAAATGTTAACAGTAATACAAATGAGATTAGATGTTATGGAAGAATGTTGGCATAAATCATTTGCCTAGATGGAATATGAGGATGAGGATTAAAGTGAATATGAATGTAAAAGGTGATTCAAAGGTCAAAACTTGGATGCAAGAGACAAAAGGTTGTTGCAAGGAATATTGAGGATTGTTGAAGGAACACAAATGGAGGTATAATTTTTTAATAGATTAATCTATAATAATCGGTCGATTTGACCATTGAAACAGAGGAGTATTTCAATTGGCATCAAAGGATTAAATAGTTCAAACAACTTGTCACACTATGATGAAAGGAGTTGCAACTAGAAATAGAAAAGTGTGTGTTGTACCCAACCCCAAAAAAACATGGCAATTGTGCTACATGATGCCCATTTTGTGTTGTTAGTTTACCAATCAATATGTGTGTGTGTACATTTACATGTATATATATGTATGTGTATATATGTATGTGTATGTGTGTGTATATGTATGTATGTGTGTGTATACATACAAACATACATACATATATATACATGTGTGTGTCTGTATTGTAGTGTCAAAACTTGCATACCCCTTTGTAATTTGACCTACATCTTTTGTAACCACTTTGATGTCCATTACCCTAGCACCTAAGTAGGCTCACTTCAGCCCTTGCATCAGCCTTTTCCCTCTTGGGATGCTCAAGACCCCATTTCAATAGCTATCTTTTAGCTTATGTTTATTGTTAGCCACGTGTCTCCCTTGTCTCCTGTTGTTTTCGAGCATAATTCATCTGGACACTAGCACACCACACCGACATCTTCATGCCACGCATTCATCCTACGACATCTTAACATTCGAATATCAGATCTGAGCACACCTTTCTACTTGTCACTTGCACATGCCAGTGGAAATGGCTTGGAATCTTCTAGACGGCTCGCGAGCCCTCTTTTCCCTCCTCTTCTCTCATTTTAAATCCATCTTCTCTCCTCATTCAGGCTCTCTAGCTTATCCAAGCAATTTCTCTTGTCTCTCGGCTCTCTTGGTTATTCAACCTCTCTTGGCTCTTTCTACATCAGTCTCTATCTTTCTAAAACACTCTCAAGCTCTCATAGTATTCTTTTGAAACTCTCTTGGCTTTTTCAAGCCTCCTTGGTAATATCTATCTATTTATCCTATCTTTGAGCATCTTGGGATTTATCACATCCCTCTTCTATCATTTATCATATCTTGCATTTATTTTATTTATCTTTTATTCTATGATTAATCTATTTGGCTGTCTGTGGAGGTGGAAACACCAAAACATGGATTTGACTAAGGCAGGTCCCCAAGCAGCCCCAAACATTTTTCCTTTCTAGCTTGTGTGCAAGTTGCATTAGAGAAGATTCATTTGGCTGGAGGCTTCATATCGTGGATTGGTTGTGAGATCATCTTCTTCCTTTCCTTTGTGGCTTTCATTTCATTTATATAATTGTTTTACCTTCTTTTGTATACATTTATTGCATTTAAACTAATCTAAAACACATATCTATTATATTGTGCCCTTTTGTGCGAACTCTACATTATGTCTGTATAGGATGCTAGCGCATCGCATTGTTGTCCATAATCCGCGTGCACGTCTTTATGCAGAGAGCTATCAGAGGACGTACAAAGACACTACATTTTTAGTGGAGAGGTCGGTTAGTCAATCTTCGAGAGGTTGTAATGTGCATGTCGATGAAGTTCATTTTACCCCCTCTACATTCTGGTGAACCTAGCGTGAACACTTCTTCTGTAATATTTTTAGAGAATACTTTATCATTCCTTTCGTCATTCAATATCCCCCTTTATATATATAAAAAAAGGACAATTCTAAATCTTTCCCCTTTCTTCCAAAATAAAATAAAATTGGGCCACTACCTCAAACCCCATTTTACTGGCTCGTCGGCCTTCGGCCTACAAATTTGTGCCTTCTTTCTTCAATTTAATTTTATTAATTTAAACATGCATATGTTATCTTCTTTTATTAACTTAGTTTATATCTTTATTAAAAGTGCTAATGATGTTTCTTTTCATGCTTGTGATGGTGACTTAGCTCTACCTATGTTACTCTACGTCTTTGATCCCTCTCGTAATATATCATTTGTTTCAGAGGATATTTTGTTACAAGAGGATGAAATCATTGACACCTTTCTTAATGTTACTCTACCATCTCTTCATTCTAGTGACTCTCTTCTAGAGATGATGCATTAGTGAATGACGAGTCTCGACTCATATCTGATCTTCCAAAGGTTGATGTTGAGAAATTTCCTTCATCTAAATTTTCTACATATCATAATGAGTATGTGAATGTCATTTATGTCTCTGTGGCCCCTAAAAGGCTTACGAGACCAATCATTCATGTGACTACAGCTAGTCCTTCTCCAAAGAAGGTAAAATATATTCATGGTGTCCCTTTTGAAAATGACTCACCAAATCTTTTTACAAAATATGCACATTTTAAGGCCCATACTTATAAGACTTGAAGAAATAAGCAACATCTTGATCATCCACAACCTTCTTTACCACCTTCTCAACTAGATCTTCCTTAAGCACCTAAGCCTTCAGTTAAGCAAACTAGTGATTATGATCTTATTGATCAACTTCATGTTACTCTCGCTAAGATCTCACTATGGGATTTTCTTCAGACTGTTCTGGTTTATCAAGGTATGCTACCGGAAGCTCTACAAAAGATCTTTTTGCCTTCTTCTACTAGGTCGATAGATGTAAATGCATTGATGGAACATATTCGTGTAGACTCGCTGAATATTACGTTCTATCCCCATGAACTTTCGCCTCTGGAAGTAAGAAACTTGGCTAATCCATTACTCATAATCATTCATGTTAATGGCATTGGAATTAGATGAACTCTTGTTGCTATAGGTTCCACACTTAATGTATGCAATGTGGATTTATTACCAAAGATTAAGGTTGATCTGAACTCCCTAGCAGCATCTTCTTTGTTTATTTGTGGTTTTGATAACAGTGGAAAAAGTGCTTTAGGAACAATTATCTTGCCTTTGAAGGTTTTGCCTATCACTATTTTGACTCTGGTATATGTAATTCTAGGTCCTTTATCTTATAATCTCCTCTTGGGTAGACCATGGCTTCATGCTTTAGCAGTTGTTTCCTCTACGATTCATGGTTTAGTGAAGTTTATGGAAAATAATCAAGTTGTTATAATCAAGGCTAACCCTAATGTTGTGCACCTATGTCAAGTAGTGACATTGGTTCAGATTTCAATTACACCTTTGTTTCAAAATTATGCTCCAACATTGTCCTCCACAGTGATGACTTATGCCTCTGTCGTGTCCCCTAAAAAGGAAATTCAAAAGAGTGAAGAAGTTTTGAAGAAGGAATCACTTGAGAAACAAGATTTTCCCAAAGTAGATCCTTCTAAGGCAGATCTCCTAAAAGCACAAATCTTTGAGTCTACTCTGGATAAGACATCTTCTATTGAACTATCTTCTTCATCTAAAGTGAATGCATGTTTGGGTGATTACTGGGGTTCCCTGGATTTCACTGATTCTCATGTTGGCGAATACAAGGTCGACCCTATCCACCTTAAAATTTCAAAAACATCTTTCACACCTGCTACCAAAGATGATTATTCTTTTGTATTATAGGATCATGTGAACACCATTGGCTACACTATTAAAGGTGATCCTCCCCCTTTGGAGGAGTTGCAATCACATTATGGTCCAGGATTTAAAATCAGTTCCAAGTATGGATATAAAGTAAATGGTCTCGAGCGCCTCGGTCAAGGTGTCAAGGTGCCTTTGGAGCTGAAATCTATTCATTTATGATGGGTTTAGGTTACAAGCCTAATCCATCTTCATCTCGTCCTCCATCATCTGTTATCCATGTATCTCCTTCTTGTGAGTGGTCAAGACCTTCTCCACAATAGAAAGGATTACTTCTTGCTCCTCATCCTTTATCTAATCGAGAGCTTATCTTGTTGCGGCTTCTTAAAGCTCGCTTGATTACTCTTGCTCCTCCTATAGATAATAAGTTTCCTAAGAATCATTATTTTTGTGCATATCATCAAGTGCTTGGCCATTCTACTAGTGAATGTAAGGCCTTGAATGACAAGATTCAAAAACTTCATAAATCAAGTGTCATTAATTCTTCATCTATTGATGTACCTTCTTCTTCTTTGCATAACAAGTGATATCAAGGCTTACCTCTATCTTGTTCTTTTACACATTCTCTTCTTATCCTATCTTTGTCTTCATGTGCTCTTCTTCCAATCTGATAAATTTGATAGTATGACGATACACCCATCTCATAGTGATACTATATATCCTTTTGACATTGCTATGGGTTTTGATGCCAAATTATCGGATCCTCCTCTCCTCTTGCATTGCATCTTTTGATATTGTGGATATCTATGTGCCACTTGCTCTTAGTGACATTCCATGAAAACATCTCACTATGTTTACATGCCACAACTTCTCTTCTCCTTAGAATAACATGCCTTCCATGCATATCATTCTAATGGGGGGACATCATAGTTGCATTTTATCTTTTATCTCTTGCATTTTTTTCCTTTTCTACTTGCTTTTTCATGATCGCCTAGGTGGGGGCCAAACCACTTGATCTTTTTCTTTTCCAAGATCACCTAGGTGGGGGCCAAACCACTTGATCTTTTTCTTTTCCAAGATCGCCTAGGTGGGGGCCAAACCACTTGATCTTTTCTTTTCCAAGATCACCTACATGGGGGCCAAACCACTTTTAATTTATCTTTCTTGTTTACCTTGGTAGGGGCCAATCTACTACTTACCAATTTCATTTGTCCTATTGCATGGCAATCTAGCATGTCACTACCCATTATGGCAAATCTATCTTCATCTGCCCTATCGCATGGCTATCTAGCGTATCACTACCCATGCCAGAAAAATATATCTATCTCATCGCCCTATCATATGGCTATCTAGCATAATGCACTTTTCTATCCATATTGGCGTGTTGCATACCAATGGCAGTCGCTTATCTTGTATCTTTTCGTAACAAGGAGCTTTCCTCCAAAGCAAGGTTGGTTTTTGTTACACTATCTTATTTATCTTCATCTTATCATCCAACGTGATAGTCTGTAGCTAGCATGTTTTTGATGTATCAAGTAACAATATCTATTTCAAATATCATCTTAATCTCATTGGGGGCAAGCTCGTCTGATCAACAAAAATCTGCCTCCCTATCGCGACTATCTTCTTTATCTTATCTTTTGGTAGTGGCCTTCCTTCAAAGAAAGGTTGGTGCTACCTATCTTTGATCATCTGGCATAACACAACTTGATATATTTTTCTTTTTTATCATCATCTTGACCGCTAGTGATGCATCAAGCTAGTGTCTAGATCATCTGTTATCTCTTCGACATTGATTGCTTCTTTGACTTCTAGGTGCATTCCTCCTTGAAGTGATCAATCCTTACTTTCTTCTTTTCATTTTAGAATTCCTCTATCTGTTGTTTCTTGTTATTTTGGGGAGGACGCATCATACTGAGACAACCTTTTACATTGAGGTCTCTTTCACTTTGCTGACTCAAGATCGTAGTTTCTTTGTTCTATGCTTTCATGTTCTAACTCTGTTATCTTGGGATTTCCATATTCTCTAACCCTACTCTCTTGTGTAGTTCTTTCTATCCAATGCCTTTGTTTTGTAGGTCTTCATCTTGAGGGAATGCTTCCTTGGCTTGGAGATTTATCTACTTCCTCTACAGTATCCTTTTGGTATCATGATGTTATTTTATGTTCAGTATATTTCCTTTAGCGTGCATATTCATATTGATTCATAAGCTCGCTAAAGTTGGGGAAAAATGTACTGTCAAAAATTGCATACCCCTTTGTAATTTGACCTACATATTTTGTAACCACTTTGGTGTCCATTCCCCTAGCACCTAAGTAGGATCACTTCAGCCCTTGTATCAATATTTTCCCTCTCAGAATGCTCAAGACCCCATTTCAATAGCTACCCTTCAGCTATTGTTTCTTGTTAGCCATGTGTCTCCCTTGTCTCCTATTGTTTTTGAGCATGATTCGTTTGGACCCTAGCATGTCGTATGGATGTCCCCACGTAGTGCATTTGTCTTGTGACATCTTAACATTTGAATGTCAGTTCTGAGCATGCCTTTTCACTTGTCACTTGTGCATGCCAGTGGAAACGACTTGAAATCTTCTAGACACCTTGCCAACCCTCTTTTCCCTCCTCTTCTCTCATTTTAAATCCATCTTCTCTTCTCATTGAGGCTCTCTAGCTTCTCCAATCAATTTCTCTTGGCTCTTGGCTCTCTTGGTTATTCAACCTCTCCTGGCTCTTGCTACAACACTCTCAAGGTCTCATAGTATTCTTTTGAAACTCTCTTGGCTTTCTAAAGCCTCCTTGGTAACATCTATCTATTTATCCTATCTTTGAGCATCTTAAGATTTATCACATCCCTCTTCTATCATTTATAATTTATCATTTATCATATCTTGCATTTATTTTATTTATCTTTTATTCTATCAATCTATCTGGCTGTCTGTGGAGGTGGAAACACCAAAATAGGGATTTGACTGAGTCAAGTCCCCAAGCAGCCCCAAACATTTTTCCTTTTTGTCTTGTGTGTAGATTGCATTAGAGAAGATTCATTTGGTTGGAGGTTTCATATCGTGGACCGGTTGTGAGATCATCTTCTTCCTTTCCTTTGTGGCTTTCATTTCATTTATATAATTGTTTTACATTCTTTTAAATACATGTATTGCATTTAAATTAATCTAAAACACATATCTATTACATTGTGCCCTTCTGTGCGAACTCTGCATTTTGTCCAAACAATAAGCTAGCGCATCGCGCTATTGTCCATAATCTATGTGTTCGTCTTTGTGCAGAGAGCTATCAGAGGACATACAAAGACAATACATATTGAGTGGAGAGGTCAGTTAGTGAATCTTCGAGAGGTTATATATGTCTGTATATATATGTATATATGTATATATATATGTATATGTATATATATGTGTGTGTGTGTATGTATGTATATATATGTATGTGTATATATATATGTATATATATACACATACATACATAAATATATATGTGTGTTTGTGTGTATGTACACACACACACACACATATATATATGTATGTATATGTATGTATATAAACATACATATATACAAATATACATATATACACATATACACATATACACATATACACATATACACATATATGTGTATATGTGTATATGTGTGTATATATGTATATATGTATATATATTTATAAATGTATATATGTGTATATATGTATATATGTATATATATGTATATATGTATAAATATATATATATATGTATATTTATATATGTATGTATATGTGTGTGTGTGTGTGTGTGTGTGTGTGTGTGTGTGTGTGTGTGTGTCCCAATGAGTGGTAAAGGTGTTGTATCTTGGCCCAATTTTGGGCATATTTTTGCAATCACATATATATGTATATATGTTGGTCATTTAGTGGAATTGATTATGTGTTACATTGATGTTTTGTCATTGATTTCAACACTAGTCATTTGGATGCTTTGCCGGCACCCTCGTGGTCCCGATAGGATGAGCGGTTTCTGGTTAACTTGGATTTGGCATGATCTGGGAGGCTCCAGTATAATCTAGTGATGTAATAAGCATGTTCATGATACTTATACTCATACTTGGTCAGCTGGTTTTGGTCTAGTGATTGGATGTTATCCTGCTTGCTTAGAAGATTGGTTTCTGGTTTCGGTGAGGGTTTCACCAGTAGAGCTTTTGATGGAGATTTTTAGTGAATTGCATAAGTGGTACCGGTGCAACTTCTGATGGAGTTTCAGGATGTTGTTGGTGATCATGTTCGAGACTTGGCATTTGGAGATCACTGCTGAAGCGTGTGGACCTATACTTGGTCCCGATTGATCTAGGTTATGGACCGACTTTAATGTAATGTGTGGATAGGACCTATTGTATTTATGGGATGTCTTATGTGTTGATGTTACTTGTTTGTTCTAAGGCTGACATGGTTTGTTATTATGTAATTGGTTTATTATCTGGTGGCCAACCTGATTGTTAATGGTCGAGGGTTTATATAAATAGATGTAAGATCTCATTGTAGATCATCATGGTTAATGTAAGAGGTCATGGTCAAGGAATGTAAAGTGCAAATGATATAATATCATTCAGGAAGAGGAGTTGGTTGATTATTGGAGATCAAATTGGTTTTATGTAAGACGGTTTAGTCCTCTAGTATGGAGCTTAACCGGAATTGTACTTTGGCATAGTAGAATCTATCTTTAGCAGTTCAACACTTCTTTGAATTGTTGTTTGGATTTATATGTAGTCAGTAAGGCTCCTTTTGTGATGAGCAATATCCTCTAGGTTGTTGGCCTTCCTACAAGTGCAGGCCCATTCATTGTAATTCACATACTTACTACAGAAGTATTATTTGACTATGGGTAGGCTTCTCACCGTGGTTTTTCCCTTTACCAAGTTTTCCACGTACAAATCTTGGTGTTGTGTGGATTGTTTTTATTCTATGATTACTGTTTAAATTGTTTAACTTCTACTCTAGTATTATTGTTTTGGGTTCCGGTATTAAACTTTTAATTGTTGAATGTTTCTGTAATCTATGACAATTGATTCACCCCCCCCCTCTCAGTTGTCTTCTGGTTATCTAAACTGTCTAACAATTGGTATCAAATCTTTGGTCCTCTCTACAGAAAGCTTAACCACTTGAGGAAGATCCTATGGCGACTAACAGTTCAAGTTCATCTAGTTCTTCTGGAGCTATCTTTCAAAGGGATATTTTGAGGCTTGATGGAACAAATTACATACTATGGAAGATTCGGATGGAGACTCATTTAAGATGTATTGGAAAGGAGATTTGGGAGATCACATAGAATGGTGTCACACCCTATAATCCAGGATCTAGTAATCCTCCTCCGGAAAACCTAGACAAGGAGCTTGAGAATGATTGTAGAGAAAGAGAAGCCCTCTTGTGTGCACTTTCTGATCAGCAAATAATGGGATTAATAGACAAATCATCTGGAAAGGCTATATGGGATAATTTGGAGACTCTTAATAAAGGTGACCCTACAGTGAAGATTGCTAAACTTGATGGTTACCAGCTGAGATATGAAAACCTAAAGATGGAAGAAAAGGAAAGGATTACTGCATTCATGGAAAGGGTAAATGAGATTGTTATGGGAATTCAATGTTGTGGTGGAACTCTAAGCGAAAATGAAATTGTTTCTAAAGTCCTGAGAGCCCTACCACCAACTTACAAAATGAAGGCTCCTGCTATTAATTAAATGAGATCAATGGCTAATACATATGTCAATAGAAATACTTTGGTTGGGAAACTATTTGCTTTTGAGTTTCAGGAATTTGGACCTTCTGAAGCTGTGAAGACTGAACCTACTTTTCATGGATCTACATCTGCAACCGATAAGCAAGACTGGAAAGATTTATATGAAAAAGAGTTAGAAGATATGAAGAGAGAAGATGATGAGTTTGAGCAACTTGAAGCACTATTTTCTAGAAGAGTACCAAAAGGATCGGTAGGAAGTAAGTATGAAGGAAAAGCACCTTTTAAATGTTTTGCATGTAATAAGATTGGTCATTTTGCATCTAGATGTCCTGAAAGGAATTCAAGATTTGAAGAAAGAGTTAAAAGATCATTTAAGCCTACCCCTGGATATCAAAACAAATACAAATACAAGAAAAATAGAGACAAATCATGCTACATAGAGGATGAGGAAGGTATTACTGATTCAGATGATGAACCGGTAGAAGACTCTAGTAGTGGATCCGGTAATGGGAAGGAATGGGTATTCCTGGCTATCAAGGAAGATGATCCAGCATGGGAAGAGAATGTACCTTAAGAGAAGGCACTTGCTGCTAAAATTGATGACAAGGATTAATGGGTAATTGATAGTGGTTGTTCACATCATATGACTGGAGATAAAGGGAAGTTTTTGTCTTTGCAAGAATTTGATGGTGGACTAGTTAGACTTGGAGATGACAAGGCATGTATGATTAAAGAAAAAGGAACTATATCATTGGATGGTAAGAACAATACTGACAATGTTTATTATGTTCAAGGTTTGAAGCATAATCTTTTGAGTGTAGGGAAATTGGTAGACAAGGAATTTCAATTACAGTTCAAGGATGGAAAATCCAAAATCATTAACAGATCTGGCTTGGAGATTGCAATCGGTACACAGATAAAAGGTAACATATTTCATTTGAACTCCGATGAGAAGACATGTTTGATTACACAGATTGATGAGAGTTGGCTATGTCATAAAAGGTTGTGTCATGTGAATTTTGATTGCATTGTGAAGATCAATTCAAGTAAAGCAGTTAGGGATATACCTAAGATTATGAATCCCTATAATCTGGTATGTAAAGAATGTCAAATGGGTAAATAGGTCAGAACCTTTTTTAGGAGTATATAAGATAAATCAAATGATGTTCTTGATCTTATTCATACTGACTTGTGTGGCCCTTATAGAGTTAAAAGTTTTCATAGTGATAAATATTTCATGCTAATCATTGATGATTATTCTAGAATGATGTGGGTTACTTTTTTGAGAGAAAAAACTGAAGCATTTGAAAAGTTTAAAACCTGTAAGGCTAAAGTGGAAACCGAGATAGGATTTAAGATTAAATGTTTGAGATCAGATCATGGTGGATAATTCACATCCGGTGAGTTTAATAACTTTTGTGACAAGCATGGTATAAGAAGACAATTTTCTGCTCCTCAGATACCTCGGCAAAATGGAGTTGTGGAAAGGAAAAACAAAACTATCTACGATGTTGCTAGAACAATGATGATGGAAGCTAATCTACCTCATATCTACTAGAGAGAAGCAGTGAGTACAATGGTTTATACATTCAAAAAAGTACATATCAAAGGAGAAACCGGTAAGACACCTTATGAATTATGGTTTGGCAATACACCTACAGTTAAGTATTTCAGAATTTTTGGTAGTAAATGTTATATCAGGAGAGATGATACTTTTGGTAAATTTGTTCCTAGATGTGATGAAGACATATTTCTTGGTTATTCTAATGAAAGCAAAGCATATATATTTTATAACAAGAGATTGCAAAGAATTGTGGAGAGTGCTAATGTCAAAGTAGATGAGCTAAACAGAAGTCAAATCAGAGTTTATGAGAAGGAACCGGCAGTGGAAATGATTATATCTAAACCGGTAGCACCTTTACCAGAATAGAGAGTTGAACCAGTTACTCTAGCAACATCAAAGAATTCTACATTAACTAAGGAACAGGGAAGAGGAACAAAGAGTCAGAAGACTCCTAGGTATGTGAGACTAAATCATTCTGAAGATCAAATCATTGGGGATAAGAGAAATGGATTAATGACAAGAAAAAGGTTGGCAACTAATGAGGTATGTTTAACTTCACAAGTTGAACCGGTATCAGTAATTGAGCCATGTAAAGATGAACATTGGTTAAAAGCTATGGAAGAAGAATTAGATCAGATTGAGAAAAACAACACATGGACTTTGGTTCCCCGACATAAAAATAAAAATGTTATTGGATCTAAATGGGTTCTTAGGAATAAATTGAATGAGGATGGTCAAGTTATAAGTAATAAGGTAGATTGGTTTGTAAAGGATATTCTTAGAAGGAAGGAATTGATTATGGAGATACTTTTGCATCTGTAGCTAGGTTTGAAGCTGTAAGATTATTTCTTGCCTATGCTGCTTATAAAAACTACAGTGTTTATTAGATGGATGTTAAATGTGCATTTTTGAATGGGGATCTTGATGAGGAAGTTTATATTGAGAAACCTAATGGTTTTTCACTATTAGATGATATAGATATGGTTTGCAGGTTAAGGAAAGATTTATATGGATTTAAACAAGCACCCAGAACTTGGTATGCAAGGTTGGATAAATATCTTTTAAAGTTTGGTTTTACTAAGGGCAGTGCTGACAGTAATTTATATTATAAAATCACTGATGATGATATATTGATTATTGAAGTATTTGTTGATGACATTATTTTTGGAGGTGAAGATAAGTTATGCATAGAATTTTCTAAGAATATGGAGAAATAATTTGAGATGTCTATGATTGGTGAGATGAATTTTTTCTTAGGTTTGCAGATTACTCAGACTGACAAAGGTAATTTTATCTGTCAAACTAAATATGCTAAGGAATTGTTGAAGAAATTTGGTACGGGAGATTCTAAACCGGTAAGTACTCCTATGGTTACAACTGAGAAATTAACAAGAAAAGATGTTTCTCCACCGGTAAATCTTACAAGATACAAATCTATGATTGGAGGTCTGCTTTATTTGACTCAGACTAGGCCTAACATTATGAATATTGTTTGTATTGTTTCAAGATTTTAGAGTGATCTTAGAGAAAATCATGAGATGGTGGTGAAAAGGATTTTTAGATACTTGCAAGGTACATCAGAATGTGGCTTATGGTACCCTAAGGATGATAACTTTACTTTATGTGCATATACAAATGTTGATTGGGCTAGAGATGTTGATGATCGAAAAAGTACTTCCAGTGGAGCTTTCTTTCTTGGAAAGAAGTTGGTTTCATGGATCGGCAAGAAAAAGTTGTGTACTTCTTTATCTACTGTTGAAGTTGAGTATGTTGATGCTGCTACTAATTATATGTAAGTTTTATGGATGAAGCAAATGTTGAAGGATATAAAGGTGGATTGTGATACAAAAGTACCAATAGCCATAGATTTTTTAAGAAGCCAATCTACTTCAACATTAGAATCTTTAGGATCTGCAAGTGCTATTATTGTTCCATCAACATATTGTATTAAACCTTTTTCCATTAACTTGCTCCAAGCATCAATTTTCCAAGAAGCATTATGTGCAATTAACAAAGGAAACTTAGGTGAACCCATGATGAAATAAAAGAGCACAATATCAAAAGACAAGAGCACAAGAGATCAATCTAAAAGTGGACTTTTGATTTTGTTTTACAACTGCCACAATTAGGCTCTTATAGACTCAAATAAAAAATATAAATGACCTCCAAGCAATTATAAGTACCAAATAGGCCAAGACTGAGAGACGAGAGAGCGCACAAAGATGACATGTGGCTCAATGGGATGCAAGGGTAGATAGGGGTAGGTAGGAGAAATAATCAAATATTCTACATGAGGTGGATCACTCATTGAAGGTGGAATTATCATCCCACAATGAGTGGATATGATAAAGTAACAATAATATCAATCCATAAAAGGTGGAATTTATCCTACATACACACTCCCAATGTATGCACATCCCAAAGTGTCTCATATGCAAACTACAATGTTATGCATTTACCTAAGTCAACTTAAGTAAGGTATAATTATATCCTATATGAATAAATAGTTACACCAACAAACTCTTTATTGTAGAACTAGGGTTTTGTTGTGGTTCGATCTTTGTGTTTTTGCACTAGTTTATCATCATCAATTTTTTACCGCACACATTTTGGCACACCCAATGGGACTCTTGTCCCTTAGTTTCTAACATCTTTTTGCAATTTTAGTCTTTTTTTTTAAGTTGTAAATCGGATCAATGACGATTATAGGTAAAATTGTGTTTATGGATCATCTTTTTGTGTCTTTTTTTCTCTCTGATTTTTTGTTTTGTAGGTTGTGGGTCTTTTTGCATAAGAGAGCTATAGTTTCATGTCTGCATTTCTTGCCACATATTTGCACATTCATATCTCATATGCAACTATCTTGTCATGTCTTTGTTGGATCTCTACATCTGCGATTGTTATTTTTTGTGTTTCTGTTTGATTTCATTGTCTGTGTTTTCATAATTTTGGAAATTTGTAGATTTTCTTGTTTCCACGTCTATGACCTACATTTCCACGTCTGTGTTCGAATTTTACGCGTGTTTTTTTGGAAATTGATTTTTTTTTGCAAGATCAGTTATTGCCACGTCTACATCTAGTATTTCCACACCTACAATAGGTATAAGCATGTTTTTGAATTTTGCATTTTTAGTTTTTAGTTTTTGGTCTTTTCTTTTAGGGTTTTCAAATCTAGTTTTGTCCTAACCCCTTGCTTGGACTAAAAAGTGATGCAGTTGTTCAAAAAGAGAAAACGTATTTTTTGAAGGCCCCCTTTTTCACATATTGATTTAGATTTTCTAAAATTAACCTAACAAGTGTGATTGAAGGTGGGGGTGATTTTTAAAACTACTAATCGTTTGATACAGAGGTAATTTAGGTGTGTGTCTTTGGATTTCAATTCTTAGTATAATTAGGGCTCACATCTTTTCATTTTTGGGGGGTTAAATAACTTGTTTGAATTCTTTGGTACTTTGGAACTCTTTATGTTTAACCCTAAAGTGATAACAAAAGTATCATCTACCCTAACCTTCCATTGGACTTGAAGCAGTCACCGGTGAGGAGGGACCTCAAAGAGATCAATCTGGACCAGTCAGCAAGAGTAAACACAACAGAACTACAAAGATATGATGGAGGTAATGCAGAAGAGATTGTTTTATTGCATGAAATTTAATTACATCCAACCAGTAACAATCGGGTTACAACATACCAGCTCACAGGCCTGGTAGAATAGGTCACAACCGGGACCTTGAGTCTTACGATATATCTTCTATGCACAGTCTAGCTACATGATTCTCTTATATTGATTACATTCTAATGCATAATTACAAATATATATATATCGATCCAAAGGATCTAGGCAGCCCAAAAGGGATCAAAACCCAAAGAACAAGACCTAACATGTGAAATAACAAGGTTGGCCTCCACCAAGAGATTCCTCTAGAAAATCCAAAGGATAAAATGTAGATCATGGGAAAAGGTTGGCCACATGCCAAGGAACATTGGAATTAATGCCAAAGGCTCTGAAATCTTCAGAAGGGGTTCTAGTAGATCACCAAAATAGGTCCAAGCAACTAGTAACAAAGGAACAACCGGTAACAGGAAACTATCATGGAAAATAGTAGTGATATCTGTAAAGTGGAAAATCGTGATCGAACCCTAAGTGTTCCCCCCACCACTCCAAGGAGAGAGAAAGGAGGTCACTAGGGTTGACGGTTTTCACTTAGGGGAGACTTTACATTCAAAAGAGGGGTTGAAACCCACAAGATCCAATCCCACACAATGCAAGATTGGATTCTAAATGAGTTTCAAGGGTTGTGACAGCAAGGCTACCCTCTTTTGTAAAGAATGTAGATAGGAGGATTGAGCTAGGAATGCATGTAAAGTGAGAAAGATTCACTTATAAATAGAGATAGGAATATAGGATGAAGCTGCGGACCTGGAATTAGCAGTAAAATGTTGAGACGATGTTGTCCTGCAAATTTGAGCGAAAGTTGACGGGACGATGGAGCCCGGCGTGCACACAGTCCTTCGAAAAATCTGCAAAACGAAGGGGGATTTGTTCGTCCCTGCACAAGGATTCCAGATCTTCAATTACAGCCGCGTACCTGCAACCTTGTTGTAAGAATGTTTTTATTCTTACATGCAAAGGTGTAAATGTTGTTGTATGTTGTAAGTTGTAAGTGATCTCCTCTTCAATGGTTGAATCCTTGTCTTAAATGCAACACTTAGCCTTGAAAGCAGACTTAGAATGTTCAATTGCTTGATGGAATGCTTGAATGCTTGAATGCTTGAATGTTTTAATATCACATCTGTGTCTTGCACACATATGTCCTTCCTCCCTAAAATGGGAGAGGAAATGTAGTTTATATACTTGTTGATAGACTGATTTTTCTGACCTTAGGCTGACCAGGAAACATTATTTCCCGAATTGCAAACATAAAGACTCGAGGCCCAAAAGAGACCGGGCTCAAAATAGGGCCAGGGACCAGGGCGCTGGGCGCCATGGTCATGGGGGACTAGGGCGCTAGGCACCGTAGTCCTGAAGGACCAGGGCGCTGGGCGCCGTGGTCCCACCTCCCAGGACAGCAGGGTGCAAGGAGGGATCATGCCAAGGTGCAGAAAAATGTAGTTTTCGGTGTCATGAACAAGTTTCGGGGTCTCCATTCAGGTTCAGTGTTGCATTGCCATCATGAAGACCCAAATGCAGTCGAAATTGCAAGTGTCACAATTTTAGGACGTTACATTTAGCCCCCACTTTAGCAGAAGTATAAGCGTACGCCCATACTTCCGATAAAGTACAAGGAAACAACATTGAAAGACTTTCACCACGTCAAGGAGGCAAGACACACCAAACCCCCAGTGGACTAAGGATCTTACGACTTCAATTGACAAAGTAAAAGGGAAGATCACGAGGGAGAACCATGACTGTCAGTAGTAAGGTTCCCTCACTATGAGTCATGCAAGAGAAATACCAAAAGTTTTCAAGGCAAAGCTAATTTCGCCAAGAAATTTTCAAGTATCCTGAAGGGATAGACGGGGTGTATGCCCCCCTACGTTAAAGTGATCGCACATGCCTCAATAGGGGTGATTGCTTTAAGGTAGTGATACACATAAGAAATGAGAAGGGAAAGGAGCACGTTATCACAAAGATTTAGCCCCCAAGTGTGAGATAAACCCAAGGATAATAGACACAAAACACAAAGCATGAGGTGACTTCGCTTTCCTCGGGGTCAGTATGTTGTATGATAATTCATGTATATCATATGTATCTATGCATAATTGTTCTTCATTCCCCAATCAAGGAAGGTCACCTAGAAGAAGGGAACACATGTGTCTTTTGAGTCAACATGAGAGAGACCAAAAGAGATCTCAATGCTTTGCATCGTCCTCAAGTAGACAACACTAAGGACAACAAATAGAAGAATGAGAATAACACATAGAAGAAGTAACAAAAGAGAGGAGGAGAGAGTCTGCTATGCTAATGAAACTAGTCTAGCACGTCATCCACCCCCCGATCTTGCTGATCAATATTTCAGGAAGGCAGGAAACACGCTAGAGGAGGAACATTCAACACAGCAGATGGAGCTATCACAAGATCCAAACAAGGGCTATGTTCATGTTCCAAGCCACGTTGTTCTTGTCTAGGAGCTAGGATAAGAGCTTTAGAAAATTCGTTAGATAAATGGTTATCAATATCAACAAATTCATATTCACTATCAGAAGCAAGAGAAGTAACATTTTCATCATGCATAACATTTTCATCTATATCATCATCAAGATTTATAAAAATAGGATCTTTAACTCGCACAAGATCAAAACCATCATGCATCTTATGTTTAGGAGATTTTGGCTCAATTTTTGGCTGAGGAGAAAATGGAATAATACTAGCTGAAGGTGTTTTGGGGGATTGCAAAGTTTGAGAAGTAGCTGCACGAGCTCTAAGACGATGCTTTCATCGGCGTTCACGTGCAGAACGATTTCGTCTAGTCTTAGTAGGAAGTTGAGAAGATTGAGGAGGAGGAATGTTCTCATCCTTATCACTTGGGTGTTTAGGTTGTGGTTTCTTAGGTTGGATAATAGGAGAAGAGGAAGGCCTCTTCTCTCTATAAAAGGAAGGAGGAGGAACTGCTCCATATAAAGGAGGAATATTTGGTTTAGGAAGGAGACCAAGTCCATCATGACAAGGAGGTATAGGCCTACTTTTAGAAAGTTTATTAGACATAGACATAGTCACATCCATAGGAATGGGTTGGGAATCTTCTTGAGGAAAGACATTAGTTTTATCTTTCAAAGGAAGAACTTCCTTCTCGAGAACGATAGGAATATCAAGTTTGGGTGTTCTAGGTTCACTTAGAGATAAGATCATATCTGTTTTCCACTTTTGATAAGATTTGAAAAGATGATCACTTCACGGAGGAAGAGATTGGAATTGTTTAGGCCAAAAATAATCAATAGGAATGCTAGAGGTTCTTTCAGCTGGTTTAAAGAGACTATGATTGACAGTAACAACTTCACCATTATGGGGAAATTTCAAACATTTATGAATAGGAGAAGCAATAGCTTTCATCGAAGATAGACAAGGATAGCCTAGCTTCACATGAAATTGTTCGGATGAAGGAATAATAGCAAAGTTCACATCAAGGGATTTGTTATGGACCTCAATAGGTAATGTAATAGAACCAATTGCAGGAGAAGAAAATGCATCAAATAATTTCACAATCACATCTATTTTGTCATAGATCACTTGATTCAATTGTAAAGTAAAGAGAAATTCTTTAGTAATAACATTAACCATGCAAGAAGAATCAATAAGCACTCCACGGCAAGGTGTATTCTTGACTTTTGCAACTATGTATAAAGGACCATCAAGTGCCCTAATAGTTTCAGTAGAATCAAATGTGATGGAAGGTTCTTTAGGGTTTTCTTGCTGCTCTACAAAGTTAATCACATTCGGAGTCATAGACACAAGACCATCAGGTGAGAAAGAGGAATCATTAGTCCCAATCACATTAGAGGTATGAGAAGGTAATGGATCAGTAAAAATCTTAAGATTTTGGTTAGGAGGAGCTACAGATGTGTTGCCTTTATCATTCATACCAGAAACAGAGATAGTATTATTATCAATCAAATCTTGAATTTTACCCTTTAAAGCAAAACATTTTTCAGTATCATGCCCAGGTTGACGATGAAATTGACAAAAAGATTTGTTATCAAAATAGGGTGAATTAATCGTTGCAGGATCTATTTGCTTTATAGGAGGGAAAGTAGGCACATTTTGTTCCAATAACTTATTCATAATACTATGCAATGATTCATTCAAAGGAGTAAACTTTCTTTCTTTCTTGAAAAACTTAGAAATAGGAGGCACACCTGATGCTGCATTCACATTGTTGTTTATGATGTTTTCATTGAACTTAACAGACTCTCTGTTTGGTTTAAACTTTCCAAATGGTTGTTGACTACTATCACCTTTATCACTCGGAGCCATAGGATTTGCTTGTTCCATTTGACTCACAGTCAGTTGATAATTGTGAAGAGTTGCACACAACTGTTGGAAAGAAGTAAACTCAGAAAACAGAAGTTTTTCTCTAATATCTTTTTGTAAATTAGAAATAAAGATTCTTTGAATATCATTGTCAGGCACTAGAAAAGAGATTTGAGCATACAAATGCTTATATCTACCAATTAAATCGGTCACTTTTTCTTTAACACCTTGTTTACAATGCATTAAATCAATCAAAGTAACTTTAGGACTTATATTGTTTTGAAATTGTTGAATAAAAGCATTTGCCAGTTGTTGGAAAAAAGTAATAGAATAGGAAGGCAATGAGCAATACCATTGTAGAGCCTTATCTCTTAATGTCCTAGTAAACAGTTTTGCAAGCAACCTTTGGTCATAAGCAAAATCGATACATATTGTTTGAAAAGTCTTAACATGTGTTAGAGGATCACCTTTACCATTATAAAGCTCCAAATGCGGGATTTCAACATGCTTAGGAGGGATAGCTCGAACAATGTCAAGAGAAAGTGGGCTCGCAACATCAAATGTGGGCACACTAAACTTAGATTGATTCATAGAGGCAATTTGTTGCTGTAAAGAAGAGACAGTTTGTGCAAGATTGTTAATGGTCACTTCAGTCGAAGAGTTCATATTAGACGTGTTAGATTGTGATGGAGGTATTATGTTATTGAAAGAAGGTATTGATTGAGAGTAAGGTGGCGGGACACTATGATGGTTAGTCATAGGAGATGGTTGGAAAAGAGGAGCACTACAAGGAGGAATGGAATGGTTGAATGAATTGCCCCCTTGCGTCATGTTCATTTGTGGAGATGTAATAGGAACACTTATTGAAGTAATGAATGAAGAAGTTGGATTCAATGAAGGAAGAAGGTTAATTGAAGAGGAAGGATTGCCCCCATGACTGGTGATCATAGGTGGAATATCTTGTATAGAAGTAGTCATTATGTTTGATGTAAAGGTAGGTATGCTAGCAATAGAAGTTGTCAACGGAATAGAATGATTGACTTGAGTAGGAGGTTGTGTATAACCTAAAGTTTTGGCACAACTCTTCATAGGCATCACATTTGAATCCACAATGTGTGCAATACCACACAAAATATCAATTCCATTCTTATCACTTTGAACCATACGTTTTAGACCCTCAATTAATGAAAGAGCTTGACTATTGGGATACTCTTGAGACATCCATTGCTGAAAATCATCAAATTGGTTATCCAATTTCGAAATTTGTTCTACAGAAACCTCATGGAGAGCTTCTTCATCATTAGGAGGATTAGAGGAATTACCCGTGTCCTCGTTAAAAAGGCTATTCAAATTAGGCTCCATCTCCTCAGTAATTAAACCTTGGAAAGACTTAATTCTAATGCTTCGTCTAATGGGAATAGTGTAAGTAGGGCTTATTGTTGTAAAACTCATACACTAGAGAGGGAGAGAAGATTTTGAATTTAGAGGTAGCAAATTTCAATAAAATCAGCCAATCTCCTAGATTTAGGCTGTTAAATGCAATCACGACAATCTCCCGAATTTTTGAAAAAAATGTCAGGGACCGTGGCGAACGGAGTGCACACGGTCCTCGCAACTTTTTTCGAAATTTTCAGGGATGAAAGTTATGATGATTTTAAAGCTAATCTAAAAAAATTGAGTGATTTTACGATCTGTAGAAAGGCCAAATTAAAGTTACAATCTCAAAATTGAATCCTACCCAGATTGTTGAAAAATGCAAAATTTGAATTTTGAAAAAGAGATGGAAACTGAAACTTTGAATTTTATGATTTTAGAGGGAATACTAAGAGCAATGCAAGCTTTGAAATTTAAAAGTTGACTCAATTTCACGCAAAATTCAATTTTGAAAGTGGAAATCAAAGTTGTTGCAATCAACCACTTAATTTCAAAAGTTACAAATTGCAAAAATTTGAATAAAGCACTGAAATTTCGAATGAATGCTGACACACTTTTCAGATTTAGGACAGTAAGAACACAATTTTGACACAAAATTTCAATTTCAACAATTTTTGAATGATTAGAAGCCTTAATCCAAGCAATCACTAGACCAACTTTGACTTTAATTTTGAAAGTGTTAGAATTGATGAAATCAGCCAAGATTCTGGATTTTAGCAGAAAAATACAGTAAGATCTAGCTCCCGAAATTTCAGAAAAAATGTTGGGGACGATGGCGCTCGGGGTGCACACGGTCCTCGCAACTTTTTTCCAAATTTTTAGGGATGAAAGATACGATGATTTTGTTGCGGAATCCAAAGTTACAGCCGATTTGGAGATGTTTTGATCAGTGAAATTATCAGTCAAAGGTTGAATCAAGAGGGTTTTAAAAATTAGGGTTTTGACATTTAACCACTTAATTTTTAGAATTAAAGCACAAATATGAATTGATAATTTGCAATAGAAGGGTAGATCTTAAACAAGCATTAACATTTAGACATTTTGCAAGCTCAAAAAAGAAAATTTAGGGTTTTCATGTAATTAACCTCTAAAATTTGCAAAAGATCAAACATGGAAATGTAATCAAGGCATCCAATTTTCAGATCTAACCATGAATAATCAGAAAGGATGTTCACGTCGGGTTCACCAAAATGTAAAGTGGAAAATCGCGATTGAACCCTAAGTGTTCCCCCCACCACTCCAAGGAGAGAGAAAGGAGGTCACTAGGGTTGACGGTTTTCACTTAGGGGAGTTCAAAAGAGGGGTTGAAACCCACAAGATCCAATCCCACACAATGCAAAATTGGATTCTAAATGAGTTTCAAGGGTTGTGACAACAAGGCTACCCTCTTTTGTAAAGAATGTAGATAGGAGGATTGAGCTAGGAATGCATGTAAAGTGAGAAAGATTCACTTATAAACAGAGATAGGAATATAGGATGAAGCTGCGGACCTGGAATTAGCAGTAAAATTTCGAGATGACGTTGTCTTGCAAATTTGAGTGAAAGTTGATGGGACGATGGTGCCCGGCGTGCACACGGTCCTCCAAAAAATCCGCGAAACGAAGGGGGATTTGTTCGTCCCTGCACAAGGATTCCATATCTTCAATTACAGCCGCGTACCTGTAACCTTGTTGTAAGAATGTTTGTATTCTTACATGCGAAGGTGTAAATGTTGTTGTATGTTGTAAGTTGTAAGTGATCTCCTCTTCAATGGTTGAATCCTTGTCTTGAATGCAACACTTAGCCTTGAATGGAGACTTAGAATGCTCAATTGCTTGAAGGAATGCTTGAATGCTTGAATGTTTTAATATCACTTCTGCGTCTTGCACACATATGTCCTTCCTCCCTAAAATGGGAGAGGAAATGTAGTTTATATACTTGCTGATAGACTGATTTTTCTGACCTTAGGCTGACCAGGAAACATTATTTCCTGAATTGCAAACATAAAGACCCGAGGCCCAAAAGAGACTGGGCCCAAAATAGGGCCAGGGACCAGGGCGCTGGGCGCCATGGTCCCA
The DNA here is from genome assembly GCF_030272615.1 of Cryptomeria japonica. Classification (NCBI taxonomy): domain Eukaryota; kingdom Viridiplantae; phylum Streptophyta; class Pinopsida; order Cupressales; family Cupressaceae; genus Cryptomeria; species Cryptomeria japonica. Next base: position 208,258,373 of record NC_081409.1, read on the forward strand.
CCTCCCAGGACAACAGGGTGCAAGGAGGGATCATGCCAAGGTGTAGAAAAATGCAATTTTCGGTGTCATGAACAAGTTTCGGGGTCTCCATTCAGGTTCAGTGTTGCGTCACCATCATGAAGACCCAAATGCAGTCGAAATTGCAAGTGTCACAATTTTAGGACATTACAATATCTTGCCAGAAAATTATTCAAATACAATGCGGTCTGGAAGCAAGAAAGATGATCAAGTCTTCAACTAAAATCCAACTCTACATGATCTGATGAGCCAAAATTGGGACACATAGAAAGGAAAATTGAAACTACAAACAGAAAAAAAAATAGAATGGAAAATGTTTTTGGTTGATGCAAGATTGCTATGAACCGGGGATGCTCCAGACATCCAAGGTTATTGAAAAAGTGAGCCTCTCACTTTGTCAGGGTCAGAGGGAAACCAAGGTGGTCTACCTCTACCTGAGAAATCCAAGATGAATCTTCAACTAGTTTTTTCTTCCACTTCACAAGATATTCCTTATACTAACTACTCTGAGTACTACGCCCAATCCTACTATCCAAAATCTCTTCAATCTGGTCTGGTTCCTTCTAGGGTAACTATTTCTCCAAGTCTGCAACACTGTTCTCACTGATTTTGGTTCATCATACTCATGAAGATCTGTAATGTTGAATGTAGGTGAAATACTCAGACTATCTAGTAACTCCACTTCATATGCATTTCAGAACTGAACTTCCTCAAAATCCTACAAGGTCCAAACTTCTTCATCTCTAACTTGTTATAAGTTCCAACCAGGAATCTTTCTTTTCTCAAATATACCATCACTTCATTGCCAACTTCAAATTCCTTGTGTCTCTTCTTCTCATCTTCCTTCTCCTTATACTTAATGTTCATGTCTTCCAAATGTTGCTTAACCTAAATATGCAATATCGCCATGTGATCTACAAAGTCTTATGCTTCTGAAATTATTTGATCTTCACTGCCAATGTCCCTCAATTCTGATATCCCTCTAGGATGCACTTCGGTAACAATCTTAAAAGGTGTTTTTCTAGTACTTCTATTCACTGAATTTTTGTAGGCAAACTCTACTTGTGCAAGGATCAAATCCCAACTTTCAGTTTTATCACCCACTAAACATCTCAACAAATTTTGCAAACTCTGGTTAACAACTTTTGTCTGTCCATCAATCTGTGGATGAAAAGTAGAACGAAATTTCAAATCTGTCTTCATCTTCTTCCAAAATGTTCTCCAAAAATAGACAACAAACTTAGTGTATCTGTTTGAAAATATTCTCTTAGGTAATCCATACAATCTTACCACTTCCTTGAAAAATAGGTATGCTACATGCAATACATTTGATGCCTTCTTACAAGGTATGAAATGGTCCATCTTTGAGAAGCTATCCACTACCACAAATATAGAATCATTCCCTCTCGATGTCTTGGGCAATCCAAGTACACAATCCATGCTTATATCCTCTCAAGGTATTACTGGTATTGTCAAAGGTTTATACAATCCCACATTCTGACTACTACCTTTTGAAACTTGACAAACTCTACAACTTTGCACATATCTCTTTACATCCTTATGAATCATGGGCCAAAAGTACTGCTCACTCACTAATGCTATTGTTTTGTCAATACCAAAATGTCCAGCTAAACCTCCACTATGTTTCTCCTTGATTATATTCTCCCTCATAGAACTCTTAGGTATGCACAGCTAAACTCCTCTGAATAATATCCCATCCTGAATGAAATAATCCAACCATTTTCTTCTATCAACCATAACCAGTTCTCTACATGTTTTCCAAGGTTCTACAAAATCCAGGTCATTAGCATCCAAGGTCTTCAAATCTTCAAATCCTAATACTATCACTCTCATCTCTATCAGAAAATTCCTTCTCTTACTCAATGCATCAACAAATTTGTTAGATTTCCCACTTCTATGCTTCAACACAAAGGTGTAACTCTACAATAATTCTACCCATCTCATATGTCTCTGATTCAACTTACTCTGACTATTCAAATACTGCAAATCTTGATGATTTGTGTACAACACAAACTCCTTAGGCAACAAGTAATGTCTCCACTTCTTCAAGGCTTTAACTATGGCATAAAACTCCTGATCATATACTGAATACCTCCTTCGAGCATCATTCAATTTCTCACTGAAATAGGCTACTTCTCTTCCTTTTTGACTCAAGACTACTCCTATTGTTGTTCCACTTGCATCACAATCCACTTGAAATACTTTATTGAAATCCGATAAAGCCAATACAAGTTGCTCAGTCACTTTTTGCTTCAATAGTTCAAAAATTTTGTTTTCTCTGGTGGTCTACTTTAATTCCTTCTGATCTCCTCTCATGGTCTGAGTACTAGGGTTACAAATTGAACTGAAATTTCTAATAAACTTTCAGTAAAAACTAGCCAATCCATGAAATGATCTTACCTCTCCAATGCTTTCTAGTGTAGGCCACTCAACAATTGCTTTCACTTTCTAAGGGTCCATCTTCAAACCATCCTCAAATATCACAAATCCAAAATAGACTAATTCATCCTTCATGAAAGTACACTTCTTGATATTGATCAGCAACTTCTCTTCTCTCAATCTCTGCAAAACTTGTCTTAACTGCAACAAATGCTCCTCTTTTGTCCTACTAAAAAATTAGAATGTCATCCAAAAACACAATAACAAACTTATGAAAGAATTTCTTCAATACCTCATTCATTAGCCTCATGAAAGTACTCAGTGCATTAGTCAATCCAAAAATCATCACCAATCATTCTTACAGTCCTTCATTTGTCTTAAATGTCATCTTCCACTCATCACCTTCTCTAATCCTGATCTGATGATATCCACTCTTCAAATCTATCTTTGTAAAGTATTGTGCTCCACTCAAATAGTCCATTATGTCATCCATCCTAGGCAAAGGAAATTTGTATTTCACTGTGATCTTGTTTATTTCTCTTGAATTGGTACACATTATCCACTCTCCATTCTTCTTAGGTGCTAATACTGTTGGTACTGTACAAGGGCTCAGACTTTCCCTGAACAAACCTTTCTTCAATGGCTCCTGCACTTATCTATTCAGATCTTCATTCTCTGTCGGTGTCAACTAGTGTGTAGCTTTGTTAGGCAAACTAGCTCTGGGAACCAAGTCCATGCAATGACTAATACTTTTCATAGGTGGCAATCCATTAGGTACATTATTTGAAATGATGTCCTCATATTCTATCAACAAATCTCTTATCTCTTGTGGGTTTTCTCCTTTCGATTCCAGTTTCTTAGTCTTCTTAGTAATAAATGCAAAAAACACATTCTCATGTCTCATTCCATCCATGAATCTCCTTCCATATACTAAACAGATTCAATAATTCATACTTTATTATTCAAAGGTTCCTTTAAAGGAAACAAGGTTTGCTTCATCCCATTGGCCACAATAGTGTATGTATTCTTTCTCTCATCATGTACTACCTGTCTATTAAACTGCCAAGGTCTACCCAACAAAAGATGACAAATATCCATAGGCATAATATCACACTAGACTTCATCGTGATAATTCCCAATTTTCAATTTCACAAAACATTGTTCACTTACTAACAACTTATGTTCATCCTGAATCCATGCTATCTGATAAGGCTTAGGGTGTTTCAATCTCTCCAATTTCAACTTATTCACCATCTCTTTTGAAACAAGATTATTTGAATTACCACTATTAATAACAACTTTACAACACTTATCGGATACCTTACATCTGGTCTTGAACATATTCTTCATTTGCAAGGGCTCTTCATCTCCTTCGGTATGACACAAAGCTCTCCTCATCATCAACAGTTCTCCATCTTCCAGTTTATTGTCTGATCTGGTGGGGTTTTCTTCCACCACTACTTCTCTTCCGGTAGTTTATGTCTTCTTACACTTGAATGCACGATGCCCTTCTCCTCCACACTTAAAGTAGGTTCCTCTAAATGTTCTCTTTTCCTGTCTTCCAAAATTCTCATTCTGATAACCATCTGGTTCTCTCCTCTGGTAGAAATTTATATCATTCTTCCAGCATGAATTACCTTCTTTGCTCACTTTCGTGTCCTTGTTCTGATCTTTACTAGTTCCTCTTCCTCCTTGAAATCTTCCTCCAGTAAACCTTCAACCTCTACCTCTCTGTCTTTGTTCATGTCTTTTGTTTAACTTCTCTTCCACCTTTAGGGCATACTGGTAAGCCTCTTCAACACTCACCAATTTGATCATACTCAATTTATCTTGTATAGACATCTGCAATTCATTCAAATATCTTGAAACTTGTTCGACTTCATCATCATCATGTTCGGATCTAATATTCAACTTGTAAAATGCTTCAATGTACTCCTTCACACTAGATTCCTTTTGTCTCAAATTTTGCAACTTCTAGAACAAATCCACTTGATAATTCTCTGGTACAAACTTTGACTTCAACTTAGCAATTATCCGATCCCATGTCTTAATCTTCTCTTTACCTCTTCTTTGTCTATCAACTTGCAAATGCTCCCACCAAAGAGATACATGACCTTTCAACCGAGTATAGGCATATTTCACCTTCCTCTCTTCTGTAGTGTTTTCAAAATCAAAATACTTATCCACCTCTGAGATCCAATCCATTAATTCATCCGAATATAAATTCTCATCATATTTTGGTGGGGTAAAATGTGGTTTAATATTCACCCTGCTCAAATGATAATATGATGAAACTATAAGGATCCGGTCAACTACTGAGACAGGGAGGTGAATCAGTAGATAGAAAATAAACTAAACTTTCACCAAATATAATTCCAACTTAGAAACAACTTGCTAAACTAACCGGTTTAGTTACTATATCAAAAACTGCAACTGCACTGTCACACTTTACCAGTTTACCAAAACATCAATGATACAATGCAACAGATCTGAAACTCAAATACCATTTAACCAAAACATTAAACCACTTCACTAATATCAGCAATAGCTCATTTCAGATCATTGCCAGTCATCTAAACATATCTAAGTGGATTTACCAGTTATTCAAATCAACCATATCAAAACACATCCACAAAATCATTCACCACTTGACACAATAATTTTTCATGTGGAAACCCAAATGGGAAAAACCACGGTGGGGATGAATACCCACAATTATTTGGAACTCTTCTGAAGCTCTCCTATTAGGAGCCAAGCCTTGTTAGAAGCTTATACAATAATTTCTTGTTAAGAACAAATTCGGTTAAGGACCACCCGGTTAAGGGATTGACTCCAATACCTTGTTAAAGGTAATCTCGGTGGAGGATTTCAAATCCAAGTTAATGGATCACCTTGTTAGAGGATTTCAACAATACCAAGCCTATTAAAGCTTACCCAGTTAAGGGATTTAATTTTTGTAATGGTTAGAGAATAATAGGTTCTTTGTTGATCTGGAAATAGCACTTCCTTGCTTAATCGGATCCTTTTCTGCTCCATCTGCCTTCAAAATATTCTGCAGACACTCCTTCTGATTCGGCAACAATCACTACCACACTTAACCAAATTTTCCAACACAATTACAAACAACTCATCGACCATATAAGCAAATACAATAGGTCGGTAACACAACACAAAACCTACAAATCTCATAGAGATTACAAACATATCAATTCAATCATAACCGTTGGATTACATAGCAATCAACTACACCTTGTTCTAGACAACTTCAACTACTCCTGGATCACCACACATTGGATCCTATAGCTCATCATGCATTTTCCACTTCATGCTATACATTTGATCATTCCCAAGATAAATGGTTATCTCTACATGCCAAATCTACTTGGAAACTCATCACATGCATCATGCTTATGTGGCATCTTCACCTCCGATCACCATTTGGTCATAGATCATCACAACCAATTATCCAAGCTCCATCGGTTAGGGTTTTTCTTATCAACTGGTTAGGGTTACCAGTTGATCTCTCTGCTTCAATAACAATACCAATACCAGTTGCCTTCACTGCTTTACTACCGGTTGCTTTACTGCATCATTATTGGTTGTACTACATCTTCATTACCGGTTACTATTGACATCAATGACAACAATATACTTCATCAATGCAATCTTCATACAATACCAACAATCTCCCCCTTTGGCATTGATGGCAATACAAATATCAATACCCATTGATTGTGATGATTGAGAGTAAAGCATACACACAGGTATAGGAATCTTGGTTTACATTTTTCCCATATACTCTCCTTCAACTATATCTTCATGTCTTCAGCTGGTAACTAGTTATCAATCATGTACAGTTCTTTTCCCGCTTTGACAGCAATGCCAAAGTGAAGGTAAATTATTCCATGCTTCACCGATCTGCAACTATTTGCTCCCCCTGTGGAGTAGCTCCACTCTTCACCAATCCTGCTTCAAGATTTTCAATAGGCTCCGAGATTGATGGCTTCCCCATCTGCTTAATTGAATTCATGTAGGGGTACAACCCCTAACTTACCTCTAAGATACTCAAATGTAGCCTTAGGTAGAGGTTTAGTAAATATATCTACTAGTTTTTCTTTATTAGATACATGCTCCAGTGACACATCGTTACTTTTCACTTTCTCTCTCAAGAAATGATACTTCATCTCAATGTGCTTTGTCCTAGCATGCAACATCAAGTTCTTTGAAATGTGTATAGCACTTGTGTTATCATAGAAAATCCTTACTGGTTCTGATATCTTCAACTTGAAACCTTCTGAAATGTGTTTCATCCAAATTGTCTGGGTACAATTCATATATGTTGCAACATATTCAACTTTTGTTGTTGATTGAGAGATACAAGTATGTTTTTTGCTGCTCCAAGACACTAGTCTACCTCCAAGAAAAAATGTTCCCTTGGTTGTACTCTTCCTGTCATCAACATTTCCTACCCAGTCTGCATCTATATAGACTTTTAAATCAAAGTCTCGTGCATATGGATACCATAGTCCATAATCAATTGTGACTTTCAGATATCTGAAAATTCTTTGGTTGCAACCATGTGTGTCTCCTTCGGACTTTTCTGAAATCTGGCAACCAATCCTACTGCATGAGCAATGTCCGGTCTGTTGTGGACAACATAATGCAGTTTACTTATCATGGACCTATACTCCTTTTAATCAACTGAAGTAGAATCATCTTCCTTAGACAATTTATAGCCTGTAACCATTGGTGTTCCAACTGGTTTATAGTCTCCCATTCCAAAAGTTCTCAACACTTCTTTCAAATATTTGGACTGGGTGATGAAAATACCTTCCTTCATTTGTTGGATTTGCAAACCTATGAAAAAATTTATCTCACATACCAGTGACATCTCAACTATGTTTCTTACTGCTCCAAGAAACTAGTCTGCCTCCAAGAAAAAATGCTCCCCTGGTTGTACTCTTCTTGTCATCAACATTTCCTACCCAGTCTACATCTATATAGACTTTTAAATTAAATTCTCCTGCATATGGATACCATAATCCATAATCAATTGTGACTTTCAGATATCTGAAAATTCTTTTGGTTGCAACCATGTGTGTCTCCTTCAGGCTTTTCTGAAATCTAGCAACCAATCCTACTGCATGAGCAATCTCTGGTCTATTGTGGAAAACATAATGTAGTTTACTTATCATGGACCTATACTCCTTTTCATCAACTGATACAGAATCATCTTCCTTAGACAATTTACAGCCTGTAACCATTGGTGTTCCAACTGGTTTATAATCTCCCATTCCAAAAGTTCTCAACACTTCTTTCACATATTTGGACTGTGTGATAAAAATACCTTCCTTCATCTATTGGATTTCCAAATCTATGAAAATTTTTATCTCACCTACCAGTGACATCTCAAAGTCATTCTTCATTTCATTAGCAAAGTCATGACACATATCATCATTTCCTCCAAAAATGATATCATCCACAAATACCTCACTTAACAGTATCTTATCTCCTTCTATCTTGAGATATATATTACTGTCTTCACTAGTTCTTTGAAAACATATCTTCACCAAGTGAGAGTGCAATCTTTCATACCATGCTCTAGGTGCTTGCTTTAATCCATATAATGCCTTATGTAATTTTCACACCATGTCCTTTTCTACAGTTAAAACATAACCACATAGTTGTTCAATGTAGACTTCCTCTTCCAATACTCCATTTAGGAATGTTGACTTAACATCCATCTGATATACTTTGAATCCTTTGTATGTTGCATATGCAAGTAGATTCCTTACTCCTTCCAATCTTGCAACTGGTGCAAATGTCTCACCATAGTCTTCACCTTCTTCTTGTGCATATCCTCTGCATACTAGTTTGGCTTTATATTTGACCACTACTCCATTTTCATTTAGTTTATTTTCTGAATACCCATTTTGTACCTATTACATTCTTGTTCTCTGGTCTAGGTACCAATGACCATGTATTGTTCTTCTCTATCTGGTCAAGTTCTTCTTCCATTGCCTTGATCCAGTGTTCATCTTCAAATGCTTATTTTGTAGTTCTAGGCTCAATGGTGGAAATCATACAAGAGTTTTCTCTAATCCTTGTTCTAGTTAGCACACCTGCATTCATGTCTCCAATAATCTGATCGGGGCTATGATTGAGTCTAACATACCTTGGAATGACATGATCTTGATTTCTAGGTTCTTCTTCTTCTTCACTTTCTTCATCTTCTGTTGGACCTTCTTGTTCTAGTTGAACTAGGGCTTCTATGTTATGTTCTCCAACTTCTGGCTTTACCGGTTTCGGTTCCGAAAACAGTGTGTAAGGTTCTTCTTCCTTCTCCTTGCTAGTGTAACCTGAACTTTCAAGAAACTCATCAACTCAAACATTAGCAGTTTCAATGATCTTCTTGGTCCAGTTGTTGTAACATTTGTAAGCTTTTCTCTTGGTGGAGTAACCAAGAAATATGCCTTCATCACTCTTGGCATCAAACTTACCAACATAATCACCTCTTTTGATAAAACATCTACTACCAAAAATTTTAAAGTAATTGACATTGAGTGATCTACCATACCAGTACTCATAGGGATTTTTGTCCTTACCTCTTTTAACCAGTATCTGGTTCATTGTATAAACAGATGTGCTAACAGCTTCTCTCCAGAATGTCTTAGCTACACCTCCTTGAATTAGCATAGTCCTAGCAACTTCAACTATTGACTGATTGTTCCTTTCTGCAATATCATTCTACTGTGGTATCCTAGGTGCAGAAAGTTTCCTCTTAATTTTATTGTCTTCACAGTATCTAGTGAATTCCTCTAAAGTAAATTCACCACCTTGATCAGTTCTTAAGCACTTTATCTTCTTTCCACTTTCATTTTCAACTAAGGCTCTGAATGCCTCAAACTTTCTAAATTGTTTTGTCTTTCAAGAATGTGACCCAAATCATCCTTGAGCAATCATCGGTAAATATCATGAAGTACCAATCACATTGAATATTCCTAGTCCGCATTGGTCCACAAAGGTTGGTATGAACCAAATCTAGCAAATGTTCAGCTGAGAAAGATTTTCTCTTGAAGGTTGAGGATTTCATTTTCCCTAACTGGCATTCCTTGCACAAATTATTCACCGATTTTTCCAACTATAGAAAACCTCTTATTGACTCTTACAATGTTATCAAAATTTACATGATAAAATCCATGATGCTAAAGCCAACTATCTTCTACTTTTGCAATTAAACAATTGTTGACTTTAGAGTTTAAATGAAACAAGTTACCTCTGGTTTGTTTGCCGATTGCAATCGGTTCACCTTTGCTTCCATAAATCTTGCAGACTCCATTCTTGAATTCTAGTGAGTAACCTTTGTCATTGAGTTGAGAAACACTCAAAAGATTGTGTTTCAATCTTTCAACCCAGTAGACATGATCTGCATTGCTTTTGCCATTCAGAGAGATGGATCCTTTCCCTTTCACCATGCAGGGTGAGTCATTCCCAAATCTCATAACACCTCCATTAAACTCTTTCAAAGCAAGAAACTTACTTCGGTCATCTGTCATGTGGTGCGAACAATCACTATCTATAATCCAGTCATATGGACTATCCATGTGAGAGACCAATGCCTTCTAATCTGACATATCCTCTCTAATAGCAACAAAGACAATGTCCTCATTTTCATCTTCCTCATATTCTTCATCTGTAATTCCTCCATCTACTGCAATGACACAATCTCTTTTACCTTTTCCTTTATAGTTCCTATTCTTCTCACATTTTTTCTCATTATCTCCATTTGGATAGTTAGCAGCAATATGTCCAATCTGGTTACATGCAAAACATTTCAAAGGTAATTTACCTATGTACTTACCGGTACCTTTGGGTAGCCACTTGGCCAATAATGCTTCAAGATTAATCAAACTATCTTCATCATCTACCTCTATGTTGGATCTAGACTCGTGACTGTAGCTCACTTCTCTTATTTTCCTGACTGGTGGAGTTGAAACTGAGGCTCTAAATGCAGATTATGATCTTTGAACACTTCCATCAAAACCATTTAATTCAAATGCAGTTAATTTACCAATGACAGAATCAAGAGTTACCTTTGTCTTATCAATAGATTTGAGTTCCTGAATGGCTGCAACTCGGATAGTGTAGACCGATAGAAGGGTTCTCAACACCTTGTTAGCCACTGTGGTATCCTCCAGTGTACCTCTAGCACTTTTGATCTCTTCGACTATCTCCTTGATCCTATGACCATACTGTTGAATGTTTTCTCCTTCAGCCATCTGCATATCATCAAATTTACCTCTCAAACTCTCTTTGTTGGCAATCTTAACATGCTCATCACCACTATAGATATCTTCCAGTTTCTCCCACACTTCATATGCAGTCTCCAATCCATGAACATCAACATATTTTGAATCAGACAAGGAACTGATGATGGCCTCCAATGCTTGATTGTTCTCATGTTGCTCCTTCTTTTGATCATCTATCATAATCCCACGAGGAAAGTTATATTTAGTAACAACATGTTCCCAATATTAACTTCCTAAGCTCTTGATATATATCTTCATCCTATCACTCCAAATTCTGTAGTTTTCCCTATTGAACTTTGGACCTTCTTTCTTCATCATGTTCTCTTAGATCTTTTACTCAAGCTATTAGGCTTAAATAGAAGAAGACCTAAAATGCTCTTATAAAAATTGATAATATGATGAAACTATAAGGATCCAGTCAACTACTGAGAGGGGGGGGTGAATTAGTAGATAGAAATTAAACTAAACTTTCACCAAACTTAATTCCAACTCAGAAACAACTTGTTAAACTAATCGGTTTAGTTACTGTATCAAAAACTGCAACTGCACTGTCAAACTTTACCGGTTCACCAAAACATCAATGATACAATGCAACAAATCTGAAAGTCAGATAGCATTTAACCAAAACATTAAACCACTTCACTAATATTAGTAATAGCTCATTTTAGATCATTTATGGTCATCTAAACATATCTAAGTGGATTTACCAGCTATTCAAATCAACCATATCAAAACACATCCACAAAATCATTCACCACTTGACACAATGATTTTTCACATGGAAACTCAAATGGGAAAAACCACTGTGGGGATGAATACCCACAAGTATTTTGAACTCTTATGAAGTTCTCCCTATTAGGAGCCAAGCCTTGTTAGAAGCTTATACAATAATGTCCAGCTAAGAACAGATCCAGTTAAGGACCACCCAATTAAGGGATTGACTACAATACCCTATTAAAGGCAATACCCTGTTAAAGGCAACCTCGGTGGAGGATTTCAAATCCAAGCTAATGGATCACCTTGTTAGAGGATTTCAACAACACCAAGCCTATTAAAGCTTACCTGGTTAATTTATTTAACTGTTGTAATGGTTAGAGAACAATAGGTTCTTTGCTAATCTAGAAATAAAACTTCCTTTCTTAATTAGATCCTTTTCTGCTCCTATCTGCCTTCACAACATTTCATAAACACTCCTTCTGGCTCGACAACAATCACTACCACACTTAACCAAATTTTCCAAAACAATTACAAAGAACTCATCGACCATATAAGAAAATACAATAGGTCAGTAACACAACATGAAACTTACAAATCTCATAGAGAATACAAACATATCAATTCAATCATAACCATTGGATTACATAGAAATAAACTACACATTTTTCTAGACAACTTCAATCGCTCTTGAATCACCACACATTGGATCATGTAGCTCATCACATGTTTTCCACTTCATGCTATGCATTCGATCATTCCCAAGATAAACAATTATCTCTACATGCCAAATCTATTTTGAAACTCATCACGTGCATCATGTTTACGTGGAATCTTCATCTCCAATCACCATTTGGTCATAGATCATCACAACTCATTCTCCAAGCTCCATCAGTTAGGGTTCTTCTTATCAACTGCTTAGAATTACTAGTTGATCTCTCTACTTCAATAACAATACCAATACCAGTTGCCTTCATTGCTTTACTATCAGTTGCTTTGCTACATCATTACCATTTGCAATACATCTTCATTACCGGTTATTATTGACATCAATGACAACACTATAATTCATCAATGAAATCTTCATGCAATGCCAACATCAAAACCCTCAAAAACCTTTCCTCATCCGGATCAACTGTCGGTACATTTTCTTTTTCTATCGGGACTTCTTCTCCTTCATCTTCACTTACATCTTCAATATCTCAGGCTCTTCTTTGGTCTGTCTCCATGGCTTCTAACCGAGCTTCTATACCTCACAACATCTCCATCATAGCAGGGTTTTCATTCCCACGTGCTCTACCATTCCTATCTCCTCTTCATGCCATCATTCTTGCTATCCCTCTCTAGCTGCAGGTCAGATCCACAATCCGACGCCCTACAACAAAACTTTAGGATACGCAACCTCTGAAACAAAATTTCGCTCTGATACTACTTGAAGCAGACACCAGTGAGGAGGGACCTTAAAGAGATCAATTCGGAATGGTTAGCAAGAGTAAACATAGCAGAAACACAAATATATGATGGAGGCAATGTAGAAAAGATTATTTTATTGCATGAAATTTGATTACATCCAACCGGTAACAACTAGGTTACAACATACCAGCTCATAGGCCTGGTAGAATAGGTCACAACCAGAACCTTGAATCTTATGATCTATCTTCTACGCACAGTCTAGCTACTTGATTCTCTTATATTGATTACATTATAATATGTAATTACAAATATATATATCGATCCAAAGGATCCAGTCAGCCCAAAAGGGATCAAAACCTGAAGAACAAGACCTAACATGTGAAATAACAAGGTCAGCCTCCATCAAGAGATTCCTTCGGAAAATCCAAAGGATGAAACATAGATCATAGGAAAAGTTCAGCCACATGCCAAGGAACATCGAAATCAATGTCCAAGGCTCCACAAGCTTCGAGAGGGGTTCTGGTAGATCACCAAAATAGGTCCAGGAAACTGGCAACAAAGGAACAACCGATAATAGGAAAAAGTCATGGAAACCGGTAGTGGTATCTTGTCAAAAAATGATCCAAATGCGATGCAGTCTGGAAGAAAGAAAGATGATCAAGTCTTCAGGTAGAATCCAACTCCACAGGATCCCGTGAGCCAAAACTGAGACTCACAAAAAGGAAAACTGAAACTGCAAACAAAAAACAAAACAGAAAGGAAAATATTTTTGGTTGATGTAATATTTCTATGAATCGGGGATGCTCCTGCATCAGGACCTTGGGTGTAAGAGAAATTGTTATTACTTTATTTATTTAGGTAGAAGGGTATGCCTCCCAAGTAACCCATAAGGCCAAGTGAGAGGGAACAAACCAAGAGGTACTTCTTCAGCCCACTATATAAATTAATACGCTAGGTGAAATCCGTGATGACTTGGAGAAGTTGGCCTATCTGATAGGTTCCCTCGGTATCCACACTTGTGTGATATGCATAAAAATCCTCTTATGAGGACTGGGATAGATTCTTAAGTGGAACACTGTCGCATTGATAGGCACCAAGGATCACTAAAGTTCCCCCAATAGAAACCTTTTGTTTTAGAGGCCAAAAAAGCCTACATTTGATAGTTCAAGGTGTGTGGATCATACCCCGTAGATACCCCTCATGTACCCTTTCATATTGAGATAGGAATTCCTTGATTATCTTTATATTTTTAAGGTAAGATAATATAGTATGCCCAAGAAGTGAGTGTTGTGGTGGGGGAGCGAGTGCTACTAGAATCTCTATTTGTCCACTTGTTTGAGGTATCTCTATGTCGCAGGGGCCCCATTGAATGGTTTCTCTTTCAATCCTAGGTTGTGCATGTTTTCAAGTGTCTTCATTTTGTGCTATACTAGTGGAAATCTATTGAACATACACATTATGATAAAAAATTGGACAAAACAACTTTAGACACTGTTTCTTTATTGTTTGTCATGTTTTCTTACCACAAGACATTCAACATTAAGATCTGGTCACACTCAACATTTGCAAAATTTGGGATAGATTACAAAATTTATCAAAAAATGCGTCTATGTCTAGAATTTGTGTTTGTGCAGGGCAAAATCACGTCTATGTTTTAGAAACTGACAAATTGCAAAATTTATCAGAAAACACATCCTTGTCATCTTAAACCATGTCTATGTCTAGAAGTCTCGTCTGTGCAAGGTAGAAACACATCTATGTTTTAAAGAGTGAAAATTATCAAAATAGTTAAAAACATGCCTGTGCATTGATAAATTGCGTCTGCATGTGTTAAAACTGCATCTGTGTTCTGAGATCAAATAGCTTCTCCTAGGGCTTAGTTTTTAGTCAACCAATCTTTATCGCAACTTTGTCATACATTTTTTCGTTATCTTCAGTCACCATTTTCAGTTCTTCATACACAGTTTTCAAACTAGAGTCAAAAGGTTGCTTCGTGGTCCTAATCTTATCTTGCAAACATACTACAATATATCACTAAGTGGTTCCCACATCAAATCTATCTTCTTAGGATCCCACTTGGTTCTCTTTAGTCAAGGTCAACTAACCTCATCAAGATATCTATCATCTCTTTGGAAGTCGCAACTTACTTTAGATCACACTTATCTTGGACTTATTATTTTGGAGATTGTAAGACAACCCTAGATTCATTCCATTTCATATTCCCCTTTGTTCCTCCATAGTCTTCACATTTTCTTCCATCTTCCATTTTAGCCAAGGTTTTGTTTATGGTTGAAACCCATTCATAAAGGTCTAGAAGAGAAGCCAAGGAAGCTTTAAGATCTCTCAACATGAGTCCCTATGAGTTTGAAGGAGATGAATTTTATAACCCATTTGAGAATCACAGTAGTATACCAGACAATGACAATGAGAATAACAATGAAAATGACAATGCATCTATTACCTCCACAAACCTTGAAGAGACTATCTTAAATCCAAGGTTCAATAGATTGGTTGAATAAATCATGAGAAGAGACCGTCAATATTTCTTTCAATTAATGGCAAAAACCGAAACAAGATTACCTCATGATTTTGATGTGTTGCAAATTTTTGGGGAGGATCCAAATCAAGTAAATCAAGCTAATGCAAATCCTAGAGGACATAATGGTGGAAATAGGAGAGAATGACTTATGCCTAAGTCACCTTCATCCTTATTTCAAAAACCAAAAGTGACCAACACTCATGTCCATACCAATTTTCCTAGAAACTCTCATGAACAACCTCATGGTTGTTTGTTTCCATGGAGAAGGAATCCTACTATGCATGCTCCTACACATGATAACACCCAATATCAAAAAAATGCATACAATTATACCCAAGGGAAAATTCAAAATCATTCCACAAGAAAACCATGTGTTGGATTTGGGGGTAATACTCAAGATCATTCTTATGATACCTCATATCCTCATGGTCATGACACGTACAATTGACCTAGGCCTAGTGCTCCTCATTATAATACCATACCAAGTGACCCATATGCTAGCTACAACTATTTTCCTCCTCCATATGAGTATATATATGATCAATATCATCCATACATGCATATATCACTACTCCTTCGTCTGGTGGCTCAAGCATGGGACTAACTCAAAGAGACAAGACACCACCTAAGAATGATTTGCAACAACAAATCAGAGATATGCAAAAACAAATGAAAGATATCAATGCACCAAAACAAGATTACACAATGGACATATGTCCTTATCCATTTGACAAAATCATTCCAATGCCTCCTTTTCCTCCACATTTTGTGACACCAAAATTTGACAAGTATATAGGCAAGGAAGATCCCAGAGAATATATAAGGGAATTTTCCATGGCTTGCATTGAGGTAGAAAGAGAGGAAACATATATGATGTGATTATTTTGGCAAAGTTTAGGTGGACAAGCTATGGAATGTTTCTCACAACTCCCACCTGGAAATAAGTCATGGAGTGATCTAGTAGAAGCTTTCATACAACACTTCTCATACAATATTAAAATGGATGTATTAGTGACTACTTTGGGCAATACAAAACCAAAAAATGGAGATTCATTTGCTTCATTTTTACAACAGTGGATAAGTTTGTCTAGTCTATGCTCTTATGATATCCCCCCCCCAAAAAAAAAAAAAATAGGTTGAAATGTTCACTCAAAATGTTAATAAGGACATTGGATATGAACTAAGAAAATCTTATTTGTCTACTTTTAAAGAAGTCATTGAAAAGGGATTGGCAATTGAGAAAGTCCTTATTGAACAAGGTGCCATTAAGTTATTCAAAGAAAACAAAGATGAATCAAATGGGAAACATAAACCCCACTTTTGGAGCAAAAACAAAAATACCATTAACTATGGGGTAGTAGATGCAAATGTTGTAAAACCAAAGATTACTTTCCTAGGTGCAAGTTCATCCAATTCCAATAATCAAGTGAATACTCAAAGGCCATCAAAGCCTCCAAGAAAATACACTCCATTGGAAGAGCCAATTGAGACAGTATTTAAGAAATTGGTTGCAAACAATCTTAGAACAATACCAGAAAATCCACCTTATCAACCAAAAGTAAAACCAGCATGGTGGAATGATTATGAGTTTTGAGTATCACAAGAGAAAAGGGCATAAGATTAGAAATTGTCATAGATTGAAGAACATCATACAAGATCTTATTGACAAAGGTGACATAGAAGTTGATGGTCACACTTCCAATCAGGACCATGTGATGTTTAAGGAACCATTCCCAAAATATGATAAGGGAAAATACAAAGCAAATAATCAAGCTAATTATGTCAAGATGTCCTACAATTATGATTTCACTGTTAACCACATTTCAATGGAAAATCATGTTTCTACCATTATCATAAAGGACAAACTATTGAAGGACCTACCCAAAGGATTAAAGTTGCTTTAAAGAGCATTGTACCATAATCTTCATCACCCAATGATAAAAACCCTGAATGCAATGTTACAACTAGATGAGGTAAAGTCACCTTACAAGTTGTTCCATCCAAGACCACAACTTCATCATCTACCAAAGATGAGTATGACTTTGTAGACCAATTAGGGAAGACACCTACCCTTATCTCCATCCTTGAGCTTTTGTGTATCTTTGCTTCACACAAGGCTATTCTTGACAAAGCATTGAGAGAAATTTTCATTCCCACTGATCTGAACATGGACCGGTTTCAAGCCATGGTGGGATACCTTTCTACTCTGCATTGCCTTACATTCACAGAAGCTAATGATGCATCTTTATGTCAACCACACAATGCACCCCTCCATATTGAAGTCTTTCTCCATAATAACCACATCAAATGAGTCTTTATAGATGGAGGAGCAGGTCTAAACATTTGCACACTGAAAATAATCTTATAATTGGGATACTCTAAACAAACTATGGATTCAATGAATAAGATCACCATCAAATCATATGATGACAAAGAACACTCATCCAAGGGAACAGTCACCCTACCTTTGAGAGTTGGGCCAGTGACAATAGATGTGGTAATCCAAGTCCTTGATTTAGACATCACATGCAACATACTTTTGGGGCATCTATGGATACATGAAATAAGGGCAATACCATCAACATATCATCAATGCATCAAATTCCTGCACAACAGAATTGAAGTGACGGTCAAAGGTAATCCAAAGCCATTCATTTATTACAACAACTTGTGACCAAGATAAGAAATAATAGTTTGAGTCAATCGAGAGGCTATTCCTTCATCCACATACATTGATCTAGAATCATTGAAAGCTTCCACATCAGAACAAGGAGAGCCCAAAGAAAAACTCAAGGTTAAAGACAAGGGATGTGGTGACTACATCTTTCATGTTGATCAACTCCCACTATCTTCTAAGACATTCAATTGACAGGAACAACCTACAAACAATTTAAAATATCAAGGAACTGGGTATGAACCACCTAGTTGTGGCTACTACTTATAAATGCAAATCTCCTCTAGTGGTGCAAGCAACTCTTGATATCAATAGTCTTAAGAGTGGTTCCAACAAAGGATCTATTGAATATATCACCAACCCTTTTGAGAACACATATATCCTTACCATTTCATCCACTCATTCCATTTCCACTCCTCTCCTAGACTTAGGTCAACAAGAATCACAAAAGCCCTTACTCAATGGGGATCAAAAATCAAGCTTTGAAAGAGAATCCAAAAGTCAAAAATAAAGAGAAGTCCTTTAGTCCAAATCAAAATCAGAAGCTATTGGACTATGCAAAAATCAAATTCAAGTATAAAAATCCTATCAAGAAAAAAGAACAAGAGTTGATCTCCCCTAATACCAAAATAATTGGGGGAAAATTTTCTAAAATTTCAAGTCAAAAAGAATACTTGTTGATCCTAAGTCTCCATCATGCCATGCTACTTTCACTTCTTTTTGCAATGATAAGCCTTCATCACTCATCTACTTGTTCCACACATCAATGGACCTTTAATGGAACTTCCTTGAGGGACTTTGTTATCAAGGATACCCAAACTTCTTTAGCTGACACGTATATGGGCCTACGTAGTTCACACATTAGTAATTCTACCTTAGTTCCTTCATCAAGGAAGCCAATCAAGGGAGAAACACATCATTTAGTCAAAGATCCATACAGCTACAATCACAAGGTAATGCCTCACACATTTGAGATGGGTGACTTAGTTCTAAGAGAAAATCCTAATAATCAGCAAGATAGAGAGAAAAAGGGTAAGTTTGAACCAAATTGGATAAGCCCTTACATCATCATAGCAATCTATGGATCAAGTGTATATCAGCTCTAAACACCAGATGGAGAACCTTTGGAAGATCCTATCAACAACATGCACCTTCACAGGTTTTACACATAGTTTTTTAGAGTATCCTTATCAAAAATACAAAAATATCAAAAAATACCAAAAATACAAAAAAATAACTAAAAAAAAAAATCATCATTATGATGAAAACCTGGCAAACAAGCACCTTCTGACACCAAAAAAATTAAAAAATCAAAAAAAATAAAGTGAAATAAATTCATCCAACAGTGAAAACCACTTTAGTGGCACCTTGGGCAAGTACCATGGTGAAAATCAAGTTACCGGCGCCATGTGTAGATACTTTTGCTCCTTCCTCCTTCAAGATTCAATCTCATCCTTTCACTTTGCACACACTCATATGTAGCCTTTCATTTCCATAATAAATTTACCCATTCCCATCATTGCTTGTTATTGATCTACCTGAGATTGGTTCGTCATCCATAATAAACCTTTTTCCACCCCTTTCCTTTCACACTTTCCCATAATAAATCATGTCCAATTTGTAACTAGGGGCAAAATCCTAAATCTAGTGATCATCTTTTCATTTCTCCTTTTCATGCACAATCTACAATAAAAGATCACTTGCATCACCAATCCACAATAATGTATTAGTTTCATGGATTTGGTCAATTTTAGATGAGACGCAAGTAGCATTGAGCTTTCTACAAATCAAATCTTTCGACAGACTTTGGCAACAACAATATTTTTAGCATTATTTGTCCTTTATCATGATAACAACATTGTGACCAAATCAAACATGATAACATATGTGGCAAGAAACACAATAACCTAAGGATTTCAATTTATGTGTGTGTTAGGTCATTGGTTTTGTTTTGTTATTCATCTTTGCAGTGACATTTTTTTTATCTTTTCAAGGATGTCTCTGACTAGAGATTCTATCTCTGGGATGACTTTGACTAGAAAGGTGAGGATGGGGTATGTTCACCTATTTTACCATTTGTGGATTGTCTCTTAGTAATACTATGGCTCATCCAAGGATATGAGGAAATCGTGAGTCTAGTGTGAATTGGGGCATTCCTTTTCTATGACTATCTGATCTCCATGCAAATACGTACAATGAATTTCAAGGTCAAACCTATACCTGGATGGTTATAACCTATTTTCCATAATAAAGCTCAATGATGATACTAGAACAAGAATCTCTTCCACCTCCATATCTTCTGCCTTTCATTCCCTTATCCACCTTGTCCTCCATTATTCTGTCTCGAGTCCCATGTAGTATGGTATCACATGATAGAGTATAATGACACAAAAAAAATATTTGCATCTCATTTAGTGTCTATCTGCATCACCACATGTTAGCACATCTCATTATATGCATATAGGAATCATAACAGCATCACATCCTACATACACCACTCATTAGAACATCATATAAGCATCATTTTCATATATATCCATTTTAATAAATTACATATACATTTGCATCATGCATAACATAAACATAAAAGTACAAAAATATAATGCATCACATCACATACATAGATTGCATCTCATAATCATCATAGTCAACATATAGACATTGCATAGAAAATAAATGGCATCATCATAATAGGAAATGAACCTATAGTATAAACATATTTCATCGTATGCATTCATTTTATAAGCATCATGCATGATAGAACATCTCACAAATCATAAAAGAGTACATACGCATAATTTAAAGCATATAGAAGTATCATAACATCATACCACATAGGAACAAATGCATATAACCACCGCAAGGTATAGGTCATCTCATATATATATCAAAAATATCAATGTCATGATACAATGATGTCAAAAATCATATGGCTACAAAATCACCCGAAGGTGTCTACATCATCATATAACAAAATTGATATAAAATGGAATCCTAGAGAGCTATGATGAAGACCCTCCCTTAAAGATGGTAGGCCTTGATGGAATCTGAGCACTCAAAGGCCCATCCTGAGGATCATCTCACCTACCCCCACCTATGGACCTTGTTGCTAGTGGTGGTGGAGGACCCATAACCCCACCATTGGATGCTCATCATCTCTCCTTCCATGTGCCAATGGATCAAGAGGCTCATATGTAGCTTCCCGCTCTGATATGAGGAGGAATTGTTGTCATGCATAGGTTCCTCCATTACTCTATCTCCTCTCCAGCCTAGATGAAATAGGCAAATCTAGAAGATGTATCACCTACTAAGTTATCCCAAGTTTTCCTGAGAGCCTCCTCTACTGGTGTATACTATTGCATGGCCTGGTCTCTCTCATCTGTCACCTCCCAGATCTATCCCCTCAACTAAGTTATCTCTCTCTCAAGATCATCGATCTCATCGCCCTGACCCTGTGTGATCTCCCTGAGCATGAGAAGCTCATTTTCCTTCTCATCCCTCCTCCTATCTCACCTTCTTTGGGGCATCCTATACATATCCCCTCTATCCATGTCCACCCTAAACTTGTGCCTATACCTGAGGTGCAACCTGTAATGGTTATCCCCCTCTCCCCCTATGTGGCCTCAATGGTTTTCTTCCCTCTCCCTCTCCTCTTTGGGCTCCCTCTTCTCTCCCTCCATCCCTCTATCATCCTCCACCTCTAACAACCCTCCTAGCCCCTCCTCTCCTTCATCCACCCCCATTCTCATCATCACCATCATCGTCCAACCTTGGACCTAGCTCTCCTAGACCTATAAAACATGGGAATGGTGTTGGATATGGTTGTGCATTGTTGTTGCTATTATATGTTGTTGTCATTGATGTCAACATATTCCTGTAATTTATTCCTGTGTATTTGGGAAGATTTTATGATCCGGTTTTGTAGTTTGGTTTTGTTGATCACTCTTTTGTGGAGGTTGATATTTCCTTTGGTATATTCCGGTGTGATCACATCTTGTGCTAAGAATTTGGGATATTGTTTGGGATTTTCTAGTGTATCTTCATTTCAGATGGTTCATGATTTGGTGGTTTGCAAGTTATCTTTCTTCGTGATAGTTGCCAATTGTTTGTGTTCTTGAGCTTCTAGACCTTGACAGATGAAGATTTGAAAAGTGGTGTTGGTGCAGCTGTTTTGGATGATTCTAATGTGATTTTTGGTGTTTCCTAGTTATGTCCTATTTGTTTTGGCGATCCACATTGATCGTTGTGTGATTAATTTGGTGATTTCTATGAACCAGTGATTATTTTCATGTTATGCGGTATTTCTGGTGGTGTAGTGTGTTGCGGTTCATCTTGGCATGATTTCAAGTGGAGTTGATCATTTTGCAATTTAAATTAGGACCATGTTATTCTATTTAAATTATTGTATCATTCTGGTGGTCGATCTTTGTATCGTGTGATGTAATTTTGTAATTGTGAGATGAGAGTTAGGTTTTAGTTGACCTTGTTATCAAGGTTGATAATTTGTATATATAGGTGAGATATTCATGTAAATTGGGTGTCAATGTTGTGTCTGCATTATCAGAGAGAGGTGTACATGCAAACAAGTGATTTATCATTTGGTGTTGAGTTTGAGGTGAGATTGGTGTTGTTGGGCAGACATATGTGCTTAACCTAAACTGTAATCAAGCATTTGGAGATGCTAGTCTTTCAGTTCATTTCTTCCAGATTGTAGTCTGAATCTTTTTGTAAGTCAGTGAGACTTCTTTGAGGGTTGTATCCTTCTGGGAAAATATCTTTTGAGCAGTGATCTCTAGGAAGTGTGCTTGAATGCATGTGCATTCCCCATTGTAATATTTACACATACTACTGCAGAGTATCATCTTACTGTGGGTAACTTCTCACCGTGGTTTTTCCCTTAATCAGGTTTTCTACATCAAAAAACTTGGTGTTGTTTATTGTGTTGTTAATTTGCTTATTTGTTCATTGTTTTAGTTTGTTATATCTGTTGTTGTGCTTAAATTTTTATATTCTGGTGAAGACTGATTCACCCCCCCCCTCTCAGTCTTCCTTCGTTGTTGCTTCTAACAAATGGATGTATAGAAAAATAGGTGGCGTACTCATCAATCATACTCACATCAACCACATCTAGTAATAAATCTTAGGGCATCATAACCATTTTTTAAAACTATGTGAGAGTTGCATAATATGATAAAATCGGTCCCCAGTGAACCTAATCTCTAACTGTCCGAGAAAACTCTCATGAACCCCATAGAATTTGATGTACTCTATCAAACTATTAGGTCACCCTATCAATCAAATACCTATCCAAAATGTAGGAAGTCCACCTAATGAGATACTTTCTATGGAAACAAAATGGTAGCTCTCTTACATCCTCCTCCCAAGCCTTCCAATCTAGATATGACCTCTAAGTCACACTGTCGATGTCATCAAAAAAGATACTGCCAATACTCTAGCTTCCCAATCTATGGCTAGGAATTGATCATGCTATAAAAAATTCACAAAGGCAGCCTGTGACCTCTGAACTTGAAGTGAATTGGACTCATCACTTCTATGTTCTCATAGGCCCAAACCTATAGCAATGTGACCCCGCATCCTGAACCGCAACCATCAAGGTACACAAACTGATGGAGCTCGTGATATAAGTGTGCCAAAATTCATGGGCCCATGAAAACCTGGTCCTCTTAGTCACTATGATCTCCCATGCCCTGCCCCACCCTATTGTCATCCCACGAGTAGCCCTATCAAGACATGGGAACCTGATAATCACCCCTCCCACCACTACTGCTAGAGTCTATCCACTAGTATATATGACCTCCCAGCTCAAGTGTCCTCCTCTCAACTCTACCTCTGAGTCTTTGAAGACTCATAGAAGTGCATCTACATTTCCCTCTCTATCATACATGACCAACTATCCATGGATCAGTATCCTCAGTATCCTGTATACATCCTCTAGAGTGACTAACATCTCCCCAGTTGGCAAATGAAATGTGCAAGTCTCAGAGTGCCATCTCTCTGCAAGAGTAGTCAACAGTCCTATGTTCACCCAAATCTTAGGCATTTACATGATGTTTTGCAATCCCATCGCATAGATCATGGCATCTACAGTCAAATCTATCTGTAATCTCTATGTCATAGGAAATCTCTCTCTAACTCAATCTAGGGTAATGACTCCTGCATCCAATCAAATCAATCACACCAATCCTATTAGTACTCATGTTCATCACATAGTATTGCTTATCTTATCCTATCCTAGCCTAGTGGTACCTATGTCTATCAGATGGTGCTACTCATCATGCTATTTATCCTAGTGCTTATGTTTATCACATGGTGTCGCATACCCATGTCCTCTAGCTAATTAAACCATCGGACGTGATCAAAGAAATGAATTCTTTATGCCATCTCTCCTATATTGGTGATTTCTCTCTCTAAGTACTCTACTTTTCTCTAATCTCTTGAGTGTTGTGGATGCAAATGAGGATGTTTTCCCCTATGGCCTATATATGTATGCCATAAGGGATTTGTGGGAGGACATGATAGGAGGCAAAGAAACAACACATAAGGGATGGGAAAGACACTGGTGGTTGACTGTCTTTAAGGATGCTAAGGAGTATGCGAGAGCTTGTGATGTATGTTAGAATATAGGGAAACTTTACAGGAGGGATGAGATATTGTTGCACCCAATAGTTGAGTTGCAACCATTTTATAAGTGGTTGGTTGATTTCATCAAGATAATCAACCCTCTAGTGAGGCATTCTAGTTCCCGCTAGATAGGTTGTGTAACCCTATCCCATCGTGTCAGTCTCCTGCTTCTCATTGATCACTCTTGAGTCAGTCTTTCACTTGTGTGACCTTGTCACTCTGTCCTTCACCTTTCTAGCCTTTCTTTCTTATCGAGAGATTGTCTGAGATTTTTCAAATTTTTCATCCAATCTCTCAAGGGGGCATATCATTCCCATCTTGGGTCATCTTTGTATCAGTTCATTTTATCTTCTTTCAATCAACACGACAAGCTATATTGCATCAAAAAGGGGCAAAATGCAGACACCTAAAATTTTCCTAGCATAATTAAATAAATATTTTTATTTATTTAATTATTTTATCCTAAATCCTCTATTAATTAAATAGATTTTTTATTTATTTAATTAATTCACTTTATCCTCTTCTATCCCCTTTTCCTATTTAAATAAATAGTTTGTTTATTTAATTGGTCCCACTAACTCTATTAATTAAATAGATCTTTATTTATTTAAATAATTTATTAGCTTTTTGCCTCCATGACACATGTCATTTATCTTTTCATTTATCTTACCTACCCTCTTCATTATTTTATTATTTTCCCTACCTAACCCTTAATCCTAGCTGATCATTTATTCTTTCACCTCTTAATCTTATCCCTCTATTTTCTAAGGTATCTTATATAAGAGCATATTCTCTTCCTTTCACAACCCTAATCAATCCAGAAATCTTCAAGAGATCAAGCGACTTTACATTCACAATCTATTTTTTGTTGATCTCTTATGCACACATACGAAATTTGAGAGCAAATATATCAAACAAGATCAATGGAGATAGGAGACAATGGAGATCAAACCCTACTTGGCATGTGAATGGTATTATTGTTTCAATTTATTGATTTGCATGTTCTTAGGTTTCTTCATTTGTGTATGGTGAATGCTATATTGTAGAACTAGGGTTTTGTTGTGGTTGGATCTTTGTAATTTTGTAATAGTTTACCATCATCATTTTTCACCACACATAGTAACCTTGACCAACTAGTTAATTGAAGACTTGGAGAGAATGTCATAAGGTTTTTAAGACCTAATTAATAGTAGCTTGAATTGAGAATCAGTCACGTATAATTTTTTTTAATACAAACTCCATAATTATCAAGGTTTATGGTACACCAATTGCACCACATATACTTCCAAGATCAATTTTTTATATGATTACCTTTCTAGAGATTATATGAAAGTTAAATGAGTCGAACAAAACACACTTGACAAACATGAAGAAGGGGTCCTTATTGCACTCAAATTTTCTTTTCTAATTTCTCAATTATTTCCAAAGAGGGGCTAGAATTTGCTTCCACAAATTTAATGCCTTATAGAATGAGGTTTGACAAGATTAAGAATTGTGACCCAAAGCACTTTATACTTGATGCAAATATTTCACACAAGTAATTAGGATATCTCCATGAGTATAATCAAATTTAAGGGTGTGTGCACCAACATGTGGAACCAAAAGGGCGTCTTAAGCTGCCACTTTTTTCTAAAATTAGCAAAGTCTAAACTTTGATGTGAAATTGAATATCATTACACTTGAGATTTGAAGATGTAACAAGAACAAGAGTTGTAGTTTTCCAAATATAATTTCTAAACTACTAATATTTTTTAAATATGGTAGATATTAAGGGTTTCAAAAATGGGGGCATGAAAAGTGGTCACATTTTTATCAAAAAACATAACATAGAATCTGTTGTGGCCCCCTAAAATATTTTGGATTAAGGCAAAAATAGGTTTTGAAGGGGCCCTAAAACCCTTTACAAAGAAGATTCTAAAAGGTTTAGAATCAACACAGCAAAATAGAATCCAAAACAAAATAGGTTGCAGAGGATAGAGCAATACATTTGGCAGCCAAAGAGCCAACAAAAATCCAAACTAGCAACAAAAAACTAGCAGAGACCCACAAACCAGCTACCAGACAAAGATAGAACCAGAAAAATAGAGAATAGAAATTGCATGAGGCTCTTAAGGGTCTCAAGGCTCTTAAGGCTCTTAAGGCTCTTAAGGGTAGCAGACCTAAGTTCTTTGTAGTCTAAAGTTTGAGTAGCAACTTTCTTCTTCAGGTTTGTTAGACACAAAGCACCACTGAGAGGGGGGTGAATAACTGGTTCTCAAATTTTTCCCTTTAACTATCCCTATGAGAGTATACCAATTAACAAATCTAGAAGAATGCAGACTTACTGGTTAGTAAGGAGGCTAAACACAAATGCATTCATACAAAGGGACATCACATAAGACTAGTATGTACGAGGAAAACCTAAGATGGAAAAAACCTCAGTGAGAAATGTTGTTGGAGACTATTGCTCCAATCTAGCTTCATAATGAAACTTTGTTACAATGTTTAGGGCACCAACCCAAGGAGCACCAACCCATAACTTTTTTATGGGCTACAACCCAAAGGAGCTACAACTCCTACACCGAGCTAAAACTAAGTGATCACAATGATAGCTTCTAATACAAAATTATTCACATTATTACAAGTGAATCTTGTAACTATTTCATATACCTCAGTTATGTCGATGACCTTCTCAGCTGCACCGGTTCACTCTTTTGTTGCTCTCATCTACTTTTACATTACCATTAAACTCTATCGGTTCACCTCTACTCTTCTTCTGCTCTACTAGATCTCCTCCTCACTATTTTTCTCTTCAATCCTCTCAACTATCTTCCTGCCAGTACAAGCACCTATTGGTTATCTCCTCAGATGGACTCTAGTTGCTATACCAGTTTCTCAATCCATACCGGTTAACCCTTTGTTAAACCCTATCACCAGTTTAACCTTCACTCACTCAGTCACTATTCTCTTCTTCTATTTTCACTCTGATTGATCTAGCTCTCTCATGCAGCCCTTAATCACTCCACAACATCTATATCTTCTTCTACTCAGCAGCAACCTTCACTGATTTTGGCTTCCTTATTTATAACCTGGTTTTCCCGCGAAAAACCAATTCAAATCACAAGCGGTTAGGGTTTCCTCATCAACCTCGAGGAAAACCAAATCCAATCAGATCTTATCTGATCTGATCGGCTAGATAGTTTTTTCTCATCACTGCCATTGTCGTGCCTTCTTGATCATGCCTTCTATCTTTGGCAATCCACTTTTTACCTTGTCAGCTAATTTCTTGGTCAATCACCAAGATTGGTCTTGCAATTTCCTTCATCTGCCTCGATCTCCTCAATCACTCTAAGTTGGCTCCTTGTTTTCCTCCAGACCTTGAGCCACAAACCTCTACAATGGCTCAATAACACATCCCATGATTTACATGATCTACCATTAATGTCGACCAACTCTGCAACTACCTTGTCGGTGCATACTCCATCTACCGCTACATGCAAGTGATGGTATGATGAAAGAATAGGTATCTGGTAGAATACTAAGATTGGGGGTGAATCAGTGTACTGAAAAACTGATACAAACTTCCCAATCTCAAAATCAAACTCACAAAGTAAACTTTCACTTATCAAGATCAATACTCAACACCAACTGGTTAACTATTATAACAACTTAATAGTAAACAACTTCAATCTTGTAAACATCAAAATGCTTAATCGTATCTCAACATATTCAATCTCTCAATACTTCCAGTTATCATGCCTTATCAAAATAGTTAAGTAGTTAATCAAATCAACAAATAAGATCATAACCACAAAAACATTCACCACTTGACACAAATGTTTATACGTGGAAAACCCAAATAGGTAAAAACCACGATCAGATGAGACTCACAAGGATAGCTATCTGAACTCTTCTGAAGTTTGCCCTGTTAGGAGCCAAGCTTGTTAAATCTTTTACATAAGTCCTATTAAGAACTGATTCTATTAGGAATCACGCGGTTAAGGGATTTATAAAACACCTTAATGAAAAGCAAAATACCCTGTTAGGAGTAACCTCAATAGAGGGTTTGAGAATCCAAGCTAATGGACAACCTTGTTAGAGGATTTAAGAAGTAACCAAGCTTGTTAGAGCTTACCCGGTTAGGGGATTTCAATTCTATTGTAATTGTTAGAAAACAACAGTTTTTCTTGATCTATCTAAATAGCACTACATTTGCTTGATCAGATCCTTTTAAGCTTCAATCTTCTTTCACTCAAACTGTAGATCCATTCTCCAATTAAGCAGCCACACACTCAACTAGTTTTCAACCAACACTTTGCCAAGACTTTAACAAACAACTTCATCAACCTTAAATACAAATCAATTAGGTTGGTAACACAACAAAAACCTAATTCTCTCATAGAGATTACAAACAAGTCAGTTCAATCTTGACCGTTAGAAATCATAACAATATTTTCACATTCTTCAAGAAAATTCCAACTGCTCCATGATCACCGTTTCATCGGACTTTGTAACTCATCACGCGCTATGCATTAGATGCAATCCACTTTGCTCATTCTCTAGACAAGAAACTAACAAACAATGCACCAAATAGATTATGAACTAATCCTCATTCAATGATCACATGTGTCTCCATCATTATCGCTCATCATTAGATCTTAAACCAACAAACTTTGATCGGTTAAGGTTTAACAAAAAACAACTGGTAGGGTTTACCAGTTACATTGCATAGAAAATGGTTTAACCTTATACACCGGTTTACCGGTTCAACTCACAAACTAACATACCAGTTTACAACATCTTCCACAAAGCTCTTCCTATCGGTTACAAGCCAATATCAATAACAACAACAATATCAACAATATTATAAATACCATTACCTATTCAATTGACATCAATGACAACATAACATATCATTTATGCAATCTTCATGCAAATGCCAACAAAAAGTTCACCACCTTGACTTCCACATGGCATCCATGTCGACCAACTATCATCTTAGATCAGTGTGTCGGTTCAAAAAGGATCACTGACCAAACACACAACTGACACTTCTTTTCTGCCGATTTACTAACCCTATCAATATCTCACATTTTACCAGTTAACTCCTCATGTCTGCTCTTTGATGAACTGCTAGTGGAACTCCTTCACCAGTCACTAGACATGTCTATCCATAGCATGTTCATCTTCATCAGATGGGAGTCTTTAGCATCTGCACCTTGTCTGTATTACCGGTGGATTTACATACCGATAAACGCTCTTGATGATACTATGTCATCAACCTTCACCAGAATCCATCTTCAATCCGGCCATTCTCCTCTGACTCCCTCTGCTCAGACTTTCCTTCTCCCAAATCAATTCAGACCATATCTCAACCAGTTTGTCAAAGAGACAAATCCATCACTCTTTATCTGTATTGGCAACACAACATGCCTTCTTTGTTGATCCAATGCATATCCCTGATCTTATGCACTTGAGGCATTCCTTTGATTCACCGGTAGTTCTGGTGTGAGCCTTTAAACACTTGCCTTTACCTCTTCTTCCTTATCTCACAGAACTATGATGCACACTATGCATAATAGGAGATAAGCTCCACTTACCAGTGGAGTGACACCTTGTCATCTGCATCTTGTAATGCACTCATGTGACTTCCTTGTTTATGCAACACATCTTCAAACAAACACATGTGATCTAGTGTGTGCACATTCACTATCAGTTATCTCTTCACATGGCGACTGCATCTTCATCTGGTGGGAGTCCTACTATTCTGCAACCACATAGCATATCGGTGACTAGTTCATTCTTCTCCTTTGGTGTTGATGTGATTTAGGTAACATTCTACCTCTTCATCACAAACAACAGCTCAAGCACCTTGCCCATCCTTCTTGTACACTGGTCATGAGCATTCTAGTTGGCAACTACACACTGTCAAAACAACACTTATCATTTGACATCCTTTCCTTACCGATGATACACTATATTGGTAACTGTACCATTTCTTCAACACAAGCCAAGCACTAACTTGTGTACCTGTGACTCTAGTGATCATTCCTCTGAATGACATTCTCTTCCTTACCTTACCAGTGTTTTGCAACATAAGGTGATATAAAAAATATCTCATTTTGTACTCCTTCATTACAGTGTTGCACATACATCTCTCATACTGGTAGTCATCCCATAGCGGTTGACATCAATGACAACACAATGCCAATAAGGTTCCCCCTAGTCCTCTTACAAGGGCTAGAACCCACCTGAGTATTATCTTTGACCTCATCCACACTAACTAGCATCTTGTCCTGACCATCTAGATTATTTATCATTATATTCATAGCATCAGCAATCTTCTTGACAATTCTATGACTATTGGACATAATGGTCATGAGAGTAGCCTAGATTTTCTTGTAATTCTCCTCAACAATGGAGAACCGATATTCAAACCCTTTTCTTCATATGATCAATGCCAGCGACAGCTCTGTTAATACAATCCACAACAAAAAAATTATCTTTCTCAGTCCACTAACCATCACCATTCTATTTTTCATGACATGTAGGAGTGGGAATAGCTTCCAGCTTGCTCCTCAAATCTCTTTGCTAAAGTTTTACCTCATTGAGTTCATAGAAGAGTCACTTAAAAAGGCTAAAAGTATTAATAGCATGGTCTCTAGCCATACCCATGATGTCCACATAGTCATCCCTTTTGTCACTAACTTCAGTACTCTTAGGATGAAGGTCCTTCTAAGCAGCAACCCCAATAGTATTATTAGTCTCCTGGTTAGGAGATGAGGGGGGAATTTAAAAATTATAACTAACAGGCTCTGGGATGACTCTTTGATTGGTCGTATTATCCTCAAAATTCCCTCTATGACCATAGAAAGTAGAGGCATCACTACCAGCATAGGTAGAAGAGGAGGAGATAACAACCTACTTCGTACCCTTCTTTCCATTACCCTTAAGAGGTTTAGCTTTAGAATAATTCTTAGTTTTAGCTTTTGTAGGAGGAGAGAAAGTCTCATCCTCCGACTCCAAGGAGGAATCCTCATCCTCAAACTCCCCAATACTGGTATTATCATCAGAAGAAGTGGGAATATAAGAAGAAGGGGTAGGGAGGGCGCGAACATGCTTATCAATTAACACTAGCAACCCTTAATGAAGGATAGGGTGTTTAACAGGATTCTTCCTATGATCTTTGAGGCTATCCTGAAGGGAACACATCAAGAAAAAAGGAAAAGAAACCCTAACATTATGGCAGAAGTGATTTAACAAAAAAAAAATGATGTCCATAAACCCTGGTGAAACGCTCATCAAGAGTAAAATAATCCATAATTATCTTAAGAAGTTGGACCCAGATGTCCTTGAGAACACTAATATCATAAAAATTGGTCGTCTTCTTCACCAACTTCCCCTTTTCCTTCTCTCATTTTGAAAAACTTTTGCACTGCAATATCAATATGTCCTATCTCTATAATATTTCATGCCATCAAAGGAAAGGCTCATGACTTTAGCAATCAAGTTCTCATCCACAGTAATTTTACGCCCATGCAAGATAATGGTTCCTTCCTTCCAATGCTTATCAAAATAAGAGGTGATATCCTTGTTAACCCTCTGCAACTTCTCAATGTAGGGAGTGACACCCCCTTTCACTAGCAGCTTCCAGATTTTATGGTTCTTCTTTAGCTGCTCGTAGCTTGGAGCCTCAACCCACTTCCTAGCTCCCCCCATGATGCTCAGAAAAATCACATAAAACACAACAAGCACCCTGAAACAAGAATAACAAGAAGAAGGGAAAACCGCCCACAAAGCATGTGAAATAATAGCATTTAAATTACATCACCTGTGACCAACACATACCAAAATGATAAAAAAAGGCAACCTTTCTAGAATCGCTACAAGCAATAAAAGAAGTATTACTCATTATCTATACCGCCTCGAATTATGTCATGAAGGATGAGCATGTAGATTTCAGTATCCACCCTGTCCTCATTGGTCAACGTAACTTGGACAGCACTACTAACCCCTTTGTTAGTGAGGTAGTCAACAAAAACATTAGACTCCCTATAAATATGGGATATAATGCTAATTTTCAAGAGTTAATAATATCCCTCGCTTTATTATTCCATAACTCCACATTCCAAGAAGGTTTGGATATACCTTTGAGATATTGTATAATATTTTTAGAATCACCCTCAATTCAAACATGTTTGAAGTTATGTCGCTTAGCAAGATTAAGACCTTGGTAGGCCCCAATGGTTTTAGCTAGGTGGTTAGACTAAGTTCCCAAGGGGAGCACCACCACTAAAATTAACATACCATTATGATCTCTCAACACTCCCCCACAACTAGTTGGCCCAGGGTTACCTTTGGTCAGCCCATCAAAGTTAATTTTGACCCATCCCTGTGGGGACCTTCTCCAATCTTGAATGACCCTTTTCTTAGGATTAGTCTTAAGATTCAAAGAGATATTAATCTACACCTCATAAGCCTTAGCAACCCTAATTTCATAGTCATTGCAGACCAGTCTATTATAAGGACTAGGCTTTGGGATTAAAATAGGGAGGTTATCATTAATAGCTTGATTGATTTTTCTGAAAATAATATCTAGCTGAAGGTAGGCCTCCCTGAAAATACAATCGTTATGCTCCTTCCATATTCCCCAAGAAATATGAGGAAAAATGAAATACCAAAGAGATTGTAAGATGTGGTTCTTAGCTGGCACCTTCTATTGGAAAATAAAATACTTGACCAACATGGGAAAGATCTATCATAATTCCCATCTTTGAAGCACTTGACTCTAGACCTCAGCAAAAAAGGGGCAGTGCAAGAAGAGATGATTAATAGATTCAACTTCCTACATGTAGAGATAACACTTGTTAGGAATAGAAAAACCTCTCTTACAAATATTATTAGTAGTAAGGATCTTGTTCGAGACAAGGAGCCAAAAGAAAATATTGATCTTTAGAATCAGATGTTTAAGCCAGACTTTAGACCACAAAGGGGATGGAGGAGAATTAACAAATAACCACATCATTGAGGCAACAAAGAAGTTACCAGAAGAAGAGAATCTGCAAACCAACTCATCCTTGGAGTTCTCATTCTCCAAAGAAAAAGAATTCAAATAAGACTATAGAGGCCCAAGGGCGGGATTGACCAAAGAGAGATTAACCCACCGTCCATCAACCCAATAATTTGTCACTATCAAACCAAAAGAAGCAATACAATCTTCTTTAAAAGCCCCAAAAGTAGGATCAGAAGCCAGCGGAGCCTTACCAATCCAGCAATCATCCTAGAATAGAATACTTCTGCCATTTCCCAATTTCCAACAAGACCTTGAAAGAGTAACATCCCTCGCCTTGATGATATAGTTCCAAAGATAAGATCCATTATGGAGATTTGGGGAATTGAGAAACATCTAAAAGTTCTGACAATCATAAATGTATTTATTATGCCAAAGAGTGTTCCATTCACTTCTACATCCAAATTTCCTCCAAACATGCTTAGCAAGAAGAACAGAATTGAAAGATTTGATACTCTCGATCCCCAAACCTCCATATCTCCTAGGTTTGCACATACTCTCCCAAGCCACCAAAGGAATTATTTTTTTCTCCTCCACCCCAGACCACAAAAATCATTTTTGGATTTTCTCAATAATATCAGTATACATAGTAGGGATCTTGAATAAGCTCAAATCATACACTGGCAGGTTTTCAATAGTGGACTTTAGAAGTTGAACTTTCCCTGCTTGGCTCAGCAAGGCACCTTTCCAAGCCACCAACTTCCTATTAAACTTATCAATCAAAGATAGCCAAAAAGATTCAAGAGGCTTAGGCCCCAAAAGTAATCCCAAATAGGTCAAAGGGAGCGTTCCAACCTGATAGCCAAGGATATCAGCAATCTTTTTTTGTCTAGCCTCCAAGGTTTTGATAAAGAATATGAAGCTTTTAGTTCTATTTACCATTTGACTTGAAGCACGTTCATAAATACTTAGGGTAGACTTAAAACCTTATAGCTTCACCAATAGTCGATCTCCCCATTAAGATAGTATCATCAATGAATTGTTGATGGGAACAAATTAGACCTCTAGAAGAAGGTTTCAAACCTTTTAAGGATCCATTACCCACCTGTTTCTGAATAAATCTTCCCAGGCTCTCTTCCGTAATTGTAAATAGGATAGGAGAGATAGGGTCACATTGTCTTAAGCCACAAGAAGTTTTTGAAAAAATGGGAGGGTGACCCATGACAATAACAGCCATGGATACTGTAGAAATAAGTTGCCAAATGAGCTTGATTACCCTGTCAAAGAAGCCAAAGGCCACAAGGAATTTCATAAGGAAATCCCAATCAACCCTATCATAAGCCTTAGAAATATCAAGTTTTAAAAGAAAAACTTGAGACTTAGAAACATTCAAGGAGTGAATATTCTTATGGATAGTAATTATGGATTTCAAGATCTATCTCCCAAGCACAAAACCATTATGTTGCGAAGAAATCAGAAGAAGTAGATTCCCAAGTAACCTTATCATCAACACCTTAGATATGATTTTATAGAAAGAATTACACAAGACAATAGGGCAAAAATCATCCAGAGAATTGGCTCCCTTCTTTTTTGGAACAAGGACAATAAAGGTAGAATTTAGTTCCTTAAACAAAGACCCGGCCCCAAAGAATTCCTTGATAGCACTAGAAATATCATCCTCCACAATATCCCAAAATCTCTGGAAGAAGAACAAGGGGAAGCCATATGGTTCAGGAGCCTTATTGTCATCAAAGGATAAAACACCCTTCTTAATCTCTTCATTATATGGAATAGAAGCTAACATTTTGTTTTGGTCAGCAGTCAAAATATTCAGGATGGAATCAGCAAGACTGTTATGAGCCTCTAGGTCTAGCACAAGATCAACCTTTAAAAGGTTAGCAAAATAATCCACAACAACTTTGCTAATATCTTCATCATGCTCAAGGTTGATCCCATCTTTAAGAATATTATCAATTTTATTTGCATCTCTATGCTTCAAAGTAGTGATATGAAAGAATCTAGATGTTTTTATCTCCAACATGTAACCAAAGAGACCCAGAGCGCTGCTTCCAAAACAACTCCTCTCTTGACATGACACTATGATATCTTGACAAGATGACACTTTTCTTAGAGAAATTATTCCCTACATATCCTTCTCTTTGAATTTTCTCCTAGATAAGGTTCAACTCAGACTAGATAGCTGACTTCATCATAAAAATGTCACCAAAGATCTCCTCATTCCACTTTCTGAATTTTTCCTTAATAATTTGGATCTTTTTAGCAATGTGAAACAATGCAGTCCCATCAATCTCAACATCCCATCGATTCTTTATGAAATCATACAAACTCAAGTGAGAAAGCCACAACTTTTCAAATCTATAAGGGAACCTCCTTCTCCCTTCTTTAGGCTCTACCACAAAATTATGGGATAGTGATCAGATCCAACTCTATGCATCACCTTCAAAGAGCAAATATAATGAAGCAGCTAGTATGTAGAAATAAGGGACTTGTCCAGCCTAACTTGAATAAGCTCTTCACCTACCCTTCTATTGGTCCAAGTATAGTTATCTCCCGAAAGGTCTAGATCTATAAGGCACTGATCATTAATAAAGTCAACCAAATCCTGTTTGTTATCTAGTTGGATTTGGGACCCCCCAAACTTTTTTGATTCTTGCAGGGGGTAATAAAGTCTCCCATAATAAGCCAAGGAAAATCAGAATGGTTTCTTCGAAAAGAGGAAATCAACACCCAAAATCTCCTTCTTGAAACCTTATTATTGGGGGCATAAATATTAGACAAAACCCAAGAAAACCCATCTCTAGTGTGCTTGAACAGAGTAGCAGCATTATTGTCATCATCACATAAAGGGATACCTTGAACAAACTGTGAGTTCCATAAGGTGACAATTCCCCCAGAAGCATCGTCAAAACTACTACCTTGAGATTAACAAAACTTGAAAAACTTCAATTTTTCAACTCTATCCTTAGGCATCTTAGTTTCTTGAATAAGAAGAATATCCGGTCTATGATCCCTAGAAAAATTACGAACAATGTCTTATTTATGGGAACTATTAAGCCCCCTAATATTCCATGATAAAAGTTACATTTCTTACCAGGGGATTGGAAGAGACTTTCATGGATTGTCTTCTATGATCCATCGACAATGTTTTGGAGACACTCTTGCTCTCTTTTCCATTTTGAAGATTTCCTACCTACACTTCGTTGGGGTCCACAATCCACCCTAGTTCTATTTCTAGTGAAGACTCCCATTCTAGAGACCAGTTGCATTTTCTTCTTCCTCCTATCAACTTTCATATAGGACATATATTCATTGAACTAAATATCTTCTAGGTTAATATTCTCCTTTTCATCTCTACTCCACTCGACACTTAGAGATTGAGCAATGTCTGGAACTATAGTATTTAGATCTATAACTGATAGAATACCATTAAAGTTCATGGTTGAGGAAATCTTTAGAGTTATGCCCATAGTAACTGACAAACCAAAAGAGGAACCAGCACAGGTGAACATTGCCTATCTTTAAAAGTATAGTCCAACTGGCCCATCAACCCGACCAAGCCCTCCAAATCACTATCGATGTCACTTACAATAATATTTCTAGACCAAATATCATTAAATGATTGGACCAACACCTCCCCTTCTTCTAGATCGTCACTCCTATTCTTTTCAACACTTGCTTCCACATGTGGTTCAACATTACTAATTTTATCCTCCATATGTTGAGAGGATACATCCTTGGAAACATCTTCCCAAGATATTGTCTTCATAGCTTACTGCTCAGAACAAGGGGACTTTACCCCAACTTGGATATCCTCTTTAGAGTTACTAGAGCCTACCTCATTCTCTCTCGGCTCCTCTCCCTTCTCAACAAATTTAGGGTTACTTGAGGCCCCCTAAAATGTTAACTTTATTTAGAACTTCAATAATTGCTCCAATGAGAAATTAGCTACCACCACGTAGTTTATGCTAAATTGTTTGACTAATTTTTTTAATGAATATATGAATTTTTACTAATTTTTGAAGTGGGCACATTTTAAAAAATAAAAATTTAAGCATGCTTCCCCTTAAAAATTAAAAACTAATCAAAAAAATAAAAATGAAAAATGAATGTGTAGAATGGAGTCTAGTTTCTTAAAAAGTAAATTTTATAATTTGAAGAAATGGGTAAAAATCATAACCAAAATACCACATGTTCGTTTTTACCAATAAATGGACACACTAAAAAAAGAAGTTAAAGATGACAACCTTAACATAATGAAAATTTGAAAAACATTATATGGTTAAATAGATAAGAGAGATCTTAACTTCATCATAGTATTTTTAAAATTTGCATTGAAACATGTGCAAATATGATGGAGAGCACGACCAAAAATGTGAGAAATTATTTTTTACCTTTTCAAAAAACACATCTTTAGCATGAAATGGTCATCCAACTCATTAAGTTGGATGCCCAAGGAAAATACAACCCAAAGGGTTGGAATTTCCCAATCAAAAAAAATTGGCTAATGCCAAATGAAAATGCATAAAATAAAAATGCACTTTCATAATGCTAGCACCAAATGAAATTGAATTTTTAGAATGCTAGCATCAAATTGTCTTCATTAGATCAATTATCTCTATTTCTCTCTCTCCCACTTTGATTACAACTTAGATTTTAGGGTTTACAATTGATGATGAATAGTTAAGGTTTTTCCATTCACTCCTCTATCGTCATCCCTCTCTCTCTCTCTTCCCTCTCACGTCTCTCTCCCTTCTCTAGGTCTCTCCCACCCTTTCTCCCTCTCTAACTCACCTTCCCTCGTAACCCCATCCCTATTGTTTCCTCCCTCCCTCTTCTTCTCTCAACCTCTCTTATTATTTTTCTCCCCTCTCTCTATTCTCTTGATCACTACCTCTCCCTCCCACCCTATCTCTCTCCCATCTCTAGGTATCTTCCTCCCTCCCTCCCTCTTTATCTCTCTACCTCTCCCTCCCTATCTCATTATCCACCTATCCCATCCCCTCTATCACTCTCACCTCTATATTTGCCCATAAGTATCTCACCCCTCTCTCTCTCACCTCAATCTATCCCCACTCTAATTTATATGGTTTATGTTTTAGGGTATATGATTTATAGGTTTTAGGGTATAGGTTTCAGGGAATAGGGTATATGATATATGGTTTAGGGTATACGATTGAGAGTTTATGGTTTAAGGTTTAGGTTTTAGGTTTTAGGTTTTAGGTTTTAGGTTTTAGGGTTTAGTGTTTAGAGTTTAGGGTTTATGGTACATGATTTATGGTACACAGTTTAAGTTAAATAGAGTGTAGGGAATTTCTCATGTTGATACTTTCCTCTCTCTCTATCCCTCTCCCTCTCTTATATCTCTTACCTATCTCTCTCCTCTCTCTAGGTCTCTCCCTTTATCCTTATCTCCCTCTCTATCTCCCCCTCCCACCCTAACCACATCTCTCTCTCTCTCCCCCACTCTATCTTATTATCTCTCCCTCTCTTATTTTCTCTCTCCATTGTCCAATTCATCACCTCTCCCTCCCACCCTCTCTCTCATTTCTATTTTTCTCCCTTCCCCCTCTTGACATCTCTACCTCCCCATCCATGTCTCATTATCCACATCTCTCTATCCCCCTTTATCTATCTCAACCCTCTTTCTCCCCATCTAGGTATCTCACCTCTCTTTCCCCCTCTAGGTCCCTTGTTCTTTATCTTTCCCCTCTTTATTTCTATCCCTCCCTCTCCACTCTATCATATAGTTTCATAAGATAGAGTGTATTGGTATATAGTTTATTCAATTTATGGTATAGGGTATTGGGTATAGGGTGTACGATTTAAGGTTAACCCTCAACTGTATAGAAATAAAGAGAGGTGGGTAATGTACCATGGATAGAGAGGTAGAGATGTGGATAGGGGGGGAGAGAGAGAGAGAGAGAGAGAGATTAAGGAGGGAGAGAGATAGGGATAAGGAGAGAGGGGGTGTGGGCAAAATGGTCAGCACTCCCCTTAGGATTTGTGACAAGGGACTGACCGCTTCCCGTGCAATACATATCTCTATAGTTTGTATTGAGCATTGAAAAATTGGTCTTTTGATGCAATGACAAAATGGACCAACAAATGGTATCAGAGCGTTGGGTCATGGGTTTGAATCCCCTTAGGCAATGTTGAGGGGGAGATTGTTGGAAAAATGGTCAACTCTCCCCTTGGGATTTGTGACAAGGGACTAACCGCCTCCTATGTGATCCATATCTCTACAGTTTGTATCGGGCATTGACAGATCGATCTTTTGACACAACGACAAACTGGGCCAACAGGGGGATATAGCGAGGGAGGGAGAGACCTAGAGAGGAGAGAGGGAGGTGAGAGAGAGGGAGAATAGAAGGAGAGGGAGAGAGATAGATAGAGGGAAGTATCAACATGAGAAATACCCTTAATCCTATGTACCCTTAATCCTATGTACCCTCAATCAGTATGTGCTTACTGGCTACTCAAGCATGGTTGAGATTCAAAAGGGTAAATCCAACCTTACACTATCAAACTCATAAAAAATGCTTGCAGGGGTTGTAGTAGATTTTTATGAGGTTTTCCAAGGCCAATCAACTGGTTTTGAGTTTGGTTTTGATCCATTTCTCCATCGCTCCTTCCTTTCCCTAATTTCTAGGCCTACTAGCCCTAGAGCCCCAATTAGCCCTACCTAACCAGTTTTTTTGGATTTGTTCACAAATTTCCCAAATACCCAAACAAAATAATTGGTGATATGAGTACCCTTTTGGAAGTACTTCAAGATTCATGAAATTAGAAAACCTAGTCTGACTGTACAGGTACGAAACCCAAGAATGGCTTGTTTTAAGGGTTTTAGGCTCTTTTTGGTCTTCTTTCAAGGGTTTGGTGTCTTCCTTGATACGCCACACCTCCAAACTCTCACATATTCTTGTCCACACCCCACTTTATCATGCCAAACACTTGGAAACTCCAACCCTTCTCATCCCTGCAAACACTTGCATAATTTCATTCATTT
Organism: Cryptomeria japonica; assembly: GCF_030272615.1. Lineage (NCBI taxonomy): Eukaryota > Viridiplantae > Streptophyta > Pinopsida > Cupressales > Cupressaceae > Cryptomeria > Cryptomeria japonica. Next base: position 208,299,098 of record NC_081409.1, read on the forward strand.
CCCAACCAGGCTATGACTAAGCTCACTTAGGAAATGATGCTCAATGGACTTTCAATGACCTCAAAATGAAAACAAAGATAATGTAAAAATTTTTAATGGCTTGATTCCCAAGGGTTATTGAGAAGAACTCAAAGGACTTCAAGTCAGAACCATGTTTGGGCCCCTCAAACCCTTGCGCAGGCCGAGAGCTTACAAATTCAACAACTCAATTCAAACCTGCAACAAAACTAACCAAAATGCTTCCTGAGAACTATAAAAAAATGTAAAAAACAATGATCAAAGAACAGAAAGGTAATCAATTCATGAAGTATGGATTGTTGCTCTAATTCTTAGAAAACATAAGGTAAAAACTTGAAAATGGTCTTCAAATTGTATTAAGATCTCCTTCAGGCGTTCACCAACCTCATTGCATTCATGCTCAGGGAATTTATATGCCATTTTTTGGCCTAATAATTTCTCCATTGGTTTCCTAACCAACCCTTTGCTCAAAGTGCTCAACGTTGCAAAATGTTGTCAAGCAATTTTGACAACTTTTGCCAAAAAGTACATTTTTGCATTACATGCTTTATTTCTTTTTTCAAACCATCTAGGATGACTAAAAACCACTACCATAAAATTTCCCAATGCCAAACAAGGCTTTTCAAGACATTTTACATCAAAATGCATGATTATGCCATTTTAGGCTTACAAGGGCTTACAAGCCAAAATTGAGCAAATGCATGATCCTATGGACATCCAGCCTACTAAAGAATCTCACAAACATAGGAGGACCTATGAGAAGACTCTTATTCACCATCCAAAACCAAACTAAGGACTAACACACCAAAATGAAGAAATTGCACTCGCAACTAGGTGCTCCTGCACCATACTCCCCCAATAAGAAAGAAGTCAAGTGAATACTTTAGGTAGCAAAGAAAGGGAAGTTACATGCTTAGAAAAGTATTCCTAGAGTATCCAAGTAGCCTCAGATGATTGAAGGTGCTTCCATTTAATCAAGTGCTCCATATCGGTGGTATGCCTTGTTTTCTTAAAAACTCTAGAATCTAACACCTTCTCGGCTTGGGGAATGGGTGCAACTAGTAAGGGCGGGTGTTAAAGTGCTTGAGAGACCTCTGAGACTCTACTATATTCTTATGGAAGTGTTCCCTTATACTGCACCAAATCTACCACATTGAAAATGGGGGATAAAGCCATATCACGGGGTAGATCTAACTTGTATGCATTATTGCCATATTTGGAAAAAACTTTGCAAGGACCTATCCTCCTCATCTGAAGCTTACTAGGGATACCTTTCTAAATCCTTTCCTTGTTCAAATGAACCATCACCATGTCACCAACAACAAATTGGATATCCTTTCTTTTCTCGTCTACTCTTTCCTTGATTCTTTGAGTAGTGCCTAATAAGATTGTCCTAACCTGCTCATGAACCTCTTGCATTGATTGAACCATGTCTAAGGTGTGAGGCCCTACCCCAACCCATCCAAGCATTTCAGTAATTTTCATGTTGGAACTATTATGGATGCTTTATTTTTATGCATTATGGATACAGAACTTTATATGATCCTAGGATTGGATAACATTGATATATTGATGCTTCATTTCTATGCATTTTGGATATAGAATTTTATATGATTCTAGGATAGGATAGCATTGAGATGGTGTATGTCATTTATTTGATTTGTAGTACTTTATCATGATGCTAGAAATATGATGCATATCTTATGAATGGATTAAATTTATGAAGATTATGATAAATTGCTTATGTGGAGTGTGTTTGATATGTGGTAAAATAATTTGTATGATGTCAATTGTATGCAGAGTGATTAATTTGTATTCGTATTCATATGTTTAATATTATATGAGGTTATTTGGGAATTACTAATGTGTAATGGAGATGCGTAGGAAAATTATCCATGTGACCATGGAAACATTATGGAGAATCAAGCCTAGACCTATGTATGTTCGTAAAACTAGGGGTTGTCTATTTGGAGAGACAATACCCTATATGTATCGCATTTTATTCGTAAACATAAATGTTTGCATGTGTGTTAAATTGTATTTATTAATTTGTTTAAATCCTACAAGAGACCATTGGCATGTGTGTATTTGTGATGTGGAATTCTTTTTGTAGTGTCACTTGACACATATGTTGTATGTTGAGTTGGCATTATCATGTCACCTTTTGAGAGATTTATTTTACCAATGATATATTTCCAAATTATCCTTGAAGGTCCCAAGTAAATCTAGGATAGTGAGCCATTAGGAGGGTAAACTCAAAGTTGACCCGTAGGTAAACTTTGGGTGGACTTTAAAAGGGTTAAACCAACTCCTAGAGTCAGTTTTGGAGCATTTTTAATGGGCCTCATGGTGTACCTATGGGTGAAGGCCAAATTTCACCATGTGTCCACTCCCTAGGACTTGTTTAACCTCCCCAAAAAGTGGATTTCCCAAGATGGCCGAATTTCATTTTTAGGAGAGTCATTCTTGGTTAGATAACCTTCTTGGTATGTGTCATTCCTTTTCCTCATTCCATTCCCCTTTTTGAGGTGCCTTGGCTAGGGAGTGTGTAAGGACTAGGGAAGACCAACCAATGTGAGCTCTCACTCTACCCAAGAGGTTTGGAAAGAGTGAGAGAAGCCTTCTTAGGCAAAGGATTGAGACTTAGGAAGTTAATCACCCACTCTCCATCTTTGGAGATGAGATCTTGCAGTTTTGAAACAAGTTTAGGATAGAAAATTTGGGCTAAGTGTTGAAGAAAAGAAGTGTGGACTTGGGCTGCTCTTCTCCAAACTATCCCTTGTAAACCCTTGGCAGATTCAAGGTTGGTTCAACCTCTTACTTGTATGTTGAAACTTTACTTTTGAAAGATTGCTTGAATGTAGTTGTTTTCTTCCTTATCTGTTTTATTTGTGAAAATATATATATGTGATCTTTCTTTTATTTTTGTTATGCATTTTCTTGAGTTTTGGGAGCATCCAAGGCCATCTTACCCTTGCGATGGTAGAATGGTCTTGGGGGTGGAAGGTTGTTTGACATCCTTAGAGTGAGAGGCTCTCTTTAAGAGAGTGATCTCAAGGGTTTGTTTATGTGACCCTTGCTACATAGTTTTGTTTATGCATTTGGGGGTCATAAGGGGAGAAATTATGGCATGTATGCCTTGGGGGTCATAAGGATGTTGGGTCAAAATGGACTTGTGTTGTGTTCTTGGTTGCCATGAGATGGCTTGTGATCTACTATCTTGCAGTTCTCCTCAAGGTACTTGGTCCACTTCCACCCATGTAAAAATCACATTATGTGATGAAGTTCAGTCTTGGGATGGGAATGTGTTTGTTTTGAGCTTTTCCTTGCTTGTTTGTGTATTGTTTGAGTGTAACTCGTCTAGATCTTGGTTCTCCAAGCTTAGGGGTGGCTTCTAGTAAGCCTAGGTTGGGAGGTGAGCCCTCCATGGTCACAACCTAAATATTTTGTATTGCAGGTTGCTTTGGGAAGGGATTGAAGGGAAAGCTTGGATATGGTCTTGTTGATTCTATTTTAGTTGCAGAAAAAAAAAAAGGGAAATATAATATTATATTTTAGTTGCAGAAATGAAAGAGAAGAGTTTTATGTTGTATTTATTTTGAAAAGGAAATGTTCTATTCAAAAAGGTTTACCATGTAATGTAGTGTATTTTACTAGAGATGTTGATCTTTTAAGTAAGGAGAAAGTATTTTGAATAAATTCTGTAATGTTAATGTTACTATCATTTATTTGAAATCTGTCGTTTTCCTTCTAAATGATACAATAAATTTAGATAGATAAGTTAATTTATTTCAAAGAAACCATAAATGTTAGTAAGCTAGAAATAACATTTAGTCCTAGTTATTTAGATCCTAGTGCAAAAATATGGTTAAAAAAGATATTAGAGGAATAATAGGTTTGCATTCTTAAAGTTTTTAAATGATTTCTAGACTGTTATAAGGTTGTTGTAATTTTATTTACTTCTATCAGTTATTCAAAAAAAAATGCAGAAAGTTAAGGTAGACAATTTTTATCTTTTCCTATAGTTAACTATTAGAAGTTTACAATGAAAAGAAATGTAGCTAGTTAAACCTGTTACTTTTTAGAAAATCTGCTTTTATGTGATTAGAAAAAAATTATATACAGATTTAGACATAGCAGAAAAATCTAGAAATACAAATAAATAAGAAATGAAAGAAAAGGATAACTATTGTGTTTTTGTCATATTTTGCTTTCTGTCAGCCATTAATTTATTTTATAACTGTATAAAAAAAAGGGGGGAATACAACAAAAATAAATCTAATACATGACTAATAGATTTATGTCTATTTTAAATGATGAAATGAATTTTTGATATGTTTATCATGTTGTTAAATCTGACAGTCCTAATAATTTTAATGCTGCATATTCAAAATCTATTTAACCTAACTTAATGAATATTTGTATACATGTTTAACTAGATCACACTTTACATCAATTTAAAAAGAAATGAAATATATATCATTTTTTTTAATGTTGTCATTATTCTATTATTTCCTGCATGTTAAAAAAAAAAGAAGAGAAATCTAAAAATCTAATCCTAGAGATTGATATATATATATATATATATATATATATATATATATAAAATAAAAAATAAATCAATTTTTTTTTGCTAACCCTAGACCCCCCCGTGGGTCACCCTAGAGCCAAGGGCTCCCGCGGGCTCGCCAGGCGGCGTGAGCCCTCTGTGGGTCGTGACCCACTGAGGCGCTGAGGCGCCACTGCGGGCTGCAACTTGTAGGGGCAATCGTGCCCATCACTAAGGGCCGCAACACGCAGTGGCGCCGGCGCCACTGCGAGTGGCGTAAACCCTCCCTGCGGTGCCCTCTCTCTCCACAGCACCGCCTCCACTCCAAACCCATCACCCCTGTAAAATAATATCCACTGCCATGGTTCGGCTACCACCCCCATCGAACCCCCCCGCACACACAAAAATGGGTTGGGGTAAACCCTAGCATAAAAGAAAAAAGAGAGAGAGAGAGAACTTGAGCATGAAGTGTAAAATATGCAACCCAAACCCATATTCGGGTTAGGGTTAGCATATAAAATTAAAGAGGAAAATAGGAAATGCAACCCTAACCCATATTCAGGTTAGCGTTAGCATTTAGAAAAGAAAAGTAAACTAGTAGAGTTGATTTTTAATAAAATTTAGTAGAGAAATAACTCAACCCTATTTAGGGTTTGAGGTTTAAAAATATTAGTTAAAGAGGGGGAATTCTTTTTAAAGTTTGAAAAAGAATTTCCCTCCCTTTTAATCAAAGCCAAGTGGGGAATTTAATTATAACTCCCTATTTGACTAAGGTGAAGATTAATTTATTTTAATATAATCTTTTTATCAACGCATAATTTAAAATGGGGGTTGATTTTATATAGATATATTAATTCACAATTATTGATCTAATTTTAATGACTAGGGTTATTATATAGTTATTGTTCATATTTAATTAAATATGGACGCTAAGTTAAATTTAATTTGGGAGAAATTATTAACGAATGTTAATAATTGATTTACGCGAAATCTAGCCTATGAGGTCAATTTTGGCCAAGAATTTAATAGTCAAAAATTTGAAGGTTTAGGAGATTTAAAATTGACTTTAATATAAAATATATTTATTTAGCAAATATCATTATTGAATTGGTTAACCTTATTGGCTATATTTTAAAAGTGAATTTGCATGCGTCCAATTAATTAATTTTAATTTAAGATAACATTATCATTATTTTAATTAGCTTTGGAATATTTTAATTGCAATCGAGATATTTGAATATCTTTCGACTTTAATAAGTGGAAAATTAATTAGGTTGATTAGAATAAATAATTATGTTGCGATGACCCTCTTAGGGAATAATTAGTCATCACTAATTATTGTCGCTATATTGATTGAGTTAATTATTTCAACTTTAGTAAACAATTCTATTTACCCCTTAGTTAAGACAAAACTTAATTGATTTCATTTTAATGTAGATTATATGATGAGTTTATGTTGTCAAAAAAAAAAATTTGTTTCGTTTTTGCCCTAAAGTTTGGGCATGACATTTTGGTATCAGAGCAAGGCTTCCAACACTAGGAACCTTTCTCCATTATGTTTCGGTTTAATTATTTAATAAATTAATTTTTTCTCCAAAAATTATTTATTTATTTCATTTTCTCATTAAGGATGCCTCCAACTATGCGACAAGCTCGCAAGCACGGTAGGGGTCCTAGGCGTGCACGTATGGCATGTGAAGATGTTGATAGGGAGGAACTGGTTCCGGAAGGGAACCCAGAGGCTCCTCTTGAACAATTGATTGACCCAAACCGAGACATCCTATTAGCGCTTCAGAACCTGATTGGGATAGTACAAGATAGGCTTCCAGCAGTTGACCATCATGCAGAAAACCAGAACTTAGGGAGCCATAGATCAGCAGATAGGGAACGAAGTAGGAGTCCACCTCCTAATCCCTTAGAGGGCCAAGCTAAGCATGAGCCTGAGTCTGTTCATCTACCCAAACCACCTCTAGTAGCAACACCTATATATTTTGAGAGAGCACGTCATGATCCAGGGGATCTAATCAAAGAGGTTTTGCATCTCCAGCCACCATCTTTTGGGGGATCTACTGACAAGGTAGAAGTTGAGGCTTGGCTTTTGAGCCTAGATCGGTGCTTTGCATTGCGTTCCTACGAAAGCGATTTGAAGGAACGAGTAGTAGTTCACCTTTTGAGAGGAATGACCTCCACATGGTTGAGACAGGAGGAATACAAGTGTGGCCTAGTTGCAGACACCCTCACATGGGATATCTTTACAGAGAGGTTCAGGGAGAGATACCTATCAAAGCACTTCAGGTAGCGTAGGATAGATGAGTTCCACGATCTCGAGTAGAAGGGTCTCTCAGTGACCCAGTATGAGAAAAAGTTCATCAAGCTCCTACCATATGTGGATTACCTAAAGGACGAGAAGCTTCTAGTCAACTATTTTATCAGGGGACTGAATGTCGGGATAGCAGGACCGGTGAGGATGGCCGCTCCAGGAAGCCTTTGGGTTGCCGTGGAGAAGGCCTTGATAGTCGAGGAAATTCAGGTCAGGCCTCAGGACATGAGGGATCGGTTTCAGGATTGAAACCCTACACCCCAGTCTTTTGGATTTCAAAAACCCCACTAGAAAGGCAACCATAAGAATACATCAAGGTCCTTTAAACCCCCTCCTCTACAGCAGTCACAGCAGAATCAGAGGTAGAGGCCCCCTTAGGGACAGCAGGGCTCTAAGCCCAAGCAGTGGCATTCATAAGGTCCTAGGCACGACTAGAGAGAACATGGTACTTACACACCTCCGGCACGGACTCAACAGTCCTCCAGGGGTGGGTACAGTGGTTCGAGCAAGACAGGTGGACAGTCTTTCTCTAGGCCTCAAGGCAGACAATTTCAGGCACGTGGTGCTTGTTTCACATGTGGAGCCATGGGGCACATGGCGAGAAAGTTTTTGTAGGGTCAGATGGTAGGTATTTAGAGGATGGGAGCATCAAAGCCTACGGTTGGGGATATGGGCAAGTCCCATAGGGTCTTCATAGTGGTTGACAACCGCCAGGTAGAGCACCAAGCCATAGTTATTGAGGCTACAGGTATGATCAGTGGTAGCAGTGTATCTATATTGTTTGATTCAAGAGCTACTGACTCTTTTATATCTCCATTGGTTGTGGAGCATTGCGGGCTAGTGGCAATTAGGCTAGGTGTCAGTTGGGAAGTGGAGTTAGCTTCAGGGGCTAGAGTGTTAGTGGATTCAAAGGTTAGGGGATGTCTGCTCCAAAATAGTAATTCCACCACCTTAGTAGACCGTAGAATTACACCCCTTGGATCTTATGGCATCATACTTGGCATGGATTGGCTTTACACCCATAGAGCCAAGATGTATTGTCACCTGAAAAAGATCAAGTGTGAGGATGATCATGGTGCTCCCATAGTAATCACTAGGATTTAGAGGCTCATGTCTCTTCATATGATTTCCGCTATGTAGATTAAGTGGAGCATGTGAAAGGGATGTCAATTGTTTGCTATCACCATCAATGATAGAGAGGAAGAAAATAAGAAGGAGCCTTCCCTAGATGATCATCCCATTCTTGAGGAGTTTACAGATGTGTTTCCAGCTGAGCTACCTAGTATGCCACCTAGCAGAGAGATTGACTTCCACATAGATCTTGTACCAAGAGATGAGCCGGTTTTGACAGCACCTTATAGGATGACCACGAATGAGCTTAATGAGCTCAAGATGTAGCTTGAGGAACTCTTATAGAAGGGTCACATTCGTCCTAGCGTCTCCCCTTGGGGCACACCAGTTATCTTCGTGAAGAAGAAGGATGGATCCCTTCGGTTATGCATGGATTATAGGAAGCTAAACTAAGTGACCATCAAGATCCGTTATCCTTTGCCTAGGATCGATGATTTGTTTGATCAGCTTCAGGGTGTTAAAGTGTTTTCCAAGATAGATCTGAAGTCGGTGTACCAGCAATTGAGGATAGTGGAGAGTTATATCCACAAGACCGTGTTTCGTACAAGATATGGCCACTACGAGTTCACCGTGGTCTCATTCGGTCTTACGAATGCTCCAGCTGTATTCATGAGTCTCATGAATGGGGTATTTCACACTTTCCTTGACCAGTTTGTGATTGTGTTCCTCGATGACATATTGATATATTCTCGGAATGAGAAGGAGCATGAGGAGCACTTGAGGCAGGTTTTGTAGTGTTTGAGGGACAATCAGTTATATGGAAGTTTGTCAAAATGTGCTTTCTTTAGATTAGAGGTCAAGTACCTTGGGTATGTCATACCCGGTGATGGGATCTCAGTTGACCCATCAAAGATCAGAGCTATTATGGATTGGCCAGTACCAACTAGTATGACAGAGGTCAGGAGATTCATGGGTCTAGCATGGTACTACAGACGCTTCATTGAGGGATTTTCCAAAGTTGCACATCCCATTACATCCCTTCAGTGAAAGGGAAATAAATTTGAGTGGATAGAAAGGTGTGAGAGGGCTTTTTAGGATCTCAAAAGGGCACTCACTAGTGCACCTATTCTTATTGTGCTAGACCCCATGGCTGATTTCATGGTATGCACAGATGCTTCTTTGGATGGATTAGGAGCAGTCCTTATGCAGGAGCGTTGAGTTATAGCTTATGAGTCTAGGAAGCTTAAGACTCACAAGCTTAACTATCCTAGGCATGACCTTGATCTTGCAGTAGTAGTGCATGCGTTATGAGGTGGAGACACTTCCTTTTGGGTCATCATTTCGAGCTTCATTCAGATCATCAAAGCTTGCAGTACATCTTCACCCAGCCTAATCTTAATGCCCGTCAAAGGAGATGGATGGAGTTTCTATACGAGTATGATTTTGATGTCCACTACATCAAGGGGAAGGAGAATGTAGTTGCAGATGCCTTGAGTAGGAGACATCATGAGGTATACTCCATATCTATGAGCATAGATTTGAGAGATTGTATATTGCAACGGTTGCCAGAGGATGGATGGTATTTGGAGGTTTGTCAGGTGATTTGATCATAGGAGACCCTGGAGGGGAAGTATGTTGATTATTCCTTAGAGTCTGATAGACTATTACGCCATAGAGGGTGCATCTATGTACCTTCTCCCGGGGGATTGTGAGAGTTCATTGTCATGGAGGCTCATAGAGCTCCTTATGCAGTGCAACCCATAGTTAAGAAGATGCATGCAAAGTTGAGACAGTTATATCAATGGCTAGGTATGCGGCAGCTTATTGCTAAGTTAGTAGTCCAATCCCTTGAGTGTTAGAGAGTCAAGGCAGAGCACCGCCATCCAAGTGGCTTGCTCCAGTCTCATGCTATACCAAAGTGGAAGTGGGATACTATATCCATGGATTTCATCATTGGTCTTCCCATGTCATCTCATCACCATGATGCCATCTTGGTGACAGTTGACAAGTTGACCAAAGTGGCCCACTTCTCACCGGTTCAGACTACCTTCACAACACCAGCAATGGCACAGGTGTTCTTGCGGGACATTGTCAGGCTTCATGGTGTCCCATGCAAGATTATTTCTGACAGGGATTCCCTCTTCACTTCTTCCTTTTGGAAGTCATTATAGGCAGCAATGGGCACCAAGCTCAATTTCAGCACAACCTATCATCCGGAAACAAATAGACAGACAGAGAGGGTTAACCAGGTGTTAGAAGATATGCTCTACATGTATGTCATGGATCATCAGACCAGATGGGAGGAGTACCTTCCTTTAGTAGAGTTTGCCTATAATAATGGGCATCACACTTCCTCGGGGATGCCACCTTTTCAAGCCTTATACGGTAGACCTTGCAGGACACCTTTGAGTTGGGACCATATTGAGGATAGAGTGGCCATAGGTCCTGAGATGGTTCATGAAATGGAGCAGCAGGTGATTTTGATTAGACAGCGCCTTAGAGAGGCACAGGATAGGCAGAAGAAGTATGCAGATGCAAAGAGGATAGACAGGAGCTTCATGGTTGGGGACAGAGTTTCCCTGAGAGTGCGACCACATAAGAGTGCAATCCGTTATGGAAAGGATTCTAAGCTCGCACCTCACTTTGTTGGATCATTTGAGATTCTTGAGAGGATAGGACCAATTGCTTATTGCCTAGCTTTACCACCTAGCCTGTCACGCATCCACGATGTGTTTCATGTATCAGTTTTGAGGAAGTATATCTATGATGAGTCTCATATTTTAGATTGGGATGCCTTGCAGGTGGAGTCGAACGGGCAGCTAGCTTTGGAACCCATTCTTATTTTGGCTCGCCGGATGTTGGCCCTTTGAGGTCGAGAGTTAGACCAAGTTAGGGTCCAGTGGGATTGCTATGATGAGGTTACAGCTTCATGGGAAGACAGAGCATGTATGAGATCACGGTACCCTCATCTTTTTTATGAACTCCAGGAGGAAGTTCATGCTTAGAGGGCGAGGGTGTGAAGCCCTACCTCGACCCATCCTAGCATTTCAGTGATTTTCATGTTGGAACTATTATGGATGCTTTACTTTTATGCATTATGGATATAGAACTTTATATGATCCCAGGATTAGATAACATTGATATATTGATACTTCATTTCTATGCATTATGGATATAGAATTTTATATGATTCTAGGATAGGATAACATTGAGATGGTATATGTCATTCATCTAATTTATAGGACTTTATTTTGATGCTACAAATATGATGCATATCTTATGAATGGATTAGATTTATGAGGATTATGATAAATTGCTTAAGTGGAGTGCTTTTGATATGTGGTAAAATGATTTGTATGATGTCAATTGTATGTAGAGTGATTGATTTGTATTCTTATTCATATGTTTAATATTATATGAGGTTATTTGGGAATTACTAATGTGTAATTGAGATGCGCAGAAAAATTATCCTTGTGACCATGGAAAAATTATGGAGAATCAAGCTTAGACCTATGTAAGTTCATAAAACCAGGGGTTGTCTATTTGGAGAGACAACACCCTGTACGTATCGTATTTTATTCGTAAATGTAAATGTTTGCATGTGTGTTAAATTGTATTTATTAATTTGTTTAAATCCTACAAGAGACAATTGCCATGTGTGTATTTGTGATGTGGAATTCTTTTTGTAGTGTCACTTGACACATATGTTGTATGTTGAGTTGGCATTATCATGTCACCTTTTGAGAGATTTATTTTACCAATGATATATTTCCAAATTATCCTTGAATGTCCCAAGTAAATCTAGGATACTGAGCCATTAAGAGGGTCAACTCAGAGTTGACCCGTAGGTAAACTTTGGGTGGACTTTCAAAGGGTTATACCAACTCCTAGAGTCAGTTTTGGAGCATTTTTAATGGGCCTCATGGTGTACCTATGGGTGAAGGCCAAATTTCACCATGTGTCCACTCCCTAGGACTTGTTTGACCTCCCCAAAAAGTGGATTTCCCAAGATGGCCGAATTTCATCTTTAAGAGAGTCATTCTTGGTTAGATAACCTTCTTGGTATGTGTCATTCCTTTTCCCCATTCCATTCCCCTTTTTGAGGTGCCTTGGTTAGGGAGTGTGTAAAGCCTAGGGAAGACCAACCAATGTGAGCTCTCACTCTACCCAAGAGGTTTGGAAAGAGTGAGAGAAGCCTTCTTAGGCAAAGGATTGAGACTTAGGAAGTTAATCACCCACTCTCCATCTTTGGAGATGAGATCTTGCAGTTTTGAAACAAGTTTAGGATAGAAAATTTTGGCTAAGTGTTGAAGAAAAGAAGTATGGATTTGGGCTGCTCTTCTCCAAACCATCCCTTGTAAACCCTTGGCAGATTCAAGGTTGGTTCAACCTCTTACTTGTATGTTGAAACTTTGCTTTTGAAAGATCGCTTGAATGTAGTTGTTTTCTTCCTTGGTGTTTTATTTGTGAAAATGTGTGTGTGTGTGTGTGTGTGTGTGTGTGTGTGTGTGTGTGTGTGTGTGTGATATTTCTCTTATTTTTGTTATTTATTTTCTTGTGTTTTGGGAGTATCCAAGGCCATCTTACCCTTGGGATGGCAGAATGGTCTTGGGGGTGGAAGGTTGTTTGACAGCCTTAGAGTGAGAGGCTCTCTTTAAGAGAGTGATCTCAGGGGTTTGTTTATGTGACCCTTGCTGCATAGTTTTGTTTATGAATCTGGGGGTCATAAGGGGAGAAATTATGGCATGTATACCTTGGGGGTCATAAGGATGTTGGGTCAAGATGGACTTGTGTTGTGTTCTTGGTTGCCATGAGATGGCTTGTGATCTACTAACTTGTAGTTCTCCTCAAGGTACTTGGTCCACTTCCACCCATATAAAAATCACATTATGTGATGAAGTTCAGCCTTGGGATGGGAATGTGTTTGTTTTGAACTTTTCCTTGCTTGTTTGTGTATTGTTTGAGTGTAACCCGTTTAGGTCTTGGTTCTCCAAGCATGTTAAAAAAGTAAGCCTAGGTTGAGAGGTGAGCCCTCTATGATCACAACCTTAAGATTTTGTATTGCAAGTTGCTTTGGGAAGGGATTGAAGGGAAAGCTTGGATATGGTCTTGCTGATTCTATTTTAGTTGCTAAAAAAAAGGGAAATATAATATTGTATTTCAGTTGCAGAAATGAAAGAGAAGAATTTTATGTTGTATTTATTTTGAAAAGTAAATGTACTATTCAAAAAGGCTTACCATGTAATGTAGTGTATTTTACTAGAGATGTTGATCTTTTAAGTAAGGAGAAAGTATTTTGAATAAATTTTGTAATGTTAATGTTGTTGTCATTTATTTGAAATCTGTCATTTTCCTTCTTAATGATACAATAAATTTAGATAGATAAGTTAATTTATTTCAAAGAAACCATGAATGTTAGTAAACTAGAAATAACATTTAGTCCTAGTTATTTAGATCCTAGTGCAAAAATATGGTTAAAAAAGATATTAGAGGAATAATGGGTTTGCTTTCTTAAAGTTTTTAAATGATTTCTAGAATGTTATAAGGTTGTTGTAATTTTATTTACTTCTGTCAGTTATTCAAAAAAAAAATGCAGAAAGTTAAGGTAGACAAATTTTATCTTTTCCTATAGTTAACTATTAGAAGTTTACAATGAAAAGAAATGCAGTTAGTTAAACATGTTAGTGTTTAGAAAATTTGCTTTTATGTGATTAGAAAAAATATATATACAGATTTAGACATAGCAGAGAAATCTAGAAACACAGATAGATAAGAAATGAAAGAAAAGGATAACTATTGTGTTTTTGTCCTATTTTGCTTTCTGTCAGCCATTAATTTATTTTATTAATGTATAAAAATAAGGGGGGGGAATACAACAAAAATAAATCTAATACATGACTAATAAATTTATGTCTATTTTAAATGAAGAAATGAACTTTTGATATGTTTATCATGCTGTTAAATCTGACAGTCCTAATAATTTTAATGTTTCATATTCAAAATCTATTTAACCTAACTTAATGAATATTTGTATACATGTTTAACTAGATCACACTTTACACCAATTTAAAAAGAAATGAAATATATATCTTTTTTTTTAATGTTGTCATTATTCTATTATTTCATGCATGTTAAAAAAAAGAAGAGAAATCTAAAAATCTAATCCTAGAGGTTGATATATATATATATATATATATTAAAATATAAAAAAAAATTGAACCGAGGCGCCACTGCGGGCCGCGACTCGCAAGGGTGGTCATGGTCGTCACTGCAGGTGGCGTAATATCTCCCCGCAGTGCCCTCTCTCTCCACGGCGCCGCCTCCATTCCAAACCCCCTGCCCCTGTAAAATAATATCCGTCGCCATGGTTCGGCCGCCACCCCCATCGAACCCCCCTACACACACAAAAAGGGGGGTAAACCCTAGCATAAAAAATTTTTAAAAAGAGCTTGAGCATGAAGTGTAAAATATGCAACCCTAACCCATATTCAGGTTAGGGTCAACATATAAATTAAAGAGGAAAATAGGAAATGCAACCCTAACCCATATTCGGATTAGGGTTAGCATTTAGAAAAGAAAAGTAAATTATTAGAGTTGATTTTAAATAAAATTTAGTAGAGAAATAACTCAACCCTATTTAGGGTTTGAGGTTTAAAAATATTAGTTAAAGAGGGGGAATTCTTTTTATAGTTAGAAAAAGAATTTCTCTCCCTTTTAATCAGAACCAAGTGGGGAATTTAATTATAACTCCCTATTTGACTAAGGTGAAGATTAATTTATTTTAATATAGTCTTTTTATCAACGCGTAATTTAAAATGAGGATTAATTTTATATAGATATATTAATTCGCAATTATTGATCTAGTTTTAATGACTAGGGTTATTATATAGTTATTGTTCATATTTAATTAAATATGGACATTAAGTTAAATTTAATTTGGGGGAAATTATTAATGAATATTAATAATTGATTTACACGAAATCTAGCCTATGAGGTCAATTTTGGCCAATAATTTAATAGTCAAAAATTTGAAGGTTTAGGAGATTTAAAATTGACTTTAATATAAAATATATTTATTTAGCAAATATCATTATTGAATTAGTTAACCTTATTAGCTATATTTAAATAGTGAATTTGCATGCGTCCAATTAATTAATTTTAATTTAAGATAACATTATCATTATTTTAATTAGCCTGGAATATTTTAAATACAATCGAGAATTTAAATATCTTTCAACTTTAATAAGTGGAAAATTAATTAGGTTGATTAGAATAAATAATTATGTTGTGATGACCCTCTTAGGGAAGAATTAGTCGTCACTAATTATTGTCGCTATATTGATTCAGTTAAGTATTTCAACTTTAGTAAACAATTCTATTTACCCCTTAGTTAAGACAAAACTTACAAAAAAAAAAAAAAATTGTTTCGTTTTTGCCCTAAAGTTTGGGCACGACTTAAGGAATGTCCACTCTATTGTCCCATATTTCCCATATCTCTGAGCTCTAAAACACCTCTAGGATGAATACCATACACAATCTCAAAAGGGATTCTACCAGTGGACCTATTCACACTATCATTGTAGGAAAACTCAGCTTGATGGATGATCTGATCCCAAGCTTGCCCATACTCTTTTGTCAGGCATCTAAGAAGGTTTCCAGGTGTTCTATTGACCACCTCAATTTGGCCATTCGTTTGGGGATGATAGGTTGAACTGAAAGACAAATTAGTACCCAATCTCTGCCACAAAGTCTTCCAAAAATGACCAATAAACTTTGCATCTCTATTCTAACACAATGTTGATAGGTAAACCATGGATTCTAATAACCTCCTTGGAAAACAAGTGAGCAATGTGACTAGCATCATGAGTGACCTTACATGGAATAAAATGAGCCATCTTACTAAACCTATCTACCACAACATAGATGTTATCAAAACCCGATTTGGTTTTAGACAAACCAACAACAAAGTTCATACTTACACACTCCCATGGCCGGTTGGGGATAGGTAAAGGCTGATAAAGACCAGCATTGGAAGATGTAACCTTAGCTCTTTGGAAAACCACACATTGTTCCACATGTCTCTTGATATCTCTTTTCATTTTAGGCCAATAGTAGAATCTTTGGACAATTTCCAAAGTCTTGTTCAAACCAAAATGTCCACTCAAGCATCCATTATGCTTCTCTTGCATCAAGTTTTCTCTCATAGAACCTTTAGGCACACATAGTTGTTCTCCTTTGAATAAAAGGCCATCTTGCAAGGTGTAATTTGTATATTCACTATGAAAATGGTTTACAAACTCTTGGCAAACCTTGTTGGTAGCAGCAAAGTCTTCATCTTCTTCATACAAATTCTTGAAACTATCCAATTCAGTGCTTTTGAGTTGCACTTCTTGCACTATTAGTAACCTCCTACTCAATGCATCAACTACCTTATTACATTGTCCTTTCTTGTGTTTAATGGTAAAGGTATATGACTACAAATACTCTACCCATTTAATATGCCTATGGTTTAACTTTTCTTGAGAATTAAGAAAGCTAAGAGCTTGATTATCGGTATAAACCACAATTTCCTTAGGCAGAAAATAATGCCTCCATTTCCTAAGGGCTTGGACAAGTGCATACAATTCCAAATCATAAGAGGAATACCTTTTCTTTGCATCATTGAGTTTCTCATTGAAAAAGGCAACCAGTCTATTGTCTTGGCTTAAAGCTGCTCCAACCACTATGTTGTTTGCATCACATTCAATGGTGAAGAGTTCGTCAAAGCTTGGTAGGATGAGTATCAGTTGAGTAGACACCTTTGTCTTCAACAAATCAAATCCTCTTTGTTCTTCCTCTTTTCCATACAAACTTGGTTCTCATACCTCCCTTGATTGTCTCAAGCATGGGTGCACATATTTCACTAAACCCTCTGATGAACTTTCTATAAGTTTGAGCCAAGCCATGAAAACTTCTTACTTCACTTGATGTCTTAGGTGTAGGCCAATTGATTATAGCTTCCACCTTAGAGGTATCTATCTTCAAATCACCTCTTGAAACTACAAACCCAAGATACACCAACTCCTATTTCATAAACTCACATTTCTCTAAATTGATGGTTACTTGCTCATCACATAGTTTACTCAATACCATTTCTATATGCTTAAGATTTTCATCTTTAAACTTGCTAAAAATTAAGATGTCATCTAAGTAAACAACAACAAATTTACCAATGTAGTCCTTGAGTACTTCATTCATGGGTCTCATGAATGTGCTAGGAGCATTTGTGAGTCCAAATAGCATAACAAGTCATTCATAGAGCACTTTTGTGGTCTTGAAGGTTGTCTTCCATTCATCACCCTCCTTTATTCTGATTTGGTGGTAACCACTCTTGAGATCTATCTTGGTGAAGTATTCAGCACCTCCCAAACAATCCATCAAGTCTTCAATTCTTGGGATGGGAAATCTATACCTGATAGTAATCTCGTTTATAGCTCTAGAATCAATGCAAAGTCTCCAAGTACCTCCCTTCTTTGGCACCAAAAAGGTGGGTACTGCACATGGGTTGATGCTCTTTCTGATTAGTCCATTGTCCAAGAATTCTTATATTTGCTTGGATATCTCTTTGTTCTGATCCAATGTTATTGTATAAGCTGCCTTACTAGGCAATGAAGCTCTGAGTATGAAATAAATTTGGTGACTTATGGCACATTGAAGAGGTAATATAGTTGGTGTTCCATCACTAATGATGTCCTTAAACTGTTTTAGGACTTGTTGCAATTCTTTAGGAATGCACACCTTCTTCTCTTTGTTGTCTTCTTTTGGCTTTACAACAATGTAAAACCCCACTCTTTCTCACCAACTAGTAGCACATTATAACCTTTGGATCTTCCCTCTACTTGGTCACCTATGGACTGAATTTTGTCAATGGTTCCATCCTTTTGAAAGGTATAAGCATTCTTCTCTCCATGTTGTATTGCTTTTCTGTCAAACTGCCATGGCATACCTAGGAGTAGGTGGCAAGCATCCATGGGCAGGATATCACACAAGATTTTGTCCTTGTAGCCTCCTATAGTGAACTCCACCCAAGTTTGTTCATTTACAAGAACATGTTGCCCCTTGTTGAGCCATGCAGCTCTATAGGGATCACTATGTGGTATTCTTGGCAAATTGATCTTACTCACCACTTCCTCTGACACTAAGTTGTCTGTGGATCCTAAATCCACCACCACTCTACATACCTTTCCCATGAGCTTTCATTTTATTCTAAACAAGGATCTCCTTTGGCTAGGTTCCTCCTTAACTGGTTCTTTAATCAATACTCTTCTTATCATAAGGTTCTCTCCAACCTCTGAATCCAAACTCACTTCTTATGCTTTCATGTTTGCTGCATCCTCTTGAGAATAATTTACTCTCCTCTCACCTCCTTAGGATGGAGAAGACTTCTCTAAGACATCTATAGGTCAGGTGTCCAATTTGATGGAAATTGTAGCACTTTATGGTGGCAAAATAGGACCCTCTTCCTAATCCACTAGACCTTCCTCTACTAGAGTTGCTAGATCCCCTTCCTCTATAGCTGCTCTTGCTACTGGAATCCCCACTTTTCTCAACCAACTTGGATTCCCCTTGGGATCTTTGGTCTACACTTCTTCCACCAAAGCTACCTCTCTGACCTCTGTCATCTCTTCCCCTACCTCTTCCTTTGTTGCTTTGTTCTTGTTTCTTCTTTCTCTTTTCCTCCACTTTCAATGCCAATTGATAGCACTTATGCATGGTATTAGGGCATAATAAACTTAATTCCTCTTGAATATTCCATCTCAAGCCATTCAAGTATCTGGCTACCTTGATGCTCTCATCCTCTACCACCTTGGATCTCAGACACAACTTCTAAAATTCCTCAGTGTAGCTACTAGCATCCAAGTCTCGTTGTCTCAAATTTTGTCTCCTCTTATGCAACTGGTGTTAGACACAATGCACCACTGAGAGAGGGAGGGGATGAATCAATGGTTCTCAAATTGCTTTCCTTTTGCAATCCTATGTGAGCATATCAGTTGATATATTTAACTCAATGCAGACTTACCGGTTAAGGAGGAGACTAACTTAAATGCAAACACACTCACAAGGGGACATCACATAACACCAGCATATACGAGGAAAAACCAAGATGGGAAAAACCTCGGTGAGCAATGTTGCTGGAGTCTACTACTCCAATCCAACCTCACAATAAAACACAGTTACAAAGTTTAGGGCACCAACCCAAGGAGCACCAACCCCTGACTTTAGGGCACCAACCCAAGGAGCTACAACCCCTAAACCGAGCTACAACTCAGTGTTCACAATGTAAGAATCAAATACATAAGTAGTTATCTTGTTACAAGTGAAACTTGCAACCATTATATATATATATATATATATATATATATATATATATATATATATATATATATATATATATATATATATATATATATATATATCTTACTCTATCGATGAGATACTTTCTCTGCTTCACCGACTCACTTCTCTGTTGCTCTTCACCTGTTGCTTCACTGCTGGTAAGCCCTACAAGTTTATCTCTCTTATGTACTGCTCTCACTGAATCTTCTCCTCACTACTATGCTCTTCACCGATTCTACTCGTTGTCGGTTGGTTGTTTATCTTCTGTGCAACCTCCTTCACTTCTGCTCTGCCGGTATGAACACTACTGATTCTTCTCTCCAATCGGTTGAATGCTTCAACTAGGTTGTCTCTTACTCCCACTCTCTTCATGGAAGCTTGTTGAGCACTTGGCTGATTTTCTCTTACTTGCAGAAGTCTTTCACTTCATAATTGCACAATATTCTTCTATTCAACAACAACAAATAATCTCTTTGGCCTTCACACTTATACCCCAGACTTCCCGCCAAAACTCAATTCAAATTCTGGGCAGTTAGGGTTTCCTCACCATCTTTGAGGAAAACCAAATCCAATCAAATCTTATCAAATCTTGTCTGATCCAATCTTTCAGACTGTCAATATGCACTACGTCATTTACTCATCTCCTAGATCACACCTTTCATCTCTGGTGACTTTCTTTTTACCCTAATAGGTGATATCTTGGTCAAACATGAAATATCTGTCATGCTATTTCCTCCATCACCTCGATCTTCTCAATCTCTCTTAGCTGAATCACAGCTATCTTCCAGACCTCAAGCCTCAAACCCCTGCAATAACTCTGTAGTATGTCCCGTAATTTGTGTGACCTTTCATTAAAGTTTACCAACCCTGCAGCAACCCTGTTGGTGTATAGTCCATCTTTATCCAAACACATGTTCACCACATTGACTCCATGTGGCATTCATATAGACCAACTTCCATCTTGGCACTTCATGTTGGTCTAGATAGGATCACCAACCAGCCACTCTACCGGTTCCTTTTTCCTGCCAGTTTGCTAACCCTGTGGGTATCACACATTGTACCGGTAACCTCATCATGTCTGCATTTTGATAAACTATGGGTGGAACACCTTGACCGGTTGTCAAACATGTCTTTCTTGAGAAAACTCATTTGCTCATTTTCCCAAGGTGGAGAGTCATTTGCATCTGCACCATGCTCATATTATCGGTGGGCTTACGCACCAATTATCACTCATGATGACACTAGTCATCAACCTTCACTAGACTCCTTCATCAATCAGACCATTCTCATCTGACTATATCTACTCAACCAGTTTGGCTGAATGACAAACACATCACTCTTCTTCAGCATGCCTTCTTTACTGGTCTAGTGCATAACCCTTATCTCATGCACTTAAGGAATTCCCTCAATTCATCGGTGGATCTAGTGTGATCCTTCAAGTCCTTGCCTTTACCTCTTCACTCTTATCTCACCAAACTATAATGCACTTAATGCATATAGGAGATAATCCCCACTTACTTGGTGGAGTAACACCTTGTCATTTTCTCATGTGAGTTCCCTATTTGTGCAGCATATCTTCAAACAGGCACATGTGAATCGGTGTGGACATAGTCATTGTTGGTCATTTCTTCTGAAGATGACTGCATCTTCATCCTGTGGGAATCTTGTTGTTTTGTAACCTCACATCATATCGATGACTTGTTCAATCTTCTCTTCTGGTGTGGATGTGATTTAGATAACATTTTGCCTCTTCATCACAAACAACCGCTCAAACACCTCTCTATCTAATCACACAAGTCAGGCACTAACTTGTGTACTGATAACTCCTGAGGTCATCTTCCTTACCTTTACTGATGTTATGCAACACAAGGTGATATCCAAGATATCACATCCTGTACTACTTCACAATAGTGTTGCACATACATATCTTCTATCAGTGGTCATCCCATACCGGTTGACATCAATGAAAACACAATGCCAACAACCGAATCTCATAATCTTCAGGGATGTATTCTTTTTTCACCTTGGCTAACATGCCTTTCCAAGTGGCTATTGGGTTCTTACCCTCTTTTTCCCTCTCTTCTTGGATAAATTTCCACCAAGTCAAGGTTGCTCCTCTCAATCTAGAAATGGCCACTTTCACCTTTTGTGCCTCACTGAACCCATCACATTCAAAGTGATTATCTAATCCCTCTATCCATTCTAGGACTACCTCAGGCTCCATTTTTCCACAAAAAAGTGGCACTCCTTTCATGGATTTTGCTCCTAAGGCTTTGATTGCTTTAAGGAAAGGATCTTCAGGTAGCATAGGGTTTGGCTCAGGTGTTCTATCCTCTTCTACAATTTCTTTACCCTTCCCTTCATTGACCTTAATTGTCACTTTCTTAGTTTTGTCTTCAACTGCATCTAGTTTTCTCTCCAATTGTAATAATCTTTCCATGAGGAGCCTATTTTCTTCCTCTTGATCCTCTACTTTCTTGGTAACTCTGCATTGTTCACCATCCTTAGACTATTCTCTCCTACTAATTTAGTGTTTGTCATGTACTAGCCTCTTCCCAAATCTTGGTTGCTTTGATACCACTATGATGGGGAGTGATACTCAAAGAGAGTCAATCCTTTATCATAAGGCAGTCAAGTGTTGTCTTAGTGGGCTCACTAATTTATTCTCTGGTTTAACAATCAAACTAAACATCCAAACTCTCTAGAAGTGCTCCCAATCAGTATGTGCTTACTGGTTACTCAGGCATGGTTGAGATTCAAAAGGGTAAATCCAACCTTACACTATCAAACTCATAACAAATGCTTGAGGGGTTGTAGTAGATGTCTATGAGGTTTTACAAGGCCAATCAATTGGCTTTGAGTTTGGGTTTGATCCATTTCTGTATCACTCCTTCCTTTCCCTAATTTCTAGCCCTAGTAGCCCTGGAGCCCCAATTAGCCCTATGGGCCCCTCAAACCCTTGCTAGGGCTGAGAGCTTACAAATTCAACAACTCAATTCAAACCTGCAACAAAACTAACCAAAATGCTCCCTGAGAACTACAATAACATGTACAAAACAATGATCAAAGGACAACAAGGCAATCAATTCATGAAGTACGAACTGCTGCTCTAATTCTTAGAAAACACAAGGTAAAAACTTGAAAATGGTCTTCAAATTGTATTAAGATCTCCTTCAGGCATTCACCAACCTCATTACATAAATTCTCATGGAATTTATATGCCATTTTTTCCTAAATAACTCTCCATCGGTTTCCTAACCAACCCTTTGCTCAAAGTTGCAAAAAGTTGTTCAACGTTGCAAAATGTTGTCAAGCAATTTTGACAACGTTTGTCAAAAAGTACATTTTGCATTACATGCTTTGTTTCATTTTTCAAACCATCTAGGATGACTAAAAACCACTACCATAACATGTCCCAATGCCAAACAAGGCTTTTCAAGACAGTTTACATCAAAATGCATGATTATGCCATTTTAGGCTTACAAGGGCTTACAAGCCAAAATTGAGCAAATGCATGATCCTATGGACATCCAACCTACCAAAGCATCTCACAAACATAGGAGGACCTATGAGAAGACTCTTATTCACCATCCAAAACTAAACTAAGGACTAACACACCAAAATGAAGAAATTTCACTCACAACTAGGTGATCTTGCACCAAAGAAGTAAGGAAAGAACGAGAGAGGGGAGAGATATAGAGGTGAGAGACCTAGAGTGATGTAGGAGCATCCCCAGTCGATGAGAAATCTTGCATCAACCAAAAAAATTTCCTTTCTTGTTTAGTTCTTTGTACAATTTTAGTATTCTTACTGGTATGTACCGATAGTTGCTTGTTCTTCGTGGCGGGTCTTGTTTGCAGTTTCCTGGTGGTTTCATGTGGTTGATTCCAGATTTCTAGTTCATTTGGGTTCCTCCTCGGTCAGTTATCACTTTCAATTGGCTATTTTTGGGTTCTCAGGATAGTTCTTATGTTTATTGGTTGGTTTTCCTTCACTACTGGTGCAATTCTTGGTATGTGGATCCATCTTGGGTCTTGTCTAATGTTCTTTAGCATGTGGTCGAACTTCCTGCTCAACCGCATTACTTGGTTATTATTTAATGGAAGGATTTCTTAAATCTTAGGGCTGACCTAATTACATGTTTCATTTTCCTGCATTGGTGAATGTAATCTTTTGAGGTTGACCCGAATATGTTTCGGTGGGTATAAATATGATGTTATGTAATAATTTATAAGGAGATTCACATGTGATTTGATTGATCTTTGGAGTCCTAATTGGGTTGTTTCTAGATTGTAGCTTGCATGTAACCGGTTAACTACCAGATGTTCTTTGATGATAATTTGATGATTACAGGATGATTTCTGGAAGTTTTATGACTTGAATATGATCTATTTATATAAATTTGATATGTTTTCTTGCTATTTACATTGTGTCTCTCTCGTTGCATAAGTTGGTTGAATCTTATGGCTGCATCAATTGGTATCTAAGATGGTTATGGATCAGTTGGTGGAAGAACCATTTGCGAGCATTGAGGCATTCCTTGAGGTGGACAAATCATTGATTGGAAGCAGGTTGTGTGGGTGTTCAATAGATTATTGAGGGGAGGCAATTGAAATCAGTAGTCATATTGTTGAGTTGAGGTAGTTCACCAGAGTGGAAGAAGAGATGCTGCCAAGGAGAACAAACCCCTGGAGGGTAGAACGGATGATGGAATACTTCAAGAATGAAGTGAGGAAAAAAATCCAAAATGCTTTGGCTGGTTTGCAAAGAAACCTTGACTCTAAAGATGAGTATGAGGAAGTCAGTGAAGAGCTTGAGAAAGCTGAAGGACTGGAAGATGAGAGAGAGGAAAGATTCCTAAGAGCAGTGGTGTAAGAAAGTAAACTGCATTAAGTTGAGGTTTCTAACTTTTCTGGAACGTTGAACCCAGAGGATCTGATCAATTGGATCGAAGAGTTGGAGGACTAGTTTGAGTTTGAGGATGTCAAGGACCCACAGAGAGTCTGGTTGGCATAGACCAAGTTGAAAGGGCATGTTTCCTTGTGGTTGAAAGAGTTACAGAAAGATAGAGTGGAGAATGATGAATTGAAGATCACCCGGTGGAGACATATGGTTACAAGTTTGAAGGCCAAGTTCATACCAGGAGACTATTAATTGGATTTGTTCAAGAAGTTGCAGAACCTGAAACAAAGAAACATGACTATGAAGGAATATACTGAGGAATTCTACATGGTGGTAATTAGATCTGGACAAAGAGAGATGGACAGAGAAAAGGTGGTGAGATACATCACTGGACTTTCTTTTAACATTCAAGATGAGATGAGTATGTTGAAGGTTTCAACAGTTGAAGAAGCTTACCAAAATGCTTTGAAGGCTAAGGAGAAGGTGAGAAGAAGATAATCGAATAAGGGAAAGGAGAAATTCAAGATGAATGATAGTATGAAGAAACCGGTTGAAGAAGAGGATGCAAAAGCTAAGTGGAGTAAAGAACTGGAACATAAGACACCAAGGAAGGGTAGCAGCAGGTAGAGAATTCCCTGGAAAATGTTTCAAGTGTGGAGAAACCAGACATAGTTCCTATGAATGTAAGCAAGGAATGGCAAGAAGTTGTATGGTAAGTGAAGAACCGAATGGTAAGTTATTGCTTCTGGTTGGTTGTTTCTGGGTTCCTGTGACAGTTCTTATGTTTACCGATTGGTTTTCCTTCATTACTGATGTGATTCTTGGCATGTGGATCCATCTTGGGTCTTGTTCGATGTTCTTTGGCGTGTGGCCAACCTTCTTGCTAAACCGCATCACTTGGTTGTTATTTTCTGGAAGGATTTGTTAAATCTTAGGGCCGACCTAATTACATGTTTCATTTTCCTGCATTGGTGAATGTAATCTTTGAGGCTGACCCAGATATGTTTCGGTGGGTATAAATATGATGTTATGTAATCATTTATAAGGGCAGAGGAAGTAGAACTTAGAATAAGGATTGAGATTTGTATGTTGTGATCTGATTGATCTTTGGAGTCTTGGTTGGGTTGTTTATGGCTTGTAGCCTACATGTAACTGGTTAACTATCGGATGTTCTTTGATGATAATCTGATGATTACCAGATGATTGCTGGAATTTCTATGACTTGAATATGATCTGTTTATATGAATTTGTTACTTTTTCTTGCTTTTTGCATTGTGTCTCTCTCGCTGCATAAGTCGATTAGCTCTTCTGAGGGTTTTTATTGGTTATGGCTGCATCATAGAGCCTATGGAGAGAGAGGTGAGAAACCTAGGGGATAGATAGAGTTGACATAGATAGACAAGGAAAGGGAGAGGTGGGTAATGATATAGGGATGGAGAGTTTGAGAGGCAAAGAGGGACGGAGGGGGAGATATAGAGAGCGGGACACAGAGAGTGGGAGGGAGAGGTAGTGATCTAGAGAATGGAAAGAGAGCGGACATGCATTTATTGATAGCACTATTACATCAATTATCTCTCATTGTTGTCTACCAGCCTACCTCAAGCAACCAAAACCCTTATATAAAAATGTTTTGCATATCGCAGGTAATGAACAAAAAAATAAGCTACAATGTTTTGAAAATAGTAGATCACTTAATAAGAAGCATAGTAAGAACATGACGAAGGAAGCACATTAGAGAATTTGGGAAGGAACCATAGTAGAGAATTTGGGGAAGGAAAATTAGAAGGGACTGGACACAGCAAGTGAGAAAAAATATTAGCAATGGGTGGAGGTATTGGTTAAAAAGAGTCAATAGAACACTTCATTGTGGAAAGTGATATAAAATGCATAACAAACCTTGAATATTTTGGATGGTTAAGCTACTTTTAGAGACTAACCAATTATGATAAGGGAATTGCAAGTCAATAAATGCACAAAATCTAGAAGATAATGGTTAAACAATGAAAGGCATGAGAGTGAATGCCACCATGAGGGAAATAGAAAAAGTAACTAGGCTCCCTATGGAGAGGGAGGACTTTCCTAAAAAACATTATGTTGTGACATCCAAGAAAAATTTCACTAAACCTAGATATTCTTGTTTAGAAACCTTCTCAAGGCACAGGATGAACATCTCTTCCTTAGAAGTGGGCATGTAAAGAAATAAATATCATAAGGTACATAACCTATGCGGGGAGATTCTCTCTATTTTATTTCTCTTTTCCAACTTCTAAGCCACATGTAGCATCATAAATTGGTTAATGTGCCTAATTATCTATATCATTTATTGGTTTGAATTTGTTGTGGAGTTCCAAAAAGGTAAGGATACCTCATTATCACATCACTTCCTAGTTCAATTGTTGGTTAAGAGAAGTCTAAGTGTTTAGTATCCTAATATGATATGAGAGGAGTTCTTAAAAATAGAAAGGTTAAGCATCTAAATGTAGGACCTAGGGGTAATTTATTATGGTTTAAAGGTAAAAATAAAAAAAGTGGGAAAAGTGGTAGACATCAAGAGGACCTTGAGCCTAAATCTTTAATCTCTTTAGAATTTGAGGAAACCTTTGAGTATATAGGGTCCTCGAAATCTAAATCCTCAATAAGTGAGGAGTTTCCTAAGAAACCTAGTCATGTAGCCAAAACAAGAAGTCAAAAACTAGCTCAAACTTCCAAAACCCCACCTAATACAAAAAGGGATGAGAAACAATCAAAGGATGTAGAGAGAAAAAAAGAAAGGCAAGTCTTCTATTCTGGAGAAGAAAAATAAAAAGAAAAACACTCTCCATTGTGATAGATAAGAAAGGGAAGAGTAACATTTTAATTGAAAAGGAGAAAGGAAAGAGAGAGAAACCTTCTCCTATTTCATCTAATAAAAAGAAGGCAAAGTATTCACTTGATTTAGGAGAGAAGACATGTGATAAAACTATAGCTGAGAAAAAGAAAACAATTGAATACTCTATTGTTGCAGGAAAGAAGAAGAAAACTAAGTCACCCCTTGTTTCTAAAAAAATTAGAAAAAGTTAGCATACTCCCCCATTATTGAAAATTAAAAATCCGAGTCAAGGAAAGAAAGAGAATCTATCTATTCTCCTTTTTTATAAAAACCACCACCAGTCTCTTTTTTCATAAAATTGAGTGAACAAGAAGAGGTTCCTATTGCAACTAGGAAAGAGAAGAAAAGAAAGCAACAAAAAACTTCTAGTAAAACTACTAGAAAATATCTCCAATAAAAATTAAAGATAGGTTCTAAGAAAATTTCAAGTAAGGCTGAGAAAATAGTGCATGTAGAGTAAGAAATCAATTTTGAAAGAGAGCAGAAGTTTAGAGAGTGGCCACCTTCAATAGAGGAAGAATTTTCATTAGATACAAATATGGACTCTATTGATAGATCTATCCAAGATTAGCTAGAAGAAGGAGAATGATTTGTTGATAAATTGAACCAATGGGAAAGAGGATATGAGGTAGAAATACTGCAAATACTCGTGCCAAACTCTACTAAGCAACGAGATACTAATTTAGACAACATAGAAAAGATAGTTTCTAAAGAGTCTAAGGACGTCATTGACCATGAATAGCACCAAGAAATCCCTAGTTTCATCTATACTTCTCATACTTAATCTACCCTCTCTTGGCCTACCATTTCCTTGAGGCTTTGGAAGCAAGCCTAGAAACTATAGTTACAAGAAGAAAAATGAAAAGAGAAGGAATATTTGTAGAAGAAGCATGAGGAGGGGATACAAGATAAATACATAAAGATTGTTAGATTCAAGAGCAAGGTAGATCTAATGGAAAAAATGGTGTCACAAATTGTAGGTTGTACGCCACCAATAAGGGTATATACTTTATTTCTTAGAGAAAAACTACTCAGCTTTCAATTTATGCAACTATAATATGATTTGTCTTTATTTCTCCATGATCACTCCAAAATAGTTTTTCAATATTTACAACTCATTCACCTCTGACATACATAACTCTCTTTATGAGTTATATGTGATAACTACATTGTCCCTTATGATACAAAATGGAACCCCGTGTGACACTTTGTAATATTCATATAAGAGAAATCTACTACTAGATTAAGAATAAGGAAAATCAAGTTGAGAAAATGAGAAGTTACAAAGAAATTAAAAAGTCAGTGGTGCTTCTATTGAGGTCTAAGTCTCATAACCCTGACAACATATTAAACAACTAGGTAATTTTTATGAGTATGTCAAAAGTTTAGCAGAAGGTACTAAAGCCTTATATTTGAAAATTTATCACAGACCATGGGTAGAGAATTCTTGCGACTCCTAGTAGTATTATGGAAAGAGTTAAGTGGTGATCTAAATATGAAGGAGCCACACTCCTTATATACATATGATGTAGTTTTTAGACAGGTCAAGAAATATATGAAATTAGCAAGATATTGTGAGCTTACCTGGCTACCCCACTTATTTGCTAGCCACCTTTTCAATGGTTTTCAGTATTATAATGGAGATGAACTTAAGAGTATAATGCAAAGGGAAAAAATCCTAGATGCAGAAGATAGACAAGACAAATGGTTTCTACTAGAACCCATTCAGTCAACACCTAGAGATCATCACACACTCAAATTTTAGGGAGCTAAAATTTATGAGGAATTAGATGCACTCATCTACTTGGGGGATATTATCTAATTTGGAAGTGATAAATCTATTATATGACTATTTTTATACTTTTATACTAGATTTGTTGCATACTTTTATCCTAGAAACTTGACA
The DNA here is from genome assembly GCF_030272615.1 of Cryptomeria japonica. Lineage (NCBI taxonomy): Eukaryota > Viridiplantae > Streptophyta > Pinopsida > Cupressales > Cupressaceae > Cryptomeria > Cryptomeria japonica. The sequence continues at coordinate 208,328,109 of NC_081409.1, forward strand.
CCTTCCACTATTAAGACTATTTTGTAAGAATTATAGTATAAATTTATTCATGAATTATAAGGTAATATATGAAATAATAATTATGTATAAAATCATGTTGAATTTATGTGATTATCATTATGTGTAATTTTTGTGTGCACTAATTTGTTATGCAACATTCAGTCAAACTTCTTGAAGCAGTTCCTGCAACCAATGACAACAAAACTAGAGGTAGCTCCTACAACCAAAGGGTCATAATGTAGTTTGAATGTTCAATTATAATTTATTCATTCCATAACCACCAGAAGATCTCCTGTTGGTTGTAGAACACTTTAGCACACAATAAACCTTTCAAGAATGATTGTCATTAATAATTTGTTGTGATTTTGCATCATGGATATTTATGTTTCATAGTGCTTGGTTGTACAATCCACTATGTATATTTGCACTTTCTTAGAATTAATAATCCTCTTCCTTAATAATTGGAATGAGTGATAAATATTCTTAGTTAGTTAGTCTAATTCAATCCATATGATTCGAGAAAATACCAAATGTGGTTAACAACTTTTTGATTCAACCTTCTCATTTTACAACAGTTTAAAACATATTTTATGTATTTTTCTTGAATGGACATATGCTGATTTGGAAATTTCACTTTGTTAATAGTTTAAGAGTGTGTTTACCCCAAGGTAGGGCCCACTTGAGGTGAACACCACTCTATATTTCACTTCTACAAATTCTTTAGATATTTTAAATAGTTTTTGTTTAGTTTGTTGGTAATTGACACTCAATTGGTTGGTTTCACTATGTTTTCATTGATGGCAACATGGTATCTTGTTCCGGTTTCACATTTTGGTTCAGTTGTGTACTGGCAGGCACTTCACAAACACTTCACCCGCATCGGCACTGACAGGATGGAAGGATTTCTTTGGTTACTGGAAATGTAGGCCGACATGATTTAGAATAAGGTTATTGTTATTGAAGGCTGACATCTTTTGGATCCGGCATCGGCAATTATTTTTGATAGTCGTGTACTTATGTTATCTAGCGGACATGTATATTAACATTGTAATTATCTTTGTAAGCCAACATAAGGCATGATAAATTGTATAGGGTATATAGGTCAGTTGGATTAGATCATTTTGATATATGATGTGTATTAGGAAGGAAATAGTGAAGGAGATGTGAAACATATGAGAGAGATCATGAATGTAAGGAAATTTATGTAAGGGTTATTCCGGTAAAGGGTTTAGGGGCTAAGAATGGAACTGTATTCAGGCATTGAAGATGTTATCTTAGCAGTTCATTCATTTCTCTGAATTATAGTCTGGATTTATATGTAGTCAATGAGGCTCCTTTTATGATTGAGCAATGTGTTTTAGGCTGTAAGCCTTCCTACAAGTGCAGGCCCCTATATTTTTTAATATCTCTTCATATAACTAGTGGATTGATATTGTGGATCACAAATCCCATCGTGATTTTTCCTCTTTGAGGTTTTCCACATATAACTCTGTGTGTTATGGTATTCATTTATGTGATTGGCTTATTGGTTTCTTTACTTCTTTCAATTATATATGTACCAATATACTGGTTGGTGTATGCATGCTTTAATAAGGTTAAAATTGATCATACTCGTAGAACATTGATTCACCCCCTCCCCTCTCAGTGTTCTTGGATTCCAACAATTGGTATTAGAGCCTTGTGCCTCAGAGGAAGTTTAACAGCTTGAGGGAGATTCTAAATCCGGAATCCATGAATATGGGTTTGGAAAAGAAACTTAAGATGGCACTTGAAGATTATGATGTTGCAAGGATGAAGAACTTAAAGCTATAAGATGAATTGAATTCTACTAAGGAATTCATTCTTGTCCTACAGGAGAGGTTGTCATCTATTAAAGCTAGGAGGAAGGAACTTTTGTAAAATCAGGATGATGAAGGGAAAGATGCACTTAAGGAACAGTGTCAGAAGCTTAGTCGGGAGAACATGGTTATGAGAAATGAAATGCAATCTATAACTATGAGAGTGTCTAAAGAGATTGAGGACCGGAAGAAAAAAGGAAGAAAATCTTGTTGTATCTCTGAAGAACAAATTTGAAGAATGTGGTAGGTTGGTTCATAAGAATGATATGTTGAGAACTGATTTAGTACAATCCTAGAGTAATGAACAAGAGTTTGAGAGACAAATGATAATTCTGAGAGATGATCTAACTATTACAAGTGAGTATAAAGAAAAATTCAAGATTAGTTCAGCACAGCTAGATGAGTTATTGAAGGGCCAAAGGCAGAATGGAGATTCTAGTGGACTTGGATTTGAACAAGGACAAAGTTCCACTACTGTAAATGAATATCAAAACCATAAGGCATCAGTAAGGTAGTTTAATGCTTATAAATTTAATGGTAGATGTTTTGTTTGTAATAAATTTGGTCACATCCTAGGCAATGTAAAAATAGAGCAAATCAGAACCCTGGTTTTGCTCTTGGTCAATGTTCTAAATGTAATAAGTATGGTCATAAGACAAAGGATTGCAAAATGAATTTAAAATGCTATGCATGTGGAAAATTTGGACATATGGCTAATTAGTCCAGGTCAAACAATTATACTCGATTTAGCAAAGCAATTCAAAAGAACAATGTTACATGTTATGCATGTAATGAAGTTGGACATATTGCTAAGTTTTGTAGAAGCATAAATCCATCGGTTGGTAATGGTGGATCAAATGAGAAAGGAAAAGAAAAGGTTAATGAAATCTGGAAAGATCATACCCAGAGATGGGTTAGGAAGACTGAAGAACAATCTACGGATGGGAATGCACCGGTTACTTATTTGGCAGAGGAATTTGCTCCTACATCGACACGAAGCTCATCCAGTAACTGAGGCAGATGCCTTAGGGGTAGTCAAAATTCATGAAGATGTTGCATATACCCCAAGAAGAGGTTCTGGAAGATGTTTCACACATTGGAGATGCTTATCCGGCATGGATATGTTTGTTCAAGATCTGGTATCTTTCACTAGAAGTAATTGATGTCAATGAAAGATTAGGGTTTTTCTTGGAGAATAAAAGGTTGAATCTACTTCATTTCTTATCACCTTGAATTCAGGGTGATTAAGAGTGATTCAAAGTGATTAAAGGTGATTTAGTGTGATCAAATATCTTCTTGAGCGATTTCACCAGCAATTAGGAGAGGTCTTTAGGGTTTTTCATCGACAGTGATTCATAGGTATTTATCTTCAATCATGGAACTAGGATCATCATATGTACCTATCTTTGTTGCAAATTTGACTGTAGTTGAGGTCAAGGACCATCATAGGCTGACTTTCAAGCAATATTTGCATGTTGCTACCCTGGACGATTCGGTTGACTCTTTTTCTCGTATCCTGGAAGGAGTTGTGTATGTCAAAGATGTAAGAGCTTACATCCACTATCACATTAAGGATTTGGGAACAAGTGATATCAAGAGCATGTACATGAATGAGCTAATGGGAGATTCTAAAAAGGTTAAACCTAAATACAAGCACATTGAGAATTTAGGGTTTATCGGCATTTTGAAAATTCTGGAATTCAAAGATGAAATCATTAGGTATGTTTTGAGTAGAGTGCACGGAGAGTTTATCTGGTTAGATAGACCATATAAGATTACAAAGGAGGCCATCAGGGAAATCATCGGTTTACCACAGGTTGGGCAACATCTGAATAAGAAGGTTTCCAATGATCATGCCAACAAGATTACCGACGCAACTTCAGACAGGCGATCTATGGGATTCAGTACTATCACCATCACAGACATCAGATTCGGTAGCATAGTCATTGGTTACAAGGTAACTCAATCAAACTGACTGAATTTTGTTTCTAGCTCCTGCATTTTTGTAGCTTACAATATGATGAGAGAAAATGAGAAATTGGATCTATGTGGTTGGATGTTGGATGAACTGTTGATAAACCTAGGAAAGATTAAAGTAGAAAAGAAAGGGACTTTCTGGTATGGTAACCTAATTGTCTGTTTAATGTTATTTTTCATCAATGAGACTCTCGGTTTTTGGAAGAGACAATGGGCATTTGATATCTCGGTAGGGAGGCAACTGAAATAGTCTATTGCTACATTGGGTAGTTAGAGAAATGACAAAGTATGGGGTTATTTTAAGGCATTCCGGAAGGCTATGAAATCTAGAGAAAGGATTCCTAAGCACATTATTGAGAAATACTCAACTGACATATGCTTCATGGTGAAGAAAGATGAAACACTCATGCAAGCGATCAAACCCCGAAAGATCTGGATTGAGGAGATGGGCTATGAAGTTGATACATAGATTTTAGATGCTTATGCAAAGATGTTGATTGATGCACCTTTTGATGAAGCTGAGTTCAATCGGAAGAAGAGAGAGAAGCATGAAGGAAAGGCAAGTAAATTTGTTGAAAAGGTTTCACAAGACATCAAAGCATTGATTGATGTTGTCCCAGAGAAAGGCAGAAAGAGGAAAGAACCAGAAGTATTTATTGAACCTATTGCAGCTGAGTCTACATCTGAAGATGACACACCCCTGGCTTTCAAAAGGATAATCAGGAAGAAAACAAAAGAAACCAAGGTAGAGGCTAAAAAGAAATCGGTTAGGAAAGTTACATTCAAGTTACCGGCACAGAAACGAGCACCAAAATTAACACCTTCAGCTCCATCCGGTACTGGAAGAAGAAAGAAGAAGGGTGACATTGATCTGGTAATTGAATCTGGTAATGTAACTATTATCCCACCAAAGACTTGTGCAAAGTTATTTAATGAGATTACTAAGGATGGTATGTTAAAGAATGTATAGTTTTATTAGGAACATTTAGAGGATGATGAACAAAGAGAAGTAGAGGAAGCAGTATTGTTATACTTGGATATTTATAAGAAAGCCTTGATAGAAATTGAAAAACAAATACCGGCAGAATTGTATGATATGTTAGATGCTAGGAGACTATCCGCAATGCAAGAGGACAAGCATATTAAGATACAAGAGTTTTTATCTGTTTGTGTTTCTATTTCTCTAGAGGAGATGGATAGGACACTTGAGGTTGCAGATAGGAAAATCTTTAACAACAAACATAGAATAATAAGTCTTATGTTAGGAAGAGTAAATGAGATAATCAAGGAGACCAACAAGGCATGGGTTAAGTTCTTTGAAGAGAACCATGGTTTTTTATACTTCACAGAAATCAAAAACAAATACTGCAGACATCTCGATTGAAGGAAAAGGAAAGGGTATTATGGGTACTTCACCCTCAATTATGAAAAATATTAAGATAGTGGAAATTAAGCCCCCGGTAGATACAAATGTATAGAAAATTATTCAGATACTAGTAAATACAGAGAGTGAAAAGGTTGATAATGTATAGGATACTAATGTTGAGGATATCAGTCCTTCGGATACTAATGTTGAGGATGAAGTTACAGTTCCTAGGGAGGAACCAACAGTTACAGAGACTACACCAACTGGTGAAGCCACCGATGCAAGTGAGGAAACTATAAAGGTTAAATCATTAGAGGAGAAGAAAGGGGAATCCGGTAGGGAATTGATAGTGAGTCCATCATTGTTGTCAATTGACACCTCGCTGGTTGAAAAGAAAAACATAATCGAGATGAGCTCTATTGAACTCATGATGATGGTTGCACAAAAAATGATGAAGGAGGGATCTATGGATAAAGGGATTATTGATCAATCTATCACTTTTTTGCATAGACTAGTCCTGAAGTGCAAGTTTGACAAAGAAGCGAGCCCATTCAGCAAGCTTAAAACAATTATAGAGCACATTTCAAAGGATTTTCAATCCTTGCAGCAATTATCAAACCGGCAAGCACTGGAGAGGTTCACACAGGCAAAAAGAGATACATTTGATCAAGTGATTGAGTCTAAGAGGAAGAAGATTAATGAAAGGTTGAAATTGATAGACAATTCTTTAAAGCAGTGTACAAATATTGACAAACTATATTGTAACACAGATGTTCTTACATTTAATTTGGATAAGAAGATTAAGGAATCTCGGGAGAAAATTGCAAGTATAGCCAATTCTTTTGATGGATTAAATTCATTGACTACATCCATTGATGGTCAGATTTTGGTTTTGGAAGCCCAAATTTCTATTCTTGAGAAAGAAAAAGACAAAATCATAACAAGAGCCAGAAGTCTTAGAGGTTTGGTGAGTCCCCGGTTGGATTCACCTAGTGTACATAAGAAATAATGTATAGATATGGTTGGTAAGCTTACACCAACAGAGTTAAATGAGAAAGAGTCATTTGCCCATATGCTAAATGGACTTGTATCTATTTCCAACACTTTCAAAACTAGTTGGGATACTTATCTTGAGCTATTGGAGAAGGTATATACAGATATTCTCAAATATATTAAGCTCCGGTAAGGTATTTTTGGGATATTCATTGTAAGGTATCTTTCATTCTTCGTCCCGATTTTGGATTTTTGGTATTCTTTTTAGAATTTTTGATGGTATTGATGTCAAAGGGGGAGTAATATAGATGTGAAAAATAAAAAGGGAGTTGTATACATTAGGGGGAGATATGGAACTATGGAATTATGGAGTATTTTGTATTGATGAATATTCAGCTCAGGGGGAGCAAGTTTAGGATGAAACCATGATCATTTTTCACATGAGTGTTGCAATCAATGCCAAAGGAGAGATTGTTGGAAATTGCTCAATTAGTTGGTTTCACTATGTTGTCATTGATGGAAGCATGGTATCTTGTTCCAGCTTCACATTTTGGTTCAGTTGTGTAGCGGCAGGCACTTCACAGACACTTCACTGCCATCGGCACCGACATTGGCAAGGTGGAAGGATTTCTTTGGTTACTGTCAATGCAGGATGACATGGTTTAGAATAAGGTTATCGGTATTAAAGGATGACATCTTTTGGATCCAGCATCGGAAATTTTTTTTGATATTCATGTATTTATGTTATCTAGCCAACACGTATATTGACATTGTACTTATCTTTGTAAGCCGACATACGACATGATAAACTATATAGGGTATATAGGTCAGTTGGATTAGATCATTTTTATATATGATGTGTATTAGGAAGGAAATAGTGAAGGAGATGTGAAACATATGAGAGAGATCATGTATGTGAGGATATTTATGTAAGGGGTATTCCAGTAAAGGATTTAGGGTTTCAGACCGGAACAGACAGAGCTTAACTGGAACTGTATTCAGGCATTGAAGATGCTATCTTAGCAGTTCATTCATTTCTATGAATTGTAGTATGGATTTATATGTAGTCAGTGAGGCTCCTTTTGTGATTGAGCAGTGTGCTCTAGGTTGTTAGCCTTCCTGCAAGTGCAGACCCCTATATTTTGTAATATCTCTTTATATGGCCAGTGGATTGATATTGTGAGTCACAAATCCCATCGTGGTTTTTCCTCTTTGAAGTTTTCCACGTATAACTATATGTGTTATGGTATTCATTTATGTGTTTGGCTTATTGGTTGATTTACTTCTTTCAATTATATATGTACCGGTATACCGGTTGGTGTATGCATGCTTTAATAAGGTTAAAATTGATCATACCAGTAGAACACTAATTCACGCCCCCTCTCAATGTTCTTGGATTCCAACATAGTTTTGTTTGCCTATAGCATAGGATTTTGGTTATATATTTTTTTAGTTCTTGTAGAAGCATTTTTTTTAATGATCATAGCATAGATTTATTTTATTATTATTTTAATTAGCATAGATTCATTGTTTATATTTTTATTATTGTCTGTCATTACTGTAAATTAAATTTCCTTTTGTAACTGCAATTTATTTTAGATGAAGAACTTCCTTTGAAAGTAATATGAGATAGTTGTTTTATTAACTAGCATCTTAGATAGGTTCATAGTACACATATAGTGCTAACCCATTTCAATTTCATGTCCCTAGGTTGACAAGTTAAATGTATCTTACTATCCATTAGAGGTTTCTCAATATAGGATAGTTCATCCCTAAGTCATCGAATTTGGTTTATTTATCCTTGAAGTTATAAATTATCACTTAATTAGTAACTCTTCACTTGTTATATCATGGGGTCCCTTTGTAACCCAACAAACATTAAGAGCCACTCTTTCCTTACACCCTATACCTCAAATCCTAGGTTTATTGTGTCAAAACACTATTTGAGTGTTACACATTCATTTTGACACTATAGGTTTCTCATTTTATTATCTTCGCCAATTCTTAATCCTCAAACCATTAGGCATTAACATGCAAATGAAAAGGTAACCAACCATAATTGTATTATTTATGTAGGGGCCCATAAGGAATATAATACCCAACATCAGTGGAATTTATTTTAAGTTAGACATGGTAAAGGATAGCATGATGGAGCCAAAGCATTACCTGAAAAGAGCTCTTGCTAGGGAGCACTAAAATTTGTGGATATATCAAAGTATAAAAAAATAATGTACCATTGTGGATTGGTGTAATGCAAAATTATTTATAGAATCAAGTAGAATTCTAAACTTCCACAATGCATTTGGTTAGTTGAACCAAAAAAAAAATCTTCCTTAATAAATTGTGATACAATTAGTGGATTAAAAAATGACATTCATTTATAAGTTCAAATGCAAGTAGATGTACTATAGAAACTAGGGAGGTTTCTTATTTTTGTTAGGTTTTGATTGGAGGTGAGTGAAAAAACATGTAAAATATATAGAATGTGTTAAAGAATGAAAGAAAGATCATTAACATCTATATAAACATATAATCAACATGAAACAATATTTGAAGAGGACAGTCAACTATTTTCATCAGATGACTATGATTGTGTTTCAAACCTTGTAAAAGAAGGTACATTAACTGAATGTCTAGTTTCATTATCTTATTTTGCAATATATAATGCTATACATGCATTTATTTTTGTGAATTATGACATAATTTATTGAATTTATTTTTTTCCAATATATGGTTATGTTGTTGTATATGAGAGCAATGAAGAGGGAATAGAATATTAGTTGGTTTGATATGTTGAGAGAAAACATAAGTTATTACATCCTAGAGTAGATGATGATAACTAAAAGTATCCAATAGGTTTTGTGGTTGTTGTTGGCACTTGGTTACAATTTTATCTAATAATAAAGAATAGTTTATCTACATTTAAGATGATGAAACACATGAAAATTTTATACACTACTCACCTTTTGTCATGGCAACAAATATAAAACTAGTGATATATTAAGGAAAACCTATTACAAAACATTTATGGACACTTTCTATGGAATAACACAAGACAATTATAGATGTGTTACAGAAAAGAAAGTATGCAAATGATACAATTGAGTAATTTTTTTAAATAGTTTATTGGTATCTAGAAATTTATAAACTTATATTTGTACATGTCTAATTAATTAATTTAATATCATTCCTTAATAAATTAGTGATTGCATATCCCCTTAAACCATCCTCTTAGCTACTCTTAAGCCATCCTCTAAGTATGTTCCATAGGCTAGGTAAGTATGATTTAGTTTAACAATATTTGGATTTGGTCTAATACGTTTGACTAAGTCTATATTTATTGTTGTTAGATACTAGGTTAGCCCCAAAGACACTGAGAGGGTGGGGGGAGGGGGGGAATCAGTGTCTAACTAGTAGATGAAATATTTAAACTTGTTTGCAACTTTATAACTCAAATTAATATACCGATAAGAAAATAATAATGCAGTAAAAATAAACAAAAGAATAAGAATCAATGCACACCATAACACAGATATTTTTTGGCAAGGAAACCTGGTAGGGGAAAAACCTTGGTGGGATTTGTGACCCACAATATTTACTCAATGGCCAATCTGAATAAATATTACTTAGTACAATAGGGGCCTACACATGCAGGAAGGCCAACTACCTAAAGCTCACTGCTCAATACAAAAATGGAGTCCCACTGACTACAATTGGATGGTTAAATCCAACAACAATGTATTGCTCAAAATAGCATCTGCAATGCTGGATTTGGTACCGATTTAATCTCTATCTGATACCTCTACCATAAACCTTGCTTCGCTCTGCTTTGCTCTTATTCGCTCATAAGATAATTACATCAAAGTGCATATACAATCATTCGCTCTCATATACCGTTTACATACATACCCAATTCCATTCCAAAATGACTTACAAGATCTCATATATATATGAGTCTTTACAATACATCATGTCGGCTATACAAATATATTTACAATACAAAACAATATTATTTCCAAGTCGGTTGGACTGTCGGTATAATATTTTGTCGGTGTAACTGGATGCCGGTGTCAATAACCTTTGTTGTGACTATCAGTGCCGCTAGGTGAAGTCTAATGCAGGTATAACCTTTGAACCCTGTTACCAGTTGGTTTCCATCAATGACAATATCAACCATTCTCATTTGAGTGTATAATGCCAACAATAGCTAATTGATTTACTCTCATCCCGTAAAAATTAGTAAGTGATTTCATGTCTCCTTAATACATCCTCTTTAATCCCCTTAAATTAGGTAAGTATAATTTAGTTTAACAATTTAGAACTTTGGTCTAGTAAGTTTAGAATTAAGTATATTTATAGTTGATTTATTTGTTGGCACACCCTTAGCAAATTGATAATTGACTATGTGTTCCCTTAAACAGTTCCCTAACTACATTCCAAAAATTAGGTAAATAATTAACTTTAATAACTTTAAAATTTGGTTTAGCCATTTATTTAAGCTTAAGTAAATTTACAATAGATTGATAATTACTACCATATCCCTAGCTAATTATTAATTGTTTGAATTTTCCCTCAAACCATCCACTAATCTCACATTTTTGTCATCCCCTTAACTATCGAACATGTTATGATAGAATACTTCACTCTTTTTTGTAGATAAATATTTATTTTTCGGAATTATTCTCCTATGTTAATTATACCTTTTTTATCTATAAATTAAAAAAATGGTGAGAAGCGAAGAAGCGTGTGGGAGCGAACTTTGGAACGGGAACTAGAGGCAGGCATAGGAGCAAGGGATTCAAGGGGAACACTGGAATCGGAATGGTAGTCAAGAGAGTAGGTTCCAACCATCATGGTGGGGAGAGGAGATGGACAAGGAAATTGCCATGGAAATCCTGAGGGCTAGAGCCAGCCAAGGCTGGTACAACAATGCGAGATTGGAGACAAATCGGGGCAATTATGGGCATCAAGCCAGTCTTCCGAAGGAATACAAACCACAATAGGTTTTCGAACAAGGGCATTGGTAAGACAAGACCTACCCAGTATATCGTAAAGGCTTGGAAAGAGGTCACGCATGGCCACATATAGCAAGTAGAAGAGGATTGAAGACCTTTCATAACCCTAGATAGAAAGGCGCATGATGTCGGAAGGAATTACCCTAGTTCAAACCAAATTACCGATGGTAGGATTAAAAGTAGCTCCCATGGTGGAATGAAGGGAAAGAAAAAAGGGGGATCAGAAGAATCCTACACAACCAAAGATCTTGAAATAATAGGAATGGGTGGTTCAGCATACAGTTAAGTGCGGATTCTGCAAGCAACTGGAAATCAATAAATCCAGAAGGAAGGGCAAAAGCGGTAGAAATTTTTTCAGAGAGGGACCGAAAGGGGAAGGGAATCATGGTGGACGACATGGGTCCCTCAAAGTCAAACAAAGAACCAGATGGTAAGTCCTCCCCTACTCAAATTCTAGTATTACAACTAGAGGAAAATGCAGTTAAACATTGTAGAGAATTTTTAAGATCTGGTTTTTTCATAAAATGGGGTGGGAGCTACAACAAAAAGAGCAAGGGAAATTTGTGATTGGTGTCACCAGCAATGGGGTAACAAAATAGTTATTAGGATGTTGCCAAACAACTTTTATTTGGTTACCTTTTTGAGTCAAGTTAAGAAGCAAAAAGGATGGAATGAAGGTCCGCACTTTTTAGACGTCACAAATATATCTCATTGAATGGAACCCTAACTTTGATCCATGGAACCACCCATTAGATGAAAACCTTACCTAAATCCTCTCTACAATTTTACCTCAAGAGTATTGGGAGGAGGAAACCCTCAAAAATATTAGGAGAATGTTGGGAAAATTCATGTATCTAGATAACATATTGGAGGGTCAAACATGGGGATCATACTTTAGATTATGCATCTTGCATGGTAAGACTCGTCCAACGTAAATTGAAATGCTCTCAGAATTGGGCATCCTAGAGGCAAAAAATTGTCAGGGAGGATCAGCTAATTATATTTCCTAGCTATAAATCGGTGGACCATGGGAAGGAAGCTTGTGCCACTATTACAACGGTGGTAGGGTTAAAAAAACTTGAGCAAAAATTGACACCGATGATAGTTGATGAGGAAAGTGTCTCCCTAGGCGGCCCCCTGACAAATATGGAGAAGGGATTGAATTAGCTAATTTGGCTCGCGAGGGAGGAGGCTCCCCTTAATCTAGTGGTGGGTGTGTGTGAAGGGTCCCTATTTCCTGAGGAAGGGAGGATGGAACTACCAGAAGATCAAATGGATTTGCAGATCACAGAGATCAACAAGCAGGACCCTCCTACTCAAGACGAACCCATGCTACAAAGCTTGGACAGGGTCCTAATTCTATAGAGTGGTATTGTGACATTGGAGAGAGAGGAGATTGATAAGAATGAAGCTATGATCAAGGATCTAGAAATAGAGGATGTAAAATCAGATTCAAATCCAAATGAAGGATTTGAGGAATGTCAAGAAAACATATTGGAAGAGAGGGGAATTGAGAAAATTTAGTCAGAGCTCAAGACTCCCAAGTTTGGGATGGCTAAGCAAAAAGGTCGTAAGTCCAACAAGGCCAAACTTGTAGTAGTCGGGTGTAACAAAGGGAAAACAAAGCTAAGTCAAACCACTCTCAGAAACAGGAAGGAAATTTTCCTTCCTGAGGAGTCATGAGGATCATTAGTTAGAATGCTAGGGGCTTAAATGTCCCTAGAAAATGGCATCTTTTCAGACATCATATTGATTCTAGCAATGCGGATGTAGTCTTTATACAAGAAACAAAGTGGAGCACTAAAGAACAAACAACCAAAATGAAATTCTGGAGACAATGGGATGGTGTCTTTGTGGAGTCGATTGGGGCATCTGGGGATTTGGGGATTGTGTGGAACCCAATAGAAGTTACATGCTCTATACTAGTTGCACAACATAATTGGATGGTGGTAAGTTTTAAAATATTTCAGAACAATCTTTTAGGGATCATGATCAATGTGTATGGGCCAATGTCAACTATTGCCAAGAGTGATTTATGGAGAATGATCTATCGGTTAATCAACCAATATGAGGAGATAGGATTCCAATTGGGGGTGACTTCAATGCTACTCTTAGCTTGCCAGAGAAACAAGGAGGATTGAGATTCTCCATAAGAATTCGGCAAGATTTTCAAGACTTGGTAGACTCTAATGCTCTTAGACAAGTTCCAACTAAGAATGGGAATTTCACCTGGATGAATAGGCGGCATGGCTTCCCCAATATCGCTGAAAAATTAGATCGATTCTTCTTGGGTGAAAATTGGGACATTGCAGCAGACTCTTTCAAAGCAACCATTATGCCTTTCAATGGATCAGATCACTTCCCAATCCAATTTATAATAGCACAAGACAAATGCAATAGGGGCTCTCCCTACAGATTCAAGAAGATGTGGATAAAAGACTCATCTCTACTTGATTTGGTGAACAGGGGGTGGAAAGAGGTCAAATTAGGAAACCAATCTCATATGCTCATCTTTCACAAAAATCTTTCCCATATCAAAAGCAATCTCAAAGAATGGAACAAGACACTTCAAAAACATCTTCGACGAAAGAGCTAGGGTGGAGAAAAAACTCAGGACTCTGAATGAAAAGGTAATTGAATATGGAATGGAATCGGAGGAGTATCTCAAGGAGAAAAGCTTAAAAGAAAAATTGAATGATCTTATGGCAAAGGAAGAATATTTATGGAGGAAAAATTCCAGGGAGCTCTAGCTTGAAGAAGGGGACAAAAACACCAAGTGTTTTCACAACACGACTTTGGTGAATAGGAGCAAGAACAGGATAGTGGAACTAGAGAGGTCAGATAGAGCAGTCCTTTAGACAAGTGAGTAGATAAACCAAGAAGCAATAAGATACTTTCAAGAAATTTTGAATCAGGCCCCACAACCCCAAGGTCTGAAGAGAGTTGATTTCCTCAATATAATTCCATCTATCATCACAGAAGCAGACAATAAAGAAATTTACAAACCAGATTGTTTAGAGGAAATTGGAATGGCCACTTTTCAAATGGGATCTATGTTGGAATCAATGAACACTGAGAGAGGGTGTGAATCAGTGTTCCGCAATTTCTAATTTTGACAATTTGATCTTTAAACCACTTAATGCATATGAAAAGAAGTGAAGTGCATAAATACAAAGCAAAGATCAGCAACACCATAACACCAAGATTTTTACATGGAAACTTGGTTAAGGGAAAAAACCACGGTGGGATTTAAACCCACAATATTAATATACTTTTGTTAAAAGTATATAAATATTACACAAGGGGAACGCACATGCATTTAGGCACACTTCCTAGAGCTCACTGCTCAAAGTTTACAATAAGGGCTACAACCTGCAAGGCTCACTACCTTACAAAAGAGTTATAAAGGTAACATACATGAAGATGAACTATGAAATAGCATCTGCAAATGCCTGGAATAGTTTCGATTAAGCACAAAATACTATATCTTACTCAACTTTGTAGAACCGCTCTGTTCTGATATTCTGCAACATACCAGAGCTCAAATCTTCATGATTCGCATGAGAATCTACACAAAAATTGCTTCACACATCTCCATCGATCTCAAAAATGATCATAACAACCTGTCTTATATATCTGCATCACGGATTTAGGTCATTACCATGTCGGCTTCAAGAACACGACACAAAATATGAAACATTCTCACAAGTCAGCTCAATTCTATCTCCAATGCATATGCGGACCAAAAAAAATGTCCACATGCTTCCCACATGACATCTCATTAACCTCAAACTCATAATCAATCAGCAAAATCGATCTGCAAGATCCGCAAATAAAATCACCACATGTTACCATAGATATGCACGGTCCTTGCCAAAAACATGATTACCGAATCTTCTATCTTGCACAAAATATATCACCAGAGGCCACAATCCTGGAATAAGGCATATTACATATCTAAAAACTTTCCCCGAAATCCACAAAGCACAATACTTAACCAAAATAATCCACCAACCAAAACTATACTCTCTATCGGATACCCTGTTCTTCTCGCTGAATCTCACCAAACTCAATTAATCTTCAATCAATCTTCCAGAATAATCACATCATGAACTTTGGATATCAAAACTGATATGATTTGTCATCAATGGCAACATCTCAATATGCATTCAGTGTCTCTTTCCAATAATCTCCCCCTTTGGCATTGATGGCAACACTTAGTGAAAAATGACCAAGTGTCCGACCATCAGATTTCAAAGAATCAAATAATTAAGGAACTCCCCTTAGATCAATATTTTTCACTCCTATACACTCCCCCTTTGACATCAATGACAAAGGTAAGATACTGGGACCAAAAATTTCATGGCAAAGAATGTTATACACATATGTACAAACTTAATTCATAAAATCTTTAAAACATCTGCATAGGAACTCTTCAATATGTTCAAGTGATTTGCCCAACCCTTTGCAGATTCTCAAAATTGTTATAAATCCACTGAAAAGGCAAGATTGTGTTTTTGTAGTCTTCAGGGCTTTCGATTCATCTGCCTTGAGAGAATTCCAAGCATCTAGAAGAGCAGTAAGCATTATGTCCAATTTAGGAGTAATGATGCTCCTAATCTCTCCAATTATGCCTATTATCCGCTCCTTATCATGATTCAAACTTCTGATTTTCTCAAGGAGTGATATCACCTAATTTCCACGATTTCTCAAAGAATTTGTAAAAGGATTAACTGCCTGAGATATGTTTTCCAATTGATCCTTGAACTCCCGAGACTGCTTCTCAATATCAGCAATGAATTTATTCAATGAAAGACATGATTTATACAGGTTACCACCTTCAGTTAATGCATCCTGCACACACTTCACACAATTAGCCAATGTGGCTCTATCTTTCAAAATCATTTTCTTCAAGGTGCGGAGCCTCTTTGCATTAAACTCACTTTGATCTTTCTCCTCTACAAATTTCTCAAAGGATTCAAAATGAATATTTATAGAATCATTCAAACTTTTCAAATTATCGGATGGGGTATTAGAGGGATATTTTTGGAATGATGGCATAAGCTTCTCAAAAAAGTTGAATGCCATAGCTAATAGCAAATTGTCCTTGGTGTGAAATTTCAATAAATCCTCACTAGCCTTTTCTTGCACAAAAGATGCAAGCTGAATCTTTTGAATGGGAGACAAGGAGACAAGATTGATTGGTCCTTGAATGAATTCAAGATCATCTATTGCTTGTTTTATTTTTTTTGCCGCGATAGTGTCTCTTGCTTTGGATCCAACTTCAACTTCAATCTTGACCTGCACCTTTTCTAGTTCAACATTCTGTGTAGGTGCCTTATGATCATTGATCGGAGGATTTTTTGCTCCTATTCTTGTATCCTCTATTTTATCCTTATCTACTTTCTCAACTTTATCTTCTTTCGATTTGACTGACTGCACATCCTTTACTTCCAGAATAAAAGTATCATCATGTGCTTGCACTTCCAGATTGGAGTTATCTTGTGCCTTTGTCGAAGTCACTTCATATTGGTTTTCTATCAAAATTTTCTTCAAAATTGTCTCAGTTTCCTCTACTACCTCATCAACTTTCCCGAACATGATCTTATTAACACTGTGCTTGCTTATAAATTCATTCTTTGCTAGCTTGAGTATTCTGGCTATATTTTCTTTAGAAATTTGAGAACATAAGTTAACTAATACATATTCCTTTAGTCTCTCATCTTCTTTATTTGTCGTATGTCTTCTAGCATCGAAAATTTCATACAAACTCTTCAAAATTACAGATGATAACTCTATCAAGGTTTTACTATATACATTCATATACTCAACTACAACTTCTTCTAATGATCTCTTCCCATTTTCATCAAAATTTTCATACCATTTAGATAGTTGTTTTTCAAATTTCCATCCTTAACAACTAAATTAACAATTTGCTCTAATGTAATAGGAGGCACAATAGTGTAATTACCTTGTAGTTTTCTTGACTTCAATGCCTCATCAAGCTCAGATTTGGGCTTCTTGTTGGACCTTGTTTTGTCGGATGGTTTCTCTTTAGATACCTTGGTGGCCTTAGGAGCTTTTGCCTTCACTTCTCTTACTGCCTCATCCAATTCAATCTCTTCATCATCAACAAATACAAATCAAACTGATCTCTTCTTCTACACATCACTTGATGCAGGAGCATCCCCGGTCGATGAGCAATCTTGCATCAACCAAAAATATTTCCTTTCAGATTTGTTCTTGTCTAGTTCTTTATGCAGTTTTTTGTGTTCTTACCGGTCGGTACCGGTAGTTGCTTTATTTTCATGGCAGATCTTATTTTCGGTTTTCAAGTTGGTTCATGTGCTTAATTCCATATTTTCAGTTCATTTGGGTTCTTTTCCGATCAGTTATCACTTTCGGTTAACTGTTTCTAGGTTCCAGGACAATTCTTATGCTTAGCTGTTGGTTTTTGTTCATTATCGACGCAATTCTTGGCATGTGGATCTATTTTGGGTCTTGTCCGATGTTCTTTGGCATGTGGCTGACCTTCCTACTAAACTGCACCTCTTGGTTGTTATTTTTCGGAAAGATTTTTTTAATTCTTAGGGCCGACCTAGTTACAGGTTTCATTTTCTTGCATTGGTAAATGTAATCTTATGAGGCCAACCCGGATATGTTCCAGTGGGTATATATATGATATTATGTAATAATTTGAAGGGGCAGAGGAGGTAGAATTGAGAATAAGGATTGAGATTCACATTTTGTGGTCCGATTGATTCCTAGAGACTCGGATTGGATTGTATCTCGCTGATAGCCTACATGTAACCGATTAACTATTGGATGTTCTTTCATGATTATATGATGATAACCGGATGGTTGCTAGAAGTTCTAAAGAAATAATATGATTTGTTTATGTAATCTTGTCATATTTTCTTGTTGCTTTCATTGCATTACTCTTGTTGCATAAGCTGGTTGATTCTCTTTGAGGGTTTTACTAGTTATGGCTGCACCATCATTGGATCGGTTAGCTAATGATTTGGGCTTGGGAGGTTGAGAAATGGGAGCAGTACTTTTGGTTTTGGCTTTAGGCTTAGGGACAACTATTGATTCCTTCTTCACTCTTAACGATTGCTCTTCAAAGGTAATGTTTTTCTCTCTAGCTTTCCGAACAACCTCTTTTGATATCTGTGTGCCCTCAATGAGAGCTTCAAATTCTTTTTGGACCTTCTTCTAAATCACTAGTCTTTTAAATTGTTGATGTAATGCAAGGCTCTTCTCCTTATAGGTTTCGAACCTTTCTTCATTGGGATCCGCTAATTGACTTAGAAAATGTTGATCATATATTTCCAAAATCTACCTATCAACCTCATAACCCATCAGTAGAATCCATGAAGTTCATGGTTCTACAACTTCCATTAAACACTAGTCAGCGTCAACCATGAAACAGATTGTGTCTGCATACTTCTCAATGATAGTTTTAGAGATTCTTTCCCTATCATGCATCTCTTTTTAAAATTTATGGAAATAGCCTCATAGATTTGCATTGTGGGCTTTAGAATCACTTGAGATATAAAGATACTCCTAGATATGTACTCCAACTGGCCTATCAAAAGCCCATTGTACCGGACCAACTCTCAGAATCTCATTCTTGAAAATGCATAAGAGTAGAGACCCATACTTGAAGGAATTATTCTTGTTTTCTTTGATCTTCTTTAAGTTATTGATGAGCTCTCTCTGAAGCAATTCACACAGATCATACCTGTTATCTTCCATCAACATCTCATATGCGACATAAATAGCAGTACCGGAAACAGAGTTGATTCTACTAGAATAGTAGATTTTGTAACCAGTCACCATAGAACAAAATCGGATTTCATCCTCCAAGATGTCATCTATTGTCATCACTCTTCTATCAAAATTCGACCCAGTTGCATTTGTTACAACATCATTCTTAGCAATTTTCAGAGGCGATAGCTGACTAGATGCACATAACCCTGTGACAGCCTAAATCACACCCTTAGTGATCTTATGTGGCTTGTCCAACCATATGAATTTATTATGGACACAAATCAAGATGTACTGGATCCATTCCTGCTCGTACGCCATCAAAAATTTTACAAATTAAGCAAAACCCCTGCTATCAAGATCCTTGAATTCAGGTTTCAACACGGAGCTTTGATCAAATAATTGGTTGTTGTAAAGATTCAGCATTTGGGAGCTTCCTAGTTCTTCAATTGGGCAATGAGTGTAGATCCTTATGTCTTCATTGTGTAAGACTCTGTGGGGTACAGATGAAAAAGAACTTTTTGGATCAACCTCCATCAAAATGAATGGGTGATCTTTGAATTTGGGACAAGCACGCTCAGTAATATTGACAACCAGAGGGGTTGCAATACCAAATGCAGCCATTTGTAGATTTAAATTCCAAATTTCAACTGAAGAAGAGGTTTTCACTAATAATACCTTGATGTTTAATTAGGCTTACTCGCTAAGTCTCTTTAGAAATCGGTAGCACTGAGTTTTGCTTGATTGCCTCCTTTATAGGACTCTCTAAACTTCTTCTCTTCAATTCGCAAAATGAGAAATGAAGTGAAAAAGTCACCTTTTATTTTCCACAAACCTATCTTTCCACTGCAATAAATGCATTTTGCCCTAACTCCTTCGCATATTCTCTAACAGATAGGAATTCTTCTCTGAATCTTCAAATTGGCTCAAATCTTCCTGAGATTCATCAAAACCATCATATGCACTTCTGCAACCTGCCAAAAATAGGCACAAATCTCAAACAGGGGGTTTAAAAGTTTTGCATTATTACTCCCACAAGGTCGGATGCCTAGGTTCAGTTACAGGATGTAGTTCCAACATCATAATCCGGTGTAGACCCACTTTCTATCTGTGAATCGGTCTTCTTAACCGATGTCTTCTTCATCTGATCTCTGATCTCTTCAACTTTTGTTTTACCCTTCTCATTTGACTTAACATTCTTGTTCTTATCTTCTGGACCTCTCCTATTCATGTTTCTGCTTCTGCAATACTTAGCAATATGACCAGATTTATTGCATGCATAGCAACAACGTTTCCTTCCATAGGCCTGAAGTTCATTTGATTTCTTCTCATTTTGCATTGGTTAGCAACATGTCCAAACATTCCACATGCATAATATCTGACATTTCTCCTGTTCTGAAAGTTTCATCATAGTTTTGCATACATTTGACTTATGACCATATTTGTTGCATTTGAAACATTGACTATTAAAAGATGAACCATTATTCATCATCCTATTTCTGCATTGACTAGCCATATGACCAAATTTATTGCAAAAAAAAAGAAGTTACCATTGAATTTGTGAGCCTTAGGTTGCCTTACCAAAAGCCTTCTTGAATTGTTCTTTTGTTGAGCTGACTTGGAGCTTTCACCTTTCTCAAAACCAAGACCTTGTGTGTCATTTGAATTCTTCTGACTTGCAATCATTTCATCTAGTCTGGTTGAATTGATCTGGAACTTCTCCTTGTATTCATTTATAGCATCAAAATCAAATTTGAAGAGTAAGACCTGCTTACCAATATTTTCCTCATGTTCTTTAGCATCTTCTAGATCATTCTTCAACTATCCAATTTTTTCTTCAAGTTTGCAACACTCTTCAGATTTGTCTTTCAGGGACTAAGCAAGTTTTTCTTCATTTTTCTTCCTTTCTTCATTCTCCTTTGTCAATTTCATCACAATAGCTTCCATCTCATTTTTTTGGATTATATTAGTTATGGCAAGTCTCTCACATTCCTCTATCTTTTGTTTCAAGGCTTCTTCATCAATGCTTTGACTTTCTTTCTCTTTCATCTTATCAAAAAGTTCCTTTCTCTTTTCCCTTGACTTGTTCAACTGGTCTTTCAATGTCTCAATATATTCCTCAGCATCTTTAAGATTTTCTTTTACTTGTCAGTTTTCATCCTATGCATGATCAAGATCCTCAAGAGAAACAACCAACTGTTGTCTAAGATTACCGAAGTCCATTGATTCACCTTCTTGGATCAACCTCAATCTATTATAAGGATTTTTCTAAGGAACTAAGCTCCGATACCAATTATTGGAATCAATGAACACTGAGTGGGGGGGTGAATCAGTGTTCTGCAATTTCTGATTTTGACAATTTGATTTTTAAACCACTTAATGCATATGAAAATAAGTAAAGTGCAGAAACACAAAGCAAAGATCAGCAACACCATAACACTGAGATTTTTATGTGGAAACCCAATTAATGGAAAAACCACGGTGGGATTCAAACCCACAATATTAACATACTCTACTAAAAGTATAAAAATATTACATAAGGGGAATGTGCATGCATTCAGGCACACTGCCTAGAGCTCATTGCTCAAAGTTTACAATAAGAGCTACAACCCACAAGGCTCACTGCCTTACAAAAGAGTTACAAAGGTAACATACATGAAGATGAACTATGAAATAGCATCTACAAATGCCTGGAATAATTTTAGTTAAGCACAAAATGTTGTATATTACTCAACTTTGTAGAACTTCTTTGTTCTAATATTCTGTAACCTACTGGAGCTCAAATCTTCATCATTCGCATGAGAAGCTACACAAAAGTTGCTTCACACATCTCCATCGATCTCAAAAATGATCGTATAAACATATCTTATATATCCGCAACATGGATTTAGGTCATTATGATGTTTTCTTCAAGAACACGGCACAAAATATGAAACTTGCTCACAAGTAGGCTCAATTCCATCTCCAATGTATATGCGAACAAAATAAAATGCCCACACACTTCCCACATGACAACTCATAAACCTCAAACACATAATCAATCACCAAAATTGATCCGCAAATAGAATCATTGCATGTTACCATAGATATGCACTATCCTTGCCAAAAACATGATTACCGGATCTTCTATCTTGCACAAAATTTATCACCGAAGGCCACAATCCTAGAATAAGACATATTACATATTATAAACTTTCCCCAAAATCCGCAAAGCACAATACTTAACCAAAATAATCCACCAACCAAAATGTACACTCTGTTGGATACCTTACTCTTCTCACTGGATCTCACCGAACTCAATCAATCTTCTGGAATAATCACATCATGAACTATGGCTACCAAAACTGATATGATTTTTTCATCAATGACAACATCTCAACATCCATTTAGTGTCTCTTGCCAATAATCTAATAAAGCACCAGGGCCAGATGGCTTCCCTGCAATGTTTTATCAATTTTGTTGGGAAGTGATCAAAGATGATTTACTTAAGGCGGTAGAGGAACCAAGGAAGAAAACAATAGTGTTGAGGGTAGTTAATCACACCTTTATAGCCTTAGTTCCCAAGAAAAAAGAAGCCAAGCATATAGGTGATTTCAAGCCTATAGTCCTCTGCAACACTTTCAACAAAATCATTACCAAAATTATAGCCAATAGATTAAAAAGGGTGATTGATAAGGTAATCTCTAAAGAGCAAAGTGGATTTGCCCCTGGAAGGTTGATAGTTGAAGGCATCATTCTAGAACATGAGATGATACACACAGCTAGAAAACATAGAACTCCTGGCATGATAATCAAATTGGACATTCAAAAAGCCTAGGATTTGGTAGACAGACAGTTCCTCCTGAAGGTTCTGATCGAGTTTGGTTTCAATAGGAAATGGGTGGATTGGATCAAGGGTTATATTGACTCCCCGAAATTCTCGCCCGAGGATTTTTTCAGTTCATCCAGGGGTAATGTGTCCCCCTTCCTTTTTATAAGTATGCCAGAAGCCTTGAGAAGATGAATAAATTAGGCTAGAATGGAGGGAAGGTGGAAAGGGATTGAAGTCACTCCAAGTGTTGATTCAGTCACACACCAATAGTTCATCGATGACACAATTCTGTTTGGAGTTGGCACAAGGATGGAGGCTAGAACAATCAAGACAATTTTGCATGACTACAACAAGGCTTCAAGGAAAATGATCAATTGGAGGAAGTCAAAAAAATTCTTCCTCAATGTACAGTTGAGTCTCCAGAGGGACATAGCTTGCATCCTAGATTTAAAAGTGGCCAGTCTACCTAGGAGATTCCTAGGTATGCCCCTTTTTGTGGGAGCTAGCAAGAAAAGCCATTGAGATAAGCTCACTAAAATTTGTAAGAAGAAATTGGATTTGCGGAAAGGGAAGTAGCTCTCATTTGTGGGGAGGTTGATGATGCTTAAGATGGTTCTCTCAACCATCCTAGTATACTATATGAAAGGAAATACAAGAGCAAGGAAAGAAAAATAAAATCCAAGAAAGTTTATTGATGAAGTAAATGTTACCAAGAGAAATGCAAAAACCTTGGAGCAATCACCCAAATGTGAAGAAGGAGGCACAAGAACTTTTGAAAGGGGAAAAGCAAAGAAAAACCCCTTGTGATAATTATGAATGAGGCAATGCCTAAAGAGAGAGAGAGAGAGAGAGAGAGAGAGAAGCTCTTTACAATATTGTCATTAAGAAGAAATGAGAGAGGAGACATCTCTTAAATAGAGATGAGGAGAGGAGTTACAAAGTAACTCCCAAATCTATGAATGCCACCATTCATAAAATGTGTGTGCCATGTGTCCACATCCTCTTATGGAGGAAATCTAATATTCCTTAATAAAGGAAAATAAAATAAATGACTTGTCCTCACACATTTACTAGAGGACAAATTACATGTAAGAATTCCAAAGGAATATCCTAAACTAAATACAAATAAACCTAAGCTAAGTAAAGATTAAATATTCTAACACCCCCCCTTAAGCTTTACTTGGGGAGCTTACATCAAACCCTTCAATGGGTTGTAATCCAAGATTTTTACAATGAAATTGGAACTTTTCTTTACAAAGTGGCTTGGTCAAAATATCTGCAACTTGGTCTTCCCCCTTGCAATAGAGGAGTGAAACTTGCTTGTCTTCAATTTGTTCTCTAATAAAGTGGTGTTGGAGAGAAATGTGTTTTGTCCTTGCATGGAAAACTGGATTTTCAGCCAAGGCAATGGCACTTTGGTTGTCACAATACAATTGAGTTGGTTCGTGTTGAGGTAGACCCAAATCTTTAAGTAATCTTCTAAGCCACAAGACTTCTTTGGAAGCATTAGTGCATCCTTTGTACTCAGCTTCAGTGGATCCAAGAGAGGTAGATTGTTGCTTTTTACTATTCCAAGAAATTGCTCCTGATCCAACAAAAAAACAATAACCACAAGTAGATTTCCCATCATTGGGATCTCCACCTAGATCGGAATCAGTAAAACCTTTTAAAGTAAAATCAGAATTTACATCATAAAACAAACCTACATTAATAGTTCCTTTAATATATCTTAAAATTCTCTTAGCAACTTTAAAGTGTGTTTGTTGAGGTTTGGACATGAATCTTGAAAACAAACTAACACTATAAGCAATATCCGGCCTAGTAAGAGTTAAATAATTCAAACTTCCAACTAATTGTCTATACAAAGTAGGATCAACAAGACGAGTTTGCATATCAAGCATTAACTTAGTGCCTAATTCAATAGGAATTGAAACATGATGAGCATCATTCATTTTAAACTTATCTATGAGATCTTGAGCATATTTACTTTGAGATAAGAAAATTCCTTTAGAGGTTTGCCAAATTTGCATTCCTAATAAATAATGTAAAAGACCTAAATCAATCATTTGAAATTTTTGATTAAGTTGAAACTTAATATCAGAAATCAAAGTATCGGAACTTGAAGTAAGAATCAAATCATCTACATACAAGATAATAATGATAATATCATCTTCACTGTGTTTTATATACAAGTTAGGATCATTTTTACTTCTAATAAAGCCTTGAGAAAGAAAGAAAGCATTAATCTTTGAATACCACTCCCTAGGAGATTGCTTTAATCCATAAATTGATTTCTTTAATTTACAAACTAAGCATGCATTACCTTCTTTAATAAAACCAGGAGGTTGAGACATAAATTTCCTCATGTAAATCACCATTAAGAAAAGCACTTTTAACATCCATTCAGTGAATAGGCGAATTCATTCTAGAAGCTAAAGCAAGCACAAGTTTAATTGTAGGCATTTTAGCAACAGGAAAAAAAGTTTCAGTATAATCTAAGCCTTCAATTTGAGAAAAACCTCTAGCAACTAATCTAGCTTTAAATTTACTAACTTGATTATTAGCATTCAATTTAGTTTTATAAAGCCACTTGCAAGAAACAAGATTTTTACCATGAGGCAAGGGAACTAAATCCCAAGTTTGGTTAGAAGTTAAAGTATCATATTCTTCCTTCATTGCTTTTTGCCAATGTGGTTGATTTTTAGCTTGATCAAATGTTTTAGGATCATTAGAATTCATAATAGTAGTCATTAAAGCATAATTACAATAATTAACTCTTCTAGCTTGAAGTCTATCCATTCTAGCTAAGTATTCATCACTATCTTGAATTAAAGATTTAAACCATTTAGGTCTTCTTTTAAAAGTAATGGATTCATCACTAGAAGAAGATTCATGAGGAGTAGAGTTATTATTATCATCATCGCTATCACTAGAAGGAATAGAAAGAGATGCATTAGGAGTAGGGTTAAGAGAAGGAGGTTGGTCCTCCACAAGCACAACTTTGCTTTGAGCAAGTTCATCATCCTCTACTTTAGAACAATCATGAATGCCTTTTTCTGCAATACAAACATCTCTTGCAACTTTTACCTTGTTAGTAATAGGATTGTAAACTCTATAACCTTTAGTATTTTCATCATAACCAACAAAAATAAAAGGAGAAGATTTAGCATCTAATTTTTTTCTTTTCTCCTTAGGTTTGTGAACATAAGCTATGGAACCAAAAATTCTTAAATTCTGCAAATTAGGCTTTCTACCAGACCAAGCTTCTTCAGGAGTTTTATCCTTTAAGGCTTTGGTAGGTGTTCTATTAATTAAATAAGTTGCACAAGCCATAGCTTCAGCCCAAAACTTGTAATCCATATTTTTTTCATGCAATAAACATCTAGCCATTTCAACAATTGTCCTATGCTTCCATTCTGCCACACCATTTTGTTGTGGTGTATAAGGAACGGTAAGCTCATGTTTAATTCCAAAAGATTTCAAATAAGCATTAAGTGCATTATTGACATATTCTCTTCCATTGTCAGTATGAAGAATCTTAATTTTAGAACCAAATTACCTTTCTACAAACATATGAAATTCAGTAAACACATCAAGCACTTGATCCTTACTATGAAGGAAATATATCCATGTTCTCCTTGAAAAATCATTAACAAAGGTAAGAGCATACCTTGAACCTTGGATGGAGGGATTCTCCATGGGACCCAAGAGATCACTATGAACTAGATGCAATTTAATATATGCCCTCCAAGATTGACCATGAGGAAAGGGTTCCCTATGCATCTTACCACCCATGCAACCATTGCAAACAATTTGAGAAGGAACAATACTAGGCAATCCATCAACCATATTTGCTTTTTGCATCAATGAAATATAATCAGAATTGAGATGGCCAAGTCTTTCGTGCCATATAGTAAAATCAACACTAGTAAGCAAAGAATACTTTGGAGGAGCAAATTCATAGAACTTGAATAAGTTATCACTATCCATTTTAGCAGTAGCAATAACATGATTAGTTTTTGGATCAATGATATAACATATGCCCCTATAGAAGTTAATTTTATAATCTTGACAAAGTTTAGGAACTGAAATCAAATTTGATTTTAATTCAGGAACATAAAGTACATCATGTAATTTCCCATTAGGAACATTCACATCACCAATAGCTTCAACTTTGCAACTATGATTATTAGCTAATTGAACAGGAATATTAGAAGTATCAGGATGCAAAGATTCAAAACATTCTTTATGAGAAGTAACATGTTGAGATGCACCAGAATCAATAATCCACTCAAGTGGTTGAGAAACATTATAAGTACATGTAAATACATGACGAGATGAATTACCATTATTATGACCTTTCTTATAATGAAGTTTATGTTGTTGATTATTTTGATTATTTTGGTTCATGGGCTTTTTACCATTTTGCTTCTTAAAAAAATTATTAGTAATATGTCCATCTTTCCCACAATATGTGCAATGGGGTCTTGTTTGAGAATTATTCCTTTGATTATTGTACGTATTATTATGATTATTATTATGAGAATTGTTATGATAGGATTTAGAATGAGATTGATAATTAGAAGATTTGTGATTATTATTATGATTATTATTATGATTATGATTATTATTATTATTATTGGATCTAAAATTATTATTATGATTTTGATTTTTAGACATAAAAGCGTTTTCACTACTTTTAAGAGTACCAAATTGAATTAATTTAGCTTCCTCTTGACGTAATAAATTACGAAAAATATCATAAGTTAATTGAGTAGCTAAGCTAGGAATAGCAAGTTGAGCATGAATATTCATAATAAATTGTTGAAATTGACAAGGAAGACATTTTTTAAGAATAAGATGAATTAAACGTAAATCAGCTAGAGTAACTCCTAAACCAGTTAATTAACTA
This sequence comes from Cryptomeria japonica, assembly GCF_030272615.1. Taxonomy (NCBI): domain Eukaryota; kingdom Viridiplantae; phylum Streptophyta; class Pinopsida; order Cupressales; family Cupressaceae; genus Cryptomeria; species Cryptomeria japonica. The sequence continues at coordinate 208,355,791 of NC_081409.1, forward strand.
TTAACAGAATCAAACTTTAATAAGAATTCATCCATAGTTTTAAAATCTGTATACCTTAGATCTTCAAGTTGATCTTGAAGTTGAATTTTTCGGGATTCATTGGAGCTATCATAAGTTGTTTTAAAATTTCCCAAGCTTCATGCGTTTTTGTACAATTTCCAATTAAAACATACAAATCAGGAACCATTGAAATACCAATTAAACCAAGTGCTTCCTCATTTTGAGTCTTCCATCTATCTTGGTCGGCTTGCGGAGCAGTTGTAGCGAGCTCAAAGGTTTTATCAGTTGCAACATCCAAAAGGTGTTTGAAACGAAATATAAAAGAAATATGTGTTTTCCATGAATGATAATTACTACTATTTAACTTAATTTCAGGAATTAGAGTAGACATGATAACAAAATAAATGTGAACAAATAATAATTAGTTGTAAAAAAAATTACCCCTTTGATTAAATAGGAAAAAAAACTCCTTGATTAAAAAATTGAACAAAATTTTAATAATTTAAAAAAATAACAAATTTCATAAAAAATTTTATAAAAAATATATTATTTTTAAATCTTAAATAACAAATTTAAAATTTTTAAATAACTTTAATTTATTTAAAGAAAGTTTATATTATTAAAAAATTAAGATTCTAATAAAAGAAAATTATTTAGAATAACAAAAACTTTATATATTAAAAACTTTATTAAAAAAATCATTCACTTTTTAAACTTTTTTTAATGTATTAAAAACTGTATAGACTTATGAAAGAAAGTTATTTGATATGAACTTTTTAAACTTTTAATAGGAAAGACTTAATCTATTGATATACTAAGAACTTAAAACTTTTAATAAGTTAAAGAAACGTTACAGTTAGAATGAAACAGAGACGATAGGATAAAAAGAAACTGATAAATTCAAAAGCATAGACGTTATGATTGGAGAAGGAGAATTGCAGGTGCGCAGAGATGTTACTTTTGTTCTGGCAATTAGATTTGTTCTAAAACTGATAAAATAGAGAACGTTATCCAGCGAATGCTTATCAAGTTTGGTGAACCTGCATTGGTAGCTAATTTGAGGCAAAATGAACTAGAAACTGTAGATTAGGATATACCAGAAAATGTGGATTGATTTAATATTCACAAAACATGTGAAAGAGGGAAAATAAATTGTATGAACCTGCACTAACAAATGTTAGACTGCTGATATTTTCTTGCAAAGATTGGAGCTTAAACGAAGTACACAGAATGATTTAAGAAGATCAAATAATAGACGTTAACCTTAGAATGATTTAAGAAGATCAAATAGAATATGATAGAAATTTAAACTTCTAGAATAAAAAACCTACAATACACAAAATTGGAGAAAATAATATAAAAAATAGAGATAGTTATTCTACAGAGATCAATATGAAATTTTTTTTTTTAATAAAATCCTGCTGACATGATAAATGTTAGAACCTGCAAACAAATCAGAGATGCAATGTAATAATAAATCAGATTTGGCGGCAAGCTGACCAAACAAATTAAGGAGACTGAGTTTGGTGGTAAACCTTCCAAACTATTCACACTAAAAAAAAACCAGAAACTTTGGCGGCAAGCCTTCCAAAGACACAAATTTAAACCAGAAAGAAGAAACTTTGGCGGCAAGCCTTCCAAAGCCCTTTTTTTTAATTAAAAAAAACTAGAATAGAAGATTAAACCTGCAGGCAAACTTGTTAACAAGTTTGAAAAAAAGTTAAAATCTGAAACCAAAACCTGCACAATAGAAAATATTAGAAAAAAAACTTCTTCTCCTCTCAAGAATGCCTCCAACAAGGTGAACTCCACAGAATGGTAACCTTCATCAATGTCAACTTAAAACAAGGATTAGAAACCTACTCTGATACCATGAAAGGAAATATAAGAGCAAGGAAAGAAAAATAAAATCCAAAAAAGTTTATTGATGAAGTAAATGTTACCAAGAGAAATGCAAAAACCTTGGAGCAATCACCCAAATGTGAAGAAGGAGGCACAAGAACTTTTGAAAGGGGAAAAGCAAAGAAAAACCCCTTGTGATATTATGAATGAGGCAATGCCTAAAATGAGAGAGAGAGAGAGAGAGCAAGAAGCTCTTTACAATATTGTCATTAAGAAGAAATGAGAGAGGAGACATCTTTTAAATAGAGATGAGGAGAGGAGTTACAAAGTAACTCCCAAATCTATGAATGCCACCATTCATAAAATGTGTGTGCCATGTGTTCACATCCACTTATGGAGGAAATCTAATATTCCTTAATAAAGGAAAATAAAAGAAATGACTTGTCCTCACACATGTACTAGAGGACAAATTACATGTAGGAATTCCAAAGGAATGTCCTAAACTAAATACAAATAAACCTAAGCTAAGTAAAGATTAAATATTCTAACACTATATATCCTGCTTGAAACTTCCATCTTCAACTGTGGATAGCCTCAACCAAATCATGCATAGGTTCTTTTGGAGTGGCCCAAATGAGCCCAATAAAATGTCTCTTTTGTCTTGGGACAAGGTGTGCAAGCCTCAAATGGTAGGTGGGGCCAAGATTAGATAGTTGAACAACATGAATATTGCCATGGAAGCAAAACTAGTATAGTTGATGTATAAATGCAACAAGAAATGGGTCAAAATTCTCAAGCAAAAATATATGGATTCGGATGATCCCATTAGTATCATTGACACTGCTAATCCCCCAAATGGCTCAACCATATGGAATTTCATTTGTGATTGTAAGGACATCATTTCTAACCATGTCACTTGGGATATTCACAACGGTTAGCTGGCATCCTTTTGGGAAGACTCGTGGAATGGGCATGTTATCCTTGGCAACATCCCTAATCTACAAGAAATCAAAAGGGAGACCACAAGAGTTTTGGGGAAGAAGGTCTGCAACTTTGGCTATACTGTTTCAGAAAATGGAGTATCCAAGTGGGTGTGGAAATCTTTGGATGAAATTAATGCCTCGTGAGATCAAAAGCTTTGCCTGTCAAACATTCTCAAAGATCGAACAATTCTAGTGCAAAACTCAGCTAGCAAACTCGGGTGGTGTGATTTTGTGGATGGAGAATATAAAGTAAAGATTGGTTATAAGCTTAAAGAGACAAGGGTACTCAGTGAGTAATGGTCGACCAAACTTCTCAAGGGAAAACATGCCCTGCCCAAGGCGAGATTTTTTTCTTGGTTGACCATTCAAAACATAATCCTTACTCAGGACATGTTGGAGAAAGCTAGCATCAGAGGTCCCAATAGATGTATTTTGTGCAAAAATAGTCTAGAAATTGTTGATCACCTTTTGTTGACATGACCATATGCAGAAATTTTCTAGAAGCAATTTTTGGCCAAACTAAGATTTCAGTCCCCCCTACCACAATAATTGAAGAATTAGTTTTATCAATGGCCCTGTCAACATTCCAAAGGAATGTTCAGCAGCATTTGGCAAATTTTGCCCTTAGTAGTCTATTGGAAATTGTGGAAAGAAAGGAACCGGAGAATCTTTAAGGACTAAGCAATGCCAAGAGAAGTTTTGACTTCAAAAATGGAATGCTCTATTGTGGGACTAGTCAATGTGGCAGCCCAAATAAAATCAAACAAACAAAAGCTATTTACAAGCAGAGATAATGATCTATTGAAAAGAGTCAAAGGATTAAGCATACCTGGGTCAGGGGGGCCCTCGAATACTGATCACATTGCTGCAAAAAGAAAAGATACGGTTTGGTAAGCTCCTGGGGAGGGGTGGATCAAGATAAATTTTGATGGGGCCTCTAGGGGAAACACAGGGCTGGCAAGAATCACATGTGTGGTCCATAAATATCTAGGGGAGATCACCAGCAAGCACTCAGAGTTCATTGGGTGCACAACTAACAATATGGTGGAGTTTAGAGTCGCACTGTATGGTCTGGAATTGGGAGTGAGTTTGGGTGTGGACAGGTTCCACCTAGAAGGAGATTCCTTGATCACAATTAAGGCCAGAAGAAACAAATCAACCCCTAAATGGATTACTTGTAGATGGTTGGAAGCTATTATTAACCTCCTTAGCCACCTAAAGGAATTCAAAATTAGTCATATTTACCAAGAAGGAAATGGGTTGGCTAACGAATTGGCTAAGGAGGTGGTGAAAGGTATTGTGACCCACCAAATCCAAGTTGGAGGCTGACTAGTGAGGTGTCAGGTTTGGGACATGATTCTAAGAGCTCTCTCATTTGTTGTGTGGATATCCGGTCACACTTATGCCTCGCCAAATGCCTAGTGGCTTCCTATTCATATCTACTATCATCACTCAGACTTCTTGTGTGGGGCCCGAACATGCAACCACATTAATTGGAATGTACTTTTGGCCTAGATGCAAGGATTGGGAATTCCAAGAAAGGATGACGACACGATTCTCGGGTGGCAACTCATGGGACGAGACATTGGCGTAGAACTCATTGCGACACTATTATTGTTATGGGGATTTTTTGCCACATGAGAAAGACATTTGAGGGACGATTTGATTGTCAAGTGATCTCGTCTGGGTCATTATGGCTAACCTCGCCCTCTATTAGCAATTCCTATTAATAATTGGCAATCGAATTTCACATCACTCATTTCTATTGTGGGAGTGACAATTCTTTGTTGCCCTGTTAATAATGGACACTCTTATCCTTCTTGAAATGGACAAACAACAAATGGCTTTTAAAGTGAAAACTCAAACAAACGATTGTTGATGGTGATGGCTAAGGGCACCCCCTCATAATGCATGACATTAAATAGATTCTTGGGAAGGAGTTCTTGTGAGCAAACCATCACTACAGGTTTAATGAGGACATCCCCGCCATGTTCTTCGCTTTGTGCATTTACTTGGGGGTTTCCAAGCCTAGAACAAAGGTGTGCCAAAAGATCTTACATCACTCTTTCTTGGGGGAGATTGACATGGTGTTTGACAAAATTGATGATAAACTATGTTTTCCTTGCACTCAAAATTACTATATGAGGTTGGCTAGAGTGGTAAATATCAAGCGTTTTCTCCTGGTAGAAACCCTGGAGCTCGAGGAATTTGCTCAAGGTCATTCGGTCAGGATGCGTACTCTAGCATTTGTGTTGTATGCCATGAGTGCTTTGAAGAGGCTGGAAAACTATGACTTACGAAGGTATGTGGTGGTGGAGGGCATGTTGGGGCGCAGGGATATCGAGGTGGATGACAATGGTGATGCGCTTCCCAGTAATGACAAGGGACTTGGTCTAGGCGAGCTATGGATTCTGGATGACCCCAGAAATGTATAGGAAATCGCAGCTAGGGTAGCACACTCTTGATGTGGACTGAATTGTCCTATTTTTGCTCAGGTTGTGGTCAAAAGGGCTAGGATGGAAGAGGCTCGCTCCTTAGAGGATGAATAACCTCTCAGTTGCTCAGTGCAGGTGTAGTGGTATGGTCTCTAGGTGTCTGTTGATAATAGTACCATATATGTTGTTTGTGTTTTTGGTATATGTTTTCCTTTCAGCTCACTGCTATAAAACTTTGGAGTGTCTATCTGTCCATTTTCACTTCATTAACAATTTTGTTGTAAGGTTTTTTGGGTATAGTTTGTCGGTTTAGTTGCAAAGATGTCTTGTCTACATATGGTTTGTTGGCAAGATACATTGTTCTGGTGATGTTAGATGCATAGAGATTACTTAAGGGTTTTCATTGATGGCAACTCAACCTAGTAATCCTATTTGATACTTGTAGATTTGATCTACCAGAAGTCATATTGACTTTAGGCATAAGTCTGGCAGAGTGTGAACATGGTGAACAAATTCAATGAGCACAACTCATTTCTGGTGATGTAGCTTTGGTTGTGGTGATTGGGATAGTTGATTGGTTGTTTAAGGTAGATCACTATGCAATTCCATCCTCCGGTGTTGATTCCAGTGCATAATTCTTGGTCCAGTATCTAGTGATTTCAGAAGAGCAGAGCTATTGTGTAGACAAGCTGGGTAACGTGTGTTGCGGAATTGTAGGGATCGTTTTGGTGATTGGTGTTGTGTTCGAGGAGTTTGCCCCATTGCGTGTGAAGCTTGCGATCATATGTTTTAGGTCTAATATATGGATTTATGATGGATTGAGCCAACATGAGACTACACATTTCATATTTTGTAGTTTTGTGAAGCTGACTTGTTGGAGATCTATTTCAATAGTGCAAATATATAAGATAGACTTGGTTGATCATTTTGGTGAGAATATATGTGTGCGAAATTGTTTTGGGATCAATTGAGTGCATTTTCACATGCGCATCTTAAGTTTTGGTGATCCGATATTTGGCAGCAAAGCAGAATAGAGCAGTTTCTCAAACCAATGGCAGCGGATCATTTTGAGCTTAACCGGAACTGATTGCTGGCATTTGTAGATGTTGTATTCTAGTTCAGACATTGTATTTTATTTTATATCATATTTGTAGGACATTGAGTCCTCCAGGGTTGCAGAATTATTTTGTATTTGAGCAATGAGCTCTAAGCAGTGTCCCTGAATGCAAGTGCATTCTCCTTTTGTAATATTTCTCTACTACTAGCCATAATATAATAATATTGTGGGTTCAAATCCCACCATGGTTTTTTCTCTTTCTGAGTTTCCATATAAAAATTCTAGTGTTATGGTTGTGTGGTTATTTGCTTTGAGTTTTTGCATTATACTTTATATCTTTTGCATTTGGTGATTTAAGAATCAGTTTAACAAACTAGTAAAATGCATAACACTGATTCACCCCCCTATCAGTGTTCATTGATTCTAACAATTGGTATTAGAGCCAAGTTTCTCTAAAGAAGCCCAACAACTTAGGGAAGATCCAAAAGATTGAATCAATGCACTCAAGTTTGCGGAAACAGCTTACTGTGGCACTTGAAGATCTTGATGTAGCAAGAAATGAAGTTTTATGAAAAGAAACCTGAATGCAATTGAAGACTTCATTGAAACCTTGAAAGATCAAGTGAGCACTTCTAGAGAAAAAAGAAAGGAGTTGATGGACAAGTTGAAGGGGAAAGAAGATCAAAGTGTTGACAATCAAGACCTACAAGACAAGACAGATGGATGTGAGAAGCTAGCTAGAGAAAATGCAGTTTTGAAGAATGAGATGCAATCTATTGTAATGAAGTTGACAAAGGAGATTGAAGATCGAAAGAAGAATGAAGAAACTTTGACTCAGTCACTGAAGGATAGATCTGATGAAGTTGCAGATTGACATATGAGAATGACCAATTGAAGCTTGAATTGGTGCAATGCAAGAATGATCGACAAGAACTTGAAAGACAAATCATAATTTTGAAAGATGAGCTGACTACTGCTAATGAGTACAAAGATAAATTCAAAGCTAGTTCAGCCCAGTTAGATGAGATGCTAGAAAGTCAGAGACATGGGAAAGACACACAAGGACTTGGATTTGAGAAAGGAGAATTCTTCGGTTCTAGTCAAAGCAATCATAAGAAGGACAAGAAACCTCTGATAAGACAGCCTAATGCCTATCAATTCAATGGTAAATGCTTTGTTTGTGGAAAATTTGGTCATATGATAAGTCAATGAAAAAGTAAGATGAATAATGCGATAGTGAACAAAATGATGAATGATGGTTCTACCTTTACCAGTCAAGGTTTCATATGCAACAATTTTGGTCATAAGTCAAACATGTGCAGGACTGATAAATAATTTTCAAAACAAGAGATGTTATGCTTGTGGACTGTTTGGACATATATCTAACCAATGCAGGATGAGACCAAATCAAATGAACTTCAGGCCTATGCAAAGGAATGTTGTTTGTTATGCATGCAACAAACCTGGTCATATTGCAAGATATTGCAGAAGCAAGAATGCTCTGGTGAACAAGAACAAATCAGATGAAAAAGGAAAAGCTAAAGTGGAAGAGATCAGAGATCATCATAATAAGATGTGGGTGAAAAAGGAAGATTCAAATGTGCAAAATGGCTTCACACCTAAATCCGGTGATGGAACCTTATCTAGTAACTAGGGCATTTTTGCCTTAGGGGGCAGATTATCATGCAAATCTATAGAACCCCCTTGTGGAGATCTATAACCGGTTTCGGAAGGTTGCAGAAGATCTAGATTAGATGTCCAGATGTTGTCTAGAAGAATCCATGGTGATTTGAGATTCCAGTGATCAAATTGATGAGAATGAGGCATCTGAAAGCTTTTTAGGGTTAAACATTTATTGCAGCTAAAAGTTAGGTTTTCAAATGATAAAAAGGGCATTTATATCTTTCATTCCTCACATTGTGAACGAAGAGAGAGTGCAGAGCAGCTAAGCGAAAGAGATTTAACAATGAAATCCAAGCCTTCAGCGATCTAACAGAGATTCCTTGCATCTGGCGGTGATCGAAAAGGTATTTATCCATCTCGAACTATCAGTTCATATTCTAAAATTCCAAAATGGCATCATCATTTGGCGTAGCTGCTCCTCTTGTTGTGGAAATTATTGAAAGATCAAGGCCCATATTTAAGAAGCATCCATTTAAGTTAGTAGAAAATGGTCTGAATGGTGCATTTTCTTCTATATCGTACAGAGTTTTACGCAACGAATATATTAGGGCTTACATACACTGTAACATTGAAGAATTGGGGAATTCAAACATGCTATCCCTGTACTCTCAACACATGGTTGATGATTTTGGCAAATCCGAAATCAGATTTTAAGAATTTGGAGGAAAAGGGTTTCATTCAGTTTGTTCATTTCCCAGTATTCGACAAGCCTGAATAGGTGAGGTATGTACTAACCCAAATCTATGATGAATTCCTATGGCTAGACAAACCCTATAAAATCACAAAGCAAGCTATTCAAGTAGTTACCTGTCTAAGTGCAACTGGTGAAGTTCCTGCACTCCAGAATGTGAAGAACACCACTGTAATGGAGGTAACCGATTCAAAACATGACAACAGATCAATGACCTTTAGTGATATTGTGGAATTTGATGTAAGATTTTCTTCTATGGCTACTGGTTACAAGGTATATCAGTCAAGCAGGCAGAATTCAGTATCTGGTACTATAATTTATGCAGCTTATCAGATGTTGAAAGAAAACAAGAAATATGACTTGTATGCAGTGCTTCTTAGCAAGATAATGGGAAACATAAATAAGATCAAACAAGACAAGAAGCATGTGTTCAAATTTGGTTCCTTGATCATTTGCTTGGCCTTGTATTTCATGAATGAGATTCCTAAAATTGGAAAAGTTCAATGGGCATATGACAAACCGATAGTAATTCAAATCAAAGAAGGTTTGCAGGGTGTTGGTGATGCACTTGCACACAAATCTGCCTTATGGGGTTACTTTAAAACTTTTTAGGAGATGATGCAAGGCAGAGAAAGGATTTCAAAGGCCATAGTTGAAAAGTATGAAAACACAATATGCTTCATGGGAGATAAAGACCAATGTCACATGGAAGCAGTTGAGCCTAGAACAGTTTGGATCCTATCGATGGGTTATGAGGTGGATGAAATCACACTTGACACCTATGCTCAACACCTCCTCAGTAAATCGATGGATGAAAAGGAGGAAGGATTTGGTACTTTCAAGGAAAAGGACTTGATTCTACACAAGCAATTTACTGGGCCCGAAAAGAAAAGGAAAATAAAAAAGGAAGTAGAACAGCTGACAGAGAAAATGGGCATAACTAGAGAAGTTGTGCAAAGGGATAGAGAGAAAAATATATTGAAGGAGGAAGACATGGTGAAGCAACAGGCTAAGCCGACTCCCCCTCCTCCAAAGTAGGCCAAGGATAAGAAAAGTAAGTTTGTGCCCATCTCCAGTGAGAAGAAGGTAGTCCCTCCACCTAGGCCACAATCATCCTCTACCTGTGGAATTGAAAAGAAGAAGAAAGAGGAGCTGGTGAGAAAGTATGTTGTTGTGGAAGAAGAAACTAAATCAAATGAAGAGGTTAGAGAAGTGAAGAATATGGCCACATATGCCAAGGTAGTCTTGAAGCCCTTATCTAGTGCAGCTCCACCTACAAAGAAAGCTAAAACACAAGGTGAGTCATCCAGAAGAATGAGAGAAGGCAAGAAGAAATCAGAAATAGATGAAGCTCTCAAGTTGGGTAAGTTTGAAGGTCCTTACACTACTGTGCCTCCATTACAAAAGTTTATAGATAGAATAGTAAAAGAGGCAATTTGACAAACCTTTCTATATATTATGAGTATTCAAATGAAAAAGTTTAGAGAGCCATTGAGGAAGCAGTTGTACATTATATGAACTCTTTTAGTAAAGCTTTGATTGAGTTGTCATCTATGATCCCAAAGTAGTTATATGAAATTTTGGATTCCAGAAGACACGCAGCTAGTTTAGAAGATGAGAGGTTAAAAGAATATACCTTAGTAAAACTATGTCCCGATGTAACAAAGGATGAAATACAAAGAATTTTGGGACTTGCTAAGGAAAACTTCCAGAGAAAACACAGAGTAAATAAAATAATGTTCAGAAGAGTCGATAAAGTGGTTAAAGATACAGAAGGTATTCTAAAGAAAATTTTGGAAGAAAATAACTATCAGATCAATATGGAGAAGGATGATTCTCTATCGAAAGAACAATTACCAGAAGACACTTCCATTCTGGAAGTACAGGAAGAAGTTCCCCATTATTAGTGGAATCAGTAATCTAAGCAGATTGATTTGGTAGAGCAGGAAATCACAAATGATACTACTGCTAATCTCACAATTGATGACTCTGGTGATGTTGTAACAGACCCTCTGGTGATTGAGGTTAACATTGAGAAGACAACTGAGGAGATAGGAAAATTTGCAGATGAACAGGAAGAAGGAAATACTAAGAAGGATGTAGGGGTGAGCACAGATGCAAAGGCAGTGAAAGAAAAATGAGAAGAGTAGATTGATGAGGCTCCAGTGTCCATGGCAAAAGCCACTGATAAAGGCAAGCAGATTCAGCTGATGAAGATGACTTTTCACATGGACCAAGTGATTTGAGTGCTCTATCTCCTATTCAAGCATTAAAATTAGCCACCCTTTCTCAAATCAAAGCAAGTGAGGACCTACTTAAGTCCACATCTGAAGAAAAAGAGGTTATATCTCTGGCAACTACAGTTGTGGAGAAAATTTTGCCTAATCTTAAGTAGGATTTCAGTGACACGCCCTCCGGTAATCTTAAGAGTATGCTACATAAATTTGAATCAGATTTTGAGTCACTAGAGATAGCGGCAGATGAGGTAGTTCTGAAAATATTTAATGACATGAGATTGAAAACAACTTTGCAAGCAGTTGAAGCTGACAGAGTCAGTTTGAAGACCTCTATAAAAAGTATTGAGGATGCCCTCACTGAAGGTGGTAAGATCTTTAAGTCATGTCTCATTTTGCCCAAATTTACAATTGATATTGACAAAAATATAAGGGATCATGAAGGACAGTTGGCTGGAATTGCACAATCTTTTTCTCCTCATTCATATTTTCCCAAAAATTTTGAAGCTCAGATAACATATCTAACCGATAAAATAAAGAGCTTGTATAAAGATAAAGAGCGGATTATAAGAAGAGTAGGAGAATTGAGGAGTTTAATCACTCCCCAGTAGGAGACTTTGTTGGGAGCTCAGTGAGATGCAGTAACTAATTTGGGAAAAGATGTACCATCAAATCTTAAGGGCGTAGAAGTACATACATACATGTTTAGCGACTTAATTAATGTTTTGGATTGTTCCCTGAGAGAATGGAATGAGTATCTAAAGTCTTTGAAGGTAACTTATACAGATATTTTTAAGTTACTGTAGATCACTATATACATTCTTTTGTGTATAAGTTTTAGCGGATTCCTACCTTTGCCATTGATGTCAAAGGGGGAGAGAGCAGTGAAAAATGGTGCACAATCTCAGGGGAAGTCGGTTGAGTGTACAAATTTTCGGATTGATTGTAATTTTGGAATTTTGGAGCACCTGTCATTTTTTATAGTGTTGCCATCAATGCCAAAGGGGGAGATTATTGGCAAGAGACATTGTTCTAGTGATGTTAGATGCATGGATATTACTTAGGGGTTGTCATTGATGGCAACTCAGCCTAATAATCCTATCAGGTACCTGTAGATTTGATCTACTGGAAGTCATATTGACTTTAGGCATAATTCTAGCAGAATGTGAACATAGTGTACAAATTCAGTGAGCACAACTCATTTCCAGTGATGAAGCTTTGATTGCAGTGATTGGGATAGTCAATTGGTTGTTTAAGACAGATCACTTTGCAATTCCAGCCTCCGATGTTGATTCTAGTGCATGATTCTCGGTTCAGTATTCGGTGATTCCGGAAGAGCAGAGCTATTGTGTAGACAAGTTGGGTAACGTGTGTTGTGGAATTGTAGGGATGGTTTTGGTGATTGGTGTTGTGTTTGAGGAGTTTGTGCCATTGTGTGTGAAGCTTGTGATCATATGTTTTAGGTCCGGTATATGGATTTGTGATGGATTGAACCAACATGAGACTAAATGTTTCATATTTTGCAGTTTTGTGAAGTCGACTTGTTGGAGATCTATTTCGACGGTGCAGATATATAAGATAGACTTGGGTGATCATTTTGGTGAGAATATATGTGTGCGAAATTGTTCGATTGAGTGCAGTTTCACGTTTGCATCTTGAGTTTTGGTGATCCGGTATTTGGCAATAGAGCATAAAAGAGCAATTTCTCAGAGCAGTGGCAGCGGATCATTTTGAGCTTAACCGGAACTAATTGTTGGCATTTGTAGATGTTCTATTCCAGTTCAGACATTGTATTTTCTTTTATATCACATTTGTAGGACAATGAATCCTACAGGGTCCTAGCCCTGTTTTGTATTTGAGCGGTGACCTCTGGTAGTGTTCCTAAAAGCAAGTGCATTCCCCTTTTGTAATATTGTTTTACTATTGACCATAGTATAATAATATTGTGGGTTCAAATCCCACCATGGTTTTTCCTTTTCCAGGTTTCCACGTAAAAATTTTGGTGTTATGGTTGTGTGGTTATTTCTTTGAGTTTCTGTATTATACTTTCTATCTTTTGCATCCATTGGTTAAAGAATCAGTTTAAGAAACTAGTAAATTGCAGAACACTGATTCACACCCCCCCCTCTCGGTGTTTGTTGATTCCAACATGGGTAACAAGGCATAGTAGGAGTCTTGGTGCTTTAGCACATTTTTGTTGCTTCTGGGGACTGTAGGTGGATGGTCACTATTGATCTACAAATTGTATAAACGATATTTTGAAATCAATAGAAGGGTGCTGGCCCTACCAGCTATTTAATGATTAAAAAAAACAAAACCTTTTTATCATTTTTATTCCAAATCTCCTACAACTAGTTGGCATGATTGTGCCTACTTGTGTATTCAACATGTGACAGCATATTGGATTTTCTTATGCTAGGCATCACTCAAATGTAAGGATTTTCTAATCCAATTTTCTAACTTGATTTATTTTGATTTTCTCACATGACTTAGAGTTAGTTCTTGTGTATTTATATTTAATTTATTCATTTGCATTTAGTATATCCATATTTACTTGTTGGCTATATTTTTTATCATTTTTGTTTCAAGTCTACTACAAATATTTGGCACAATTGTGACTACTTGTGCATTCAATGTGTGAAAATATATTAGGTTTTCAATGTTATGCATCGCTTAAATATATGAAATTTCTAAACTAATTTTATAATTTTATTTTTTGTGATTTTCTCACCCAACTTAAAGTTAGAACTCACATATTTATAGTTAATTTATTTACTTCCATTGGTTATATGCATATTTAATTGTTCATTGTATTTTTTGTCATTTTTGTTTGAGGTCTCCTATAATTAGTTGGCATGATTGTGATTGTGTGACAAAATATTAGATTTTCCTATGCTAGACATCATTTGAATGTAGGAAATTTATAATCTAATTTTCTAATTTGATTTATTGTATTTTTTCTACCTTGCGTAGACTTAGGACTCATGCATTTATAGTTAATTTATATACTTGCATCAATTATATACATATTTACTTATTTATTATATTTTTCTAATTTGATTTATTGTAATTTTTTCACCTTGCTTAGACTTAGGACTCATGCATTTATAGTTAATTTATATACTTGCATCAATTATATTCATATTTACTTATTATATTTTTATCATTTTTATTAGGTCTTCTACAACTAGATAGCATGATTATCACTACTTGTTCATAATACACGAGGTCAATTCTAGAAGTATGTATTGTAGATTGAGACTGAATATTGAAGTTTAATTGTATTGAATCCATGATTCTAAATAGCATAAGTGTCAAATTCCTTTGGTAGTGGGTTTTCCCTCATAAGAGTATCCCATAAAAATATTTGAATCTTCCATAATTTTTTTACATGTTAAAATATTTGAATCTTCCTTAAAAAATTTACATGTAAGGTTTTTATAATGTTGGTAACTATTTTTTATGGACATAACCTTGAGCTTATTTAACCCTAGTATATATTAATTTACATATAATCTAAAATAGATCTAAATGAATACTACTTTTAACTTTCCTTGCATTTCGATAAATCTCAAGTTATTAGCTCACCTAGTGGTTTTCCCTCAAGTTATCCTTCTTTATTTTACTATTTTTTCTAATATCTTTTCCCCGCCATTCTTTTATATTAAATTTATGTCCTTTAATTTTCTTATATTTGGTTAATCACATTTTCAAGATTTATATCAAGTCATAATCCATGATCTCATCTTTCTATTAAGCATACCCCTAAAATCACGGGTAGCTTTGAGGCTATTCGTGTGAAAAATATAAGTGTATCTATATATATCACTAGCATACTTACATTTTTTTTTTAAATATGTAAAATTTGTCAAGAGATATCAAATTTGAAACTAATTAATATGAATAAAGTATGAGAATGCAGATAAAATATTATTCAATAGATTGCATACGTAATTCTATTAAATGTGAGAAATAATATGTTACATCTAATCTATAATATTATGACTTAATTCAAAAATTAAGCTTTCAGAATGGGCAAAGGGAAATTTTAATTTTAACCATCCTAGGGAGGAAAGAAGGAAGTAACCCAAAATGAAAATCAAAATTCTAAGGATTTTCAGTAGGGCGTCGCCTATAGAAGATGGCGACATTAGTGGCTTGATTTGCAGAGTCTCATATCCACCATGAAAAAGCTACAGAAAAAGGGATGGCTTTATGCAAAAATTGGTCAATGAACATAGTGAGAAACAAGGGACACATACTAAGGAATTAATAGATATTCTCATCTCTGCAGTAGACAAGCATGAAATTTGATGCGGCAGTAATGACAATCTGGTTAAGCCCACTACCCTTAACCACAAATCAGGTATTGAAATTTGCTTATGCAGGGATGAGAAAAAGAAAAAAGAACTATTCATTACACATCAGTAGAAATACTCTCCAAATTTTAGTGAATCGCTTACACTTTCAACATGGTCAGGCATTTGAAAACATTCGCTCCATTTGAATTGTAATGGTCATTCTTTTTTTAATGTACATGGACTCCTTTCATTCGTGTTGTCACTATAGAAGAGGCATCTCAGTGTAAAAAAGGAAGAGGTATTTGATCGTTTATCACAACTTATACATGAAGATTAAATTAGTAATAATAAGACTAGGAAGTTGAAACTCCTCAAAGAACTTCTAGTTGTTCCCTCAACACTATTAGAGGTGGAGCTTTCAAATCTGGAAATCCAAAGCAGATGTGCAATCTGAGCATGGAGAATTCTTCATGTTAAATTATCTATTGATAATTGTCTTAAATTTGTTTCCCCTATGCCTACTCGTCCCTTTTTTGTCAAAAAGAAATCCATGAAACATGCTTTCTGATTTTGTACCCATGCTCATAATTTATGGAACTTGTTGTTCACCTCTTTACTTGCTTTATTTCGTCGACCATGGTCTTGGAAAGTAGCTCTTCTTGGTGTATCTGTGTCCCTTGATATTATATCCCACACTTGTAGACAAGTTGTTACCAAGCTTTTTTGGAAGCTTCATTATCTAGATGTATTTTCTAATTCCTTCCTTCCCCCTTAATTGGAAATTCAAATGATATGTGCTAATTTGTCTCTCCATATGGTTAATTTGCACACAACCCAATCTAATATTTTATTTAATGAGAAAATACATGATCTACTTCTACCACTGCATACATTTACTAAGAGCAATGGAGAACATTTCAACACTAGTGATCACTCACTGATAGCGAGTTGACCAAATAATGGCTTGAACTTTTTGCACAAAGAGTTAATTTTTATGGATTGTTCTAACTAAGAGAACATTGCTTCAAGTTAAGGTGTTTGATTATGTCTATGACAGACTTTGTTTTGTGGAAGCTTTGCTAGTTTGTTACAAGTCTTCAATCATAGATCTACGGGGCTACCTTTTTGAGTTGGTCACTTCCTATGCTGATATCTTACTTACCTAGGAGGTTTTGCACCTTTCTTAATGTTAATGCACCCATTGGACGCAATTATCCTACTCATCTATAGGGGTGGTGGTGAATCATTCCATTATTTCCTTATTGCTTGGTTTTCCTATTCTATAAATCACTTTGGATCATGAAGCTACAAGAGGGTTAGTGCAGGATCAAGGGGGGCCAAAAAGTGGCGATGTGAAAAAAATAGCCTTCTTCACTCGCATAAAAACGCGAAAATCCGTGTTGACTTTTTACTTGGCCTGGGTGTCAGTACACCTTTGCCTAGTAATTACCTATGCAAATCGGATATCCAATTGTTATTTGTAATTTTAATTTAAAAAATATATTATATGTTACATATTATATAATATATAATCTATTATTATATTATATAATATTATATTATATATAATATAATAATGTAATATTATATATAATATAATATTATATTATATTATAATATTATATTATATTATATTATATTATATTATATTATATTATATTATATATAATATTATATTATATAATATTATATTATATATTATAATATATATAATATAATACAATACGTATTATATAATATATTATTATATTATATATGTTATTTAAAAATAATTTAAGTGTAAAAATCGGATATCCAATTTTCTGAAACTTTTATATTTTGACAGTGGTAGCCCATGAGTCATTTTTAACTCATGGGCCGTGCAATTTCATCACAATCAGATATCCGCTCCATCTGATATCCAGTTTTTCGACAAAAAATTGCTAAAAGATAGATTCAAAGGTAAGAATTTTATCGTTTTGAATCATTTTCATTCATTTTTTGTATTTTTTGTTAATGTTTATTTGATTTTTCATTAAAAATATGGTTTTTTTTATGGAAACTAGGTTTTTTTAAATCAAATACCTAATTGTTTAAGTTTGTTAACTAAATTTAATTGTTTACATTCAATTAGGTTAAAAATGGGGGATAACAATGAAAACACTGACGAACAACAACTGCAACAGCCAAACCCTGATTTGCCAAACCCCCCCTCAATTCAGGATTTGATTGCACAAAATTTGAATGAATTGAGGGGGATTGTAGAAGTATATCGTAGTATCCCTCATCTAAACCCAATGTTTGATCCTCTCACGTCGATCATAAAAAGTATGGAAACCATGACTGAAGAGCACAATGTCGCCCTTTTGTGGCGAGATTCTACGAGGGAAAAATATGCAGATGGCTTGTCGTATAAGGATATCAAGGATCTTGAGATATCCAAAGTTGAAATCGCCTCATTGTTTGTCAATCCCCGTACTGGTCAGCTCGTAGATCCCAAAAAAACAAAACTTTCTATTAAATGGTGCACAAATGATGGGATTGTGAAAAACTTTTGGGATCGTTGGTGGATGGTTTTTGACAAACCACCCAACAACAATATTGATATCCCCTTCTATTTTGTAAAAAATTGTATGCTGAGTTTGTTTTACACAAACATGTGAACTACTTTGACATCCAACCTTTCCAGGGTGTAGGTTTAGGTATGCCCCAAAATTGACCTGGGGCAGTCAGAGTAGTCCAGGGACTGTATGTCCCCCCTCCTCTTGTTGATCCCCCACCTGCAGTGCAGCATCCTGATATCATTCGTGAGGCGGCTTCACGGACCATATCGGCTATTCACTCTTTGAGTAGCCTTTTGGTTTCTCAGGCCGCGTCAGTAGCTCAACCTACTGTTGATGGTAGTGGTGCATCTGGTGGCGTTGACACGTCATCCTCAGCTCCACACATATGCATGCCCCATAGTTGTGTCATGTGTGGGCACGTATGCTTGGGTCCAGTAGGACAGCCCGTCGATCATCCTGTGGACAGTGTAGATTATGAGGTGCATGAGATGCATGATGCACTAGATGTTATTACACAGACTGGAGGATACCTTGGGGAGTCCTCACATGCTAGAGGCGAGGAGGCACCGTCATCATACATTGATGATGTAGTGGTAAGATTTGTATTTTCACAATTCATGTTATATTTTAATTAAATATTTATAAATTAGATAATATTAAGTACTAATTTTTATTTACATGGTCTATTTAACAGTTGATGATCGAGGATGAGTTGAGACAGATTCAAGAGAGCACCTTGTCGACCATTTCATTTGGCCTTGATAGCTTGACAGTACATATATTATTGCACCTAGTCGTTTGTATTTTATTGTACATACATGCTCATCATTTATATTGGTATTAATTAGATTATGTAGTAACTTGCATGTATATCTTATTTTACTCTGGTAGGGCACAAGCAGCATGAGCGTGATTTAGGATCTAGTAGTGCAGTTGAAGACAAGGGAAAGGTAATTGAATGCAAATATGATTGAATGAATAGTTTAAAAAACTTATAGTGATTATAAATGTCTAGACATAGATTGATAGTTTCATATACTTGTTGTGTATATATATAGAGAATCCTTGGCTTCACATCCTTGATGACTACACCCAGTATACCTGAAGAAGAAGAAGAGATGCCTCGAGTAGATGTGTGTTTATTTTATTTTTTGATTAGTAGATATAATTTGTTATTATCAGTGACAATTATATGCTAACTTGTATCAATGTCATGTTTATGAACATATGTAGGTTGTTTATGAAAATATTCAAAACATACCTCCTCTACTGAAGACATACATCAAGAGTCCTGCAAAGCTGAAGAGAAAACGTGGAGATGAGGTAAACATGAATAGTTCAATTATAGTTCATTTTTATGTTAACTTTTTGAATGTGAATTATATAATATAACTAATATTAATCGTGGTTTGTTTTTTTTGTGCAGGATCCTTCAGAGTCGAGAAGTGCGGCGAAGAGGATCGATTTTGATGATCCATCAGTAGCTTAGGATGTTATAGATAGTTTTGGGATGCTTACATGTCTAGTTGGCATGTATATTTTGTATATGGACATACATTCACGTATTTAGACATACATTTTGTTTTAGTTGGCATTTATGCCATATTTGTGTATGGACAGACATTTGTAATCATTTGACATTTTTATATATACAAAAGTTGATATTCGATCATATAAATTGTTGCTCATCTGTGCAAAAATATGTCCCTTCCAATTATATCGAGTGTACTCTCTATGTGCATGCAAAAACCGTGTTGCCCAAAAAAAAGGTTCATCAATAGACCTGCATTTTGAACACATCCTTAATATACACGTAACAAACTTGAACATTAAGGTTTAATGATCATTGTTTGAAATGAAATGCATGATAAAAAAATAAGGCACCATTAAAGACCTACTACTCAAGTGTGCTTGAAGGGTCATCTCTTTGTTTAAGAGCATCCAGTATTACTTCATGATCAGTAGTAGTCACTGTCCATAGCTCTTTGGTCTTCGGTTTTTCTTGATGCTTCAACAACTTGACATTTGTAGCTATAATAAGGTGTGAATACATTATAATGGTTTTGTGTCTCTCATAGTCTTCAAATGCAGGTATGCCATTCTTTCTAATCATGTATGTTCGCAACCAAGTTCCCACAACAACAACTGAACCTATAGGATATGTGAACCCATCATCATCTGTCACTGGTTGTGTTAGCTTTTGTTTTCCCTGTACACATTGTGCCAACCAATATTCTGATCTCTCTTCATTCCCTTGCGGTGCAACAACTGCAAAAACATGTCCTGGTTGTACAAGATCTGATAGACGATCATACTCAAGTGAACTTACCATGTCATCATTTGACAAGGATATTGTTTGAGATAAAGGAGTTAGATAGTGGGGAACCCATGTATCAACCCACTCACTTGACTTGCACTGATCCCAATCACACCAAAGACAACTTTGACAAAAACAAGCCAATGCTCGTGTCCAAATGGTCCATGTACTTGCATCTGAGCTGAGAAATGAATGCATCTTTGAAGAATCTTTAATTGTTTGATAATCCAATCTATCTCCCATTGTTCCCTCCTCAACCAACCAAAAGAATCTGCTCACTGTTGAATCAAGAGTACCTCCATGTGACAATGTTGAAATACACCAATCAACAATAGAACGTGCATCAGAGAAATTTGCACCTGAAAGCCTCAATTTCTCCTTAACTAGAGCTCTCTTCAAACATGCACCTGCTCCATCATGCTCTCCCTTCCCATGTTCTGCCTCAAAAAAACACCAAATATGAGGTATATGCCTCTCCACATACATTCTACTCAACCAGTAAAACATACGGGCATTCTCGAATTGACCCATACAGTTATCTGACCATATTATATGTCGGTCAATTGCAATATCTTTCTCAGGCAAGAACTCACAAAAATTCTTGAAAGAATGTTGCACATACTCGAAGGAGTGTGATTTATCATCACTTGTATAAAAATGATACTCCTTGATTATCTTCCTGTCCTCTTATGTATTATCAGGAGCATGTCTATATGTAATGTGAACAAAAATAGCAATCTGGGCTGAATTGTAGTACCGAGACTGTACCTCATTCTATGGTTGCAATGTATAGTTCTTTGCAAAATCAACCACCGATACAATAATGCCAATCAGGAAAGAGTTCTTACACATCCTAAACTGTTGATCCAACCACTGAGACCTATGGGTGTGCCTTGCATACTTGTAGAAAAGATTTTCCTTAAAATCCAAAATAAAATCAGCAATACTCACTTCTCTTGAGACTAATTCGCATCTAGAACCTTCACCTCCACTCTTCAAATTATATTTCATTGTCTCGTATCTTTTTTTCTCAACATAGTTATTTCCAAACTCATGTTTGCTGCCCTCATGAAAACATGAAACAAACTTTGACAACCCACTGCATTCTAAGCACTTCTCATTCAAACAATCATTTCTATAGAAATAGCAACCATCATCTCTAGGGCATAAAAACAGATCTTGCAAGTCTCTTGATGATCTCGGAAATAGCATTGCACCACACTCCTACAACATCTCATTAGTATGCATCGTAGAATGAATATGACATAAAAGTTCATGGTACATTGAAAAGTCCACATGGTACTTGCAACAACAGGTATTGTGAATCTTAAGAGGAACACAATAAAATGGTTTCAAAGGTTCAAAGGCCCTTTGTGATATTTGCAAAGTTGGATGTAATTCACAAAAAAAATTGTACAACATTGTTTGGCTTGATTCCAAGAAATGTTTGGGATGCAGTGTGCGGTCTCAATTGCCGATTCTTAATTTCAAAACGTCCTTTACATTGGGTGACACTCTAGAATTAGAGTGCCAAAATTGTTGAATCTCTTCCTTCACATTGTCAGTCAACTTTCTATCAACACGTGGAAGCCTCCCACCAAATGCCCATGTATCTTGTTGAAGTGGATCATCAAGTCTTTGTCTTCATGCAAGTGCTCTATCCAAAGTTTTACGGTTTATGTTAAAATCAACACAAGTTTGTCTCATTTGACGAGCCTTCCTCAGTTGATGGCTTACTAAGGAGGTTGTAATCACTCTTTGAGCGGCTCTCTTATCTCTTTCTTTGGTATTCTTTCCAATAGAATTGAGAGCGTCAAATAGATTTTTTGCAATAATAGAATTTCTCTCCGTCTTCTTGTTCATACGAATCTTCAATTTGTTTAGCAATGGTCTCATCTTTATCATCTTTAGCAATTGAACAAAGAGTTGGCATTGCTCGGTCAATGTCTTATTGCTAAAATTTTGGTTGAAAAGTTTTGTAGCCCACAACCGAACGGTTCTTGTTGACCTCTTGCCTTCAAGATTCGCAATAATGTTCTCATCGATTTCAAATAACCATTTTGGGGTTCTTGAAGGTCTTGGATTTGGAATTTGTCTTTCATCCATGAGAGGGTCTTCGTTTCTAAAGTAATTAGGTGTTACATATGGTTCACTTGGTGAGGCAATTCCACCTTCAATGTTAAATTTTTCCACATTTTCACTTCCTATGTCAAAATTTTCCACATGTTGAGCATTTTCATTATCACTTTCAACATTTTCAAAATTTTCAATATTTTCATTTTCAATAACTTGTGGCACATTTTCAATTTCAATTTCCTCTTCAGTTGAAATAACATTAGCAATATTTAACATACCTTGTCTTCTCCTCCTATGACATTGTCTATCTCTTTCTCTATACACTTCAACTTGGTCATTTGAAAGTTTTCTTTTGCGTTTAGACTTCCGGCGACTACTACTCCCCATTTCCCTCCACACATATGCTCCTTCATGATTGACAATGTAAGTTTTCACTTTAAGAATCTCCCAAAAGCACAAATTTGTCTCTAGTTGTCTGAAACCCCGTGATCCTCGATAGAAAACATAGGACCCAGACTGTAGGCCATTGGAATCTATAGAATGGCCCACAAACCCTTTTTTTCTTGGTTTTTAGTTCTAAAATCGGATATCGGATAAAATCAGATATCGGATTTTATCCGATATCCGATTTTTGTACAAAAATATGTGGTCCCCAAAAAAAATTCCCGTTGCTACCATTTATGAACTAAACTGCCACATGGCAAAAATCCGATATCCGATTAAATTGGATATCGGATTTTATTGGTCATATTTTAGAGGGAGAGAGAGAGAGAGAGAGAGAGAGAGAGAGAGAGAGAGAGAGAGAGGAGGAGAGGGAGAGAGAGAGACGAGGAGAGAGAGAGAGAGAGAGAGGAGGAGAGGGAGAGAGAGAGAGAAGGAGAGAGAGAGAGGGAGAGAGGGAGAGAAGGAGAGAGAGAGAGAGGGAGAGAGGGAGAGAAAGAGATAGAGAGAGAGGGACCCCTTAAGACACCATAGGACCCCTTAAGACACCAAATCATGTCATTAGGGGTCATATTGTATCCTACGACCCCGTAAGACACAATATGACCCCTAATGACATGATTTGGTGTCTTAAGGGGTCCTATGGTGTCGTTAGGGGTCATATGGTGTCTTGTGACACCATAGGACCCCTTAAGACACCAAATCATGTCATTAGGGGTCATATTTACACCATAGGACCCCTTAAGACACAATATGAACCCTTAGGACACAATATGACCCAAAGCGACCCAATATGGTGTCATTAGGGGTCATATGGTGTCCTAAGAGGTCATAAGGGTTCATGGGACATCATATGACCTCGTAAGACATCATATGACCCCTAACGACACCATAGGACCCCTTAAGACACCAAATCATGTCATTAGGGGTCGTATTGTGTCTTACGGGGTTGTAGGACACAATATGACCCCTAACGACATGATTTGGTGTTTTAAGGGGTCCTATGGTGTTGTTAGGGGTCATATGGTGTCCATAAGGGTCATATGGTGTCCCATGAACACTTATGACCTCTTAGGACACCATATGACCCCTAATGACACCATATTGGGTCGCTTTGGGTCATATTGTGTCTTAAGGGGTTCTATGGTGTAAATATGACCCCTAACGACATGATTTGGTGTCTTAAGGGGTCCTATGGTGTCACAAGACACCATATGACCCCTAACGACACCATAGGACCCCTTAAGACACCAAATCATGTCATTAGGGGTCATATTGTGTCTTAGGAGGTCGTAGGACACAATATGACCCCTAACGACATGGTTTGGTGTCTTAAGGGGTCCTATGGTGTCCATAGGGGTCATATGGTGTCCCATGAACCCTTATGACCTCTTAGGACACCATATGACCCCTAATGACACCATATTGGGTTGCTTTGGGTCATATTGTGTCCTAAGGGGTCCTATGGTGTCCCAAGACACCATATGACCCCTACGGACACCATATGACCCCTAACGACACCATAGGACCCCTTAAGACACCAAATCATGTCGTTAGGGGTCATATGGTGTCCTAAGGGGTCATAGACCATAATATGACCCCGTAGGACACAATATGACCCAAAGCGACCCAATATGGTGTCATTAGGGGTCATATGGTGTCCTGAGAGGTCATAAGGGTTCATGGGACACCATATCACATAACTATCATTAGGGGTCATAGTTATGGGTCGTAAGACACAATATGACCCCTAACAACATGATTTGGTGTCTTAAGGGGTCCTATGGTGTCCCAAGACACCATAGCACCCCTTAAGACACCAAATTGTGTCGTTAGGGGTCATATGGTCTCTCTCTCTCTCTCTCTCTCTCTCTCTCTCTCTCTCTCTCTAAAATATGACCAATAAAATCCGATATCCGATTTAATCGGATATCGGATTTCTGCCATGTGGCAGTTTACTTCATAAATGGTGGCAAAGGGAAATTCTTTGGGGATCGCAAATTTTTGTACTCAAATTTTCAAATTTCAAATTTCGGCTTGGGAATGCTTTGGTATTAGGCTTGGAAGTGACAAGCCTAGAAAGTCAATTGAAAAAACGTGTTTTTCAGTATTCCTTGATTTTCCAGACTTTACACTGGTGGCTGGCGACTTTTTTTGTAGCCAAAATTGATAAAATGAAAAGGGTTTTTAAAGGACGTTCCCAGCGTTCCAACAATATAAGGCTTGTCTTATTTTGACTTTAGTAAATAATTATTATTTATTTTCTAATTGAATTCTGACAATAGTCCTGATTGAAAAACACTCATAACTTTCAAACGGTATAACATTTTTTGAAACTGAAACATGCGTCACATCCTATGCTTCGTCTACTATAGGGAAAAATTTTAAAAAATTAAATTTCATAAGGTTTTGACCAAGTTAAGGTGGTCAGATGTAGGAGTTTCTGAATTTCTGAAAAGCTGTAGTAAAAAAATCATAAATAATTATTTCATTCATAAAAAAATTTAAAAAAAATGTGTGTCACATCCGGACATGAGTCTAATACTTATATTATAAATATTATAAAAAAATATTAAGATTTGATTGTGATTAGGGTGGTTAGACATATGTCTACTTCTTATTTTTTTCCTGAAATTTTAGTACCACTGCGTTGAAATTTGAAATTTTCATCAAATAGGATTTTTTTTTTCCAAAAAACAACTAGTAGCTTAGAAACTACATTCAATTTTCTATATATTCTCTTCTTACATATTTTAAAAATAATGTTCACAACTTATTCAAATTTTCATGTCAAGTTGCATAACTCTGATTTTTCTAAAATTTCATTGCCACTTAAGGGCCTGTTTTGGCACACCATGATCCTGCACATACCCAAGAGTCTTGAAATAATTTTCAAAGGTCATGATTGGTGCAATCAGTATTTCCAAGTTTTTGTTACTTCACACTCTACTAGAAACATTGTTAGTTTTGAAATGTAATCTCATTCAATGGTGCATGTAATACCATTGTTGGCCTAAGTAGCATTTTCATGTTTTTTTAACTCTTCTCGTTTTGTTGTTTTCAATTGTTCTCACTAAAATTCCTGTATTCTCTTATTGCTTTCAATTGTTCTTATTGAAGTTCTTGTAATTTATGATTGCCTTCTTCAATAAAAAACACACTACTAGATGGACTCTATAGCATGATTATAACCATATTATATGGAAAACGTGTGATCAATGTTCTTGGGCATGAATCTCTCAACATATATTATGTGTTGTAATGTTAACAACTATTAACCTTGGGATAATTCTAGTGTAACATGTTCTCTCTTGTATTTATAATTTGTATGGTGATTTAATTTTATGTATTATGATACATGAATTTGAATGCTGTATCAAAAAGTCCAATTTAAATTAGTGTCAATACAATGCTTAGATAATTTTATGATACTAACTTTTATTAGGATAGATGTAATAAAATTGATGAGGTGTCAAATTTATTCTAGTTGCCTATTGAATGTTAACATAGATTAATTCTCACCCACTCCTCCCACAATAATGGGTTACACTTTTTGGTACACCCTGATATTTCTTGAAACCACTTTTTTTTTTTAAATTATAATGATTTAATCCTTGAGAGGTCCCATTTGAAGTAATTTATTGAATAGAATTAGATCAAACTTCCTTTGATAAAACCTCTCTACTCTTAAATCATATTTGCAATGGAGTCTCCTTCACACCTATCAAAATGCTAACAAAAAACCACTTTTACATTAGTTTTTGTAGGGTCAAATGAAATAATTTGCAAGTTTTTTTCTAAAGTATGTAGTCCTAATTATAAGTTTTTCAAAAAGTATAATTTCAGATATATTTAATTTCATTAATATATTTATTTTTTATTTCTTATGAATGTAGGTTTTTCATCGAGCATTAAGTTCATTGTTTCACACATGTGGAAAAATAGGAAAATAGAGGAAAAAAATTGTCACAAATATCTTTTCTCTAGGTATTTATATCTTCATTTCAAAATAGAAAGAAGAAATTAATTGAAATGCATACAAAAAAAGTTATGCATGAAGTCATACAACTCTGTCCAAATTACAATTACTTGGACTTCAAAAATTAACTAAAAAAAGTATATGAAACAAAAAATTATGGAAAAAAATTCATGCATTAGATATTGGTGTGACAAATATATATTTTAAAAAATGGAATTTTATTCTTTCTATAAAAAATGGTATGCATGACATCATAAACATCACTTTTGAAAAATAATGATTATTGTAAAAATTAAGTTATTAAAAGTTATGTAAAAATCTCACAAATTGGTAGTTTACTTCATCTTCAAATTCTTAATAGTTTAGTTGCTATAAGTGTTAGAAAGTGAAGATCTGGTGCAAAATGTTGATTTCGATGTCAAATTTGGTTAAAAAGTAACCCAAAATTGTGGAATAGACCTTCAAGAAATAATTTATTTTTATTATTATTTTATTTTATGTTCGATCATGTAAGTTTTGTAATGTTCTTGATGTTAGGAACTAAATTGTTGTTATATATATGGACTCTGGCTAAATTTTGTAATGTCTAGATCTAGCTCAAGAGTAAATTTCAATTGTTAATTGATGTGTAGTTTTAAATAAATCCCATTATAAATACTCTTGTAGAGAACTTAGCAGTAGATTGAATGGATACAAAATAATTTAACTATGAGTTATACAATTAAGCAATTGTTGTATTTGAAATAATATTGTTATGATTTTAGATCAAGTATTATTTATGATCTAGTTGATTGATAACTTTGGAAATGAATATCCTAAGTATTGAATAGGTTGCATTATCGTGCATGTGTGGTTATTGTGAATATAAATGATTTCATGGTTATGAGTGTATAATATTGATGTACAATTTAATAAATGAACACCTAGTTTATATTCTAACACAATTTAAGATATGACGTGTTCCATTTCAAGAAAATGAGATGTCATCAAAGTAGTGTAGAAAATATAGGTGTGTAGTAGCGTACCCCCAACTTGATATTGTTTTGAGTTAATCATTACTAGTAGTGGCCTCTCACCTATAATTACTTGATGTACACATCACTTTGGAACCCCTCATTTCAGTCAAATGTGTAATATTGAATAAATAATAAATAATAAATAATGGTTTTCTACTAGTAATGTAATTAATTGTGACCTTCCAATTTGATTAGAAACTTCTAACAACTATCAACAAAGATGGTTCCTCCTCCTCCTCCTACAATAAGTTATAAGAAGTTGCATTCCCTATCTATTTCATGTCAAAACTCATGGTGTAAAAAGTTATTTAAAGGATAAATGAGGAGAAATGGTCATTATTTTTGTGATGTTATACTATTATCCTTGATAATATTACCCAAAAAGTAGTGTATTGGACTAGGGATAAATAAGTCACATTTTAGGATGCATGCTTATTTATCATTGGAGTATCACATATTACTCAATCGGTTATCTTTTTTTTATATATGTGAGAAAGCATTGGTGGTGTATCCAAATGTGGTAACCTATTAAAATTATATACATACCACTACCAATACCTTTATTTTGACACATGATAGTTACTCTTGATATTAGCTTTCAATGGCATAGATTTTGGGTGTGGTAGAGCAACATGAGATAATACATTGAGGAGAGACCCTAATACACTTGTTTTCCCTCATCAAGCATTCTAGTAGCAACATTTGTGACATGGACCCTTAGTTCTGATTCTTGTAACACTCTTTCTACCTCAATGAGAGAGTGTGTTCATTTACCACTATATTTGGATAGATATGGGAATTTTGATATGGTTGATTTCCCAAATGAAGTAATTTTACTTATATTGAACTCTTACCTTAAGGAGCTACACAAATATAATAATGGGCTTGAGATTATAATATAATGGGTAATACAAATGTAAAATCATGTGAGTTGAAAGCAAAGAGCATTTAAATTGGACTTGATATAATTGATGTTTGAAAAATACAAATGCATTATTTTGTAGATAGATTGAGAACTCTATCCATAAAATCTTTTCTTTAAGAACCTTGAATAAACTATAAGAAAAATCTAAGAGCTTTTAAAACATGCTCTAACCATCATTAACTTTAAATATGTAACCAACAATAATGCAAGCATCAATGGTATTAGATCTAAACTAGTTCAAATACATACGAAATTGTCGAGCGAGTTTGTTGGGTCCTATTTCCCTTAATGATCTTATTTGTGATATCATAATATCAAGAATATTGATGGCTCTCTTGAGAAAGGTTTTTTTAAGGGAATACCCAACATTTTTCTTATAAGCCCAACATTGACTTGACATCTAAATGAATTTTTTGTATCCTTTACTTTAATGATCTAGGATGATGAGTTATAATAACATTCAAAAGCAATAATTATCTCATCACTATGTTGGTTGGTAGGGATGAGATACCTTGTTAAGATAGAGGTTCATGTTCAATCAACACTACTATTTGTAGCCTCCAATATGAATATCTGAGTTGAAATGTAATGTTGATAAATGACCCTAAACCCTAAACCTTGAACATGGTCAAGGGTGCAAAATAACCCTAAACCCCACAAATATCAACTTACCCATTGATTGATAGATATCAATTAACATTTTATGGTTTCAATTGTATCTTAAATTAATCAAATCAACTCTATGTTACAAACCCTAAAATTTAAGTTTAAGATTTATAAATTACAATTTAAAGGTCCTAAGGTTTAGAACAAGTATTAGGATTTCTATATTCAATTAGCAATTTTTGTTAGTGTTTTTAATTTCAAATCCAAAATTAAATTTTAAAATTGAAAAAATAAATTGTAAAAATAAATCCACCTACTTGGGAACACAACAAACCAGTTGATATTGGCATTTCTCATCCCCTCCTTAGGGATGCGGTTCTCATGGTTGGGGATAGGCCTTGGACCCAATCGTTGGATTTTGAGGGCCTCCTCTTTCACTGCCGAAGATGCTTCTCAACGGGTCACTTAGCTTCGAACCACTCCCTCTCCCGTCATAGAGGTGCTACTACTTGGTGGAGGGATGCTACTAAAGATCACTTGATGATTAATGTTTCTGATTCTGCTTCTGTTGACTCCTCTTTAGAGGATTATTTCTCCTCTTGTGATGAGGTGCCCCTTATTATTGATGATGCCTTTGTTGATGTTTGTGTTGTCGTCGAGGCTCGTACTTCTACTACTCTTGCTCCACAACTTCGCTCTTCTCCTGGCGATTTTTCTCTTGTTGTTGTTCATCAGCAACAGTCTGCTAGCAATTCTACTCATGTTGTTGTTCGTCAGCAACAGTTTGTTGTTGTGTTGCAACAACAGTCTGGCGGTGTTTCTACAAGGCCCTCCCTGCTTGATTTTTCTTTGAATGTTCCTAATGATAGTGTTGCCTAGATGGTTGTTTGTCGCAGGTGAAAGGGAAGATTTGCCTCCATTTCCCAACCCCTCCTTTGTCATTTTTTGGGTATTTCCCCCCACTCTTGAGTTTGGGTTGGGTTGTTGCAGGTTTGACAGGTTTTTTGGCTTGTCTAAATCTGTTTGTTTGGGGTTTGTTCCCATGTTTGGTTTTTTTACCGCCTTTATGCTGTTATTTTTTCTCATAGCCTCTTGGCTTTGTAAAGGGTCAATGCCCTAGTTAGCGTTGTTTAATTTTTTGATAGCCTTTTGGCCATGTAAAGGGTCAGCGCCCTTGTTAATGCTGCTTTTTTTTATTAAAAAAACAAACCAGTTCTCATGGGGAGGAGGTGAAAAAACACTTAGTTAAGGTTGTTTGATGAATAGTTCTCCAATCTTAAGTTGTGCTTTTGTTATTGTGGCTTGTTCATGTCATTGTATCCTTGGAGGCGTGCCCCATCAAAAGATATTAAATGGTATCAAAATCATGGTGTCTAGTGTAGCTCACTAAAAAAAAATTTAAAATGAGATATATTTTTAAATTTTTGGTGTGAGCTATTTTTTAGCACACCATACAACTTTTGGGTTACAATATTGTGGTCAACAAGCTTAAGAAAGTTAGGATAACCTTTCATTGCTCAAAACTTATTTCAAAATGCTAACATTCTTTGGGATTTTTCACATGCTTGTTTGATTAAGTTTGTAGTTGGTGTAAATTTAAGGTGTCTTGGCCTCAATCTGATTGCACAAATGCACTTGATAGAAAATCCCAAGATAAACTAAAAAATTGTTGATTTTTTAGGTTGTTGTGTAGAGGGGGTTTATTTTTTGCACTTGATATTATTAATCTATATAGTCATATGGATCATACCATGGATTTGTGCAAGTGTAACATCTTGAGACCTCCCATGATAAACTCATTCCCTAGTTTGAACCACACCAACTATTGTCACGCATTAACAACATTAATCAACCACAATACTAGAAGCCACCTTCACCAAATATCAACCCCCTTGTTGTTATAGCAATAGTTCCACCCTTGAGTACTGGATATGATTTTTCCTATCGCGTATGACACTAGCATAATGCGTAAATCAAAGAATATTCTTGTGCAATAGAGAATCTTGCATCATATAAGTTGTATAGCTAAATATCAGCATTCCCACACCATCTATACATATAATCACATAGACTACCATGTCACCATTTAGCCTCAATGTCATGTACAAACCATTAGCACTATTAATAGGGCTATTGAATAAACTATACTAATTGTTAATGTTATCTATATGGAATTCCTACCAATGTTCACATCATCATCCTCTTTTTCTTGTGAAGGGAAACCTCTCCATTGGAGCTTTTCTTCGGTGCCCCAACTTTAGATTCTTATTTCTCAATCATCTATAGGCTTATTCAAAGGAAAAATTTAGTATAGTAATTCTTCATTGATTGCATCCTTGCACTATTAGTTCTTAGTTACAAGACACTGATTTTCAAAAATTCATGTTCTCGTATTTTTTATTGTGCAATTATCATTTTAGGACCTTTGAAGGACCACATCTTATGTAAACAAACTCATCTTTGGGTCTCCTTTTTAGATTAAAATTATTTTTTCTAATGTGTATTTCATACTACTATCCTTTATTTCTTATTTTGAAATTTAACTATATTTTAAAAAGTATTCTCAATTTGAAAACCCAAAAAGCATACCTAAAAATAATTGTACACGCTATCATTGAGTGGCAACTTTGTAAGCATTGGGATATCTATACACCAATTAGTATTTTGGGGGGTATTTTATGAGATATCGTAATCACAAATTAAGATGAAATACCATTTTGAGGATCCCATCATGGTAATCCACTATTCTATTGTCAAGATAAATTCAAAGATCTATTTGTCATAGACAAAAGGCATAAAGAATCACTTACTTGAGTAATTTCAACTACCCTACCTCTTTGAAGTCTCTTGAGCCAAGTGACTATAAACAAAAGGTTGATTAGTTAAAAAATGACATAGTTATGGACTAATAGGTTTAACATTTTTTAGGATATTTTATAAAGATCAAGCATACTAAGTGTCCTTTCACTACTTGGACTACCACCTCATAATTGTATGAAGATATTAAATCCCAATCTAAATGTGATGCTTTCTTAGAGAACCTTCAAATGTAGATGAGACTAATATTGATATTACTCTTGATTCCTCGTCTACTAATATTCATGTATACACATCTAATGCGGACACATAATTGGATAGGCAATGTTGTCACATGAGTTGCACTAAGATTTTTCATCCACCTATTTCTTTGATAGAGTTCAAAGTTGCTTCTTCAAAGGTTTTTGGTGGATCTTCTAAGAAAGGTCGTATCAATCTTCAAGATCTACTTTAATAGGAGATTTACTTCCTAGAGATTTCACATATGTTTGTGTACTCTCATTTGAGAACTTCATAACACCTTTGAGGACTTAATCTTCCATTTTGAGGCCAATGATTCTTCAATTGTGTTCTCCACATCTACCTATTCTCCATCTATTTCCACGTGGATTTTAGAGGTTGATTTATTTCTATTAGAGTGGTAGCATTTTGTAGCTCTAAAATAATGACATTTTAGTATTCAATAGACTTGCATGACAAGATTTCCTTATTCCATAAGAAAGATGCATTACTTAATGTAGAGATGCATACTTCAACACTTGTTAATAGACCATTTTTTACTACATTCTCTCTTTTTTATAAAGAGTACTTGATCTTCTAGGTGGCTATTCTATTTTTTAGGTCTGAGTGATAACATGGTCCTCTCTTTCCACTACTTTCTCTAATGGCTCTTTTCTCTCTAAAATTTGGGGCAGGGGGGAGGCAAAGGCCAAAGTGAGGCTTCTATCTCCTTTCTTGGAGGGGATTTCTATGTATATAGATACATTATCAAGATTCATTTGTTGGGACCCATTTTTCCCCCATCTAAGTTGCTCTTAAAGGGGATTTGTTAGTATAGATTTTTGTTTCTTTTTATCTAGGTTAATTGTTTTTTTCTTAACACATTTGTTTGGCTTGCTTAAATTGTTGAAAGTGGATCATTTAGGGAGGTAGATGACAACTTCCACTAGTATAGCTCCTACATATCTTTGAGAGATTGAATTATTTGTCATTTACTAATTGTATTTGTCTCCTCTCCCCTCACCTTGCATGTTTTATTCATATATTGTGAGCTTTTTGGTTATGTATGTTATTATTTTTAGTCATTTTCATTTGGTCTCTGTAGCTATGCATGCACTAGATCTTCGTTATTCATTGTTTTTAACAAAATCTAACATGGTATCAAAGCAATTAGTGATTCTAGTCTTTATCGTCTCCATTGAAGATGGCAAATCTTTTGAAGAACTTAGTATGGTCCTAGAACATCCTTTGATGATCTACATAATCAAAATAAATTGAACGAGAGTAAGATCACAAGTTTTCTACTTATGGCATTATTTCCAAGCAAATTTGTTGAGTGGTGTAGTTGCTCATAGAACACACCATTGTGTCCAAAGGGTCTAAAATAATGACTTTCATTTTATCTAGATCAAGCTTGTCATGTGAGATTTATTTAACGGTCTTGTATTGGGCATCCACAAATCACTTGACATTCAAAGCATTATGGATCAAATCTAACCCTACCATTTCTTTTGGAAGGCCTAAAAACACTAGCATCGCTTATCAATTTGTTGATTTTCAACATTGCCCTAGGGCCTAGAAAAAAAAAATTCTCCCATGACCATGCGATCCACAAAATATTCCTTAGCATTTACAAATTATCCATGTATCAACAATGTGCAAGCATCCAAAGCAAGTTGTTAGCAAAGTTGTACAAGAGATAAATAAATATAATTCATTTTTAAAAAATCAATAGTATGTAGGTAGTGTATCTACTATACATTGTATTAATCTATCATGGCAGGTACAAGAACCTGTAAGGGCACCATGGGGTAGCTAGGACTCACAAGGTCAAATCTTTAATCAATATCCCTTCTACCTCACCACCATTAATAGAAGTACTCAACCCCCACTGCTCAACAACGACAAATGACCAACCCAAGACTATCAACAACTTCGATACAAACTCCATAACGCCCAAAGCAACTTGCTACTCTTGTAAATAGCTCTACATGAATTCCCAATGGTTTCCAATTTTAAAACAATAGTTTTGGAGATAAATTTAGTTTTGACACTCTCAACAATGGTTTGATGACTCGCAAAGTATCTTATCAAGAGGGAGCATATTCAAATAGTTAGCATCTATTGAGATCATTCTAACATCAAAAGGCTCTTCCTCACTTGACCCCTCTAATGTAGTTCAAATCTGAGCACACAAATTTTGCAAGATCCATCATCAATCATCCAGGTTCTAAATTTCAAGCAATTTTTTATTTGGCCTATTTTTTCAAGAGCTCCATAGTGGTACAAACAATTCATGATTTTGGTGTTTTGATTTTTCGAGAAATTGCAATTTTTTAGAGGTTGGACTCTATTGGAGATCATAAAGCTCCTGTTCAAGTATCATTTTCCAAAGTGTGAGTTTTCACGTATTTTGCAATGGTGTCCTTGGTTTTCTCCCATTCTATATCAAAATTTCAATTTTAATATTTTACCTCTTTTAGGCATTTTTAAATCACTTGATCAAGTACGCTATTGCATATTTGGCAAGTTAAAACCTATTAAATCACTAAATATAAAATACCACAATGATATTTTGCCAAGGAATCTCTTGA
Organism: Cryptomeria japonica; assembly: GCF_030272615.1. Classification (NCBI taxonomy): domain Eukaryota; kingdom Viridiplantae; phylum Streptophyta; class Pinopsida; order Cupressales; family Cupressaceae; genus Cryptomeria; species Cryptomeria japonica. The sequence continues at coordinate 208,390,550 of NC_081409.1, forward strand.
TTGAGAGATTTTTAAGATATTGTATATTGGTTTTGTTAGTTTGGTCTCTGTCATTTATTTGAGTCAATAATAATTAAAAATGGACTTTTCAATTCAGTCTTCTATTATCACCTTAAAATGGAATTCTTTGTCTTGGCGAGATAGAATACTAAAGCATTTCAAGTGGTTTCATCTTTTACCCAAACTCCATGGACTCGTTCTTGATATAGGCACTCAACAAAAACAAATATGGGAAAAAGAGAAGGATTGTATCCTAAAAGTGATTTGTTCTAGCATTGATGATGACAATATATATGTCAGCTCATATATTGAGTGTTGTTGCATTCTTTGGACCAAAATTTGGGAGATCATGGAGATCCTAATTAACCTTAATTCTCAAATGATTATTTTATAGATTGTCTTGTACCTCTTGATGATTCTATGATGGAAGTCATAAACATTCTAATGACATCAAGACTTCACTTGATGTTCTATTCCCTCCTACGAAGACTTATTATTGGACTCCATTGACTCCTTATATTGAAGGTTTATATCTTTATCTTCTTGTCAACAATCTAAGGCTAAAGTCTTCCAACACTAGCAAATTTTATTGTTCATAATAAAGTACTTGGTGTGGACAGTTTTTGAGATATACAATACAATCATCTAACCTTCAAATCCTTCATCAATTCAGGTCACAAGGATGTATTGAGTGTCCAACACCATCATAAGTGTCTAAATTGCTTTTTTGAGGGGTTCCAATGATTTGATAGCAAGGCCACCCTTCTCTTCCATATTAAGTTTGTTGGGACAAGTATTTGACAGATCCATCAAGTTTGTTGTGCAAGTCCCTTCTTGTAAGCTTGGAGGACACTATTGATGACTTGTGATTCTTCTTCAATGACAATTCAACGCTCATATAGTTCAACGCTTTCCACATGGTTCTAGATTGTCACTTTTTTCAATTGGCCTTGGGATCCTCAATTCATTTGTAGAACCTTCCCACACATCAAAATTGATGAGCAATCTTTCAAATACATTTTGCATCTCTTCTAGGGGGAGTTTCTACTTGAATGGTGTTTTATCATCATCCTCTAAGATGTTTTTTATAGAGGGATTATCTAACATAGCTAAACATTTGTCAAGAACCATCATGCCCACCCAAGCTGGGCTTGAATGGTGCGTTTTTTTAATTTGCATTTAGCTTTTATCTAATTTATTTCATTAAGAAATTATGGGAGAAAGGAGGGTGAACCACATAGGGCACTTGTAATTACTCAAAGAAGAAATGCAAGAGTAAGAGAGGATGTGTGAACACAGTGCCCTAAACCCCACCTCACCCACCTCATACTTTGTAGGCACTAAGTAAAGCATGAGGCTTTGAGACCACATTGCATCTCCCTAAAAGTTCGTGAATACAGAAGGACATCTCCATCTAGGAACCATAGAGAGAGATCAATGGAATTAATGAATCAAAAAACTTTCAAATGGCAACAATGAAGACAGAAACATGGCAAACATCCCCAACTACTAATACCAAACAATAGGGAGAAGTGCCATTGTCCCAAAACATGACATTCTTAAGTCTATTTGTCTATGGGCTTAAGTGTCCACTAACTATTAAGGTTAATGGCATACCAACGGCGGTATTAAACCCAAAAACAAGGAACAACAAATCATACATGGAACTGGAAATCTTGGAGGTGCACCAAGGCTGAGAGATATGCAGCTCAAGAAGAGGCAGTGGCACTTAAGTGCATGTTAACACCTTGCATCTACAATAGGTGCAAAAAAAGCAGAAAATAGCACACAAAAAGGCCAAATTCAAGCAGCATCCTTGCTCCTTGCACTCCATAGAAAAATCATTAGCACGAAACCCAGGATAAATCATATTCCCACATGTCTGGCCTCACATGCAAATCCACTGTAAACTCAAATTGGGGATTTACTCGCAAAATAGTTAATCCCCTGGCACAATCGATGTCAAGTGCTGAGAAATTTCTTCAACTAGCAATGGGTGAAGATAAGGAGGTGGCTAGGACAAGTGTAAGGAAGGAGGTGGCCATAGCCAAGGAAAGGTGTGTACCTATCACAAAAATAACAAAGAACATTCAAAACTTGATCAACCAATCTGTTGTTCACCATGCAGATTTTGAGTGAGTTATAAAGTTGTGTGCAAACTCTTGCATACATCACTTCAGTGGCAAAACTAGCTCACAATACAAATACATTCATTGATAAAGTGATCACTGATCGATTCATTAATGGTAAAAACCGTTGCAAAGGTCTTGTCAATTGTTTTATGGCATGCTAATTTATAAAGTTTCATAGTTAAATCAAGAGTGCTGGAAATCTAAAAATAACTGTTTTCAACCCTTCATGAACGATTCTCCTATGTTACTTGTGTGGTCCAAGATCTACTACTACTGAACATAAGAATCTGTGTTGCACTATATGCTTAGACCATCAAACACATTATCTACATATGAGTGCTCAAAATAGAAACAATCAACAGCCACAAACATGACTTGCAAGCGACCAAAAATATTGGTTTATGAAATATTTAAAAAATCCAGAGTTGTCAAAGCAATTATATACAAAACAATGATTTAAATTATGCCTGGCAAGAACAGACCTGATATTCTACCCACTATTTTTTTCAGATCTGACAATCTAGTTGTTTTTAAAACTTTCTTTATTTCAGACTAATATTACGAGGGAGGAAAAGCCATAACGAATCATAAACATCAACAATAGATGGAGAGAGAAACTAAATGAAAGTAATGAAATTGCACATTAAATAGCTATAGAACCACAAGATGTATTAAAGTATCCGTTCACCATATAATAAAATAATCTTCAACTTTGTGTTAACATGGACAAAAGAAAATTAGGTCAACCTAGAAGTTTGATTTTCATGCCATTCCAAGACTTAGTATAAAGATCGGCTGTGTATGTCTTCTATTTCACATCCTCCTTGTTTCTATGATAGTACTTCGTCTAAAATCACCAAACACCCCCATGTAACTAGCCTGCATCCAAAAGCCAATAATCAGCCGAACTGAGAAAACTAGTCTAAATTAATGTATTTAGTATCCAGCAGACTCCTCAAATGCTCTTTTTCTTCAACATCCTACTTACAGAAACTGTTCAATTTATATTATGCTTCCTGTGAACAAAAATTGCAATATTTTCCATAAGAATTACTATTACACTTTTCTAATGCATTAGTTAAGTTTTCAATAAGACTCTCATGCATCCAGAGAGAATATTACAGAAAGAAGACAAACGAGGCCTTTCTTTTGACAAGAAAATTTGATTTACAAAACTGTCCTTTAAATTCTCTGTATAATATTTGTACTAAAATAATTCTGACAGTCACTAGCTTAGATACATTCACCTGTAGTTGATATGGGGCATTCCTTGTCCTCAATATTCTTCAACACTGGGAAAGGCTTCTCCCTCCATAACGCATAAACTTCATCTGTCCTGTATCTTTGTGTAAACGTTGATTCTTCCATTGCTGTATTCATTCCATGAGCAAAAGCAAGTAAGCCTGTATAAGCAATCATTGCTCCATTATCAATGCAATACCGCTCATCAGTTGCATAAAGTCTGCCTCCCCTCTCTGAACACATTATTCGCATCATTTCTTGAAGCCTCTCATTACATCCAACCCCACCGACAATAAGAACATCTTTCTTGTCGCAATGTGCCATAGCCCTTTCTGTAATTTCAACCAACATTGCAAACACAGTCTCCTGTGTACCATAATATACATATAATTGGTGCCATACAAAAACAAGGACAGTTAGAAGGTTATCAGAGTATAAATAAATTACAACTAAAAACATCGATGCTTAGAGCAGTATTTTCAATTTAGAAAATTAGCTAGGAACTTTAATTATGGAGATTCATATTAGAGATCTAGCAAAACACAAATCTGGAACTTGGGGCACTTCGGAGGTAAAATAAAGTAATTGGTAGTATCCATAAAAATCAAATTCACAACTTTATTACAGTTAAAAGGCCAAAAATTACATAATAGGTTGTCAAACCTGTAGAGAGAAACACAAATCTGCAGGTGTACACTCCTCACTTTCAAGCTTTTGTGCAGCAGTAGCCTCAATATAACTGAGTACGCCACTGAAGGACACATCCATGCCTTTTACAGCATATGGCAGTTCAACAAACTGGTTACCTTTCTTTGCTAGCTGATGCATGCAACAAGTAAACAGTCTTAATAAGTTCTTTTCCATTTCCAGATACCATCATATTTGTGGGTCTCAGCTTTATCTATATAGACAGTATGAATGATCATGGAATTTTTTTAAAAATAAAATATATAAAAAAATGGCCTTTGAATAAAATCACAAATGATAAAACTTTGAAGTAAATTCAGTACATGAAATCAACATATTATGAAATGAAAAAAGTGAACATGAAAAATGGTAGGTTTCTTTAGTCAGTCCAAGATAGAGCCACTAATCAGCCCCCATGCATTACACGGATAATATAAACACAGCCAACATGGCAATAAAAGGCATTAGAAATACATATAAATCCAAAAACGGCACAGAATAAAATTAGGATGTTATCAAATCATAATCCAATACAGTACGATTATTCAACTCCTATGCATTACCCAGATAATACAAACACAGCCAACAAAGCAGTCGAGAGATTGTATCATAATAGCAAGATATAAAAATCCAACTTTCAAACCAAGTGAAACTACTGCATCAGAATTAACATAACATGAAGCACAAAAAGAGAGAATATCACAATTGAAATGTTACAACTTACAAGTCACAGTCCAAGACATAAAGTACACCATTATTCAAGACCCATGGATTACACATATAACCTCGACACAGCAGCCACCACAGCAGTCAAAAGATGTTGGTGATACAAATACATCCAACGTAAAATCCATAATAAACTTTAACAACACATTCGCCAACATTAAGGAATAGAGTTGTGAATGTGTGTATGTTTTTATACATAAATAAACAATGTGATACATCATGTAACATTGGTTATATGATGATATATAAATGATGTTCTACAGATTGAAGCATTGTAGCAAAAATCGTTTGGGAAAAAATCGACAAATCAAAAGTATAAGATTTTTTGAAAAATTTGAGAAAAAAATCAGATTTTAAAAAACACAAAAAATTGTATAGAAGAGACAAGAACTAATTTTTTTTTAAATTAAGGGTATTTCCATAGCATAGAGATATAAAGAGCAAATAAAATAGAGTTTAACCCATGAATTGTAGAAAATATTTTTCTGTTGTTTATATTCATATTGCTGATTACAGAGGCAAATATTCAATTAACTTTTTAAGAGGGCAGTCACCAAATACACCAAATAGTTGTCCAAGTCTGAGATCAAATATTAGCTAAGTCTATGAAGTAACTGAGATCAAAACTTAACAGACAACAATCCAGCTACTGTTAGGAATTTAGTAAAAGTGGAAACCATTTTGAAGTGATCCAAGAATTTCATTGTGATTGAGGCAAAGAGTTTTGAGGGTTAATTCAATATTTTAAAAAGCTTATCAAATCATATTCCAGAATTGCAATGCTTTATATCATAGCAACAAAAATTGCTTGGTAAAAAATCGACAAACCAAAAGTACAAGATTTTTTTAAAAAGGTAAAAAATTGGATTTTAAAAAATTGTAGAAAAATAGACACAAACTACTTTTTTTTAAACTAAGGGCATTTCCATAACATGGAGATATGGAGAATAAATAAAATAGAGTTTAGCCCGTGATTGTAGAAAATAGATTTTTGTAGTTTATATTCATATTGCTGATTACATAAGCAAATATTCAGTTAACTCTTTAGAAGTACAGTCACCAAATACACCAAATAGTTGTCAAAATCTGAGATCAAAGATTAGCTAAGTTTATGAAGTAGCTGGGATCAAAATTTATCAGACAGAGATCCAGCTATTGTTAGGAATTTAGTAAAAGTGGAAGCCATTTTGAAGTGATCCAAGACTTTCATTGTGATTGAGACAAGGAGTTTTTCTAGGGGTAGTTCAACATTTGAAAAAGCTTATCAAATCATATTCCACAGTTGCAATGCTTGATATTGGTAAGTCTTTTATATGGGGTAGAATTCAACAGAAGGCATTTGTTTAGCTGAAATAAAAGATTAGCAAGCCACTGGATTTGGCAATACCTAGCTTGAAACTACTATTTTAGGTAGAGACAAATTTTAATGATTGTGTGTTGGAGGCTCTTTTATTTCAACCATGTAAACTTGTTTGTTGTCATTCAAATTTATTTGCACTTTGGATATATTGTTCACATAATGAATTGTATGTCTTTATTTGAGCAAAAAATTAATTATATCAATTATAAATTAAATATCATATATCTATATCTATATCTATATCTATTATATATGTCTTCAAACATTTAGTGTTGTGGTAGAAACACTCCATTGGTGAGGCAGCCACCAAGGTTTAAACCCCTACTGGGCCATTGAGCTGGCAGGCTTTCTATCTTTATTGGGTCGTTGAGCTCGTGGGTTTGAACAAGTGAAGTGTGGGGAATGATGAACCCCCCCCCGCCCCCCGAAAATGGACAAAATAACAAACTTTTTCAATGTTGATTCCATATTGACTTTGATTATGTCTCAGATCAACCCTATTTCTAAGCAATTCAGTAATTTCACGAGTTTTTCTAAGGTATTGCAAATTTTTTACAATGATTTTTTTCACTTTTTTTTGCCATTTTTGGAGAATTTTTAACATGATTTTAATGTGATTTAAATGCAAAAAAAACATTGAAATTTGGGTCAACAATTTTTTCAGAGAATAAATTGACTGGCTCTAGGATTCAGGATTAATCAAGTATAATCGCGATTTTTTTGTAGACTATTGCTTCTATGGATAGAAGATACATACAAATTTAAATTATGTATAAACAGCAGTGTTCCACGGGGACGCGTCCCCCCCCCCTTTTGGCCACGTCTTGGAGACAGGGACGTCTCCAGGATGGAGGGACAGGGACACGACGTCCCCCGCCGTCCCGCCACCGCCACCCAAGCGCCGCCGGAAATGAGGAGACGTCTCCACGTCTCCCAAGGAGACGTCTAGGCGTCTTCTCGTCCCTCAAGAGACGTGCAGACGTCTCTCAAGGGACGGGGAGACGCCCAGACGTCTCCCGTCGCCCCCACGTATATGCAATGTTTAAAATTAAAAAAACTTTAAAAAGTGGCTTTTTTGGGGGTTAAGGGGTAACCCTAATTGGACGTGGGCCAATAGAAAAATAACACCCGACGCCTTTAGAAAATAATAAAAGTATTTTTGGCCTCGCGAGGCGCTGCCCCTCGACCCCGCCCTGTATCGTGACAGGGAGCGCGCAAGGGGCGTTGCCCCTTGACCCCAACTTGGGGGCACTGCCCCCAAACCCCCGTTGAAAAATATAGGGGAAAACTGCGCCGATAGAATTAGGAAAAATTTTGTTAATTATGATAGCTTCAGTCAGATAAACATAATCATGGATGATAATCACATCAATAGAATGATTTATGATTTTGTTATATGTATACCAATATACATAATAATAATAATTGAGTTTATTATTATTACATATATTAATATACATACCTACATAATTATAAATGGATATTAAATCATAAATCATTATATTGATTTATTCTATGTGGAATAAATAATCATTTTATGAATAAGCATCAATTTGATTGAATGATCAAATGGCTGATCACACATTGATCATTACTATTATTCTTCCCAGTATAAATCTGTGTTTAAATCGATCTGCATTAAGTATCATGCATGATCTAAACCTAGTCGATATTGTGTATCGACTGCTTTCATTGATCTTTACTATAATCGATAATGTGTATTGATTTAATGATGCTTGTGTTATCATCATTCTAACATACCGATTAGGAATCGATTTGTTAATGGATTATAAACTATCGATTACGAATCGGTATGTATTATGTTTGCAATGATTAATGAATTGACATATCGGTGGAGACATCAATATGTCTCCTCACTCATATATATATAATCCAAGATAGATCGGTGAAAGGCAAGAAAAGCAATCTATTAGTGCAAGCCTTTGAGATCAATCTCATTCTCAATACTCAGCAATATTTATGATATAATCAAATTAAAAAATACCTCTATTTCTATCTACTAAGAAATCTAATCTACTTTAACAAATTTAACCTCCGAGTCTGATTAGGCTCCATATAACAACACAATTAGCATTGAAAAAATCTTGGTATTTAGATTTAGTATTTCAAATTTCCTATAGTCTCATTTGAAATTTAATTCTTATACTGTAATACTGTCATACATCTTTTCAAAACTAGTTTTTCAAGTACTATATGTATATGTATAGCTATATCAGCACCACCACCCTGCCATTCCCCGCTGTCCCCAAACTTAGGCCCTTGATCCCTGTCCCAAAAACACGTCCCCGCATCCCCTTGCCCCCGTCCCCAACGCCCATGGAACACTGATAAACAGTATTCTATATAAAAACCTGATTATCCCCCACTATCTTTTGGTCAACCCAATTCCTGTTTGTTCTCCACTTGAGTATTGTTTGCAGCCTCTGACACCCATTTCTAGCACCATTCTCATTCCCATTACATACAAACTGTTTTTTAGAGTTGAAGATTTTTGGTTCTTTGCTTCATTCGATTTCATGTTGGTAGGTAATTAGTTCTCTTGTTTCGTTCAATTTCTTGGCCACTAGCGTAGTTACGCAAGGTCTAGTCCTTTAAGTTACATTTCCAATTAGGGAGAGAGAGAGAGAGAGGGCATATTAAGAGCAAACTGTGAAGTGAAATTTAAATTAACGTTTCTGACCACACACAACAAAAGAAGAAAACTGTGAGAAAAGAAGTAACATGTGAGAATAGAGTTACCTGTTCAATATTGTAACCGGGGTTAGGGTCATTGGAGATCTTCAAAACCCTAGCAAATCTATCCAAACAATTCCCCACAGCAATATCGATGGTCTCTCCAAAAATCCGGTAGCGGCCTTCGCTGTAAGAAATGACCTGCGTATTCCCCCCGCTGACATAGAGCACAACAGGATCATGGGCGCCAGTAACGAGCCTGCCCATCTCGATATGTGCCACACAGTGGTTGACCCCCACAATGGGCTTCTTCCAGAGCTGAGAGAGCATCCTCACTACCACGGCCGACACCTGGAGGGGCGCTCCCATGCCAGGGCCCTTGGTGTAGCACAGGCAATCTATTTCATGTCCATTAATTTTGGCCTCCTTTAACGCTGCCTCAACCAGAGGAAGAATGTGTTTCAGATGGTGTACTGCTGTTTCTCGAGGGAGGAAGCCGTGCCCTGGTGGAGTTATGTATGTGTGCCGCGGGTTCGAAAGGATTGTTCCGTCTAGTTTAACAATTCCTACTGCAATCTTGTTTGCAGAGCCCTCAAATCCTATCGCTATCATGTTCACCTCCTCCCAAATTTCACAGTTCGCAATTCTACGACGCCTCTGTCAAAACACAATTCCAAACTCTGTGTTTCCTCCCTGTTTCTCTTTTTCCCCCAATGGATGGCTTCACAAGTTAGCTGTATAAATTGTTCATAGCGAGCGTCAAATGAACATACTAAATAAAATCTATAAATTGTTATAAATATATTATATTATAATATTTATAATATTAGATTATATACTATCATAAAAAATAAAAAATAAAAAATAAAAAAATATATAATAGTAATTATTAAACAAACATTATCAAACAAGAGGTATAGTTAGCAACATATATATAATGTAATTATTATACAAACATTAATCCAGTTGGTTTGAGTCATGGGTTTCCTTTCTATTGGTCTCAAGTTTGACTCTAAGGCCTAGATCAGGTGGACATTGGGCATTGAACATTGGGCACAGTACGTAACATATATTTTTTAAATATAAAATTAAATTTTAAAAAACTAATATGTATGTAATATTTATTAATATTTTATTATTATACAAATTGTTTGATAATGTATGTTATAATCTATTTCATTCCACCCAAATTGTATACTAGCAATTGCACCTTGGTGTGCAATGGGTACATGGAAGATTTGTGAGAGGTCAATTAGGAAAAAAATTGATGTATTTTGGTAGGCATGGCAAACATGTATTTTTTAAATATAAAATCAATTTTTTAAAAACTAATATATAAGTATGTAATATTTATTAATATTATATATTATATTATTTTACAAATTGTTTGATAATTTATGTTATAGTCTTATTTCATTTCACCCAAATTATATACTAGCAATTGCACACTGGTGTGTAATGGGTGCATTAAAGAGGTGTGTAAGGTCAATTACGAAAAAAAATGTTATATTTTTGTTTATATTTATTTTGTACGTAAGTTCAATTGATAAAAAGAGATATAGAGGTAGAGAGAGGGAGAGATATAGGGGTGGAACTTGTTTGCATGGAGGATTCATGGTAAGTGTGTGATTGTGCACTTTAATTTGCTTGATGTCTTTGAAATATCATATCATCCAAACCTAGGTTTTCTAATAAGATAATGATCCATATTTGAATTAGATGGTAAAGAACCATTGCTTGATCCCTATGAATGAATGATTTCCATCAATGGTAAACTTATTCATTAGATTGTTGGATGCCCTCTTTGTACTAGTTTGGCAAACTTACAAGAAAAAATAACTTCACCCTTTTACTTTAAGAGAAAATCGAGACTATTTGAAAGAGAGAGAAGTTTAAAAATTCCCTCATATTACAACTAAATAGTGTACAAAACACTAAAACGTGAAAATGAAGGAGATGAATGCAAAAAAAATCCATAAGGCCTATGGAACCAACAATCCCATTGCATTTATACAATAGGAAGGAAAGTATGATAAAAGTACAAGAATAATGTCAGATATTACATAATTTTTGTGTCAGGATAATTCAATCATTCTTTCTATCAATAGTGATACAAAACACTCTTAAATTAAATAATCAAAAAGTGCTTGTTTGAAAGTAGTGGTGAAAGTACTTTCATCCCTAATGCAATTTGAAAAGTGTATCAATTTAGAGGAACTATTCAACAACATGAAGTGTGACATATTTCATTTTTAATTCAAATTTCAAATTTTCATATACAAGATGGGTAGAGAGAGAGAGAGAGAGAGAGAGAGAGAGAGGAAATATGGATGTATATAAATAAAGAAGCAAAGAGATATAAATATAGAGGTTTAAGAAGATGAAAACATGCCTAGGAGATAGATGGGGAGAGGGGAAGATAGCAGTAGAGATCAAGGTGGAGGGAGAGGGAGAGAAATAGATCAAGAGATAGAAAGAGGGAGAGGGAGAGATAAAGATGGAGAGGTGGGGATATAAAAAGGAAGAGATAGAGAGATATAGATTGTGAGATAGAGTAATAAATATACATAGATATAAGGAGTTATAGAGAGTGGGGGAGAGGGAGAGAAATACATAGATAGACAAATAGAGAGTTTGAGATATACAGATAAAGATGTAGAGAGGGACAGATCGAGATGGAGAGAGAAAGAGGGGGAAGAGAGAGGAAGAGAGAAAGAGGGAGAGCTACAGATATATGGTAAACTTATTAATTAGATTGTGAAATGAATTCAATTGAATGCCTTTAAATATGGACACATTTTAATGAATCAATCTATAATGGATGAAAATTATGGTTTCACAATTATGCTTTGTAAACTAGGAAATGGCCTAACTTTCACAAACATTACATTAAAAGGAGGACGAATTCAATAGATCCAACCTCAAATCTATTAATAAGAGGGTTGAATGTTGATTGAGGTCCTATTTCCCCACTTGTTTGAGTTGAAATTGTGTTTGAATTAGGTTTTGAACAAACAATGAGAAATTGAAATGAAATGATGAAAATAGAATATTGCAGAAATCAAACAGAGTTATAAATTGAGATCCGAGCAAGAGAAGAGGATTAGAGCCTGAACCTGAAAGTTTAGGAAAAATTGTTGGGATCGGAGTGCTAAGCGTTTTGATCTTGGGTGGACCAAAATGCTATTGCCTTGGTCCTCCTTGAGCGCTCTAGTCCCTTTGCAGTGCCTTGGTCCTCCTTGAGCGCTCTAGTCCCTTTGCAACACCCTGATCCTAAGAGGTCTCTGGAACTTCTACAAAAGCTAGTTCCCTTTGTCTTTGTCTCCTTTATCCTTTCCCACCTACACACCCAAAGAAGGGAAATTGTGTTGTCGATAAGGGTTTGCCTTGGGTCAAACCTCAGGTTTGGAATTAACCCTAATTGAAATAGAAATTAAACTTGAACTAAAATGGAAAATCTTGTCTTTTGAGGGCAAGGTTTAAATGCTTGAATGTAAATGATTATACCTTCAATAGGTGATGCAATGCTTTTAGGATAAGTCCCCCATGTGTTGATGCAATAACATGATAAATCACATGAAATCATAATTGAAACATAAGTTGAAGATGCCTTGATGTAGCTTGTTGCTCCGAATCAGATTTGCTCTTGAATTGATGATAATGTTTGCATATGATTAGATTTGATATGAAAATTAATTGAGAAGGATGCCTTATATAGGGATTTCATAATTAAAATCACCTTTAGGCCAACTTAGAATTGATATATTTTCGTACAAAGCGAGATTTGAACATTATAATACCGCCCAATTAAGCTCCCAAAAATCAAGGAGAAAAAGTCAGGACCGATATGGTGGAAATATTGGTCCGACCGACCTTTTTCCAAATTTCTAGGGATGCAACATATCGTAATTACAAAGTCAAATCCAACATGATAGGTCAATCCAAGTTGTTTAGATATGCAAACATGTGCTTTGAAGATTGAAATTGGGATATTAGTAGGATTAATTAAAGTAAAATAAAAAAGGGCACATCTAGGGTTAAGGGCCCAATTTTATGATATGTGAATTATTGAGAGAGGACTTTAGATTTAATTAAACTAATAATTAATGTCTTAAGGAGCCTTACAAATGCAATAGGACACACTAAGGTGGGTGCTAACTTAAGCATCAACCCTAATTAGGGGTGTACAATTTACGACGCTACACAATCAAACATGTGTTTGTTACACTTGCAATAGCTCTAATGAAATAACACGAGTTGATAAATTTTTAATTTGAATTTAGAAATTCATGAGTTGAGTTCATGGACTTGGCATCACGCCTATGACCATAAAAATGATCTAGGATAACAAAGAAATGAAATATATGCAAGAATAAATGTCTAATCATGGAGAATACAATAAACATAGTATTTATAAGAATGTATGCAAAAATGGATGAAGTATCAATAAATGGCGTGCATGAATGTAAATGAGATAGTTAAAGGATATGAGAATAAACCCAAATTCATACAAGATTATATCATTTGTCATTATGTAATTATTTTAATCTATTCTCCTAAAATCACCACAAATAATTGGCCCTCATGGTATAAGAAAACATTTGTCACATGGTTTTGGTAAAGAGGACCTAAGTTAACTTTCATAATCATCAAGTAGTCAGAGTTTACTTTAGTGGCGAATATTCGCCAATGGCGAATTTTTCACGTCGGCCATGTCGGAAATGGTGAATATTTTGTACCGTCTAGGGGTGGCCATGTCACCAAAACATTATCAATTTCCCTCAAAGTCACGGCCCGATTGCCATATGTTTTATGCAATTAAATGTTTCTATGCGATGATTTTGCCAATACAATATATGGTGGATACACGGTAAATTTAATTGTTTCACCTACACTCTCTGAGGTTGCCTTAATAGATGACCTTAATTCGCCTATAGGCATGTGAAGATTTGTTAGCCAGGGGGACCCAATTCGCCCGACATCTTGCTGACGCGTGTCTCCATTCACCCCAACTTTCGCCAGCTATATTGTATTCGCCTATTATTTGGACGACCTATAATCACCTCGAAAATTACATAAGTCGTATTTGGACGACCTATAATCACCTCAAAAATTACATAAGTCGTGTTATAGTTACGCAAGATTCGCCAAATATTTGTATACCATATAAAATTCCCGCAAAATTCGCCATATAAGGATTGGTATAAATACATGCAAAGATCAAATCTATCTCAACACAATCTGGTGGGTTCTAGGCTCTGAATTCTAATCAATAGTGAAGTTTCAGACCAAGGAAAATCATTGGTGTTGACTGTATTGGCGACTGCTAGTGACCTAAAGCCTAAAGGTGAGCGATCATATTTTTGAAGTGATATATTATACATTATAGTCTATTATTACTTTTTCAACAAATTGATATTTTTTTGGCAGCCTTTATTTCGTTGGAGATGTCGAACAGGAAGAGGGGTAGGAAACTTGAATGTGGGGAAGGCCAGGAGAGGCCAACAAAAAGCAGAACGTTGTCTTCGTACTTTGGCATTGGAAAAGATTGTGGTACTGGAGAAAATCAGGAAGGTACATCATCACAAGTACAAGTACAAAATTCACCACCTGCATAGCATGTTGAAGACAACGGCGAACCTGATATCTCATATCAGGATGATCTTGTAGAAGATTATCTGGTAGATACCCAAGTTCGCCGGAATGATATAATCAACTTGGGTGATAATGCCATTGATGATAATGCACGAAAGGGGAAAAGAAAAGGCATATCAAAAAAGGGTGAACCACAATCAAAAAAGGATCGGGAGTGGGATATGTCAGTGAGGAATTTTCAAATTAATTGGGCATCAAAGTATCCATTCATTGAACCAGTCGAGAATCCAATTGAAGGCGAGCCTCCAATAGAATGCAGGTGTAAGATTTGCACTTGGAAACATAACAAGGAAATTAGGTTGCAGCTAAAATTTGACACCATAGAAAAGCATATGGGTAAAGTTTATGAAACACAAATGATAGACAGGGTTGAAAAATCAGTGATAAGATGGAAAACAAACAATGAATGTAAGCATGTGAGGAATGTCGAAGGGTATTATTTTCATGAGAAATTACAGACGAAGCCTGCTGAAGTTATAGGTTCTATTGAAGCTATTTTTGGAAAAGCAATGCAAATAGAACAACTGGGAAAAGTTGTTCAATTAAGTGTTGTTTTTCATATTTTGAGCGGAGGGCGTGCTATGACAGATTTCCCATCAATTAGTGGTTTATTACACTTTTGAAAGTTCCTAACTATCCTAATAGACACTGGTCAGTAAACAGTGGATGGGAATGGGCAAGTTGTCTTGCTAAGGTTGAAAAAGAAGATGTACAGGAAAAAATAAGAGAGTCAAACTTCATTGCATTTTCTTTAGACGAAGTTATGGTAGTAGACAATACTTCATGGGTATGCATGCATATTTATACTGTAGAGAATCATACCCGCCAACCTCATCTACTATTTGTTGCTAAAATGAAGGAGAGTGCGACAACGGAAAATTTATTTCAACTAGTAAAGAGAAGTTTAATTGAATATGGAGGTATGGATGACATGACGATAGCCAAAAAATTGGTTTGTGTTGGAGCAGATGGAGCTTCGGTAATGCAAGGTCACAGGAATGGTCTTTGTACAAAGATTGAAACTTCATTTGCACCGTACATTACTGCAATTCACTGCATGGCTCATAGAATGAATCTAGCTTTTGGAATTGTGAGCAAGTTTGCTTCGGTTAAAAAAATTGAAATTTTAATTAGAGAGCTCTACTCACACTTTTGTCGAAGTCCCAAATGATTTATGGAATTTCAACACTTTGCTAATGGATTAACTGATGGGAACAAGCTTCTCAAGGATAATGATATTAGATGTATCTCTTTGGATGGTCCAACGCATCGAGTGTTTTCAGAATATCCATCCTTGATTGGACTATTTCACACAACTCGCGACGAATCAGATCAACCGAAATTTCCTGGACTTCTTGGCAGGTTAAGTAATTTAGAGACACTCTTAACTTTAGCAGCTCTTCTGCCCATGCTAGAGGAAATGAGGAATATTATGAAGGCTACCCAAAAAAGAGCTCTATATATTGCAGAATATGCTACACTACGTAAGATGACATGCATGACCCTCGTCAATCTCTATCGAAATCAACCAACACTATCTGATGAAAAATTTATTAAGTGGCAGACACTCACAGATTTGAACAATCCTGATAACCTTTTACAAATCGGTGCAGACAGGGAGGTATGTGCCAATGTACGAGGAGTTGAGATACCAATGCACTTCTATGCCACGATCGACCCCGAGGAACCAGGAAAACGCCCCAGGAAGAAACTAGCAAAAGTTACAAAGGAAGATTTCGACAAGATTGTTGAGACTGTAACTACTTCTGTGAAGAAAATTGCATATGATCTTTCCTCACAAATTAGAAGCAGATTCCCTCCTGACAACCTACTCGAAGCCATGTCTATTGTGTTTCCTCGTTATTGGAGTCTCAATAGTGCATCTGATTTTCGAAGTAAGCTACTGACTTTAATAAAACAATGTTGCATATCCAGAGAATTTAATGGAGTAACTATAAATGGAATATTAGACGAAACTCATCTTCGAGAGAAATCATCTCGTTTTGCATACACTATGAAACAACAATATGCCATAATGGAGAACCCTCGCAAAGAGGGATCAATAACAAGGCTTTGGAAATATATAGCTGAGAACCCATCCTTGCGTGATTCAATGACAGAATATGTGAAGCTTGTTGATTTATGTCTTACCATGATATTGGGTTCGGTGGAAGATGAGAGAGTTTTCAGTGCTTTGGGGTTCCTAAAATCAAAGCTAAGAAACAAACTAGACCAAAATTTGGAAAATTGCTTGTGGCTCTATACATCTAGGTATGATGTCCACACTTTTCCTTACGATAGGGCACTGCAAATCTGGAGGTCCAAATGTGAAAGAAGAGGTTTGGGCAACACTTCAAACCAAAGTGTCAGTGGGACTACTGGACCTAATGGTAGCGTTGAGATGCAGTGCGGCGAAGATATGCAGACTCAGACTCGGAGTGAAGAAACCACAGACGAGAATCAAAATCAAGAAAGCACTGAATTTGATGAGGATGAATGGCAACTATAAGAGATTGGTATTTATTAATCTTATTATTGTATCTCATCATTCATATTACAAAAGAATATTACTTTTTGCAATTAGAATTTAATATTGATTTGTAATTGTATTTTTCAACTTTCTATTTCCAGATTTAAAATAGCATAATAAAAAAAAACCATAATGTGTTTATTGATACAATTACAGAGATGTTTATTGTTTATTTATACATGTTTGAGTCTCAAATCTGTGTGATACATTTCAGAACCATATGTGTAGCGTCCTAAAATTGTGACACTTGCAATTTTGACTGCATTTGGGTCTTCACGATGGCGGTGCAACGTTGAACCTGAATGGAGACCTCGAAACCTGTTTGCGACATCAAAAACTGCATATTTCTGCACCTTGGCCTGATCCTCCTTGCACCCTGCTGTCCCGGGAGGTGGGACCATGGCGCCCAGCGCCCTGGCCCTTCAGGACCATGGCGCCTAGCGCCCTAGTCCCTCAGGACCATGGTGCCCAGCGCCCTGGTCCTTCAGGACCATGGTGCCTAGTGCCCTAGTCCTTGGCCCCATTTTGGGCCCGGTCTCTTGTTGGACATCGGGTCTTTAAGTTTGCAATTCGGAAAATAATGCTTCTAGGTCGGCCTAAGGTCGGAAAAATCAGTCTCCTAACCCTAATTGACAAGTATATAAACTACATTTCCCCTCCCAGAAAGGGTGGTAGGAAAAAAGGTGGTGGTAGCAAGAGGCGGAAGCGATAGACAAACATTCAAACATTCCTTCAAGCAATTGAGCATTCTAAGTCTCCATTCAAGGCTAAGTGTTGCATTCAAGAAAAGGATTCAACCATTGAAGAGGAGATCACCTACAACATACAACATACAACATCATTACACCTTCGCATGTACGAATACAAACATTCTTACAACAAGGTATCAGTACTTGTTTACATTACAAACATTTACATTTACAGCATTCTCATTTCTTGGTTAATTCCAAAACCGGGGTTTGACCTAAAGGCAAACCCCTAATCCCTAACCCCCCAATCATCCTCTCCTTTCTGTGTGTAGGTTGCAGGTACGTGGCTGTAATTGAAGATCTGGAATCCTTGTGTAGAGACGAACAGATCCCCCTTCGTTTCACGGATTTTTCGGAGGACCGTGTGCACCCCGAGCGCCATTGTCCCCGACATTTTTTCCGAAATTTTGGCAGCTAGATCTTATTGTATTTTTCTGCTAAAATCCAGAATTTTGGCTGATTTCATCAATTCTAACACTTTCAAAATTAAAGTCAAAGTTGGTCTAGTGATTGCTTGGATTAAGGCTTATAATCATTCAAAAATTGTTGAAACTGAAATTCATGTCAAAATTGTGTTTCTTACTGTCCTAAATCTGAAAAGTGTGTTGGCATTCATTAGAAATTTCAGTGCTTTATTCAAATTTTTGCAGTTTGTGACTTTTGAAATTAAATGTTTAATTGCAACAACCTTGATTTCCACTTTCAAAATTGAATTTTGCATGAAATTGAGTCAATTTTTAAATTTCAGAGCCTGCATTGCTTTTAGTATTCCCTCTAAAATCATAAAATTCAAAATTTCAGTTTCCCTCTCTTTTTCAAAATTCAAATTTTGTATTTTTCAACAATCTTGGTAGGGTTCAATTTTGAGATTGCAACTTTAATTTGGCCTATCTACAGATCATAAAATCACTCAATTTTTTCAAATTAGCTTTAAAATCATCATAACTTTCATCTCTGAAAATTTCAAAAAAAGTTGCGAGGACCGTGTGCACTCCGTTCGCCACGGTCCCTGACATTTTTTCTGAAATTTCGGGAGATTGTCCTGATTGTATTTAACAGCTTAAATCTAGGAGATTGGCAGATTTTATTGAAATTTGCTACCTCTAAAATTCAAAATCTTCTCTCTCTCTCTTTAGTGCATGAGTTTTACAACAATAAGCCCTACTTACACTATTCCCATTAGACGAAGCCTTAGAATTAAGTCTTTCCAAGGTTTAATTACTGAGGAGATGGAACCTAATTTGAATGGCCTTTTTAACAAGGACACGGGTAATTCCTCTAATCCTCTTAATGATGAAGAAGCTCTCCATGAGGTTTCTGTAGAACAACTTTCGAAATTGGATAACCAATTTGATGATTTTCGACAATGGATGTCTCAAGAATACCCCGATAGTCAAGCTCTTCCCTTAATTGAGGGTCTAAAACGTATGGTTCAAAGTGATAAGAATGGAATTGATATTTTGCGTAGTATTGCACACATTGTGGATTCGAATGTGATGCCTATGAAGAGTTGTACTAAAACTTTAGGTTATACACAACCTCCTACTCAAGTCAATCATTCTATTCCTTTAACAACTTCTATTGCTAGTATACCTACTTTTACATCAAACATAATGACTACTTCAATACAAGACATTCCACCTATGATCACCAGTCATGGGGGCAATCCTTCTTCTTCAATTAACCCTCTTCCTTCATTCAATCCGACTTCTTCATTCATTCCTTCAATGAGTGTCCCTATTACATCTCCACAAATGAACCTAGCGCAAGGGGGCAATTCATTTAACCATTCCATTCCTCCTTGTAGTGTTCCTCCTTTCCAATCATCTCCTATGACTAATTATCATAGTGTCCCGCCACCTTACTCTCAATCAATACCTTCTTTCAATAACATAATACCTCCATCACAATCTAACACGTCTAATATGAACTCTTCGACTGAAGCGACCATTAACAATCTTGCACAAACTGTCTCTTCTTTACAGCAACAAATTGCCTCTATGAATCAATCTAAGTTTAGTGTGCCCACATTTGATGTTGTGAGCCCACTTTCTCTTGACATTGTTCGAGCTATCCCCCCTAAGCATGTTGAAATCCCGCAATTGGAGCTTTATAATGGTAAAGGTGATCCTCTAACACATGTTAAGACCTTTCAAACAATATGTACCAATTTTGCTCATGACCAAAGGTTGCTTGCAAAACTGTTTACTAGAACATTAAGAGATAAGGCTCTACAATGGTATTGCTCGTTGCCTTCCTATTCTATTACTTCTTTCCAACAACTTGCAAATGCTTTTATTCAACAATTTCAAAACAATATAAGTCCTAAAGTTACTTTGATTGATTTAATGCATTGTAAACAAGGTGTTAAAGAAAAAGTAACTGATTTCATTGGTAGATATAAGCATTTGTATGCTCAAATTTCTTTTCCAATACCTGACAATGATATTCAAAGAATCTTTATTTCTAATTTACAAAAAGATATTAGAGAAAAACTTATGTTTTCTGAGTTTACTTCTTTCCAACAGTTGTGCGCAACTCTTCACAATTATCAACTGACTGTGAGTCAAATGGAACAAGCAAATCCTATGGCTCCGAGTGATAAGGGTGATAGTAGTCAACAACCATTTGGGAAGTTTAAACCGAATAGAGAGTTCATTAAATTCAATGAAAACATCATCAACAACAATGTGAATGCAACATCAAGTGTGCCTCCTATTTCTAAGTTTTTCAAGAAAGAAAGAAAGTTTACTCCTGTGAATGAATCATTGCATAGTATTATGAATAAGTTATTGGAACAAAATGTGCTTACTCTTCCTCCTATAAAGCAAATCGATCCTGCAAAGATTAATTCACCCTATTTTGAAAACAAATCTTTTTGTCAATTTCATCGTCAACCTGGGCATGATACTGAAAAATGTTTTGCTTTAAAGGGTAAAATTCAAGATTTGATGGATAATAATACTATCTTTGTTTCAGGTGTGAATAATAAAGGCAATACATTTGTAGCTCCTCCTAACCAAAATCTTAAGATTTTCACTGATCCATTACCTTCTCATACCTCTAATGTGATTGAGACTAATGATTCCTCTTTCTCACCTGATAGTCTTGTGTCTATGACTCCGAATGTGATTAACTTTGTAGAGCAACAGAAAATCCCTAAAGAACCTTCCATCACATTTGATTCCAGTGAAACTATCAGGGCACTTGATGGTCCTTTATATATAGTTGCAAAAGTCAAGAATACGCCTTGTCGTGGAGTGCTTATTGATCCTTCTTGCATGGTTAATATCATTACTGAAGAATTTCTTTTTACTTTGCAATTGAATCAAGTGATCTATGACAAAACAAATGTGGTTGTGAAATTATTTGATGCATTTTCTTCTCCTGCAATTGGTTTTATTACATTACCTATTGAGGTCCATAACAAATCCCTTGATGTGAGCTTTGCTATTATTCCATCATCCGAACAATTTTGTGTGAAGATAGGCTATCCTTGGCTATCTTCCATGAAAGCTATTGCTTCTCCTATTCACAAGTGTTTGAAATTTCCCCATAATGGTGAAGTTGTTACTGTCAATCATAGTCTCTTTAAACCAGCTGAAAGAACTTCTAGCGTTCCTATTGATTATTTTTGGCCTAAACAATTTCAATCTCTTCCACCGCAAAGCGATCATCTTTTCAAATCTTATCAAAAGTGGAAAAAAGATATGATCCTATCTCTAAGTGAACCTCGAACACCCAAACTTGATATTCCTATCGTTCTTGAGAAGGAAGTTCTTCCTTTGAAAGATAAAACTAATGTCTTTCCTCAAGAAGATTCCCAACCCATCCCTGTGGATGTGACTATGTCTATGTCTAATAAGCTTTCTAAAAGTAGACCTATACCTCCTCGTCATGATGGACTTGGTCTCCTTCCTAAACCAAATATTCCTCCTTTATATGGAGCAGTTCCTCCTCCTTCCTCTTATAAAGAGAAGAGACCTTCCTCTTCTCCTATTATCCAACCTAAGAGACCACAACCTAAACACCCAAGTGATAAGGATGAGAACTTTCCTCCTCCTCAATCTTCTCAACTTCCTACTAAGACTAGACAAAATCGTTCTGCGCGTGAAAGTCGATGAAAGCGTCGTCTTAGAGCTTGTGCAGCTGCTTCTCAAACTTTGCAATCCCTAAAAACACCTTCAGCTAGTATTATTCCATTTTCTCCTCAGCCGAAAATTGAGCCAAAATCTCCTAAACATAAGATGCATGATGGTTTTGATCTTGTGCGAGTTAAAGATCCTATTTTTATAAATCTTGATGATGATATAGATGAAAATGTTATTCATGATGAAAATGTTACTCCTCTTCATTCTGATAGTGAATATGAATATGTTGATGTTGATAACCATTTATCTAATGAATTTTCTACAACACTTATCCTAGCTCCTAGACAAGAACAACGTGGCTTGGAACATGAACATAGCCCTTGTTTGGATCTTGTGATAGCTCCATCTGCTGTGTTGGATGTTCCTCCTCTAGCGTGTTTCCTACCTTCCCAAAATATTGATCAGCAAGATCGGGGGGTGGATGACGTGCTAGACTAGTTTCATTAGCATAGCAGACTCTATCCTCCTCTCTTGATCTCTTTTGTTACTTCTTCTATGTGTTATTCTCATTCTTCTATTTGTTGTCCTAAGTGTTGTCTACTTGAGGACGATGCAAAGCATTGAGATCTCTCTTGGTCTCTCTCATGTTGACTCAAAAGACACATGTGTTCCCTTCTTCTAGGTGACCTTCCTTGATTGGGGAATGAAGAACAATTATGCATACATACATATGATATACAGCATACTGACCCCAAGGAAAGTGAAGTCACCTCGTGCTTTGTGTTTTGTGTCTATTATCCTTGGGTTTACCTCACACTTGGGGGCTAAATCTTTGTGATAACGTGCTCCTTTACCTTCTCATTTCTTATGTGTATCATTACCTTAAAGAAATCACCCCCGATGAGGCGTGTGCAATCGCTTTAACATAGGGGGGCATACACCCCGTTCATATCTCTTCAAGATACTTGAAAATTTCTTGGCAAATTTAGCTTTGCCTTGAAAAATTTTGGTATTTTTCTTACATGACTCATAGTGAGGGAACCTTACTACTGATAGTCATGGTTCTCCCTCGTGATTTTCCCTTTTACTTTGTCAATCGAAGTCGTAAGATCCTTAGTCCACTGGGGGCTTGGTGTATCTTGCCTCCTTGACGTGGTGAAAGTCTTTCAATGTTGTTTCCTTGTACTTTACCGGAAGTATGGGCGTATGCTTATACTCCCGCTAAAGTGGGGGCTAAATGTAGCGTCCTAAAATTGTGACACTTGCAATTTCGACTGCATTTGGGTCTTCACGATGGTGGCGCAACGTTGAACCTGAATGGAGACCCCGAAACCTGTTTGCGACATCAAAAACTGCATATTTCTGCACCTTGGCCTGATCCTCCTTGCACCCTGCTGTCCTAGGAGGTGGGACCATGGCGCCTAGCACCCTGGTCCTTCAGGACCATGGTGCCTAGCGTCGTAGTCCCTCAGGACCATGGCGCCCCCCTGGCCCCATTTTGGGCCCGGTCTCTTGTTGGACATCAGGTCTTTAAGTTTGCAATTCGGAAAATAATGCTTCTAGGTCGGCCTAAGGTCGGAAAAATCAGTCTCCTAACCCTAATTGACAAGTATATAAACTACATTTCCCCTCCCAGAAAGGGTGGTAGGAAAAAAGGTGGTGGTAGCAAGAGGCGGAAGCGATAGACAAACATTCAAACATTCAAGCATTCAAACATTCCTTCAAGCAATTGAGCATTCTAAGTCTCCATTCAAGGCTAAGTGTTGCATTCAAGACAAGGATTCAACCATTGAAGAGGAGATCACCTACAACATACAACATACAACATCATTACACCTTTGCATGTAAGAATACAAACATTCTTACAACAAGGTATCAGTACTTGTTTACATTACAAACATTTACATTTACAACATTCTCATTTCTTGGTTAATTCCAAAACCGGGGTTTGACCTAAAGGCAAACCCCTAATCCCTAACCCCCCAATCGTCCTCTCCTTTCTGTGTGTAGGTTGTAGGTACGCAACTGTAATTGAAGATCTGGAATCCTTGTGCAGAGATGAACAAATCCCACTTCGTTTCGCGGATTTTTCAGAGGACTGTGTGCACTCCGGGCGCCATCGTCCTATCAACTTTCGCTCAAATTTGCAGGACAACATCGCCTCGACATTTTACTGCTAATTCCAGGTTCGTAGCTTCATCCTGTGTCTCTATCTCCGTTTACAAGCGAATCTTTCTTACTTTACATGCACTCCTAGTTCAATCCTTCTATCTACATTCTTTACAAAAGAGGGTGTAGCGTAGAAATTAGGAATCATCACAAGATAAGTAGATCAATCAAAACACTAGACATGATAGCTCAATCATAAGAATACTCATTGAAATGAACCTAATTCCAAATCACATTCAATGGAGGTATGAAAACAAAGTATTCAAAATGAAAATTATGCAAACCAAACGTAGAATTGAACACTCCTTCCATGCGGCTCCATTGTTGTTCTTTCCTCTTCAATGGGTTTGTGGATCTCACTTACAAGTGCACATACAATTGAAAGCAAGAAAGTTCAAGAGTACTAGAAACGAAAGTTCGGTAGTTTTATAGAAATTTGGATTCGGGATTAGAAGGATTTGAAGGATCTGATTTGATTGAAAATCATCCAATTTATAGAAGAATTGGATAAGTGACAAGATTGTCATGATGCAATTCAAATGGAAATTGCAAATCAATATGTCAATTATGACAAATTATGCACTTTCCATGCACAATTTAATTGATTGATAATTGATGAAAAATTATGACACATTTCATGTCAAAATTGATTGATTATCAATTATGACAATTTCATGACAAATTGAAATGTCACTCCCATAGAATTAGGAGATGAATTAGGAGGGAAAAGGAATTAGAAATTTGAAAAATTAGGAAATTGAAATTGATGACAAATTAGGAATTAGAAATTGATAGAAATTAGAATTTAGGAATTAGTGAATTAATTAATAATTTTTCATTTATTAATCAATTCACAAAGAGGAATAATTAGCCAATTAAATAAAGATTTAATTGTAATAAGAAGACCTAGGATAAATAAATAAATTATTTAATCCTAGAGGAAGAAATGACACATTAGGTTAAATGACTAAATCATAAAACCCTAGAAGACGAATTAGAAATGCGAAAATGACAATTAGGTCTTGATTAAAGATAATTAATGTCATGATTCTAAATTGATAAATGACCAATGCGACAAAATGATTTGATTGATAGATGCGCCAATTGACGAGGAACAATGACAAATTGATCCAAATTGACATAATTGAGACAGACAATGATCGATAGCAAAATTGATCGCAAAATGACAAGGTTGACAAAATAGATTGCAAGACGACATAATTGGAAATGACCACGATCGATGACAAATCGGTCGAAAAATGACAAGATTGAAACGATGACAAATAGATCGCAAAATGACAACATTGCAAATGACCACGATCAATGACAAATTGATCGCAAGATGACAAGATTGAATATGACAACAATCGATGACAAATCAATCGTTAAAATGACAAGATTGAAAAGAGGACAAAACCCTAATTAGGATTGACGATGTCCAAAATGATAAGATTGATGATAAGATTGATAAGATTGACAGGAGGACAAAACCCTAATTAGGATTGACGATGTCCAAAATGATGACAAATGAATAGGCACATTGATGTAACAGGGTAAAATTAATCAAAATCATGATTGGATAATGTTGTCGACAAGACCAAATTCGAGGACGAGATGAATGAAGAATGTAGAAGAATGACTCGATGTTCGCAAATGATAAAGACCAAGTGCGTGACATAGGAGAAATGTTAATGCGACGCAAAAACCTAAAATGAGGCAATGCGCAATTGTTAAAGTATGACTTCACAAGCGTTGACCATTTTTGGGTGTCTACAGAGGGTATCCTTGTTGTCTCAACCCTTGAAACTCATTTAGAATCCAGTCTTGCATTGTGTGGGATTGGATCTTGTGGGTTTCAACCCCTCTTTTGAATGTAAAGTCCCTCCTAAGTAAAAACCGCCAACCCTAGTGACCTCCTTCCTTTCTCCTTCGAGTGGGGGAAACACCTAGGGTTCGATTTTCCGCTTTACAATATGATACAATTCATTCAATAGTAATACACATGTAGAGAACTTAGATTTTCATTAATTCTTTCAAAATATAGCCATATGATACAATTCATTCAATAGTAATACACCAATCTGTGTGATTCTCCATGCCAATTGCAAAACTGAATACAAAGTTTCATAACCCTTTGCAAAAGACCCTGAATTCCCTTTTATAGAAACAAGTAAGCAACAACAACTCCTGTGTGATTCTCCAATGTCCATGCAAAAGTGAATACAAAGTTTCAGAACCCTTTGCAAAATTGCAAATGACCCTGAATTCCCTTTTATAGAAACAAGGGAGCAACAATAGCTTCAAGTCAAATTGCAAGTTTGCAACATGTGAACACTGAACATCAAAATCACAAACTCAGCACATATTTATATGGCCATCACAGGTCATATTAGCAATTTAACATATGGTACATGTTTGATGTCTCATGTTCAAAAAACAGAGTTCAAAATTAAATATTAATTCACGCCATGACAAATCAAACATAGATAATAGCAGTGCCTAAAACCTACTAATCAGAAATAGAGAAATGAATAAATGTTAAAGCAAGGGAGAATTTGAGAATACAAATTTACTGGCTGAAGTTTTGCACTATGCATCATAGATTCATAGGCTGGATAAGCAAAATAGCAATAGCGAGTGCTGTTTTTTTCCTATTCATAAAATAGATTCATAGGTTGGATTAGCAAAATAGCAATAGCGAGTGCATCATAGATTCATAGGTTGGATTAGCAAAATAGCAAACAGAAAAAAACATAAAACCTTGAAATTAAGAATAAAAGAAGAAAATTGTGCAATACATATTATGATTCTTAAGAATTCTATGTCAGTTTTTGTAGGGTGCTCCACTCTTCGTCTGATGGAAGGTCAATATTTTGTAAACTATGGAAAGTCAACTCCAACTTTGTCAACATTCAATGTTTAGAAGATTTTGACATCATTGTTTCATCCAATACCGAATTTAGAGTTGTAAATGGTTGGATGAATTCCAGAAAGCTTTTGGGAGTTGTGTCCTTTGGAAGCAAGTCTAAATCAGACTTCATTTTTATCTCCATGATTTTTTTGTAATCTTCTTCTCCAATGAATTTATTTGATGTGTCAACAGGCTTAGGCAAACCAAGTTTAATCAAATTATTTTTCTTTTCTTGCAACTTCGCTATCTTTTTTCCACAACTTTCCATAACTTTTGATGTTTCCCTTAGCTTATGGCATTTTTGAATGATAGATGATGTCTTAACTGTGGCATCAATGCGGCTCTTAATTCCCTTGGATGCCAAGTAGCTGTCACTAGAACTGTACACTACTTTCAGAATTTTTTTTGCCATTTCCTCTTTTGAATAAACATGTGTGCTCTTCTCATAGTGCCCTTTGATTTTTATAAAAATTTGTCCCATACTTTCAGTGAATTGAAACCATTCACACAACTTATCACTCCTCTGCATTATTTGCCGCCAAATGTTTTCTTGTAAATACTTCGTTGTATTTTTTATGTTATCTTTCAATCTATCCTCCAAAGTTTTTATTTTATCATTTGCATTGTGCAGGTCTTCTTTCATTTGTGCACATTTTTTTCTTTCTTCCTCTACTTCCTCTTGCAAATGTATTTCTTTTTCCTTCCCATGATCCAATAGGTCCTGTAATCTTCTCATTTTGGCGGCAGCAGACTCATAACTTTTGTATAATTTTTGAAAACTGGCTTTTTCCTCAACAATTTTTTTACTGCTTTTAGCCAGTTTTTCTGTCAGGTCCTTCAGTTCTACATCCATCTTCTCCTACTCTGCAATTTCTACTGTAGAGCCCGAATTTTTATCCTTTTCTGTAAATCATTGCACTTGTTATCTGCTACTTTCCTCCTGGATTTTTTCGTTTTCCAGGTCTGCCTGTAACTTTTCTATTTGTTTCTCCAATTTATTTTGTTCTCTCTCCACCTTTAGCAGTGAAGTGTAGACCACTTCGTTAGTCTTTTTTGACACACTAATTTTGTCCACATTATGTACTTTGGAAAAATCCATTTGGAGGGTGCTAACTTGAAATTGAGATGGATCTATCTGACTGTGTAGTGGATTTTTATCTTTAGATAGGCCCAGGGGCATAACAACCATGAACTCCATCATATCTTTATGTGGGTCATATGTTGGAAATACCCTATTCCTTGCAGGCTGTTCGTTTACAACTTCAGACACAGAATTCCTATGAAATGCTTTCTTTTTTTCTTTATTTTCTTTTGTTGTGTGTTCATATTTTTCATAGTAATCACGGAATTAAAAATCTAGGCTTGCTGAAGCAATTGAATGTTTGAAAGGTGACATAGGAATACCATAGGCTCTAGTTCCACTTATTCCTGTGGTTTTAACTAATGCTTGACTAGGATTGCCAACAATAGTTCCTGATGTTGTCCAACTCCCACTGACACTTTCATGTGTAGTTTTCATAGTCTTTTGAGGTGTCTGATCTGAAGCTGCAAATGATTGATTCCTAGTGTCAGTGGCACTTGATATAGGATTCTCAATAGTATGAGATTGAGTATCTAGCTCTAGTGGCCTCTTGCGAGAGATTTTTTGATGTTGCCCTTGTCCAACACCAAGACAACTAGTATCAGTAGTAGTACCCATGCCAACCCTATCAATCATAGCGACACTTGACTGAACAATAATAGGAATACTATCCCCAAATTCCCCACTAGTGGCAGTGGCACTTGATTCACCACCAATGGGAATACCATGATGTGGTGGTGGACCTGGTGGTTGTGGATTTGAACTTAAAACAAATGTAGGTGGACCCTGAGGGTAATGAGTAGTACCTATCCGTGATGAATCTAAAGAATCAAGTCCAATGACTGGTTTAAGATGACTTTTTGATTTTGACTGTGATGGAAGTTGTACTTGAAGTGGATACCAAATTCCATCTCCTCTGGGACCTAGACCACCACCTTCAAAACCCATTTTTTCCACAAGGTTTGCTCATTTGCTATATTTTTCTTTCATGGACTCACTGACTCCACCTAATATTTTTGGGACTGTAGTAATTGTTGGAGGGGGCTCAACGGCAACCTCATGCTCATCATCATCAACTTCAGTCCTGCCATGCTCCATATCCCACAATTTGCTAAACTCTGCATCCTCGTCGATGCTCTCAAATTCTGCACTTGTTTTTGGTTCACCGAGATTCCTCCTCATATTCCAAAAATCATTTATTTTGGTTTGAGTGAAATAATTCTCTTTACATTCGTGTAGAATTGATTTGGGAATAGATTTGTTAGATGGATTAGCAGATTTTAGGTAGAAATTGTAGGACCTCCTATTTTTGATGCCCTGGCCCTCCTCTGTTGTCCTCTCTGTGTGCATTTGCAATGCCATAATTTGTGATGAAATTTCTTCTGTTGAAATGTTTTTGTCAGCTGCAATTTTCTCAATCTCTTTTTTAACCTTATCCCAGGAGTCCATGTTTCTAAGCTTTTCTAGCAATGGTTTACTTTCGTGTTGACATAATGCTGAAGAGTTCCCATTTTTCTTAAGCCTTGCTTGAACTACACCGATTCGACCATACTGCCAGAGACCCTCATCACCAAAGTTAAAAACTCTCAAAAAATCATGTGCCACATTGAATGCTTTTCTCTCAAATGTGAACCCTCCACATGAGAAAGGCAAGGAAGGAAATATGCTCTTCTTTTGATGACCATGGGAGTGCCTATCTGTGCTCTCCAATTGTCGTACATACTCTAATGCAAATACCCTATCTATCACAAGTATTGGAAGTCTGTATGGTTTTACTGTCAATCCGTAAAACCTTAACACAATGAATTCTTCCATGAAGAACCAGTCAGCCAATTCTATTTGACTTCCGAGTTGAATGCAATCTCTACAAGACACGGGCAACCTAGCCATTGGAGTGCTTGTAATTTCATTATATTTTGGTGCCAAAAAGAAGTCTACAAAATGGTTGTAGTTCTTCCTGTTATCATGCATCCTTATCTTTGGCATCCAATCATATATTGGACACTCTGTTCTCTTCCCAGTCTTCTCATCAATCTTATAGCTCATAATTTGAAGCTTGTTGGTCTCGAATATTGCACGATACTTGGATAGAAGGAGATAGCACAAGTAGGATGAGAACCTAAATGTCTTACAGGAACCTTTTTTGATCATTAGTAATTGTTTTTGCATGGATTGAACAATGTGCTCAACAAAATTATATCTTACTGGCTGACCTACATAATGGATATTATAAATCATTTCAAGAAGGCTTGCACCCACTTCCCTATCATTTTCCAATCCCAGGCAAAACAACAGCAAGGAAATAGTATCGCCAACCCATGGAACAAAAATGTTAGAATCATAAGGAGGCTTATGATTCTGATCCAACACAATACTAGTACCACTCTTTATTAGAGCTTTGATAAATGAATCTTTGCGACTTGGATCGAGACTCTAATAATTCCCTGCCAGCTTTTCAAGGTCAATTTGGACGTTTGAGTTTTGGGCTTCAAATCCTAGGTTCAACAAACGAGCAAATTCTCCCTCGTTTATAGATAGAATTTCCTCATTTGTATTTTTATTGACAATTGCTTTTTTATCTTCATCATAATTTTCGGCGCAAACCATGAAAAAATCAGGGCAAGGGAATACTTCAGGAAACACCATGCTTCCCAATCCAACATCCCACGATGCGATTTTATTTGTTTTTTGTTGTAACATTGGGTTGAAAACAGTAAATTTTACCCTGTTTGCATCTCCTGCCTTACTAGACAATGAATATCTAATATCTATGATACGCTTTTCACCATGGATAGCAAGGTCATAAATATCATGGTATTCATCAGTGAAACCTGGTGTTTTAACCAGTTCAGTTAGGTACATTTTGTTTTTCACTTGGCTTCTTGTTGAACTACTGCTTCCCATTTTCCCCATCACTATTATTGTCAATAATTCAAAATAATGCTAGATAAAAACTTGAAAATGCTAACCCTCAAATTGGACCACGAGATTACCAAAAGCAAAAAAGGCGGGATGTAGGTGTTCTAGATTTTACCCAGAAATTGGAATTTCTATTTCACTAGATTGGTGCAGACAGTCTCTGTTGCAACTTGCATTCCTCAATCTAGTAGTTGTTTCTAAATCTCCCTCGATTTATAGGTTTATCCAAGAAATGAAAGACGATTATGATTTATGAGTCTCTTATTTTGAAAACTCTAAAAAGTAGAAAAGTAAAACATAAAGGGCAAAATATCAAGAATCGTGTTGTAATTTTAGTAATTACTATTAATAACTATTCAATACCGAAGGACAAAAATTCATTACCTCAGTATAAATTCCGAGGACATTAAGAATCATGTTGTAATTATATTAATTATTATTAATAACTATTTGATGTCGAAGGAAAAAACATTCACTACTTCCGTATAAATTCTGAGGACATTAAATGTAATACGTTCAATTCCAGGCGAAGTTCTCCCAAATGTGTTCACTTCCCACATTCGGGCCGAAATCCACCCTAAGCCATTGATCTTTGCTCATCCAACAGATGAGGGACCAAGGTACCTGTTGTGACTTTATGGGTCTGTTTTTTAAGTCTGTTTAATAATTTTAAACTTCCGTCCGAAAAAGTGCTTTATAGACTTACTTATATTTAATTAAATTTAAAATGTTTCAATTCTGGGTGAAGTTCTCCCAAATGTGTTCACTTCCCACATTCGGGCCGAAATCCACCCTAAGCCATTGATCTTTGCTCATCCAACAGATGAGGGACCAAGGTACCTGTTGTGACTTTATGGGTCTGTTTTTTAAGTCTGTTTAATAATTTTAAACTTCCGTCCGAAAAAGTGCTTTATAGACTTACTTATATTTAATTAAATTTAAAATGTTTCAATTCTGGGTGAAGTTCTCCCAAATGTGTTCACTTCCCACATTCGGGCCGAATTCCACCCTATCATTGATCTTTGCTCATCCAACGGACAATGGTACCTGTTGTCAGTTGTCGTGGGTCCCATCACTTCTGCCAGTGTTCAGGCACGTCACCATACTCGTGTCACTTTTTCGGGCAAAGTTCTCAGAAATCTGTTCACTTCCCACATTCACCCCGAAATCCACCCTAAGTCGTTGATCTTTGTTCATCCGACGGTCGATGGTACCTATTTTAAGATGTAGTGGGTCCCACGACTTTTGCCATTTTTCTGGCACGTCACCATACTCGTGTCACTTATCGGGTTTGATTTTTAGTCTATTTAATCATTTTAAGCCTCCGCTCGAAAAAAAAAAACTTTATAGACTTAATTATATTTAATTAAATTTAAAATGTCCAATTCCAAGCGAAGTTCTCAGAAAGGTGTTCACTTCCCACATTCGGGCCAAAATCCACCCTAGCCATTGATCTTTGTTCATCCAACGGTCGATGGTACCTGTTTAAGATGAAGTGGGTCCCATGACTTCTACCATTTTTCTGGCACGTCACCATACTTGTGTTACTTTTCGGGTTTGTTTTTAAAGTCTATTTAGTCATTTTAAAATTCCGCTTGAAAAAGAGATTTATAGTCTATGACTCTATAGACTATAGACTTAATTCTATTTAATTAAATTTAAAATGTTCAATTCCGGGCAATAGTTTGAGATAACTATTAAATATAATGTTAATATTAATTGTAATTAAAGATGTGCAATAGTTTGAGATAACTATTAAATATAATGTTAATATTATTTGTAAAAATTTGAAATTCAAAAATAGTATAAAACATGAAACTTAGTTTCTAGAATAAAACAAATAACTAAATAAAAATATAAATTTTGATATGTAATTTGAAAGGTAAAAGTTTAATATTAAAAAGAAAACATTCAATATTAAATCTAAAATATTAATTTAAAGTTTAACAAAATTCTTTGAAAATATGTTTACGATGTATAATTTTCAAAAATAGTTTAAAAATATATATAAAAGTTCAACATAAATTTAGTGTATTAATTTTTAAAAATGTGCAACTGCAGTCCTCAACCTGTTAAGGCGAGAAAATTTGGAAATTACAAATGCCAAGGTGGCGATTAATTGTTGCACAAGGAGTTGTCTACGACATGCCGCACGAAAGGAGGAAGGGGAGGATGGTAGGAAATCTTTTTCCTGATCTCATGGCATTAATGTCTTATCGTGCACATTCATTACCCGGCCTATAAGACGGAGGCAGATTTTTTTGCCTTTTGATCTGTGTACCACTTTTTGCTTTGAAGCAGCTACAAAACAAATCTGTAGTTCGTAGAATTGTACCTTCTGTAAGACATTTTTTGCAGGAAGTGATTTTGAAATTGCAGGTGACAATGGAGGCCAATTTCACACTTCGAACAAACGAGAAGTTGGTGCCTTTTTTGGGCAAAGTATCCGATAAACGAATGCAAGGACTATTCAGGTTTAAGGAGGAGAAGTTGTGGGTGGCAGCTCGATTGATGCTTGCGGAGGAGGTGGCACATATCAGTCACCGACATCGAGCTAACATGGAGGTTTACTCTTTGATTATGGCATGGGCCTGCGAATTCGAACCGGAAGTGGAAAAGGTAAAACTCACATTGGTCAAATTGATTGATGGGGAGTTTTTGATTAACTTGGATTCAATCTTGGAGTGGGTGGTGCCAGGAGTTGGCATTCGAATTAAGGAAGGGGACGACCAGGAGGAATTGTTTCCTTTTATTCATGGCCCAGAGGATGAAATCAAATACCAGTGCCGTGAACGAGCCCGAGTGGGGTGGGAAGCGATGAAACTCTTTGTTAAATTAACGAGGGTGGATGAAGTCCTGAATGCTTTGCATGTGGTGGCAAGGATGGAGGTTGGTAGGGCATTGAGAGATAGGGCTGAAGAAGGAAGGGCCATACAGCTACTGGCAAGCTTGGAGGGCGACCTTGACTTCGGGTTCCTAAACTGCATTCCAAAAATGAAAGCTGAAGCGGCAAAAGGGAAAGCCAAAGCATCGACCTCCGAGGAGGGAAGGGACTAGGAGGAGGCAACCCAAGGGGATAGTGAGACTGAGTGAGCGGTCTATCGGCAATGAACTAGTTTTTTTGTTTGCTTGAGTTGTGGGCAAATTTTGTATCTTGAAACTTTTCAATTAATTGAATGAAAAAACCTTTACCGATAAAATTTTGTATCTTGCAACTTTTGAAATTTTGTATTTTGAATAACTATATAGTATATATTTATAAAATTATAATCAACCATAATCAATGTACAAATAATTAATGGAACGAATTGAATTTTTTTTTATAGCATTACATAAAAAGATCACGGTATTAAATTTATTTCCATTGTTAACAAATAATTGAAATAACGTAGCGCATATACAAAAAGCATTTGAAATAAATTAATTAATAAAAATGAAATAGAATTATAGAAAGCATTTTTATATCCATAAGACTGTAAGAGGCAAAGTGAAACAAACTAGAATTTGAAAAATTATCATTAATATTTATGCTTTTGAAATTTACAATTTTTTTGTCAGAGACTTGAGTCCCCCAAAAACTTAAAAGCCAAAATGAGTGAGCCACTGGCACTCAGCCTGTTAGGCTTCAAGGACATAGGAAAAAAAAACTACAGGTAGTGGAATTGTTTACAATTTTGCCCTAAGAATCTGGCCCTCCTTCCACGTAGAATTCTTCAGACAGCATAAGCTGAGAGAATTCTTCAAGCCACATGTAGTTTGGAAAGTCATCCAGGAGGAACCATTTCCGGAGGAAGTCCCTGCCAATCCGCGCCCATTTTCTGTGACGCATCAGCTGCTCTGCATTCAAGTTTAGGAGAAACAGTTGCCTGGCCACTGGCAGTGTTTGGTCATGGAGGAGAAGCTTGGATAAATCACTCACCCAAGGGATCCCCACCCCTACTTCTACAAGAACGACAAGAGTAATGTCATCTACAAGGAAGTCTTCCTTAAAAACCTTCCTCAACAACATCAGCATATCCACCTTGTCTCCTCCCAAGTCCAGAAGAGATGCTAAGAAGCGGGATGTAAGGTCCGTGTTAACACGGTACCTATTTTCGTTTCGCAAAAATTCTCTACCCAACACCATCCGCACAGCCTCATTGGTGAATGACCCAACCTCCTTGCAGACTGATTGGAGGGTTAGGTCTTCTAACGGAGCCTAGAAAGGCCCTCTGGTCCTCTGCAGAAATGCTTCTCAAGCGGATGGGAGTGTCCATCTTGAGAAAATAGATTAACAAATTAAACAACCTGAGCAGTGAGCCTATAAACCTAAAATATCGTGAGCTCTGATGATTTATCTACCAAATGGCAAAGGCTAATTGAAGATGAAAGAAGAAAAGATCGTATATAAATTGTTGAAGCTCTTGATTGTAATAATTACTTCTTTAACAGTATTAACTGCTATAATTTTTTTTAAATCTTTCGTATCTCTGTAAATCTTTCCCATAAATGCACGAGTGTGCAAAATTGAAAACAACTATGAACCAGTACCAAATTGGCAAGTATCAAATTGGAAGTCATGGGGACAGAGTGGATTGTCGTAAGTGAATAGATATATATTAAATGAACGAAATTATCGATCATGATTTGTGACATTTGATACGTGTCTATTGAATCCAATTCCATTCCGAGCACTTTCTGGTGAGCTATGTTCTCTTCAGAAAATTGGGCCGAAATAAAACTTCAGCCATTGATATACGATCATTGAACGGTTTAAAATCATTGATAGATTTTAGGTATGTGTCACCCTTTACGTGTCAAAGAGGCCGCACTTATTGATACATCATGCAGAGTCTAGACTTAATGTATTATGTGATGTGATGTACTGATGTGATGTGATGTGCCTTGTCTATTAATGGCAATGAATTTATGAAATCGCCAATGAATTATATATTGTACCATAAATAACAAAATATTCGCCAAAACAAATCAAATAATTTTCAAGTGGTGGATAAAAATCGCCAATACATGTAAATAATTTTCAAGCGGTGGATAAAAATCACCAATACATTTAAATAATTTTTCCTTCAGAGTAAATTTTTCGCTCATACAATTATATATTTGTTCCTTTTAACAATAATTATTCGCCTCCCACAATAAATATTTTCCCATAGAACAAGGTATTATTCGCCAAAAATTTATGGCATTTTCATACCCTAGAAAAAAAATCACCAATACAAAATAATTTTTTCATCATTTAAAAAAAAAAAATCGCCATCGATATGAAAATTTCCCCTCGAAAATAATGTCTGATTCGCCAGGATTTTACACAGTTGCCCGAGGGGGATTTCTTAAAGTTATCCTTGCAAGTAATTATAAAAAAATTAATTAATTGTTGTTTAACCATGCTTTAACTGTGTGTGTGTGTATTGAGGGAGCTCATATTCTCTATCTCTAGTAAGTAAATATCGGTTGAGCAATATGCTCTGGCACTATCATTTATTTGAAGCTTGGACTACCATTCAAGTTGGATTGATGATTAATTTACTAATCATCATTGCCATTAGATCATCAAAGAAGAAGAAATATCAATCAAGTTAGCTTTATATTTCTTGTACTCTTGTCTAAGTTGTTCCCTAATTTAAAAATGTGATTATCTAAAGAAGCTATGAATGCATATAATTGTGGGTGCATGAATGGTTGTCATGGATGGTCCTGAGAGTGTATCTATTGATAATATTGATCGATGACCTATGTAGGCGTTACATTAGTCTCTACCTTTCTAAGGGAGGAAACTAATATTTTTGAGTGATCAATTTTGATATTGAATTTTGTTAAAATCAATGCAAATTCCAAATATCAAAGTTGAAATCTAATGTTTCTCATGTTACTAGATCTTTAATTCTCATGTTAAAAGATCTTTATATGTGTTAAATAAAGGTAGCAATGCCACGGGGAAATCTTGTTATGGCACACAAACATACAAGTGTGTTCTATAGTTAGTCTAGTGATTCCTTGTTCAACTACAACATCAAAAAATGCTTAAATTTTTACATGTTGTCCAACTTGATGAAATTGATGTTGGTGTAATCAAGACATTTATTTTATATTGATGAGAACTTGATGAAATTAATGAGATTTTATATTTTAGAACTCATAATTAATGGGATCAACAACTAATTTAAGTATAACAATCACTAATCCTATTGGCTAAAAGAATAAGCTTGCAAGTTAATATATAAACAAGCTTGAGTAAACTAATCTAGCACACAAATGACTATACATTCGATAAGTCAAATAAGTAAAGGTGTATACAAAACTACAACTCAACTATTTAACAACACCAATACAAAGACTGACACTTTTACCTACTTTCAATTCAATCTATGAAATATTGAACACAATAATTGCAGCCGTGAAATAATAAAATTGAACATGCTTTCAATAGCAATTTAAGTAGCATAAGTGTAACATCAACTATCATTAACCGTATTTTGTGCAGAATGCACTTATTCATAAGTTTGCAAAATGATATTTGGGATTTTAGATAACATAAAAATCCTACCCCCAAAAAACAAGTCTGCATAGCTAGTTTACTTCGAATCAACTAAAAAGGTTAAAAACTGGCATACCTATCTTTAAAAGAATATAGGTAAAGTACATCAAAAGACATCGTATTTTTTTATTATTTTATTTTAAAAGCATTATATTATTATATATTTTAATTAATATTAAATCATTATTATATTATGATATTGTAATTAATATTATTATTAAGATATTATTATGTTATTAAGTTTTAATACATTCTTATCATTATATTTTCATTAAAAAATTTAGAAAAGAAAAAACTTTTTAGTACAAAATTATTATTATTATATTTCTATTAAACTCTTTGACAAAAAAAAAATCTATTAAGACTACATTATTATTATATTGGTGTACAAAAAAACTCTAAAGGCAAAAATTGAAGTGGGAAGATGACATCCAACAAGGAAGTCAAATTTAATGCTTCTAGTTTTTGTTTACAAAGGTCTTTGCATCCATTATCTGAGTGTAATACACCTTTGGCATAAAAATAAAAGTATCACAAAAAATGAGCTCTAAAGTCTATCCCAAAATTAGACTAATTTAATTTGTTCTAAAAATAAAAAAGGCCAAAATAGCTAGTCTGAAAGCTCCTTGAATCTACTCATCAACTACTAAAAATCACCTTTGAATCTTTGGCAAGCTTGTGAAATGCAAGTTGTTATCTCCAAACTCTCACCAATACTTACATTTGAAAACTCCTTACGGAATATCTAGTTGCTTGAGAACTCTCTCAAAGGGAAGTTTTAGGGGTCAAGGCTAAATATTGATTCTTTTCGGATTTAGCCCAAAAGAAAATAGAACCACTGAGGTCATGGAAACCCTGTAAGGGGAAAAACCACAGTGGGAAACCTTACCCACAATCAGATGATACTACTGCAGATAGTATGTGTGTACAAATGGGGTTTGCACATGCAGAAAGGCCAATTGCCTAGAGCTCACTGCTCAATCATAAAATGAGAGTCACATTGACTACAATTGGATGGTTAAATCCAATGATAATGTACTGCTCAAAATAACATCTTCATATGCTAGATTCAGTACTAGTTAAGCTCTGATTGTCTTCTTCATACCTTCCTTGAATCTTCAAATGATGTATGTGTGTATAGCTCTGCTTATATTCGCATATACCTTGTTACATTCCCTTTCACCTTCACACATAATCTCACAAATGAGATCTTACATATATACCAAAACCTAAGACCAAATGTGTAGGTCAGCTTGCTAAGAATATTATAAATGAATCAATATGTGATACATCATGTCGGCTCAATGCATTTACAATAATAATCAATCATCTTCATATCGTGTCGTGTTGATCTGGAATAGATAATGCTTGCTGGTCCATAACCTAGACCTATTTGTCGGTAATATAAAATATGCAAACTCGATTAGACCAATAACCAAACCACCAAAACCAAGTGTACAAACAATTTCTTCGACATAACCAAGTAATCTCCAGATGATAACAGATCATCCTCAGTGCCAGTGAACAATATAACCTGTCGGTGAACCAAATACTGGTGATTGTGCATATATCACTGAACATGTCGGTGAACATAACCAAAGATCTTCACAAGTGTTGACATCAATGACAAAACCAATGCAACACATCCATAATACCAACAATCTCCCCCTTTGGCATTGATGGCAACACAAGATGAAAAAACCATCTAAGTGCCAAAGCAGAAATGCCAAAAACCAAAAACCAAAAACCAACAATCTCCCAAAGAGATCATTAACCAGAAATCAAAATACAGATACAGAGAGTAACAATCTCTCCCCCAATGAATAATCTCTCCCAAAAAGATAATGTGTTTTTCCATAGATATCTCTCCCCCTTTGACATCAAATGCAAAAGCAATACAAAGCTAAATACAATCAGTTCATAGAACTTATTACAAAATACCAATTGTTATAACCAAATTTATCCAATCTTCTCCCCCTGAGAAGTAGCTCTCCTTCATCAAAGCCAGAAAAAGATTTCTCTTTTATTTCTGTCGGTCTGATGCCATGCTTCAACTGTCTAAGTTTCTACCGGTGAGGGTATAACTCCAAGTTGCTCTCTTAGACATTCAAAAGTTTCCTTAGGCAAAGGCTTAGTAAAGATATCTGCAATCTGCTATTTAGTATTCACATAAACCAATTTCACTTCTTTTGCTTCAACATTTTCTTTCAAAAAGTTGAATTTGATAGAAACATGTTTAGTTTTAGAGTGAAATACCGGATTCTTTGATATATCAATTGTTTCCATATTATCATAGTAAATGATTACAGGTTCTTCGCATTTTACCTTTACGTCCTTCAACATTTGCTTAATCCATAATACATGTGTACAGTTAGTTGCTGCTGCACCATATTCTGATTTTGCTATTGATAGTGATGTACAACTTTGTTTCTTGCTCAACCATGAAATTAGTCTGCTACCAAGAAAAAATGCTCCGTCGGTGGCGTTTTTTCTGTCATCTACATCTCTTGCCCAATTTGCATCTGTGTATGCACATAAATCAAAATTTTCATCTTTAGAATACCATAAAGCAAGATTTGTTGTACCTTGTAGATACCGGAAAATCCTTTTCACTGTTGATTCATGATTTTCCTTAGGATTACTCTAAAATCTTGAAACAATACATACTGCATTCATAATATCAGGTCTTGTTTGTGTCAAATACAATAAACCTCCAATCGTAGATTTATATCTTGTCATATTAACAAGTCTTGATTCATCCTTCAATGGTAGTTTATCAGTTGTAGTCATAGGAGTACTTACCGGTTTAAAGTTTTCCATACCAAATTTCTTTAGCAGTTCTTTCAAGTACTTAGATTGATTTATGAATATACCTTTATCAGTCTGTGAAATCTGTAATCCTAAAAAGAATTTTATCTCCCCAATCATGGACATTTCAAATTCTTCCCGCATCTTATTAGAAAAGTCTTTACACAATCCTTCTTCTCCTCCAAAAATGATATCATCAACAAAAAATTCAATAACCAAGATGTCATCATTAGTCACTTTGAAATATAAGTCGTTGTCAGCATTACCTTTAGTGTAACCAAGCTTCAAAAGATATTTGTCCAATCTAGCATACCAAGCTCTAGGAGCTTACTTCAATCCATATAAAGCTTCCCTTAACCTGCAAACCATATCTTTGTCATTTGTCAAAGAAAATCCATCAAGTTGTTCAATGTAAACTTCCTCTTCAAGATCACCATTTAGAAATGCACATTTAACATCCATTTGATATACTTTATAATTCTTGTATGCTGCAAATGCTAGAAATAGTCTGACTGCCTCAATTCTAGCTACCAGTGCAAAAGTTTCATTGTAATCAATTCATTTTTTCTGTGAATATCCCTTACACACTAATTTTGCTTTGTTTCTTATTACCTTACCATCTTCATTAAGTTTATTTCTGAATACCCATTTAGTTCCAATTACATTTTTGTTTTTAGGTCGCGGAACCAATGTCCATGTGTTATTCTTTTCAATTTGTTCTAATTCATCTTCCATAGCTTTAATCCAATGTTTATCTTCACATGCCTCATTAATAGCTGTTGGTTCAATTTGAGAAATTAGACATACCTCTTCATTTGTCAATCTTCCTCTAGTCATAACACATTGATACTTATTCCCAATTATCTGACTTTCAGAGTGATTCAATCTTACATACCTGGGTGTATTCACTTGTTGTTGTTCTTCAATCACTGTGGAATTCTCAGATGATGCCGGTGTGACTGGATCAACATTCTGTACTGGTGTACTCATTATAGGTTCATTTGTGATTATCTCAACTGCCTGTTCAGAGTCCATAGACCTTGAATTACCTCTAAACTGTTCATCAATCTTCACATTTGCACTCTCAATGATTTTCTGCAATCTCTTGTTAAAACAACTATATGCCTTGCTCTTAGATGAATAACCAAGAAATATTCCTTCATCACTTCTAGGATCAAATTTGTCAATATAATCATCTCTCCTAATATAACATTTGCTTCCAAATATTCTGAAATATTTAAGAGTAGGAGTATTACCAAACCATAGTTCATGAGGGGTCTTACCAGTTTCACCTTTGATGTGAACTCTATTGAATGTGTAAATAGTTGTATTCACTGCTTCTCTCCAATACACATGAGGTGGGTTTTCTTTTGATATCATGCTTCTAGTTGCATCCAAAATAGTTTTGTTCTTCATTTCCACAACTCCATTTTGCTGGGGTGTCTGAGGTGTTGATAATTGTCTTCTGATTCCATTCACTTCACAGAATGTATTAAATTCGTTAGATGTGAATTCACCTCCTTGATCTGATCTCAAACATTTGATTTTCTTACCAGTTTCATTCTCTACCATGACCTTGAATAGTTTGAATTTCTCAAAAGCTTCTAATTTCTCCCTGTGAAAAGTAACCCAGCACATTCTAGAATAATCATCAATGATTAGCATAAAATATCTATCTCCTTGTAAACTTTTAGTTCTTGCTAGACCACATAAATCAGTATGAATTAAGTCAAGAACATTATTAGATTTTTCTGGAATACTCTTAAAAGTTGCTCTAACTTGTTTTCCAAATTGACATTCCTTACATACCAGATTGTGAGGTTTAACAATCTTAGGTAAATCCCTTACTGCCTTAGTTGTACTGATTTTTACAATGCAATCAAAATTTACATGACAAAGTCTTTTATGCCATAACCAACTTTCATCAATATGTGCAATCAAGCATGTCTTCTCATTGTTATTCAAATGAAAGATATTACCTCTAGTTTGATTACCAGTTGCAATTTCCAAACCAGTTTTGTTCGTGATTTTTCATTTACCATTCTTGAATTGTAACTGAAATCCTTTTTCAACTAATTGACCAGCACAAAAGATTATGCTTCAAACCTTCAACATAATAGACGTTGTCAGTATTGTGCTTACCATCAAATGATATAGTGCCTTTTCCTCTGATCAAACAAGCTTTATCATCCCCAAATCTTACTAGACCTCCATTGTATTCCTAAAAAGTTAAGAATTTACTTTTATCACTAGTCATATGATGTGAACATCCGGAATGAATGATCCATTCATCCTTTTCTTCAATTTTAGCTGCCAAGGCCTACTCTACCGGTTGAATAGTAGGTGTTGGTTGATCTTCTGTTATTGCAACAAAAGCCCATCCATTGTCTATCGGTTCCTCATCAGAATCATCAGTTTATCCTTCATCAGCATAGTAACATGATTTGTCTATATTCTTCTTAAATCTGTATCTCTGATATTCAGGGTTAGGCTTACATGTTCTTTTAGCTTCTTCTTTCAATCTTACATGTCTATCAGGACACCTAGATGCCATATGACCAGTTTTATTGCAATTAAAACATTTAAATGGTGCTTTACCTTCATACTTACTTCCAACTGGACCTTTAGGAATTTTCCTTGCAAATAGTGCTTCAAGCTCTTCAAGTTCTTCATTCTCTCTTCTAATTTCTTCAAGTTCTCTAGCATAGAGTGCTTTCCAATCAAATTTTTTAGATGATGATGAAGATGTTGTAGATGATGAAGCTTTGAAAGCCAAATCTGTCTTAATTTTAGCAATAGGACCAAATTCCTCAAGTTCAAACGCTGAAAGTTTTCCAACCAAAGTATCTCTAGATATTGATGTATTAGACATTGTTCTCAATTCATTAATAGCAGTTACTTTCATATTGTATCCCAGTGGCAATGCTCTTAAAACTTTAGAAACAATTTCATCTTCACTTAAGGATCCTCCACAACATTGTATACCCAAAACAATTTCATTAACTCTTTCCATAAAAGCAGAAATCCTTTCATCTTCTTCCATTTTCAGATTTTCATACCTGACCCGAAAGCATTCCAGTTTTGCAATTTTGACAGTGGTATTACCTTCATTCAATGTGTCCCAAATAGCTTTAGCAGTAGATCGGTCTGATAATCTCATGATTTGTTGATCTGATAATGCGCTCAAAAGTGCTTCTCTTGCTTTGCAATCATTCTCCTGATCTTTAGCCAAGGTTGGTGGATTAGGTTGACTCTCTGTAGGACCAACATAGCCATTCTTTGTAACATCCCATATGTCTTTTCCAATGCAATTCAAATGTGTCTCCATTCTGATCTTCCATATACCATAGTTAGTTCCATCAAGCTTCAGACTGTCCTTCCTGAAATAGTTAGTTGCCACAAAATCTCCTCAAGTTGTTAAACTTCTGCAAAAAAGGACTTGGCTCTGATACCAATTGTTAGGACCCGGAGGCAACTGAGAGGGGGGGGGGAGTGAATCAGTTGTCTATTAATTTCAACCCAAATATAACTTAACCAAACTTAATGCATAATACCGGTAAACCAAACTTAATGCCGGTAGACAGTTTAAGAATTAATAATAGTACCGGTAAACTTTAATGCATGAAACAGAAAGACAAATAACATCCACAACACATAACACAGATATTTGTACGTGGAAACCCTATAAGGGGAAAAACCACGGTGAGAAACCTTACCCACAATCAGATGAGACTACTGCAGATAGTATGTGTGTACAAATGGGGTCTGCACATGTAGAAAGGCCAACTGCCTAGAGCTCACTGCTCAATCACAAAATGAGAGTCACACTGACCACAATTGGATGGTTAAATCCAATTATAATATATTGCTCAAAATAGCATCTTCATATGCTAGATTCAGTGCCGGTTAAGCTCTGATTGTCTTCTTCATACCTTCCTTGAATCTTCAAATGATGTCTGTGTGTATAGCTCTGCTTATATTTGCATATATCTTATTACATTCCCTTTCACCTTCACACATAATCTCACAAATGAGATCTTACATATATACCAAAACCTAAGACCAAATGTGTAGGTCGGCTCACTAAGAATATTACAATTAAATCAATTACAAATGAATTAGTATGCGATACATCATATCGGCTCAATGCATTTACAATAATAACCAACCATCTTCATAACGTGTCATGTTGATCTAGAATAGATTACGCTTGCTGGTCCATAACCTAGACCTATTTGCTGGTAACAACAAATATGCAAACTTGATTAGACCAATAAACAAATTGCCAAAACCAAGTGTCCAAACAATGTCTTCGACATAACCAAGTAATCTCCAGATGATAATAGATCATCCTCAGTGTCGGTGAACCAGATACCGATGACTATGCATAAGTCACTGAACATGCCGGTGAATATAACCAAAGATCTTCACACGTGTTGACATCAATGACAAAACCAATGCAACACATCCATAATACCAGCACTTGTGTGGCTGTAATTTTTGAGCTTGTCCTTGGAATATAGGGAGGAGATCCTAAAAGGTATTGCTACTTTGATTAGCCAGCTTATTGCATTTGATCAAGTTACCATTTCTAGAAGATGACTATTGTTTGCCAAATTTTGGCTTTGTAGACATGGGAAAGGTACTTCCCTGTTCTATTACCTTGTCTTCCAAATTGAGGGTT
The DNA here is from genome assembly GCF_030272615.1 of Cryptomeria japonica. Lineage (NCBI taxonomy): Eukaryota > Viridiplantae > Streptophyta > Pinopsida > Cupressales > Cupressaceae > Cryptomeria > Cryptomeria japonica. The sequence goes on from NC_081409.1 coordinate 208,435,523, forward strand.
TGGGTACAAAATATTGTTTATGAGGGCCCCTCAGTCATGTGCCAAAATTTGTATATGGTTGGCTACTCCTCCCTGGGTTACTAGGTCAACTAGAAAATCAAGAAAAAATAGGAAAGGCCACATGGAGTGCAATCACTACCAATGTGAGGTGGTGCTTGTTCTAGATATTGGTGTTGCAATGGTTGAATCTGGCATGCAAGTTTCAAAGTTGGATGATATAGATTAGACTATTGTCATTAAGGGTATATGTGAGAATAGTCATTATATTGATACTACCATACAAAAATACTTAAAATAAAAAAATTCAACATTTTAATAGAAATAAAATTCAACATTTCAAATTATTGAAATAGATGTTAATAGAAATAAATATTAATTATATTGATATTATGTATATTTAAATCATTATTACTTGGAGATGGTAAATAAAGAATGGAAGGGTTATGCCATTATTTTTAAAAAAATGGTACATTGATAAAACTCCAATGCCTATACACATCTTAATTCTTACTGTTGTTTCTATTTGTACATTTGATAATAAATTTTTCTACTACAAGAAAACTATTATATATTTTAATGCGAAAAATAGTAATTACAAATCTACTAGTACATTTCTTTAATTCTTTTTGCTTTTGTGAGCCACATATCAGCCATCTAAAGTCTCCTAATGTCAAGAGCATAGTTGAACTACTCGCCAAAAGCAAAAACTTGTCAAGATGTAAAAAAAAAAAATTGGTGAAAACTCAGCAACTTAAAAAATTGCTTAAATTTAATAGAAATGCATTTTTTTTGCAAAATTCAATGTAGAGATGCACCCAATGAGTCAATAAATGAGTACAGAAAAGAATCAAGTTGAATCTAAATATATTTGATTGATTTAAATGCAAATTGGGTACAAAATGGCATCCTCTTATGGAATGTTGATGGTTGATGTAGTGCCCCTCCTCGACTAGACTCTTATTTCATGCTTGATAGACATATTTAGACCTATTTAGATTCTTGATGATGATGCAATGGATTATGAATAGGTTGTGACATGTGTTTCAATTGCTTTATGGTTATGTGGACTTATGCTACTTTGATGATTTATATAGATGAAGGTACTGTCGTTGTTGATTTCATGATTGGATATATGTATGTGATTTGATGGACTTCATATGTATTCATGTAATGAGTGTTTTACATGTCCTATTTTGTTGATGGACTTCATATGTATTCATGTAATGAGTTTTTTACATGTCCTATTTTGTTGATGGATTACTTGGATCACACATTGGATGATATTATGGATGATTTATGTTGATTTAGTATCTGATATTATTATTGATATTCTAACCCTATTTCATGGACTTAATTGATGAGATGTTGTATGATGTGTTGACCATTGCTTGACACTAATACATTTGGGGTCAAATTCTGACGGAGGTTTCCGACGGACAAGGAGCATTGTGTGAAAATTTGATTTTTTTTAATAAAAATGCCCGTGTTCGTCGGAATTCCGACGACCTCGGGAATTTTATTTAAAAAAAAAAAACACAATGCATTTTCATTTTGAAAGCAAACCGAAGCAAGCAGCGACCGTCTTGCCTCCCTGCCCCCCCCCCATTGGAGCGATCTCTGCACAAGCAAGGTAAGGTTTTTTTTGCAATCAAAGGAACTCTTTGTTTTTCAATGAAGGGCAACTAATTTTTTTTCGCAATCAAGGGCAACTAGTTTTTTTTTGCGAATTAATCCATTTTGTGCATACCCTGCAATCTTAAAATTCCATGAAATGACATCTCTTTGAGGTATTCCGTCATACAGTTCACATGTCGTGTGTATGCTACCCCATTTTGCGATTTTTGTTATTGGAGCATTTGCAACTAATTTCTGACAAAAAACTCCCTTCGATTATGCTTTGATGGATGTCTATACCTTGTTCCAAAGCTCCTATTTTGGCACACGCAGGGAGGATGCTGGCAAACGTTGCATTGAGATAAGCATGACTGTATTTCTTGAGGATTTGAACTCAAAGCATTGGCACTATCACTTATGGCTATATTAGCTTTTTAAGACACTTTCATAGTGCACTTCACCCGTCCTAATAATGGACTATCATGAGATTCTTAAGAAAGGAAATACTCCAAACATTCATGCCCTCTATGTTGTCATTGTGGTTTTCAATCATTGCGACTACATGCTTTTCGACCAAGTAGTGTTCTTTTTTCATTGTTCTACTGTGCTTCTCAAGCTGCACCAACATAGTTTTATTTAATGGCTTTGTTTTGATAGTGATTTCTCCATGGCTTCCACTGTCTTTTTATTGGCACATTCAATGCATTGTCATCTATCACTACTATTTATTGTCCTTTTTACCTTTATTGAGGTTGTTCTCATACATGTCATTCACTTTGTCTATGAGTATATCTCAACCTATTCACTGTTGTAAGTAGAAATAAAAGATTAGTCTCATCTCTTTTACCATTTTAGACCTTCATAGTAATCTTTGCAATATATCATTTCCTTCCAATAATATGGAATAATGATTTTCTTTTTATGGAATGTGATGAAGGCTTGAGTGTGTCTTCTTGAACTCACTTATTATCAGCTCCTCTATGATTACCTTAGATCTTTGTGGCTAAGAATTGTTCTTGATGAACTTATGCTCTTTATTGATTTCTTTTACTACCATTATATTATCCTAAAAAAGGCTTGTTCAATGCTCCCTTAGCATGCATGTGCTCTCTTTGTATTGATCTAGGGCTACTCATTAATGTATCTATGGATTTCCCTTATTCACTATGTTGTGACAGTCATTTGCAGATTTGGGACTATCATCTTTCATAATTTGATGTCTTTAAGATGTGGGTACATTGCATGACAAGAAAAGCTCAAGCATTTGTGAAGTTCAAAGAGTTTAAACCCCTTGTTGAATGGTCATCCAGTTGTTCTCTAAAAGCAAAATGCTCAAGTAAATGAGAAATTCACTCAAAATGGTTTATCCACAACTAAAAGAAAACAACTAACCACTACATATATGCATCAACAAAACAGTGTTGTATAGAGACCTAATCATGCCTTCATGGATATGTAGATCAAGTTCCTACATTTTGGACAAAAGCAATTCACACAATAATATATTTGTTGAACACACCCACCACAAAGATTTGGTTATGCAATAATATATTTGTTGTTAACTTTATCGTGGAGGATTTGGTTATGCTTGTTACAATCAAGGTTTGACCAAACTAATTCTTAAATATACAAATGAAGAGTGTGGTTGGTTGGTGACTAATTACTCTTTTTAACACCATTTACAAGATCATATCTAAATCAAGTGTCTCAAGAATTAAGCTACTACTAAGAAGATAGTTTGCCTAAAGTAAATGGGTTTCTTGGGTGGCTATTTATTGTAGATAACTTAGTTCCTTCATGAGAATCAATCAATTTGGAACATGTATAACTCACATTTGTGACATGTCACTAATGCAATTCCTTAGTACTTGTTTGAGTACTATCTCCTCTATTGTTTTCTATCCACTTTTGTGTCCTTCTTAGAACAAATAATAGATTAATGAGAAGGTGGAAAAGGTGGATTCACCTAAGAGGGAGTGGATTTTCCCAATAATATGTTAGATTCTCCCAAGGATGGATGGACTATACACTTGAAAGGTAGATTATTAAGGATGATGACAAGGTGAATTTTCCTTAGAATGATAGGGTTGATTTTCCTAAGAACAAGTAGATTCATGTAAACTAGAGGATACAAATTTGGACAAAATAATGGAAGGAGACTAAAACTAGATAGATTCACCTAAATGGGAGTGTAGTCATCTAAGGATAGGAAAAATTCACCATTTGCGTAAGAAAGATGGATAAGATAAATGATTTATATGAAATAGATTCACCTAAGAGAAAGTAGATTCACATAAGGATCGGTGGATTTTCCTAAAGATGAAGGGATAAGACTTAACAAAAAGAGGACTTAGGATGATGACAAGGAGGATTCATTTAAGGATATGGCATATTCACCTAAGGGATAGTGTATTCTCCCAAGAATATGGAAAAATTATTGATTGGTGGAATGACATACTAGATCAAGGAATGATACAAGGGTAGATTCACCTAAATATAGGGTAAATTCAGCTAAAAGGGTACCCATGAGATTGTGGTACTGAGTACCTATCTATGGATGGTGTATTTGGATACAAGTATGATGAAACCATGCTTGTGTATGATGAAACAAAGTCTAGATCTCTATTATAGGTCCAACATAATCTCTATTATTTGAGACACCATTTTATTAGAATATCCAATTAGGGTAATTTATGGGTTTAATTATGGATCATGTTGTCTATTTCCATGCACTATTGAACTTATTTGGATGTCTTGTGATTATTTTAATTTTGAAGTTATAAATAAATTATGTTTGTACCTTAGAAAGGGTAACTCCAATTGATGTTTGGGTTGTTTATTTGAAAACTTATGGTGATTATTGCCCTATGTTATGTAATGGAGTTATTTTTACACTAAGTAATTAACTAGAAAAATGAATTTGTATTGTTGTACAAGTATGATGAAACCATGCTTGTGTGTTTACATGTTTGTGCATCCTATTGAGAACCAACCTCGTTGTTGAGGAACTCAATAAATGTGGTGTTAAGTACAAGAATGGAAAACTCAAGAAGCTATGGTGACATATTGTGGCATTAGTAGGGATTATCTCTATTGACCACACCTTTCAAAGATAGTATCCCCTAATTCTCCTCATAGAATGGACCATTGGATGGCTCATAGTGGTATCATATCCTACACTTATCTTGATGGCATTGCCGATAGTTGGTATGTGGTTCTTGGTATGGGTTTCCTCTTACCCTATTATCTTATTTATATCTTTGTTCCAACATGTGGAGATTGATTTTTGTCATGCTATGATGATTTTCATGTTTGCATGTGTTTTGACATTATGCAAATAGATATGATGTCACACCATACTTATGTTTTGATATAGTGTAGGTGATGGTTACATGTTGTTGATGGTAGCGATTTGGGTTCAAAGACACAATTCCACACACACACACAAATATTTGAAGATGCATTTTATATTATTCCTTCTTAGTGGCGATTAGTGTTGGAAGATTTGCACACATGTAGAGAGGAACTCATGTTAGATACAATAGGTTGTGTTTGATAACATATGAATGTGCCTCATGATGTATACATATAGCTTCGGTGTGTGACATGCATGCACATTTTTCCATAAGACACATTGCTATGTGGCATGTGCCCTATGCATGTCTTCTTTGTGAGGCACATTGCTATGTGCAATGTGGCCCTAGGTGTGTCTTCTCTATAAGGTGTATTGCCATGATATGTTAGGATTTGTAGTGTGCAGGCCACAAATGCATGCATGAGGGACTATTATTATAGTCATGTTTTTTGGGCATGTAGCCTAGGCATGTCTTCTCCATTAGGTACATGGCCATGCCATGTGGGAGTTTTTGTGTTCATGCCACAAATGCACACATGAGGGACTATTATTGGAGTCATGATGAATCTTCACTATATTTAGCCATAATTTCTAGTCGTATAGTTATGTAATGTGCACTTTTAAGGATTGTGAAGTTTCCTTAAATTATTGATGATCTCTCATCTTTGTTGCATGGGCCAACTATTTTATTTTATCTTGTTTGAATTAGTTTAATCACTATTGCGAGTTTTCTCTATTGTGTAGTTATTGTGGCTATGTTTGATTTGCTATTGGAATTGAACACATTTATTTGACTTATTATTGGTACTATTTTTTCTTTCTTTCAATATTTATGATCTTTGGTAGTTTAGTGAAACTCTTGCTATTTTTAAATGTTGCCTTCTTTGTTGTGATGTGATTCCTCACCAAGATTGACGTAGATAACCTTGGATGAGTGTATATAAGGAATCAAACATTGGGAAAATTTGAGGATAGGGGTAAGTGTTTGTTGTATGGGTAGCTACGATCCACTTGTACATTCTTAGTGATTATTGGCGGCTATGTCTTGGGGGCTAATCCCATTAAACAAACAAGGGGGAAGTCATACATAATCGTATTTATCCTCCCTAGTTTTGTGTGGATTCAAGACCATCATTTCATATGGTTCTTGGTTACTTTGTGAGACCATGGCATCCTCTTGGACCAATATGTGAGCCTTGTATTGTTATCCCTGCAATGTGGATGAATAAGTGTATGTTAAAATAAATGCTTTGCATGCCATATAGTTGCATATGAGTTGTTCACATCATCAGATCATGATTTAGAATATGTGAATTCTTTTATCCATGTGAAGTCGAATGATTGATTATGAAAATGTGTTATACATTGAAGCATAATCTGTAAGACGTTCTCTTCAAGAAAAAATATTTATGCTTTCATAGTGAAATGTTGACGAAATGGGGTCCTAGTCTCGGAAAGTAAACTACAAACTTATACATTCACCATTTCAAAACATTTTATTGGGGAATAGTCAATTTGGTTCAATTTAATTCCTCTAGGAGAGACCAGCAATATGATTAATTGTTCCATTTTTATGTGATTGGATATGATTAGATATAATTTCATTGAAGATGCAAGAACTAAGTAAAATTATGCAAAATTGACAAGATTAAGCATAAACAGGCAAATAATAAAGCAAAAAGCTAACATAGAGGTACATATTTGGAAATAAGACTCTAAAATGAACCTAATCAGTTACCTATAGGGAAAATGAGGTTAGAGATAATCTACCTATATGGAAAGTGGTTAAACTCTACCTCTAAGTGGCTCATCTTGAGCATTGTCGGTATATGGGCATTGATGGCATATTATATCTGGTTCTATCATTTTTGTGGGTCGAAATTAACAAGGCAAAATAGTATTAGTGGGATCATGATCTCATCAAAATGGTTTTGGCTTTGCATTTATGATAGCACATTGATCACACCTTAAAAAAGGTTCCAATCTCATACATAGCATCCCAAAGTAAGGTCAATAATGATGTAACTTAATACTTAAACTAGAGTTCTGGGTAGTCATATACCGATCATTTCCAGGATTGATGCTTAAACTGGAGTTCTGGGTAGTCATATACTCATGGCATAGGGTAGGGGTGACCTGCAAACAATGCTAGTTCTAGATGCCTGTTTGCTTGGTGTATAACTTGTCAAAATTAGATCGATTGGCTACAGGTCTGCCATAAAGTTTCCAACTTATCACCAGTGACAATACAAGAACCAAGGCTTAGAATACTCAAAAATGTCTCTCAGAAAGTCTGCAACAGGCAAACTTTTAGTAAGAATTTGCAAACACAATGCTCAGAAATTCACACAATCAGCTACATTAAATATGTTCTCTATTAAGTTCAATGTTTTAAGATGAAAAAGAAGAGTTAAATGGTTTTGGTTCAATTTGCAATTTTTGTGAAACTTTTGCACTAAAGTTTCCATGGCCTGATTTTTTTGCCTGTGAAGAAAGACCATGTCAGATAATATCAGCGAAGAACAAAATAAGGAGACAATTGCTAGATTATGGTCTAACTTGAAAAGAAAAGGTGATGGGAAATGTTATTGTCCCTGCAAAATTTGTAAGGGCTTAAATACTAGAAGACTTCTAATCAAAATAGCTAAGAAACATTGTAGGTAGCATGGTCACATTGAAGGGGGACATGATTATCATCCACTGGTAAGTTGTTCATTATATCGTTTTAACAATTTATATACATAAGAAATCACTTGATAATGAGATCATGATCATGGTTTATTTATGTTGATCATTTTTATATAGGTCAAGCACCCCAGGGCACATGATATGGACCAACACAACCCAAAGAATATGGTTTTCAAAGTGGAGGAACATGGAGGTGTGAATATCAAAGCTGAAGATAATGATCCCATGGAAGATGACGATCATGCACTAGAAAACACAATTGAAGATGATGGTACAAATACATTGATCCATGACACATTTAGCACTGGCATAGCTGATCATGATGATCAGGATGATCTTGATGTTCATGATTTACCTCTTCTTGAGAAGGCATAGCTGATAATGTTGGCAATGATTGTTCCAGGTATTTTATCATTTAATAGTCATGTACATTTAATTATAAATATTGCAGTAAAATGGTCATAATAATTATGTAATGTTTTTGTTCATTCCACTAGGCAAGTACCAAGTTAAAGATATGAATGTATATATTGAGCCTCTTATCAACGAGTTGCTGGAGTTATGGAATGGTGTGACCATGTATGACATCTCTAGACCAATAGGACAAAGACAATTTCAATTCCATGCAATGCTTGTATGGACAATACATGATGCCCCAGGGCTAACACATTATTGTGGTACGTTATAGTGTTCAAGTTGCGCATGATAATTATAATTATAAAAATTAACAGATTTAATAGAATTATACATTATCTTGTAGGTCTTCAAACAAAGGGAAAATTTGCATGTCCAGTTTGTGGTCCAAAGATGAAATCTCGTCATTCAAAATTTTTAGGAAAGCAGGTGTTTGATGAGTATAGGCACTTCCTTCACAAAAATCATAAGTACCGGAATACTGAAAAACATCTTTTCAATGGGAAAGAAGAGACTACATCAAAGCCACGAAGAATGACTCCTCACTTATGGAAGTTGGAATATAATAGAATTAATCGTCAAGGTAATGTCATTCCATCTAATGGTTTATGTTTGGAATTTGAATTTTTCTATCGTGTTTTGTTTACTGATGATGTAATTGATGATACTGAAGGTGGTCAAGGCATGGATGACCACCTTCGAAAGGGACTAAAAAGTTATCCCAAACAATTCAGTAGGTTGCCTTACTACGAGCAGCTACAAATTATGCATTTGTTTGATACAATGCATATTGGAAAGAATATAACAGAGACATTATGGAAAATATTGGATGGAAGGCGTGACAAAGAAAAAATTGTCAAAATTTGTACTGACATTGTGGAATCCAATCATGCAATGAAAAATGTCATTCAATCAAATAGCAATGGAGATCAGATTAATATAAGTGCCCTTCCTTGGTTATTAACGGAGCAACAAAGCAATTCTATAAAAGAAGTCATACGAAAAATTCGATTTCCCACAGGATTTGCTGCGAACATAAACAATCTCATATCAAAGAAGAGTGAATTTGGGCCAGGGATGAAAATGCATGATTGGCATACCTTCATTAAGGTAATTCACGTTCTTCTGTATTTACTATATATTTGTATATTGCGCATGTATTTTTCATTGTATTATGTTAGAAAACAATGAAAAGATCATTTTATAATTGTTGCAGTACGTTCTACCTCTATCTCTCCTAGACCACTTCGACAATAATATCAAGCAAGTCATATATGATCTTGGAAAATACATGAGGTAAGTAGTGATGTTTGTTCAATTTGTTGTATAGATATTATGTTTGCCATTTGTTTTACTTGTTATGCAATATATTGTATATTATTTTGTAAAGTCTTGTTTATATATTTTTGTGTCTTCAATCTCTTTTAGGTGGTTGTCATCTAAAGAAATCCACAAGGAAGATATAAAATATTGGAAGAGAAAAATCCCTCATCTAATGTGTGAAATGCAAAAGTGTCTACCTTCAACTTTTTTCAATGCACAAGAACACTACCTCATACACCAAGTTGAGGAGATCGAATTGTGTGGACCTGTACACACTAGGTCAATGTGGATGATTGAGAGGCACTTGAAATTTTTGAAGGCTTTGGTTCGACAAAGAGAACATCCTAGGGGTTCTATGGTTGAGGGATATATGGTATACCAAACTATGGTGTACATTACTGAATATCTTCCTAAGTTTGCAGCAAAAATCCACGTAGATCGCATTTGGGATCCCAACCCCATTAATAAATTCGAAGGGGAGCACTTGATGGAGAAAGGTAGATTGAAGAAAGTGAGAGGTAATTATAAGATTTTATTGTAGTAAATTAATTCTTCATCTTCTAAATAAATCAGTTGTAAGTGGTCTATTAATTATTTGTACAGTTGGTCGGGAGTGGGATGCGCTACATTTGTATATTGCAAACAATCTTGATTGGATGACGGTGTGGATTGAATGATGTCAACATTCTCGTCACACATTAACATGGGATGGTGTCTCTTCATTGGTTAAAGAAGCTCATCGTAATGGAGATTCCAATGTTACACAAAGGGAAATTGATTTAGCATATGGTTTAAGAGATCAATAGGTACATATAATTTTATTAATCACCCGTATGTTTATCAACTCATGGTGCAATAATTTTAATATGTTAGACATATTGCAGGTCAAACACCACAAGGCTATGTGCTACAATGGTCATAAATTTCGCATCAAACAGTTGGATGACACGAAGAAAACTTGTGATTCTGGGATAACTGCAGTCTTTGAGGTGACCAATATTTCATCTAGAAACGACATACATCCTCAAGAGTCTCAAAATCGATACTATGGCATTTTGGATGATATACTTGAGTGTGAATTTAATTCCTTCAAATTAGTTATGTTCGTCGTCAAATGGTATATAGGCTACAATTGAATAAAAATTATCCTGATAGAACTATTATCGAACATGATAATGGATTTACAATGGTTAATACAAGGTCGTTTGAACGAGTTGGGGATGAGCCCTATGTTCTTCCAAGTCAACGTGAGCAGGTATTTTACTCGGAGGTTCCACATAAACCAGGTTGGTCATTTGTTGTTAGACATGATCCAAGAGGAAGGCCGATAATGTATAATGCGATGGAAGAAGAAGATACCGAAGAAGTAGAAGATGATATAGATGATGATCACGATCGACAGTTAGTCGATGATGTTCCTGACGGAAATATACACGAAGAAGAAGCTGATGATGATGATGTTGTTGCTGATGGTGATGGTGATGGTGATGGTGATGGTGATGGTGATGGTGATGGTGATGGTGATGATGATGACGATGACGAACATGATGAGGACGATGACGACGACGATGACGATGACGACGACGATGATGATGATGATGATGATGATGATGATGAGTTGGATGAAGAAGAAGATCAATAACATGAATGAAATGTATGAGATGCGATTATTATATTATCTATTTAATATTGATATCTTGATAGAAATTGATTTGACTTATATGGTTACATAAATAATTCATATGTTTTGAATTCTAATGCCATTACTTAATTAATTCATGATGCACCTCTAGCTATGTGATAGATGGTGATTTAAAATACATATGTGATGTATAACATGCTTATGATGATACATGTGACATTTTTTGAACTTTGTGTTTATTTATGGAATGTGGACTACTTATTAGCTATGTGATGGATGGTGATTTATGATACATATGTGATGGATTACATGTTTATGATGATACATATGTGATTCTTATGATGCTCAATTACATATATGATGATACATATGTGATGCTTATGATGCTTATGATACTGCAATATTTATTGTTTATCAAATTATAAATGTAATGCTTATGATGCTCAATTGTTGGTGCAGGAACCTGAACCCCTTTGACGAGGATCCTGCACAGTCTCATGGATTGACAGGTATAAGTCAATACACCTTATAAAAATAATATATTTTTTTAAAATTACAAGAAAAACAAACTTCCTCAATTTTCAAACCTCAACATTAGCATCAAATCTAATACAGTTATCAACACTTGAGGCCCCAGTTGGACTTACTCAATTTTTAATCTCAACATCAACTTTATGGCCGACTTCTTCATCAATATTACCCTCATTTGCAAAATATCTCTCTCATTACCAACTAACTCTCTCATTTGATGGTGCACAGGTATCACCAAATAGGTATTTGTCATATGTGTCTTCCTCGAGTGAGGGAAATGCAAGAATAGAAGAGGAAAGTGAGACATGTAGTAGATCTCAAATAGGGAGATCAACTAGAGGTCAAAAGATTAGAAGAAAATTCAATAAACGCATGGAATTTTTTCTTTCTCAAGGCGGGTCATGTTCTTATGATGATGAGACCAAAGGCGACATTGAGGTGCTCTTGAGGTACAAACATCTACTGAAACAATGTGTACCCAAGGAACTTCCTCCAATAAACACTGATTTTTGTGTTAATGAGAGGATATATCGCATAGCACCTTCATCGTTACATGGTTTGGGCCTATTTTCAATGGACAACATAAAGGTCTGTTACAACAAAGTTGCTGAATTGATGGAGTTTGTTGGACCTTGTTACAATTATAATGATTGGATGCAGATTGTTCGATATAAAAAAAGTATGCATAGGTATGCACTGTTAGCCAATTATATACAACAAAAAGATAATGATCAAAGTAAATGAGTGGCTGTATACATTGATGGAAGGCCAAAAGCAACAGGGAATATTGCAGGTTTTATAAATAGTATACGACCTGGGTCAACTAATAAGTAACCCAATTGCATATTTGAGGCACGTGAGGGAAATTGTGTGTTTGTATGTGCGATAAAATCAATAAGTGCAGGGGAAGAGCTGCTAATCGATTACAATTTGAATCGTATAGATACAAACAAAGTTACTATCATGGGGGTGGTACGTACTATATATATACCATTTAAGCCAAATTCCAATTAATGAATCCAATAAACCATTGTATTATTAAGTTTTTTTGCTAAGTCTATTGGTTTCATTTCACTAACGTTTTTTATATTTTTTCTTTGTCACAGGGCCACATGGATCCACCACATAGCACAGATAGGGGTGTAGGTCCTAACACTTCTATGAAACAGGTAAACCTCATTGTAATTGTACAATTTAGATAGAAGCAAATTGTTACATTATGATCTTTTCTTGAGTGTTTTGAAGTAATTTTGATAGTGTTAATTATATTCTTGTCACAGACGGATGTTTGGGATAAGGGAAAGGAACCTGCAGTACCTCAGCACCTCCATAGGGATGTGGGGCACTCAACAGTGTTATGTGCTGATGATATCACACTTAGCACAAACCCTATACAATTGGTATAAACGAATATTAGAAAAATTAGCCAAGAGATTGTTGATTTGACAACCATAAGCCCTTAGACTGATGAGATAATAGAGAGGGTGCAACTATTGTTGCAGACAGTGGAAAACTTGCAAGTAAGCAGTAATGAAAGCTTTAATCATAACAAAAGTTCAATAATGGTTTATATTTTTTTCTCTTTTATGTCATTAACTAAAATATGTATGTGTTGTTTTTACAGAAATTTATAAGGGCTCATCATCCTGGTGGTGATGATCAGGGTATTGCAGGTAGTTCAGGTGATGACCATGTTCTATATATTAAAACCACTCCTTTGGACTTGTGAACGTGCTTTTTTAATGTTTTATATATTTAATGTATTACTCTTCAGGTGCTGACATGGGTCCGAGGTCGACCCCAACTGTATTGCCGACTGCAATGTCGGCAACACATAGCATGCAGACATCGTCTGTTGCACCAGCTCGTGTTGACCCGTCCACTGGTGGTAGATCCCTCTTTTTCTCTCTCTTTCGTTATGTGTTTATTACCCTTGAAGTGTTCTTTCTTGGAGGCATTTCATAGTGGATTCATTTACTATGGCAGGAGATGCACATGAGGATGCGCCAGAGGTGACTACTGGTGATAACATACCATCATTTCCTAGATCTTCTCGTATTGCTAGTACGAGAACATTGCAGGCCACATTGGTGGTGAGCAATGAAGAATTGATTCCCTTGAAGATACAGAAGGTTCCAGGTACTTTAAAATTATTATTATATATAGTCTAATTGTAATTTACTTACTGATCACTCATTTTGGACTAATGATCCCATGTTTTTTTTGCAGGAAATGATATTTTTTATAAAAATCTTAATGACATTACATTGCAGATATTTGGGCCCACCATACGTAAAAGGTGGAACAGCATACGTGAACTAACCTTTATCCACTATTTTGATTTCATATCATTGCTAGAATAGTTTTCCTTTTATCCATTTCTTGAACTATATCAAAGGTAGCTTCAGTTTCTTTCTAAATCTAACAGGTTTGTTTTTGCTTTAAAGGTGGAATGACCAAGAAAAAAAGTTAAAAGATGAACTCACAAACCGTATGGTAGGGTTGTTTGGAAATGACACATTCGACAAGACTAAGCTCCTGGAAAAAGCTAGTACATATCTAAAGTATGTGAGGGACCAATACAGGACACATTTAGAGAAGAACGTAAAGTATGAGCGTCCCCCCATGATTCCAGAGAGGGAGTGGAATGACCTGATTTTGGATGTGTTGAACAATATATTTGAACTTAAAAATCTTCCCAAAGGCGTGAGAGCTAAAAGATAATCTGCCAAAAAATATCATGTCGAGCATCTCAAAAAGAGTTTCACTGAAAGAATAGTTTCATCAAAATAAAGCATAAAGTGTAAAACAATAAGTTAAGATGACTTCGAAAAAATATCTCTTTCGGTAAATGAATGAGATCACTCATCGATATTACAATTTCATCGAAAAGTGAAAGGCCAACAAAAGGTAAAGTCGAGGAAATAAATTGCCGAGGAAACTTAAAAAAACATTCATCAAAGAACAAATCTTATCGATAACAATATGTCGATAAAAACAGAGGGGTTTTATCGATAAGAGAAGGACATCGAAGAAAAAGGGATTTCGGAGGGCTTGCGTGAACTTTCACTAAAGAATAAAACTCATCGAAATATGATCTCGATGAAACTCACGAATGACTCATCGAAAAAGATTTCATCGAAGAAAGGATGATTTCGGGGAGACTAGAAGATGGTTTTTCGACAAGGGCCATTCGTCGATAAGGTGATATCGAGGAAAATGAACTTTCGATGAAAGATTAAAGCTGATGTCATGGAAATGGGGACAAGGCAACAACAAAGTTCAATGTTAATAAGTTAGTTTCAACCATAAAAACAAAACAAAGAACTAAAAACCATTCCAAACATATCAAGAGAGATTTTAAAAAGCATGAAAGAAGTTTAACAAAATAAAAGAAAGGAGAAGAGCCTCCCTAAGATGCTTCCATGATGCCTTTTGATGCTTCTCCCTTGTTTCTCTCCTCTCCAAGTCCCAAATGAGTGTAGCTCTCAGCTTTTAGCACTAGCCATGGATGCCATATGGAGATTCAAGATGGTTGAATATGATAAGCAAATACTATGCAAGAGTAGATAGTGATGCTATGAAAAAGCTCTATGCTAATGCTAGTATAACAACAATACTCTAAAATGCTTCTTTTTGCTTGAGGAGAAGGGTTCTATTTATAGAAGAAATGGGGAAATGAAGGGTTAAGATTGAATGGTTTAATCAAGGGCCAAGTTTGAAAGTTGGGGATCCATGTGCACAATTGGCACCAATAAAATGGTGACAAGTGTCAACATAGGATTGGGTTGAGAGAAGAGGTTGGAGGCATTAAAGGCCTGAGAAGACCTCATGGTTATCTAGAAGGTAAGGGTCAAGTCTAAATTAAGATTACCCATTGGATTAAGAGTTAATCCAAGGATAAACCTTTGTGCAAATGATTAAGAGATAATCATGGTCAAAGCATTAAAGGCTTGATGAGACCTTTGGGTTGGGTAGAGGTTGAGTCAAAACAAATGTTTTAACCATGTGGGAGGGTTTAAGGTAACCATTAATGGTTATTGGAGACTTTAACCTTTGCTGGATCGACCTCAATGCCTTTGCTTGAGACAATGTATCCTAGAAGCTTCCCGGAGGTCACTCCGAAGACACATTTCTTTGGGTTGAGTCGAACATGGTATTGTTCCAGTCTATCAAAGATTTTATCTAAGATGTGAAGATGTCCTTCTCTAGTAAGTGATTTTGCTAGTAAATCATCCACATAATCTTCCATTATAGTATGCATCATGTCATGGAAGATGGTGGTCATTGCTCTTTGATAGGTCGCTCCTGCATTCTTTAGACCAAAAGGCATTACATTCCAACAGTATGTGCCCCATGGACATGTGAAGGCTGTCTTATGTTGGTCCTCTAGTGCGATTTTTATTTGATTGTATCCTGAAAAGCCATCCATGAGTGAAAGCATGGCATGTCCTGCTGTCAAATCTACTATGATGTCGATATTTGGTAGAGGGAAGTCATCCTTAGGACATGCCTTATTCAGATCTCTGAAGTCTGTACAAAGGCGGATGCCCCCTTTTGGTTTGCCAACTGGTACAATGTTGGAGATCCATTCTGCATAATCAATTGGTCTAATGAAACCAACATCGAGGAGTTTCTTGAGTTCTGTTTTGACTAGCACGGCAATCTGAGGATGCATCTTACGAAGCTTCTGCTTGACAGGTTTGGCTCCTTTTGCTACTGTGAGATGATGCATGACTAAATCAGGATCAAGCCCAGGCATGTCTGCATATGACCATGCAAAGTTGATCTGATGTTGTTGGAAGAACTCTATAAATTGAGGTTGTTCCTCTGGAGTGAGAAGAGATGCCAGATGTATGATATGAGGGTTTTCAGGAGTCCCCACATTGTATTCTTTAGTCTCCTCAATGAGAATCGTCGATCGTTCCTGTTGTGTACTAGCAGGGAGAATGTCAAACCCTTCATCCTCAAGTGCCTCAGAGAGGTTTTCACCGTTGGATACGCTCTTTCTTTTTACTTTTGTTGGATCAAACAGTGCCACAGTGTGGTTTTCACTGGAAGATCCATGTTTTAATGTTATATTTTTGCAGCTGAAGGGTTTGGCATCCGCCCCGAAGTATGTTGCGCTATTAAGTTCAATGGCGAATCTAGCTTTGTGATCCCCGCTTGGTAGATTATCCCTTAATTCCGAAAAGTCAATGATAGCCTCATCGTTTTGGAAGAGGTCAAGACATGGGGGATTTGGTTGGTTCCATTCGATGAGTTCAGGGTGGATAATGGGCATTACTTCATCGATTAAGTTAAGTGCGGGAGATGTATCAGTGAGGGTTAAGACAGTGTGGTGAAGGTCGTTGATGGTACTCTCCCTATCAGAATCCGGCGTAGGATGAGACGTAGGGTCTGTGGAAGATGTTTCCAGCTCAGGTACCCAAGTGGTCTTTATCTGTGCTTCTCCGTAAACAGGAATGTCTTTGCGTGGCGGAGGTGGTGATGTGTCTTCCTCATCTGAAGTGTTAAGCTGTACAGAATCAAATTCCCACTCATGTGAGTCGGTCTCTGAATCACTTTCCAGCATCCGATTGCTATACCATACTGGGATGTCGCTGGAGTTGAATACTGCAGGTGTGATTGGTTTATGTACCTTTGAGGTGATCGGTGCTGCAGGAACTGTGATGGGGTTTAAAGGTTTTGTCACTGGAAGTATCGACAGGGTTGATTTAGTGGCTTCTATTGGAACGGCTGGTGCCATAGATGCTGCTACGGGTTCCAATATAGTTGCTGCTATGAATGGTTTTATTGATGTGATGACTGTTGTGGATGGGATTACTAGTTCGATTGGTGGGATTTTTGGCACTGATGACGGTTGCGGTGGGTTTGTGAGCCTCGATGGGGCAGTGACAATATTGCTTGATGGTGCTTTGATTATGAAAGGTGTCCTCTTTACAGTAGGTGGGCAAAATGGTTTGCTAGGTTTTCCTTTAAATCTAAGTTTAGGAAGGATCTCTTTTTCAAATCCTAGGCCTGTATTACCTTTGGGCTTGAACTCTGGCAGCAGCGGTTCATGTCGTCCTTGTTTGCAGTATCCCAAAGCACTCTGACCATCATATCCCATTCTTTGCATAATGAGGAGGCCTTTGCCATACTGTTCTGTAGGAAGTGTAACTCGCGGTATGTCAGTGGTGATGGGATCTTTATAGATCTAGTCCGCTAGGTCCTCATCTTGTGTTTCTTCCTCTTGACTCCTTCCAAGGACGAAAGGCGTCCAAGCACATGCTGGCGTGATTAGTCGTTGCTGGAGTAACTGCTGTGGTTTACCATGTGTTTTAGGAGAAGTGGGCATTTGTCCCACACAAAAGAGTTGACTTAAGTTATATTCCCCGGGACCTTCCTCTGCGACTTTCATTTTAAGCTTTTCTTGCTTGGGTATAGGGGTGTTCAAACTGGCAAGATAGGTGGGACTTACATATGATGTAGAGGAAATGGCTTCCCTATTATTAGGAACAGTAATTTCTGGTTGATGGCTGATATTATGGCAAAATGCAAAGGGATTTGCATCACCCAGGATTGTGATCTCTGCACCATTATGTGGGAACTTGATACATTGATGGTAGGTAGATGGAATGGCTTGCATGGCATGTATCCAAGGTCTTCCTAATAATAGATTATATGGCAGAGGAAGGTCCAGAACCTGACAAATTATGTGTTTTACCACAGGGCCCACTCGGATTGGTAGCACCACCGCTCCTTTGGATGAACGCTCTACATCATCATAGGCCTTGATGGTGATCTTCTTGTGAGGATCCACTGATTCTATTGCATATCCCAATGCTGTGACCAACTGTAGTGTACAAATGTTTAGGCCTGCTCCATTATCTATCAAGACTCGCTTGATCCTGTGTTGGTTGATAAAGCCTTCAATGTGTAGTGAAGCGTTATGAGGTTGTTGGAAGGAAGAGTTGTCACTTTCAGAAAAAGTGAGACAAGGTGATGACTTTAGATTTCCAACCATGGCTTGAAATTGGTCTATGTTCAGGTTTGCAGGGACTGACGCCTCTTGGAGTGCTTGATCCAAGATTGTTTTATGAGATGGCGATAGGCGCAATAGTTCTAAAATGGATATGAGCGCAGGTGTTTTATCTAATTGTTCCACAAGATTATATTGCTTTGGGACGGAGGTGGTGCCCTGTGGAGCTGCCTTGATGGTGACCTTGCCATGACGTGTAACAACATTGCAATTTGAGGTGGGATTTTTGAAGGTTATAGTTGCAATTTGTTCACTGGCATCATACAGGTGATTTACAGTGTAGTTATACGCAGCCTGCGTATAATCAGTGGTATCAGTGCCTCGCCGGGAAGTGGAAGGACCCCTTTGATCTTGTGATGGAAGTGGATCCTTGAACATGAGATGATCATTATTGGTCGTTTTTGGGTCATGTCCTTCAATTTCAATTTCTCCTCGATCAATAAGATCCTGAATGAGATCCTTCAATCGGTGACAATTACTTGTCTTATGTCCTCGTCCTTGATGGAACTCATAGTGTTCAGTATCTCTCCACCATGCTGGTTTGACCTGAGGCTCATAGTTGGATAGTTTAGGTAGAGTGACCAAATTCTGAGAAAGGAGTTGTCGCAACACTGTTTCAATGGGTTCCCCTAAGGGAGTGTATGTGCGTTTTTGTTTTTGTGGACGAGGTCTTGGTTCATCATGAGATGTGATGCGACCTTGATTAGGAGGAACATTTGTGTTATTCTGAGGTGGAGGATTTTGTCCTGCAAACCGAACCACAGGTTGTGCATTTTGGATAGTTCGAGCATCCACAACCCCATCGTTGACGATATTTTTATTCTTGTTCCAGAAGTTTGGTTTATCACTATTGAAGCGCGGGCGAGGACCATCTTTTGGTTCATTAAAGATTTTGATGAGTCCTTTCTTGATGAGTGCCCTTTCACATTTTATACCCTTGGTGATCATATCGTTAAAGGAGTCTGTGTCTTTGACATCCAGGTGAAATTCCATTTCTTCGTTTAAGTTGGAAATGAAAATTTCCACTAGTTCTTGTTCAGGTAACTGAAGAGAACGTCTGCTAGACATTTGGCGCCATCGTTGCAGGAATACTGAGAATAATTCACCTGGTTTTTGTTTGGTGTTGCATAGATCAGCCATGGTGATGTCGCGTTCAATGTTATGAGAGTAATGAGATAGGAACTTCTAGATGAGTTCCTCAAATGTTCTAATGCCACCTGGTAATTGGGAAAACCATGATGTGGTGGTTCCTCCCAAGCTTTGGGGAAAAAGGCGCATTAGGTATGTGTCCTCATAAGCCACTTCAAGACAAGCGGAATGAAATTCTCGGACATGATCACGGGGATCCCCCTTTCCTCTATATTTTTCAAGTTTGGGTGTTTCGAACCCGCGTGGAAAGGGTGGCATATAAAGATTCCTATCAAAAGGATAGGGACAGATGTCGTTAAGTGAGAATTGATTGGTCTTAACACCACTATGAAGTTGTTGGGCGAGATTCTCGACTTGTTGCCGCAACATCTCTATTTCATTTGGAGGAGGAGGTGGTGGGTTACCTCGAGGAATGTTATATCTGATGTGATTTCTACCCCTTTCCTCCTCATGGCGACTTTGTCTTTCTGATGCTTGTCTTAATTGGGCAAGATCAAAGTCCGAGGGGAGTTTGGCTCCTTCTTGAGCGAGTTTTAAGAAGTGAGCATCCGCATTGCTCCTTAATATTTCATCAAATAATCTGTAGATGTGTCTCTTAGGATGAGCTTATCCTAGATGTAGAAACAATCTAAAAGTGATGTGATGTGTTTGATTTCAAGCAATATCTAAAAGAGAACTTGGGACAAGAACCTCTTAATGTTTTGAGAGTTTTGGGATGAATTGATGATGGAAAAATGATGTATGAATGAGATGATGGATGTTTTGTTTTCAACTTCAATAAAAACTTTGTGTTACAAATGGAACAAACTCTACTTCTTCCCTTTCAAGCTTTGGTGGCACTTCTCGAGCTGTGTTGTAGGTGATACAGATGTTTGGGAAGAAGTTGGGATTAATCTTTCCTCCTTGATTTTTGTGATAACTCAGAGCTCTATATTGCATAAAAGCTCTGCGGTTCAATGATTCGGAATCAAATTCATTTGTTTTACCTTGAAGATAGAGACGCATGCGATGTAGAAAGACTCTATGTGAGACAAAGATTTGTCTATTGAGATAGAAGAATTTCCTCCTTTTGATCAAAGCCTTTGAGCTTAATGGTCTCCTTCTTAAGTTGATATTCTGATGACACTTCTTCTTTCGCAAGATGTGAAGAATGGTCATAAAATTTGACTCTTTGTTGTTTGTACTTTGTTTTTGATGTGTTTGGTTGTTTTTGAGAAATGTTGGATGAGTACTTTGTTTTTGAAAGTGATTTGCTGATTTTTCTTTGACAAGAAAACAAAGCAAGCACACAAACACAAGAATGTTGCCCCCAAAGGCACAAATGAGTATGGGTCTAGATCAACCCAATCTTTGGACTTGTATATGACCCTTCCTTTAGATTTATTTTAAAGTGTATTTCCAAAGCCTAAAGTCGGCTCAATTTGCACTAGGTCTGTAAAACGAACACACTTCAAACACTTTTTATCCCTAAGGTCAAATGGCTAGTGGTGATAAATTTAGCCCACATCTTGATATCTCTTCGACTTTGGTACTACATACCTTATGAATCCCGTCGTGGCAGGTAAGGATGTGATATACTAAGTCTTGCACGAGCATAACAAATAGATGATCCCTATGATGGGGGAGTCACCACTTTTATCAAGCCACAAGTGACTTTTCAAAAAGCTATGTTTCTACTCAAGGAAATATGTATGGTGAGTATCTTGGGAGCAAAACCATCTATGCTCTTGCACTAAATTATATCTCAAATATCCTCAATCAATAGAACGGGTGGGCTACTACTTAAAGGTGTTTAGTCATGTTCGATATTTTTGGACATAAGTTCATTCTGCAGTGACTCACTTAAGAGCCTTGTAACTGGTGGTGGGGCCCATTTGTCCTTTCGGCCAGTTACACTGTAGGAACAGCTATACCCAAGGCTACAGCTTTCGCTCTCACCTGATTTCTATAGCGGCTCGAAGGATTTACCGCTCGAGGTCATTCCCAAGAGTATCGATCCCTTGGCAGGCCTCTCTTAAAAAGATAAAATTTGAGCGTTACTAACACTTTTCTCTTGCACCTAGGACCACGAGAGCCAAGGGAGAGGATAGTGTGTGTTAGAGGTAGGACCACTCGACCAACTCTTTTGCACAAGTGTGCCAAACACAAAATTCACTTGTTCCTTTTAATTTGTCATCGCAATGATTTTCTATCTATTTGGAGATGTTGCTCCAACAATCATGGTGTTCTTTTTAATTTTCAAAGGCAATTGTTGGAGTAAACTAGAATTTGAAAATCCTGGTCAACTTAATGAAAAACACGTTTGCATGAAGTAAAATTGCTTTAAAAATGAGACAAGTTGATTGTGAATTTTATTTGCACCAAAAATGGAAGTGTAGATTGTAAGTTTTATCTTGATGCAAGAAATAAAATTTGCCTTGTTGATTTTAAGCACCAAAAGAATTTGTTCCTAACTTTGCAACAAAAAAAATTTGCGTGTTTGTTTTTGTGATTCTTTTTAACTTTGAACAAGTGTGATTCTTTTTTAGAGCTCCAAACGAAAGATATGGTTCTTTTTAAAACTCCAAATAAAAGTGTAGTTGATTTTAACCCAAAAGGAAAATGAATTTATTTTATCCTAACTTGAAAGACAAAGTTAGCAATATGAACAAATTTATTTCCTAAGCTAAAATTGCTAAAAATAATGCTATTGTAGGGGTTAGTTAAAACCTGCACAAAAGATAATTAGTTAGAAAAATCTGCATGTTTTGGTGGGCTTCTACAAGCCTAAAATTTTTGGTTTTCGGTTACAAGGAATTTTCTTACAACTCTTTGTTACAATAGCTCTACTCTGTGTGAAAACAGAAGTGCTATTTAACATGAAAGAGCAACATTATAGACAATAGCGTTAAAGTATCAATTTGCGAAGGTGCTAAATTGAGAAGAAAAATGCAAGAGAATGACCTGTGTGTCAATTAAAACATTCAAAAGTTAGTAGTCTTCAAAATGATTGCTCTTTGATTCACGTCGGGTTCACCAAATGATGTCATGGAAATGGGGACAAGGCAACAACAAAGTTCAATGTTAATAAGTTAGTTTCAACCATAAAAACAAAACAAAGAACTAAAAACCATTCCAAACATATCAAGAGAGATTTTAAAAAGCATGAAAGAAGTTTAACAAAATAAAAGAAAGGAGAAGAGCCTCCCTAAGATGCTTCCATGATGTTTTTTGATGCTTCTCCCTTGTTTCTCTCCTCTCCAAGTCCCAAATGAGTGTAGCTCTCAGCTTTTAGCACTAGCCATGGATGCCATATGGAGATTCAAGATGGTTGAATATGATAAGCAAATACTATGCAAGAGTAGATAGTGATGCTATGAAAAAGCTCTATGCTAATGCTAGTATAACAACAATACTCTAAAATGCTTCTTTTTGCTTGAGGAGAAGGGTTCTATTTATAGAAGAAATGGGGAAATGAAGGGTTAAGATTGAATGGTTTAATCAAGGGCCAAGTTTGAAAGTTGGGGATCCATGTGCACAATTGGCACCAATAAAATGGTGACAAGTGTCAACATAGGATTGGGTTGAGAGAAGAGGTTGGAGGCATTAAAGGCCTGAGAAGACCTCATGGTTATCTAGAAGGTAAGGGTCAAGTCTAAATTAAGATTACCCATTGGATTAAGAGTTAATCCAAGGATAAACCTTTGTGCAAATGATTAAGAGATAATCATGGTCAAAGCATTAAAGGCTTGATGAGACCTTTGGGTTGGGTAGAGGTTGAGTCAAAACAAATGTTTTAACCATGTGGGAGGGTTTGAGGTAACCATTAATGGTTATTGGAGACTTTGGGGATTAAGTGGTTGAAGGTTGAAAGCCTTCAATGGTTATCAAAGACTTTGAGGGTTAATTTGTTGAACACACAAAGCATTAATTGCTTTTCAAAGACTTTGGAGTCTTTGAGAAGTGACTCCAATATGCTTAGGAATGTGACAATATTTAGGGGATGGATTAGGCTAATTAGGAAGGGTTTAGAAGAATCTAAAAGGGGTTTAGGCATACAAGTGGATTTTGTAGGAAAATGCAAGTGGGAGAAATTTTGGTATTTTCAATTAAAATAAAATCATTTATTTCAATTAAATGGTGTAATTTGCATTTGGATAAATATTCAAATAAATATTAATTTATTTAAATGAGAAAAATGAAGATAAAGCATTAAAATGCTTGAAGACTTTGAGGGAAACCATTAAAGGCTTGAAGACTTTAAGGAAAACCATTAAAGTCTTAAGAAGATTATAGAAGGAAGCCATCAAGTTTGAAGACTTTAAAGCCATCAAGTTTGAATACTTTAAGGGAAACCATTAAAGGTTTCAAGTGGGTGAGGATAAATAGGATTTTAAATAAATAATTTATTTAAAATAGTTGTGCAACTTGCTTTTGTAGGAAAATGCAAGTGGGTGGAGGATAAAGGTGATTTTAAATAAATGATTTATTTATTTAAATGTGAGAGGTGGGATTTTGGGGGTTTTAAATAAATATTAATTTATTTAAATGTGAGAGAAGATTTAATTAAATAAATATGATTTATTTATTTAATTAATGGTCTGAATTTGGTTAAGTGAATTAAATCAAATAAATTGAATAATTTATTTAATTAATAGGAGAATAGGGTTAAGATGAATTAATTAAATATTAATTTAATTAATTATTAATTGATGGTTAAATAATCAAATAAATACTAAGTATTCATTTAATTAAGTGGACAGATTTATGTGACTACATTTGCCCCTCTTTGAGACGGTGCGGTTTATCGCGTCGTTTCAAAGAAAGAAAAATAGGTGTGAAGAAATGCCCCATAAAATGTAAATTTAATGGGTGGTATGCCCCCTCGAGAGATGGGCCGAATGTTTTTTTTTTAAAAAAAAAAATCGGGCGATCTCTCGAAAAAGAATGAAAAGTGGAGGGGAGGTAGAATAGAAGAAATTAGAACTAATGATGAAAGAATGGGAGAAAATGGAGTGAATATGAAGAAACAACAAGCCAGCGAGTACCCTGAGGTCATGCAAGAGATACATAGCAGATGTAGTGTGGGGTTTTGATTGATGCTATACAATTGATCAAAATTGGTTGGACAATCTGGTGCAATCGGTTGAATTGCCCCGGTCAAGTCAAAGCGTGACAGTTGATGTCAGTTGGTCGCTTGGACATGATAAAGTCTGAGTAAGTGAATCAAAGTGACCTGATGGTGACTTAGACAATTGATGTAATTGCCCGATGAAGTCAAGGTATATGAAGCAAAATACTCGTTGAGACGTAGACAATTGATGTAATTGTCCGTTGGATTGTGTTTGATTGGTTGATCAATTGATAGTGTGTGCGTGTGATGGATGGTTGTGGTGAATCATAGCAGCCCCGTTGAGACTAGGTCATTATGATAAATGCCTGTTGTAGTCTAGGTTTGCCATAATCGATTACCTGTTGAGACCCGAAGATACTTGATCAGAGTATCTGTTGATAGTCTAAGTGTGCGTGAGTTGATGTACCTATGCAGATAGAGTAACTTTCTTGACTTATTGGATGACTTAGGATAGGAAACACAATCCCTCCTATTTAGAGATGGATGGTGATGAACGTGGCTTGATTAGGTTGATTGGGACACGATGTAGGGTATGTGATGCTGATTGTTGAGATGGGGAGGGTTGGGGGGGTTCGATGTTAGAAGAAATGGAGGACCTATGACTCATTCCTATGGAAGAAGAGGAAAATAGAGTATGCATTATTATGACTATGTATGCATGATATGCAACTATTATGAATGTATGGATGGTTGGAATGCAACCGAATGCAGTATATATAGATGAGATGGAATGACGATCCATAGTGCTCTATTTTCATCATTGAGCTTTAAAATGTTGGAAGAGAATACAAGCATCTTGACATAATGATTCAAGATGACCTGAGTATTCCTTACATGGATTTTATATAGCAAGTTAATACAAACGACTTGATATAAGGGATCAAGTCGACCAGAGTATTGCTTGCGGAACAGACAAGGATTATCTCTATTCATGCATGACTTGGATCGTCCTCCTTGATCTTAGGCTGATCATATCCTGAGACAAGTGCATACCGTAATAAGAGATAAAAAACCTTTATCCAGTTTGGATGAGGTAGGAGGAACCAAAGAAAAAGAATTGTACCTGCAAACAAATAATATATACATAAAGAATAAAGAATATGGATCCTTGGTAATGGTTCATGCTCATATGGTCGAGGTATACGCTGTAGTCAGCAAGCCATAATGATCTATGACTGCATTTTGCATAAGATCATGTAGCTTGGTGAACTTCCCACGTAGACACCATTAGTACATGCCCCAGTACTTCATCGGAAGTAATGCGCAAACGATACAAAACAATGCTGAAAGATCCCGATACAGATAAACAAATGAATTACTCACGAATCAACCAAGCATTTGATAGCTTAACATAATTTTCTTGTCAAAGAAAACATCACTTTTGTCTTTGTTTTGGTAAGGAAGGATGCATCCTTGTTTAAGACAGTTTGGATTGTTGATGTTGATTGTGTTGGTCGAGTGATAAGTGGTCATTTGTGTGAGTATTTTGTATTTGATCGGATGAATATGTACAAGGTGTTGTCATGTTTTTTGGGTGATTTTCGATGGTTTTTCCGATGTTTTTGGATTTTGTGAATCATTTTTGAATGTTTTTGGATTTTGTATTGTTTTTGAATGTTTTTGATATTTTCTGGGACATTTTTGAATGTTTTTGATATTTTTGATGATTGCCTGAATGAAGAGCGTAATGACACATAAGACAATGCAGAATCCACTTCCATCAATAGGTTAAGGGTATTGCCCCCAGTTTTTAGACCTGACTATGAAAAGGTGGGATGCTAGACGCATGGAGTACTTTCTTAATGATAGATGAATAACAAGCCATGGCTTTGGATGGATGGATGTATGTATGAAGTAAATGTGATCGCAACAAGTCTGAAAAGATAATGGAGCCATAGCCCTTATGAGTGGCGCCTATTTGCCAGGTTTTCACCATCGCACTTACCCAAGGTGCCACCGGAGTGGTTGTTCACCGTTTGGATGCATGATTTTTCTTTACTTTTTTTGAATGTTTTTGTATTTTCTTTAGGACATTTTCTGAATGTTTTTGATATTTTCTGATATGTAGGGGAGCCTGATGCTCTGTATACCTTAGGTATAAAACCGTTTGAGGTGCATGCTATTGATTGGATCTGTGAGCGGTTTTCCGTCTGATGTAGCCAATTGATATGCCCCGAACCCGAATACAACAATGACAACATATGGGCCCAACCAGTTTGATTCAAACTTGCCTTGATGTTCTCTGTTTGGTTGGTTGCGAGGATTTTCTTGAAGAACAAGATCACCTACCTCAAGTGTACGAGATCTAACTCGGTGATTGTAGCTTCTACTCATGCGCTGCTGATAGGCTTTGAGGTGATTGTATGCAGCTTGTCGCTTCTCATCTAGTAACTCTAAGTCCTAAAGACGAGATACTCTGTATGCTTCATCATCGATGAGATTGTGCAATGAAACTCGTAAGGATGGTATCTCGACCTCAATAGGTAAGATAGCTTCAGCACCATAGACCAATGAATAAGGAGTTGCACCTGTAGGGGTCCGAATGCTAGTTCGATATGCCCATAGCGCTGGATTCAATTGAACATGCCAATCACTGCCGACATCATTGACTGTCCTCTTTAGGATCCTCAATATGTTTTTATTGGATGCTTCGGCCTGACCATTGCCTTGTAGGTAATAGGGAGTGGAAAAGCGGTGTTGGATATGAAATTTCTCACAAAGCTCACGAACATCCTGATTTTTGAAAGGAAGACCGTTATCTGTGACAATGGACATGGGCACACCATACCGACAGATGATGTAATTGAGGATGAATGAGGCGATCTGCTTGCCGGTGACTTGGGTAAGTGGAACAGCTTCGATCCACTTGGTGAAATATTTGGTGGCGGTAATAATGAATTTATGGCCATTGGATGAAGATGGATGGATTTTACCCACAAGATCAAGACCCCATTGACAAAAAGGCCATGGTGTTGTGATTGGTTGCAGTTCTTGAGCTGGTGCATGTATTAGGTCGCCATGAACTTGACATTTTTTGCACTTCCTGACAAAGTGCAATTGAGGGTTATGTAAAATATGAAATAACCCCAAATTATAAAGAGAGTGTACCCTCTCAAAGTAGAGACTAGAAAATCCATAGGACAAAACTCCATCCCAAGTGACATATGTGAAGGATAATATAGACCCACCCCATCCCCTAAAGTTGGTGCCTCCACAAAGAAGAGAGAAAAGCAATGCAAAATGTTGAATGGTGAATGTTGTAGTAGGTTCATTTACAACAAATGATGCACCTTCCTTTCACAATATGGAAATCTTGAGTTGTCAAATTGTTGAATTCCCATTCAAGTGGAATGTAGAAAGGAATTCAGATGCATGGTTTTTGAAGCGACTCATGTGTCTTGATGTTGATGTTAAGCTGTGATTGTTCCATAGAAGATTCAAGGACTACAATCATTGAAGTGTGAGACCTTAATTAATGTGAAATAGAATGTGTCGTTGCATGATATGGTGGGGATAGAACAAGTGAATTTACAATGGGAGATGATGTAACTCGATGGGCATTATCATCAATGAGAAGACAAATATTCTCAATTGTTTCATCAATATTTGAAAGGTTGGAGTCCACAAACAGATGTGAAATGTTTAAGTAGGCCTCCCAATGAAGTGGATCTCATAGACACGAAGAATCCTATCTAGAGAATCATTGAGAGCCCTTGAAGAAGCAAATTTGAACTTCGATGAAGCAATACATGATGGAGGAATATCTTGCAAGAGGAAATCAAAGTCATTATGGTGTCATCTACATCTGAAATGTGGTCTACTTTTCAAAAAAGTAAAGATGCTTGATAGGAATGTGTCCTAGTGGGGTGAATCTAGAAGACATATAATCCTATTGCAAAGAATCATGGAAAGTTCTAGAAGAAGCAACTTTTAATTCTGAAGTAGCAACGTGTATAAGAGATGTTCTCATTTGTAGATGGAGTATCAAGAGGAGGATCACTAGTCCATGGACCATGTCATTGTTGTTAAATACCTACGCTTTTGTTCATAGTCACTTGGTGTAGGAATGAATTCAATGAGATAGGGTAGGAGATCCTACATAATGTATTTTTTCACTATCCCTTGTTTCGAGTACAAATGGTTCTCTGAATTTATCTTGACAATAGAATGTCGGAATTTAATACCATAATCCATGATGAAAACTGCCAAAAATGGAAATTTATCTTAGTTCGCAATTACAAAATGCTTTTGTATAGGCCTCTCGAAGATTAAGTACATCAAATTGAGACTTTATAAATTGAGTGTATGTATTAGCAATCTCCCAAATTGTTCAATGGTCTCCAAACCTTGTCAATTTTTTATTTTTATTTTAACTCAAATATGTATGGTATAGGCATATCATTGGTTGTGTGATTTTTTTTTCCCTTAAATGCTTCTACGACCAAAAGAGACAAGTTTTAGATGAAAATGGGGTCTTATGGGCCTTTTTGACACAATGGTAGGTTCTTTAGACCCGAAAATACCCCAAAAACTAGTCGATTGCCTTAAGTTACAAACAAATCCTTGTTTGTGAGCATGCTTCTTGATCTCCATTTTTGGTGGAATGAAAGATAATATTGAATTTCTCAAGCCTTTTGGATGCTTCGAAACCACAAAAAAAAAGCTACTTTGATCATTGAAATGTTGTAGTGACTTGGATAAAAAAAGAAAACTAAGTCTAAACTTTAGAAGTTAGTTTTTTCTTGTCAAGTTGTTTTCAATTTTCAAATCATCCAAGGATGCAAGAGGAGTATATTTTGTTATGACAAGATAAAAAAAAAACTTAGAATCTTTTGAAACCATTGAAACATGGGGACCCCTTCCCCCCCTCCAAAATCCCTATTTTTTCAGGATGCAATACTTAGGGGAAACATCCCCTTGCCGCACCACTTAGGGACGTCTTAGGGACTCCAAGGAGTCTCTTGACCATCTTGAGGATGCCTATGAGTCTCCCATGGCCCCCAATTAGAAACTCCAATTCTAAACAAAAATGGTGAAATTATTGTGAAAATGTCATTCGTATTAAAGGTTTGGCAATGCCCCCTAACCTTGATGGGGGCTCTGCCCCAAACCCCCCACAAGGGGCACTACCCATTGACCCCAAACCTCTACCCACCATTCTTATTGTTAATGCAATCATTTCCATTTTTTTTATGTTGACTAGTTTAAACACTTAGTATGCCAAAGTTTCATCTGCAATTCTTATACTTATTCTTAGTTTGTTCCCAAAGTTCCAAAACTCTACCACCATTGTTAATGTTCAAATTTCAATGCAATCATTGACATATTTTTAATATTTATTGTAAAATTTACATAGTGTGGCAAAGTTTTATTTACAGTTGTTATACTTATTCTATACACATCCTTTTATAATTAATTTTTTAAGTTGTATATATATTTGCATCCCACCCCGCCCCCTTCGTCATCCCCCTGTCGTCCCCAAACTTAAGCCCTTGGTATGTTAAGATATGAAAGCTCACAATAGTTTCATTTGATATGTTAATTGAGGAAAAACCTACAATATATAGCTTCCAAGATTCCAAATCCATGAGGATCATGAAGAGGTAGAAAACCAAAAAAAGAAATTGCTTATCTAAGTTTCCAAATTTGTGACAAGGAAAAAGTAGAATCTCAATCAAAGAAGGAGAATGTGCAACTCATTATCTTATTCTACCTAAGTAAAAATATTACCTAATTAAGCTTTTTAATAGTGGAATATCACACTTAGGATAAAACATATCCAAGGTAAATAAAATATTACATTGATAGGCTTCTTTGGTTGCTCTAAAAGTGGTGCCTAATGAATTATGTTCTTGGATACTAAAGTTTCCAAATTATGGGCACTCTTGATAGCTTCTCGTAGAGATTGTGATTCGAAGGCTTTAACCAAACCTTTCAATGGTTTCTACTGATGTGTTTTTTATGCACTATGCAACACAAAATAAAATACTAAGTATTCTATCCTCTCTTGAACAAAATCCTCCCAAGTGCTAAACTACGTGATCAAATGGGATGACTCCAAGATTCCAATAGTCAGGTCTTGACTTTATATTGCAGATAGACTCAATGATTGTGATGTGATATCTGTTGGAATCACAAGAGGGACTTACGTTGCTTGGGTCAAGACCTATCCATTCTCATGTTTCATGATTGATTTACACTCCATGATTTAGGTCATCCTTGAGCAACATCTTGACTTAGCCAAATTTTGTTTTTTGTACCCTAATTCTTTAATTTTGACCCCTTACTAGCATTGCCTTAGGTTTTATTGGAATTCTTGCTTCTCTAGCAATGGCACATTTCTAGGGTCCATTCACACAAATTGCTCTTGATGAGCAAGCTAGTATCATGACCATGACTTAAACAAAATTTTAACTTAGTCAAATTATTTCCTCCAAACTTCTATGAGTTCATCACCTTCATTCTTCATCATTTGGATGTCTTTTGTCATTGGAAGGTAATTCTTGACCACCATACCTCAATCTTGACCTATGCTACCCTAAAACCCTAGAACCTAGTCATGTTTACAATTGAGATCTTGGTGACTTGATCACTTAATACAGCTTAATCATGCAGGTCTCATCTAACTCCGACTCCAACACTTAAGCAAATCAACCCTAGCGACCAAGTACTTTGGGAAATATCTTGCAACTTGACAACATGGGTAATGATGGAGGAATGGAAGGTGAGACCTATAGAGGTGAGAGAGAGAGAGAGAGAGAGGGTGAGAGGAAGAGATAATGACCTGGAGAGGGTAGAGAAAGAGAAGTAGAGAGGGAGAGAAGAAGAGAGGGATGGAGAAAGAGACCTAGAGAGGGGAGAGAGAAGAGAGATAGTAGAGAGGGATAGAGAAGAGAGATAGAGGAGAGATACCAATGTCAATCTTTTTCTATAAAAAAAAAATTTCCAAAAAAATCGGCCTATCGTCGGAATTCCGACTCCAAAGGGTAAAATTCTGACAGAGGAGTGTCGTCGGATGCACAGCATCCTCGTCGGAACTCTCCTGGAGGCTGTCGTAAGACGAGGATGTTGTGCATCTGACGACACTCCTCTGTCGGAATTTTACCCTTTGGAGTCGGAATTCCGACGATAGGCCGAGATCCCGACGGTATTCTTTCGGGGTATGAGCATCCATGGCGGTTGTCGGAAAGGTTGGTGGTGATGTCGGAATTGCGATGACCACAAGGATAGTCGGAACTTCTGACACAAAGTTTTCGACGGCTTTTTTTGTCGGTAGTGCGACGAAATTGTGTCGGAATCCCAACGATTTGCCATCGAAATTTTGACCTGAATGTACTAGTGTGACTGTCTTTGTGAAGAATCAATGTCACATCACTCATTGCGAGTGGGATGTGCCATTGCATAATTCTACCACTTGTCTGTTATATATGTATATATACATGTATCATTGTTGGTGGTTGCAAGACTTGCAGGTACCAGACATCTATTCCTCCTGGAATCCCCTAGTGCGAGTGTGTCCTTATCCCAATGGTAATATGTGGTTTTAGAGTTGACATGGGTTCCATTCACATACTCTAGATTTAAGTTGTCACTAGGCGCAATTGGTCATGTTAGTTGTCAGTTTGGCTCTTTCAGTTTTGTGAGTATGTTAGTATTGATTGACTCTTTTGGTATGAGGATTATTCATGTGTGATTGATTTAATTGTCACGTGGTTATTTATGTGGTGTTGGATTATTTGTCTATTTGTTGAGGGATTTGATAGTTAGTATTATTTATTTTTATTTTTAATTATTTAATTTAAGCTATTTGAGCTTTTGATTATTTGATTTATGATTTTTTTAGAATTATAGTATTTATTTAATTAATGATTTTGTAAGGATTATTGATTGTTGATTATAGTCTAAATATTAATTAATATTTAAGATCGGAAGTAATAAATTATTTAATGGTTGATTTATTTAATTATGTTTTCTATTGGTGAGTATTTAATTAAAAATAACTATGGTTCATAATGTATTAAATAATAATTCATATAGGGCTATAGTTTAAATACTAATATTTATTTGGTTGTATGATAATTATACCATGGGATATAAAATATATTTATCCCACCTACCTACTTATAATATATGTTAATATTTCCTACCTTCCCTATTCTCCTATTGGAGGATTTTATTTTGGGGAAACCATAGGATATGGGAAAAATATTCCATAATGGAATTATCCTATTGGTTGGTTTCCTAGGGTTTCTTGTTTATTGTTTCTTTTAAATGGAATCCTCGATTGTTTACGGGTTCCATTCTTTGGTTTTGGATTCTTGGTGGATTGCTTGGACTGGGTTTGGAAGAGATTTGGGTTTTGATTTGGATTGCAAAACTTGTGGACTCTCCTTCAGCTACCTACCATCACACAGGTTGCAAGTTGGAGGCCATGCCCTTGTTGTTTATATTTGTTTTCATTGTCTGCAAGTGTTTACTCTGTGAATGTTTTGTGTGGGGAATAAGAAAATAGTTCATTTCATTTTCACTATTCTTTATGGAAATGATTGGGAATTTCATGGGTTATGAGATCTTTATTTGGATGAAAGTTTGGAAGCTATCTTTTTTATGGTTGTCGTGAATGCACGAAATTGGATTTCTATGTATTGAGATTTCTTCTATTTATGTTGTGTTTGTATTTGATTATTGTTGCTTTGGAGATTTCTTTCATGTTAAAGATTTAAGGGAGTTTGTGGAGTTGAGAGGAGAGAGCCTTGCGAGCTTCCAATTTGGCCTTGTCATGAGGAAGACTCACGGGACTCATCTCCTTCTTAGACATTTTATATATCTCTTGTTTTTATGTGTTTTCATGTCTAGAATAAGTTTATTGTTTGTATTTATATGTGTGTTGAGTCTATTTCATGATTTGGATTCAAGTTTTATTGTTAGATGGTTTTCTGAACTTGTTGGAGATGTTTTTCCCTCTTGAAGTCTATAGAATGTTTTCAATTGGATTTTCCTGGGTGAATTTTATTATTTTATGTTGTTTATATCTTCTTTAAGTTCATTTGGAGCCAATTCCAACGAGTATAAATACGTTATATTTGGTTCATTATGTTTCGAGCAGTTTTGATCTCATACTTTAGCAGTTTTTTGCAAAATTTACACTATGTTTCCTATGTGCTAAAAGAACTTGCATATGCGCTAAAAGATCAGCCATATGCGCTAAAAGATCAGTCATAAGCACCACTTTAGTGAATGCATGTGCCAATCTATTTATTCTTAGGGTTTTGTCCAGTTTGAGGTCTGTTTGATGTCAGTTGGATTTTGGGTTGTACCAGAGGCTTTTTGAGGGCATTTATGATGTTTTCTAATGTTGATTTATGATTGTTGAAGTCTTCATATGATTCATTTGCATGTTTTATATGCATTTTACACCATTTGAGTTGTTTGCGCTTCCTCTCTTGTTGATGCGCCAAGAGAGAGAGATTGAGATTCTTGTGATTATGCGCCAACAAGTGGATAGGCCTTGCTGAGATTATTTGATGATTCATTTCAGATTTGATGGCATTTATTATGGCCTTTATATGTTGATTTGGCCAAGATGCTCATTGGTTTTGGTTCTTATGTTGTGACCTTTCACATGTTTCATGATTATGAGATGAGATTGTTGGTTACATATGGATTGTTTATGATTTTAGATTTATGTATGTTCTCAGATTTAATTATGATTCTAGAGCCTCTTGTGTTGTCATGTTTGAGACCAGGTTAAGGGGGATAGGCTTGTGTGAGGTTCCTTGTAAGGATGCATGGAATCTAGACCGCCAGGGCACATTGGGAGTTTATCATGTTATTATAATCAAGTGGAAACTTAATAATAAATTCATGGGATGGCTAGATAGATCATTAAATAAGATAATTAATCGATTTGAGCTTCATGACTTAGTCCTAGGGAGAATATTTTAAGATAAACATGAGAAGGTCGTGAAGACGGTAAGCTAATCTCACTTAGTCTCTCATAGGTTGAGATGACTCCACATGTCCATCAGGCTAAGAGCCTTATGTTATGTGTTATGTGGATGGCATGTGATGACACTCCACTCCTACATGTGTCCCCTTTGATGTTCTTATGACTATGCCTTGTTGATTGATAAGCCTCTGGGAGTTTCTTATTATGGTTGTTTATGTTGGTTGTATTTGTTCCATGTTGAGAGTGTTATTGTAATCTTGTCTTTTGGTATTAAGTGTCAACCTAGATGTAGAGTGTGTGTTGAGAACTTGTGTCATCTCCTAGCACGAGGGGTGGTTCCTTTGGTTTCACATGGTCGGGCAGTTGGTGTTTTTTACCATTGGGTTTTTCCCCTTGTTGGTGTTCTTTCTTGCATAGATGTAGATTCTTCATCATGATGTATTATGGATTTTAATGCAACAGATTTATGTATTTAGAAATCGTGATTCAAGATGTAAATTAGCCTAGTAATGATCATGGGAGATGTAGTACATGGATGAGCTATTCTCTCGTTATGTAATTCATGTAATTTTATTGGTGTATGTAATCTAGATGATCTCTTGGAATGAGACCTATGAATGTAATGTAATTGCACTGACATTTATAATTGATGTTATGTAATAAGATTTGAAGGAGGAAGTGATTCATGTAGATTTCTATTCTTGCAAAGGTTTCATATTGGATAGATCTTGTTCATGTTTGTATTAAGTGTTACTTGGAAAGATGTGGGAGAATGAGCCTTGTAGTAGATGCCAATGTGATAATGAAACTTAGATTGTAGAATGAACATAAGTAAATATTATGGCAGAAATAATATCATTCTTAAATGTGGTTTTCACTCATGTTAGTGCATTGAAATGATAGGCATACTTTCATAACATATTAATGGTTAATTGGTAATGGCATTAGGACCTTGCATTAAGCATATAGGATGTATTAAGGATTAAGAATCATATTAGGATGTAAGAATCTCATAAATGAAATGTATGTGTTAAAAGGAATGTATTCCATGTTATGCATTTAGTGAAAGATAAGCATGTTGGTTGCATAATAAACTTAGGGATATGGATGGTTAAGGAATTGTAGGAACATATGGAATTGGAGCTTAAAATGAACCTTAGTTATGGGATTGATCTTGCATCGATATCATGTAATTTAAGGAATTAAAGGATTGTCTATCATAAGGCAGGAAAGCATTTAGGATCATGTAATATGAAAAGAAATATTAAGTGCATTGCATATATGTAGATGATTAAAGAATGTATCAAGAATTGTATATCATTTAGTAGGAGATTAATGCTAGGATAGAATGCATCAATAAACATGTTGTTGCATATCATCTTAATGGAGATAGCAAAAGATTTGCATATGGGCATGATGGAATAGTAATGGTTTTAAGATTAGGAAATGATGAATAGATGTTATTGCTTGGGTTTAAAGGAAACTAAGTCATGACATTGAGATACCCTAGGGAGGTGGAGCAATGTGTATGTAGTTAGTAATTCCGCTTGTGTATTTAATTTAATAATTTTGGTTTAATGTTATGATTATATTAATAATAAGTTGATGGTTGATTATTCACATTGCATGATGATATTTAAGATTACATTAGTTGTTAAACAAAACAAAAAAAGTTGTTCCATTAGATGTTAGTTAACTTCTTTTCTTTAAGGTATTTTGGCGGGCATTACAAATTGAAACAAAATAAAATAACAAATTGTTCTTGTAAAATTAAAAGTAAATACTACATCAAAACATTTTACATCTTCCTCTTCCCAACTCTAGTGAAAACCAAGGAAGAGATAGAACTAGAGGGTCTAGTCCTAAGAGTCTGATCTAAGAGTCTGATGTGGCTTCTCCACCTCGTCAAAATTAGGTTGAGGGTAGCACCCCTCATGGGGGTTTGAGAGTGAGATAGTGGTGTAGAGATAGGTCTAGATCTTGGGGAGAGGAGAGAGTGAGATATAGAGTGGTAGAGAGAGGGGATAGAAGAAGAGTGATAGGGAGATAGATAGGTCTAAAATTCGGGGCAAATAAAGTGAGTGAGATAGAGAGAGCGAGAGAATGCTGATAGGAGCCTACTGATTACTGAAATTTGACTTAGTTCTGAAATTTAAACAATCTTCTAAAACTTAGAATTCACATTATAACTCTTAGAGATCTAAAATCACTCTCAAACATCCTACCAATATATACATGAAATATAACTTAAAGTATTTATACTTAAATGTTATATTTCATGTATAATGTATGTACTTTGATGAAGAAATTGAGATTGACTTGAAAAAAAAAATTAGATAAATTTTTGACATGTTTGGACCTCTTTTCTTTATGCAGCCAATTTTTGCCAGAAACTTGTCAAGTTTTTCCCAAAATCCCTACCGAGCCAAAAAACTCGACAAGTATTACTCAATGAGTATTCCATCTATGGTCAAGAGACATGCCCTTGTGGGCCTTCGCAACAAGGATGCATTTATGGTATGAGAGATAAGTACCAAGGGTGAGGGTACGAGTCTCACGGTAAATATGACATTTTCACATTTTTCATGATTCCATAATGCTTGCTCCATATGTGCAATCGACAACGGATTCCATTATGCATTTCCATAGAAAAATAGAATTGTACAACTACAGTTGAAAAAGTGAATCAAGATTTATTCAGAGTAAAACCATTTAATCAAAAGAGCTTTCTTCGCCACTCTTTTCATATCAAACAAACAGAATACTGAGTGTTGTGCTACTATTTCCTTAAAAATGTCGGTATGGATATAAGTCAAGGGATTTATACATTATCAAAATTATTTAAGCAAGTCCAAGTTTAGCTCATTCCATAAAGGGAAACTTGTATAAGATTTTTCTTTAACAAGATTGACCCAAGTGAAAAATGGTGCCAAAAATATTGATATTTCATACATTATCATCCAAAAATAAGTCCACATTTTCACATAAGTCGCTAGAGGCAGAGTAGCTGGAAACTCCTTTGTCCCTCCTTGGGCACGCGTATCCCCGTATCCGTTCCTATTTCTGAAACGGATATGTATCCAATACAACCCGGATACACATTGAATACGGTACCCACGCGTGCCCCAAAAACCTTGATTTCCAACCATTCTAGATGCTACGTGATTTGATTTTAAAAATAATTGACATAAATCTTCCTAAATTTAATTTTAAAAAACTTCATTCATGCATTTTTGGTATAAACAAAACCTACACCAAATGAGAAAGACAAATGAAATGTTTTTCTATTTCAGTGACCCATTTTTTGGGTTATCTTCCAATGCAACTCTACTTTTTTGCATATTGTAAAATGTTAAATCAACTTATCATTATTTAGGTAGCAATTATATGTCTATATTGCTTTTGAAGTAATGAAAATCTCCTCGAATAACTTAAAAAATTGTGTTAGATATATGTGTATGTGTTTTTTATGAATGACGTATCCAACTGTATCCATATTGGGGGTCTTCAAAAATGTCCATATCCGTATCCGATACCGTATCCGTGTCCATGCAACTTTGGCTAGAAGCATAACTCTAATTAAAACACAAAAGAATATTTTTGCCTGTTGAATTGGATCTCAAGAGCTGCTTGTGCAAACTGCTTCTCTCTGAATATATGCAACATGTTCTTTCACCAAAAAATCGATAAGTGGTTTCTCAACGTCCGTACCTGGACCTTCTTTCTCAACAACTGTCTCACCTTGTTCTGTCACGATTATCACCTTTTCTTTTCGGGTCAAAAGTTCATTTGCAACTACAACATGCACCCCATATTTCTTCTGTGCTGACTTTGCTTTCTTCAACAAAATCTCAATGTCTGTCTCAAGCTGTTGTCAAAACCACAATTACTTATTACAATGCTTTCCATATTAGATGAAATATTATGTTACTTCATTTTTGTAAACCTTGACAAAAATGACTTATCACAATTACTTTTCATTAGCTTTTCCACAAACAGTTCTATTGCTTTATTGTTTACATTTTGTAAGAAAGGAGAAGAAACCTTAAAAGATACAGAAAATGTTGTTGGAGCCCAGAATTTCCTCAAAAGTGTGAGCATTTTTGGTACTGTTTCAAGCTGCATGGCTAACTTTCCAGATTCTGACTGAATTTTATGCTCCATCTATCAAAAAACAAAATAAATACCATGTAATAGCATTATCAGTCACATACCTGAGGAATTAAAAAAATGGGTACCTTTACCCAAATTTACTATATGATTTCTTAAGCAGAAAAATATTTCCTTTTCGGCTACTGTTGCAACCCTCTTGGCATAGAAGTATTCATACCATAGAATCCCACGGTACATAAAAATCTGAGACAGCTGCTGCAAGATAGAACATTCCATATGCTTCCAAAGGGTTGAGTGCCAAAGCAATAATTTGTAGCATCTGCAACACACTAATGCCATAATTAATTAAAACAAGTTACCATGGTTCATGCCTTGAAAAAATTAGAAATGCAATAATTAATAATGTCTCAATATCTTACCACGTTGATTGGCAATGTATTAGAAAATCATAAAGGAGTAAATGTAGGAGTCTTTTAATTAAGCAAAATGTAATAAAATTCTAAATGAAAAATTACAGGTAACTTCTCTAAATCAATACTTAATATTTTCTTATTAGAATTTTATTACAAGTTCAAAGATCCCCCCCAAAATATATACTTTCTCACTATGCATTTCAAACAATTTTTTATTCTTAGATTTCTCCTATTATTTTTAAAATATGGCTCAATATACTGTATATAATTTGCTAATCAGCATATAACGCAAACATTTCTTCTCAGAAATGACGTTAATTTAGGATTTATGTCAAGCTCAACATACTTTCTTATTATGGAATATGCAACAATAATAATCATTTGTTTCATTGTAAATTCATTTCAACCATGTGGCATTTGCCTTACAAATATTTCACAGGTTATCATCCTCTTCTACCCATATTTCTTCCTGTTTCAGTTTAATAACATAAAGATAATGTGTATGAAGGATTACACACATCTCAGCTGCACAAAATTTCTTGAACAATAAAGGATCATAACAGTTAATTCATCTGAGGTCCATGGATACAATACAAAGTACAGAGATGACATTAAGAGAAGTGGATTTAATAGATTATATATTAGAGTTGAGATCATTTATAAGATGTAATGTTGTTAAAATAGACGTAAATAATCAATGTAAATTATAACATGTAATAATTTGGTAAGAATTTTGAAGTCAAGAGTTAACACAATGAATTGAATAACACAACCACATAATTCAATCAAAATATCACCAGATTCATATATTATATTCTCAATATCTTTTACCATCAAGAGTTTTCAATACTTATCTGAATTTTGAGCACTTGGAGTGGTCATTCTCACTCTAAGAAGATTTCAGTGGTCTTGGCTCTCAGCTATGGCACATCTAGGAGGAACCAGTTCTTATTCAGAACCAACACAAATGCTTTCCAAGCATCAATACAGCATGCTCCAAAGTAATTACTCAACATGCATACAACATGCTCCGGAATAATTACTCAACGTGCATAACGGCCCTAGCCAGGACAATCCCGAGTATATGTTGTACCCCAAGTTGGACACACATTGTGTGCCCCCTTCTCCAAGCCCATAGCCCAGCAAGCCTCTTCTTCTTCTTCTTCTTCTTCTTCTTCTTCCTTGAGTGGTTTCCATGCCCCTTCCAAGTCTCACATGAATGCTTTATATAACTGTTTAAGAGGTGATTTTGAACATCCTTTCGAAAAGATTTCCTTCTAATTATTATTTAAATAAATAATTATTCCTCCACTTTTATATAAGTTTTTATAAATATTCTTTATTAATCTCTCTTTTAACCAAAGGATCATGATATCCTTTATTTTTTCTCCCTTTTATTTATCTAGTGTTATTTCATAAATTTATCTTCTCTTGAGGAAAAAATCACATAACAAGTTTAGTGTTGGCCAAGAGCTTGCAACTTTGATTGCTTCCTATGGAATCCTGCCCAAGGCTTGGGATGCAATATGTAGTGTTTCCAAAAATAAAGAAGATAGTTTTCTTCTGATAGAAGATGAAGGTGTAGAACATGTGCTAGTTTCTAGATTTGTTATTATAAGTTTCAGCGTTGGCAAACTCCTTGGGAGGCAATATGTAATGTTTCCAGAAATAAAGAAGATAGTTTTCTTCTGATAGAAGATGGTGGTGTACTACATGTGCTAATTTCTAGATTTGTCGTTATAAGTCTCAGTGTTGGCCGTGACCTTGCAACTTTGATTGCTTCTTGTGGAGTCCTACCCAAGGCTGAGGCAATATGTAAAGTTTCCAAAAGTAAAGAAGAATTTCCAATATGTGGCTTTCCCTTTGTTTCATAAAGAAGAATTTACTGTCACTGATAGCATATGTGGAGAGTACAATATCCCGAATGAGAAAATCTACTTTGGCGGTCTCAAGGGTATTGATGCTAAATCAGACCTCGTTGACAAGGGAGCTATTAACAGACTCCTGCATATTCTAAAAAGTTAAGATTTCAAACCTAAGGTGAATAGACCCCTTTTTCCATATTATAAAGCTGCTTTATGGTGAAGGATACCCGTTTTTCCATTTCAACACATTGCTCTAATTTGCAAACAATTCAATAACTACACACTTGCAGTTTTAAATCTAATTCAATTTTCTTTGTTGATTTTATTGTTAAAGTGATACATAATTGATCAGACTGACACTCTTTCCTTTTTGGGCTGAGTTTGCCTATATATATTAATATTATCATAACTGCTTCACACATAATATCATACAACTCATCTAAAAGTGCAGCATTAGCCCAAAACTTATTGATCTTGGCCTTACTAAAACTTAAAGCCATCAGTTCCTTGCATCGAAGGTATCTGTCACTTAGGAACTGAAGCTCCCAACTATAAGAGTTGATGTGCTTAAATGCCATCCTCTAAAATAGGAAGCTAGAAATTTGTGATATATGTCAACTAGCTTTGAAATCTGTTGTTTTAAACTTTTAACATTTATTATGTTAGAACTTAGTCTTATACATTCATGTACGCTT
Organism: Cryptomeria japonica; assembly: GCF_030272615.1. Classification (NCBI taxonomy): domain Eukaryota; kingdom Viridiplantae; phylum Streptophyta; class Pinopsida; order Cupressales; family Cupressaceae; genus Cryptomeria; species Cryptomeria japonica. Next base: position 208,477,411 of record NC_081409.1, read on the forward strand.
GTTGATTCTCCATCTTTTTATGCAGAAAAATTATGCAGTCACAAATTTTTCAATTTTTTTTTTATCGGTAAAGGCAGAGCCAGATTTAAACTTATTTGTATTAATAAGTTTAAATACATATGTTTGTCACAAAATTCTCAGACATTCAAAAATCCCTGCTCTTTGAGAGCAAAGAGAATTCACCAAAACCTGAAAAGTTTTAAACTTATGTTTTAGCTGTTTTTCTAAACCATTAGAGGGTTTCATAGTCTAGGAAAGCAAACAGACTATTAACGATAGAGGCAGATTTCCACCTGCCTAGAACAGAGTTTTTGAGCTTAAAATTAAACCTTAGAGAAATATACATATATAATTAGTATCCAATAATCAAAATGAGGAATCCACAGAAAGCCTAGCTTGAAGAGGGAGTGTCGGGTTGTTGCAACTGCTTCCTAGGATGACCTCGGCCTCTGCCTCTGCTTGCAATTTCCTGTAGAGCTTAAGCTGACGGGTGCTCCTTCCTTTCTCATCCACGTCCTCTGCATGGAGGGCGACCTCTACCACGGCCAATTCCAGTCCCACGGTGACCCCTGGAAGCACGACCCCTGCTAGCCTGATCCAAATGTGGGTTTTCCTCTTCTGGTTTCGGAGGCAGGATACCATTGAGTCTTGCAAACTGAATAAGGTCCTCCTCCCTTCCAAGGTCTTCTGAATCCTCTCCCAGAAACCGCCATTTGAGATAGCCAAGGCCAACACCCGCAAACACTCTATGCCTATCCAGGTCCTTCCCTTTCAAATCAAGCAGGAAGGGATAATACTTGATCAATTCTCCATGAGCGTTAAAGAGGATTCTATCTCCTGGCCGAGGGACCCCAGAATCATGAATTGCTTTGTTTAGAATTTCCTGGAGCTCTTGGGTAACTTCCTCCGGGAAGAGCTTCTTGGTGAGAGACCAGACTGCCTGCTTGGCGAGTTTTAGGTCAAGTAGGGAGGCAACAAACCTTGAAGAAATGCTGGTGTTATCCCGAGGATATTCATCTCTGTTGAAACTTATTAATACAAATTTTTCAATTTTACAAGGCCTTTAGCACACAAATTTTCTTTTATCCAACCAAGATAAAATACTTGTTGGTCAAAGGAAGGAAAAATAATTGGTCTTTCTAAGTACAATTGTCATTGAAGTGAGTCAAATGTTATTGTGATTGAGCAATGGTCAAGTGATTGAGACGGCCATCATAATGCGAAACATCCAGGGTGGAACCTTGGTGAGAACAGCTCATAATATTAGTATGTTCAGCTAGTTTCACATTTTTGTAACCCAATATTTGTTATTTCAATATTTCCATGTTGGGGTCCAGGCACTTGGTGAATGACCTTGTGAGAAGATCATTCATTTTGTTGAGCTATTAATGATTGAATATTATTATCACTTATGTTGCATAAGACGAGAAATTTAATTGAACACCTGTTTTGTTACCTAGGAATTAACAAGAAAATCTATAAAACATATACTGTTATACACCTTTATTGTAAACAGTAACCACATCTAACCAAATATACCATGTCATATAGAATGACAAGGCCTCACATTCACTGATGCTTGCATAACAACGGCATGCATACATAAAGGATAGTGCATATGTGCCATTTATAATACACATAGCTGAAAGAGCCTTAAAGATGGACCTTTCTTTTATTGGTTTACGAGAGGTTGGTTTTTTTCATGTGTAGTTGTGTGTACATACAAAGAGTAAATTTTACCTAAGGCTATCTCCAAACAGCCTAACAATAATTTACAACCACTAGAGTTGAGACTATCAATTGAATTGGACACTTAACAAACTATGCTAACAAAGGACAATCAAGACTCAGAAATCAACAATTCAAAAATGGACCATCTTTAATTGGTTTAAGAGAGGTTGGTTATTTTTTTGTGTGGTTATGTGCAGACACAAGGTGCAAATTAAAGTTACCTAAGACTATCTCCAATTAGGCTAACAATAATTTACAATAACTAGGACTGAGATTATCAATTGGACTTAACACTAGACAAACTATGCTAACTACGAACAAACGAGACTCAAAAATCAACAATCAGAAAATTGACTAATTGTTAGAAACAAAGATCAGTGAATCAATGGATTCAAATGCAACTGTGAGATGAAATGGTCAAGATGAAAAGTGCTTAGAATTTTCCGTTGATGCTACCTGTGAAATTTGGGAGCTGATGGACCTATAGAATAAGGCCACCCTATGCCAAACAGCCTACCAAATAGAATTGACCAATCCTAACAATCACCATGGCAGAATTGTGTAAGTTAGGAAGCTTGACCAGGGAGTAAGTAGACACTTAAAATCAAGGGAACCCAGGGACACATCCCCGACCTTTTTAGATGTGTCCCCATTTCCAAGATGTTTTAAGGATGGGGGGACACCTAGTGGACATCCCCTAGCCATCCCCAAAAATTGGAAAATCATAGGAAACGTCCCCATAGGAAATCATAGGGGGACATGGCAGGAGACTGGAAGGGATGGTTGACCATCCTCAAGATATCCCCCAAAGTCAAACGTCCTGGGGACAGCCAACCGTCCCCTTCAAAAAGTGACATTAAAGGATGAGGAAATGAATTTTGTTTTGATGTTGCCATACTCATTTATACTTTGGAGATGGTGACATGCCTATAGATGGCAGAATTATGGCTAATTTTTTTATTTTGAGAAACCATGAAGTGCAGTTCCCCGTTTTCTAATAATGTGGTAAAACATGTCAAGGGAGCTATTGTTGAAAAGTTATGAAAATGGTCTAAATTCATTTACTGAATTTTCACTCACCCTCTTGGACATGTCCATGCTAGTATTTGTACTCATCTTTTTGTGTGCAGTGTGCTTTCAGCTCCCCAAGGAGACCTTTCAGTTTCTTGTAACTGTCTCTTTATATTCTGAGAGTTTTATAAGATTAAAAATACAGTAAAAAATAATTCTCGTGGATATTATTTAACTCAAAAACGAGTTAAAAATATTATGACCTTGACCTTAAACTTTGTAATAAAAAGATAGATCCCAGATTAAAAATGATGAGCAAATGATTGCATAATGCAGCTGTAGATACTCACTTCTTTTCATTCCATTCTCGCCAAGGTGCCACAACATTCAGCTTAAAGCAAACCTAACATGGTTGTTTCCTAATCATGTGCATTCATGTGCAACTGCATCTGCCACAACTTCTCTAGCAACGTCCTTTGCGATCGCAAGTTGGGCAATGATGTTCCTAGTAAATACTTTCTTTCATAGATTGCACCAGCTCTCAAACATGGAAAGACATAATCTCTTACAAATTCTTCTTTCAGATCCTGAATGGTAAATTGGCTTGCACCACTAGCCGTAGCCCTTTCTTCTAAGTCTTCAGTTTCACCAAGACCCTGCCCAATATCTGCAATCAGCCATAGTTTTCCCTCAACCAAGGGACAATTACTAATGAGTCAAGTCCACCACTATAGGCCAAAACCACTTTATTTAATTTCACAGATTCCTCTATTTCTTCCTTTGGTGTTTTTGTCCTTCCTTCAATAACTAATGCCACTTTAGCCATTGAAATTTGGGAGACTTTGCTTGAACATTTTGTATTTTGAGTGATACTTTCTCCTGCCAATTTGCTTGATAAAATCTTTCCACCGACTTCAAGTATTATCAATCATTAAAGCCACCAAGAGCATACAAAGCTCCACCCAAAATTGTTCTTGCTAAAGCAAATCGTTTTTGAAGCATGGTTCCATAGGGTATCCAACTGCCAAGAAAGGGGTCAAACATCTCCACATTAGAAATATATTCTACCCCATTTCCACCACCCAATACAAATAATTTTCTATCTAGCCTCTACACAGCTTCATTGATAGGCATGTAGTCCATGAATTACTCTCTTGATCATACTGTTCGACACTATTATACCACAAACTTCCATTGCCACCACCAAATACATAAATGCATTTGTCCAGAATAGTTGCCGCGACATATGAGTGAACACTAGGCATTGGTGCAAGAGATTTGATTGTGTCTATTTGTGGTGAACATGCATCAAGTGTATTCAACCACAAATCTTGGTCTCCATTATATCCCCCTAGGAGAAAGATTGAAATCACTATTTTTTTTGGCTCTTCATGACTATATATGTATGCTAATTCATCCAAGGACATGCTTAAGAAGCAGTTCCACCTTAAGTTTCATTTGCAAGGACATAGGGAGCAGGAGTTGGAGTTCATTCCGCAGAGTCATAGCTTATTGCAGGGCCCGTTCGAGAGTAACTTGTTGATCCAGTTAAATAACCACCATTTGGAGTTACTTCCCTTCCAATAACTATTCAAGTCACTTAACTTTTTCCTCTAGAGTTTGAAATTTTGTATCCATTCTTATCTATTTTTGCTCCAAAACTTGAAACTCTACTGCATGTTGGGCATGCCGGGAGTCATCATGAGTGTTCTTCCCACAGCTTCTTAACTCAGTTATTTCTTGTTGCACCTAAACTAAAGATGAGTCTTGGCACTCTATATAATTTTGCAAATTATCAGCCATATGCTCTTGAGCTCCTTGTACTCATTATCCTCCATTCCTCCTAGCTAAAGACACTTCTAAATTATCGAGATGTTTTCTTTGCTTAAATTCTGATACTCTTTTATGAAATCAGGAATTGATAGATTAGCAAAAAACTTGCGCAAATAAGGACTCTCTCCAATGTTTTTAGTGCAGCCAAAACTATCAATCTATTTGCAAGGTATTGCGTAGGATCCATATCTTCCTCTACTTGGTCCAAGACTCGATGCTTCTATGCATTCACACTCTGTGTAGATGCAACCTTCTCCATCGTTTTATTGGCTCCTTGAGGGTCCTCACAACTGTATTGGGCCCTGATTGCATTTGCTTGAAAGTTCTTGAAGCCTTTGTGACAAATCCATTTTGTGTGCACGTTGTTTATCATAGCGGCCAAAAAATCAGATTTCTTTAAGGAGTTTTATGGTGTTTGGCAAGTATTCACATTAATCTTCAAAATTTGCTTTGATGGCTCGCTTTATTTGGTTCTAGCATTTTTCATTTGATGCAATTTCTAACAGAATGCCTTGTTTATACCTTTACATTTGGTTGCATGTCTTTATATTCTATGGTGCGCTGCATATTCATGTTTTGTCTAGAAGATTAAATGTTCGATAGATGGATAATTATGCAATGCCCATCAGTCTTCGACAAGGTTTTAAAAACCTTGTTGAGGGCCGATGTAGGTTTTCAAACCTCAACACCCAATGTTGATACTAATCGAAAACAATTCATTTGCAAATGACGAGCTTTGCATTGGAGATGAATTTTATCTCTTTGCGCAAATCACACAATGCTTTTATAAAGAAAACTTAAGGATATTTGTTGGGGCTCTTCCTTTGTTTTAGCTTATGGCTCAACTCTATTGGCACCCAACAAGGTTGTCACAACCTTGCCAAGATCCGACGGATTTTTCAAACTTTGTAAATATTTCAAAATTCTTTCAGCTTTTTGGATGCAACATAATTTTAAAAGAATTGATAACTTTCTAAGTTTAAATCTTGAAATTGGTAAATCATGAGCCCAATCAAAAAATGTAAAATCTCATAACTTTTGACTACGGACTCATCTTTGCATAAAATTTTGACCACATGATGTATCGCAATCCCAAAGCATAACCTAGCATTTGTTTGTCCTAGACATTCAAAATCCAAATTTTGGCATTTTTGTAACCTGCCCCATGAAAAATCAAAACTTCAAAATATCCCAATTGGCAAGGAATTTTGATCTGAGAATTGATCACACAGCTTGAAATATCACCAAAAACAACTTTGCAAAAATATTTCCTTTTATCTCTTATCAATTGTCAAATTTAATTATTTTTGTGAACCAGAGGTAAACCTGTTAATGTAGTAGCTATGGTCGTATCCTTTAGGTCGACATAGCAAATGGTAAATGTGTGAATGGCCTATCAGCCTTACACATTTAAAAAGTTCGATATGATTCTAATACTTGTCGATTTCATAATGTCTATGTGTATTTATCTAACCTGCCACCTTTGAACATGACGTGTTCATTATGACATAACTAATCCTTAACAAATAGACGGGTTGATTAGAATATAAATCGCTCCATATGAAGAGGTGTGTTGGTCAATATAAAAGACGACTTGATGAAGGAGACGTGTTGGTTGGTGACCCCTATGCATAGGTATAAAGTTCGATCTTATCTTCCCTCATTATCAATCGAATCAACACAATCATCATCTCCAACAGTGCGTATCATCTACAGCAAGCAGATCATGTCTTCTTCATTGCAGTTCGAGGTTGTTCTGAGGTAAATCGTATACATTCCATACTTCATATTGATCACGACTTGTGTAATAATCTCCATCTGCAGATTGACCCCATATTACAGCAGTGTATCCTCATCTTCAAGGCAAATCGTCTAATATAGAAGGTGGATTTATCAGCATAGACTGATAAAAAGTAGTTCGGATTTATTACTTCTATCTAGGGTGAATTTGCATCATCCCTTAGCTTCAAGTGTGAAGCAATTTCTTGTAAAGACTCTTGTTTTATCAAAAGAATTAATATCTCTTTGTTGCTAGGTTTTTCACCTTCAAGAGGAAGGTTTTCCCAGGGTAATCTTTGTGCAATTGTGTGAATTGTTGTTTATCTAATCTGATCACCAAAATTTAACATGGTATCAGAGCCACAATGAAATAAGATTGTGATCAGATTTCCTACAACTGCAAAGTTTTCTCCTATCTCTCGCCTTCAACAAGAAACTCCAAGCCTCGAAAATGGTGAATGATCTTAAAGTCGAGGATAGGCTTGAGGGTGCGTCAAACTTCACCTCATGGAAGTTCAGAGTCCTCATTGCAATTGAAGAAAATGATCTCCTCCAAGTTGTGGAGGAAAAGGATTTAACTGAACCTGAAGATCATGAGGAGAAGCTTCGATTCAAGAAGAATGCCATCAAAGCAAAGAAGATATTAATCGACTCCGTGAGGGATCACTTAGTGCCTCTCATCTCTAAGATGACAACTGCGAGAGATATGTTCAAGACCTTGGAAGGTTTATATGAGATTAACCACACAAGTAAGCTCTTGCGTTGAGGCAACAACTTCATCAAGTAAAGATGGCAAAAAGAGAATCAATTATCTTTCTTCATGAAGATATCAGAATTGAGAGATCAACTGAATGCAATTGGAGACCAAGTGATTGATAAAGACCTTGTCATGTTGGCTTTGAATGGCCTTCCTCACTCATGGGAGCCATTTATCCAAAGCATAAGTGGAAGATCCAAATTACCTAAGTTTGATCGACTCCATGCGGATTGCATTCAAGAAGAATCAAGATTGGCGGCTAGAGGAATTGTCAAAGGTTCTCAAAATGAAGACACTCTTGTTCTTGCCACCCAATCCACCAAGAAATGAAAGAATTGGAAGAAGGGAAATTTCAAAAGAAATAGAGACCAGAGATCAGATTCCGCACCTGATTCAAAGAAGAAGAAGAAAGATTTATCTCACATCCAATGCTTTAGATGTGACAAGTTTGGTCACTATGCAAGGGATTGTTTGACAAGACCTAAGCAAAAAGGGGCAAACATAAATGAAGTCTCTACTCAGAAGGAAACTGAAGATAACTCCAATGGATTCCTTTTCATATCAGCATTATCAAGCAATGTTCCTACGGATAGTGATACCTGGCTGATTGATAGTGGAGCCTCTAGACACATCACCGACTATCATGAACACTTTTCAGATTTGGTGGAGGAGTCCAATATCCAAGTGATCATTGCAAATGATGCACGCTATTCAGTAAGAGGGTATGGTGCTACATCTCTCAACCTAGAATCTAGAGTATCACTTCACCTAAGTGATGTTTTGTTCGTGCAGGGAATCAAGAGAAACCTTGTGTCTATTTCAACCTTGGAGGATAAAGGCTATCAAATTGCATTTTTTGAAGGAAGAGTTCTAGCATGACCAAAGAACTCCAACATCAAGACTACTCGTGTGATCGGGAATCGACATGAGAGTTTGAATAAGCTTTCCACTCTTCCAATCCAAGCTCTTCTTCATGATTCTTCCAGTTCCAATGAACTTTGGCATAGAAGACTTGGGCATCTTCATTTCAAGGCTCTTCCATCACTGGAGAAGATGGTGAAAGGTATTCCTAAACTTAATCATGTACATGATGGTACTTGTTGTGAATGTTTTCAATTTTCTATTCAATGAGCAAGATATATAATGTTATTGTATATTTCATGTAATAGTTAATTCACTATATAATAAGTCTGATTATTATATGGTATGTAGCAGATGGAGAAAGAGCATTTATTAATTTCGATGTTTTTCCCACATTTCACCGATCGATATATATATATGCAAATAAAGGAGATCAAGCAATACCTTGACCGGTCATGTCTATTAGACATGACCGATCAAGATATTACTTGATCGGGTCTCTTCAAACCATAATCGTGTTAACCGATACCAATCGGTGTGTATGCAATTAACAATAAACCCGATACCAATCGGTGTGTATGCAATTTAACAATAAACCCGATACCAATCGGTATTCTGTGCATTACGATTTGTGACCGATGTTAATCGATATTTAGGCATTGGTTAAGAACCCGATTGTTAATCGGGATTTATATGCAAGGTTATATATATATATGAATCGAGGAATACGATCACAGCAAGATCGTATATATGTGAATATCTACATAAGTTTTGAGTTATCATGCATACAATTATTGGTATAAGATAAAACTGAAAATAACATATCGAAGAGTAATTATAATAATCATCAGACAAAGGAATGATAACTGAAGTCTTATCATAGTCTATTGATGAGATAGATGATTGAATGAGAGACTTCATTTATCTCTCATTCAATCATTTATCTTACCAAGGCTATCATGTTCAACACTTGTAAAGGTTGTGCTATGGGTAAAACTATTAAGAGTCTTTTTTATGGTAGTGAAAGTAGGTCTAAAGAAATTCTAGATCTTATACATTCAGATTTATGTGGTGCAATGTCAATTCCATCCCTAAATGGATTTTTGTATCATGTAACTTTCATAGATGACTACTCTAGGAAGACTTGGATTTATTTCTTAAGGTCTAGAGAGTCTGATGAAGTTCTAGGTAGATTTAAAGGTTTAAGGCTCAAGTAGAAAACTTATCTAGGAAAAGAATTAAAGTTTTAAGGTCTGATAATGGAGGTGAGTACACCTCGGGTAGCTTCTGTGATTTCTGTATTGAGGCAGGGATCAAAAAGGAGTTTTGCGTCCCTTACAACCCTCAACAAAATGGGGTTGCAAAAAGAAAGAACAGATCCATTGTTGAAGCTGCAAAAGCTATGATTCATGATCAAGACCTTCAGACTTTTCTAAGGGGCAGAAGCTTCTAGAACAGCAATGTATGTTCAAAACAGATGTCCTCACCGGATATTGCAGAATATGACTCCTGAAGAAGCCTTTTCAGGGATTAAGCCTGATATCAGTCACCTGAGAATCTTTGGTTGTCCTATGTTTGTTCATATTCCGAAGGACAAGAGGACCAAATTGGAACCTTCTGGCAAGAGAGGAATATTTGTGGGCTACAGTGAACCTCCAAAGCCTACCAAATCTACATTCTTGGTCAGAAGCAAATAGAAGCAAGCAAGGATGTCACATTTGAGGAAGATGTTGCATTCACAAAATCAAAGGATTCATGCATGGAGATAGATGATGAAAATCATGATACTCCTCAAGACATGGATGTTGATCATGCTCTTGAGATTCAGAGGGAGTCTACAGAACCTGAAGTGAATGATGATCCAGTTGAACCTTTGGATCCTACTGATGGGCCTAGAGATATTGTTGTGACTCGAAAGAGACCTCTTTGGGCAAGAAACACTATGCAGGAGGCAAAACATTTTGCAGCTCCTAGAGGCACATTCAGAGAAGTAAAAGACCACAAAGATTCTTTAGCTATGTTTCATTGATGTGTAATCTTATTGAGACTGAACCTTCCAGTGTTGAGGAAGCCTCACAACAACAAGTATGGAAAGATGCAATGGATGAAGAGTATCAATCCATTATCAAGAACGATGTGTGGGATGTCGTCCCTAGACCTAAGGGGAAATCCGTTGTATCTTCCAAGTGGCTATACAAGATTAAGCATGCAATTGATGGAAGCATTGAAAAGTACAAGGCTAGATTTGTGGCTCATGGTTTCTCTCAGAAAGAGGGAATAGACTATGAAGGAACATTTGCTCCTATTGCTCGCTATACTTCCATCAAGACCATCATTGCCATTGCAACAGCTAAGGGATGGAAGTTACATCAAATGGATGTAAAGACAACTTTTCTCAATGGTGTGATTGAGGAAGAGGTCTACATCGAGCAACCTGAGGGGTTCCTGATTCATGGGAAAGAGTCTCATGTATGTAAATTGAAGAAAGCCTTATGTTGTCTTAAGCAGGCACCTCGTGCTTGGTAAGAAAGAATTGACAGATACTTAGAGGGCTTGGGTTTCTGCAAGAATGATGCTGATCCTAATCTTTACTTCAAGGTATTCAATGGTGAAATGTTGATCTTGGTACTTTGTGTTGATGACCTATTTGTTACCGGGGAAGATCATCTCATCCATAGATGCAAGGAGTTGACTTCAAAATTAGAGATGAAGAACTTAGGACTCATGCACTTCTTTCTAGGTTTGGAAGTATGGCAGAGGCCCAATGAGATTCTCCTAAGTCAAAGAAAATTCACCATTGATATCTTGAAGAGATTTGGAATGTTAGATTGCAAATCTATGTCCACGCCGATTGAAACTAACTTGAAGAAATTGAGGGAAGTTGCAGCTAGTTCAAATCTTGTGGATCCTACTATGTACAGGCAATTGATTGGATCCTTGATGTATCTAGTTAACACTAGACCAAATATTTGCTATGCAGTGAGTGCACTTAGTCAATTCATGTGTGAATTGAGACAGATACATTTAGTTGCAGCCAAGTATATCTTGAGATACTTGCATGGCACAGTTGTATGGCTTGAAATATTCTTCTCATGTGGACCTGATTCTTGAAGGCTATTTTGATTCTGATTGGGCAGGGAGTGTTACTGATCAGAAGAGAACCTCTGGTTGTTGCTTCAGTTTGGGATCTGCTATGATTTCCTAGTGTAGTAGGAAGCAGTCTTCAGTGGCACTGAGCACCGCAGAGGCAGAATACATTGCAGCATGTGTGGCAACTCGCAAAGCAATGTGGCTTCGGAAGCTCCTTGCAGGATTGTCTGAACAATCATTGGAGCCTACTACCATTCATTGTGATAACCAAAGCTGTGTGAAGCTTTCGGTCAATCCAGTGTTCCATGACAAAACAAAGCATGTTGAGATTCAGTACCACTACATCAGAGATATGGAAAAGAGGAATGTTGCTCAATTGAGATACATTTGTATTGAGGAGCAAACGATTGATATTCTCACGAAGCCTCTTGCCAAAGTGAAGTTTGTGCATTTTCGAGACAAGCTTGGAGTTGTGGAGAATGAAGCCCTTGCTGAGAGGGAGTGTCAACATCAATGACTACTTGAGATGTATTATAATGCATTCTTCTTTGTGAGAGAAGTTTGAGGTGCAAGCCCTTGTTAATGCATTCTTCTCTGTGAGAGAAAAGTTTGACGTGTAAGCCCTTGTTCCACCCACTGCGAGTAGGTATGGTGGATCCACCCTCTGGGAGTAGCCATGGTGGATGTCATGGGAGAAATTCCATGACTTAGCACTTGTGTTTATTCACCCTCTGGGAATAGCTATGGTGAACATCATGCTAAGATGACGACATCACATTTCAATGATGAGCACTTGTGTTTATTTGATTTCTATTCACGGGAGTAGCCATGATGGACCCACCCTCTGGGAGTAGCCATGGTGGTTGTGTTCATTTGTACTTCCATTCATGATTGTAGCCATGATGTCATCCACCCTCTAGGAGTAGCCATGGTGGATGTCACTATGTGACTCTGATATCGAGAAGGATTCCTCCCTAGCTAAGAGGGAGTGTTAATGTAGTAGCTATGGTCGAATTCTTTAGGACAACATAGCAGATGGTAAATGTGTGAATGGCCTATTGGCCTTACACATTTACAAAGTTCGATATGATTCTAATACTTATCGATTTCATAATGTATATGTGTATTTATCTAACCCGCCACCTTTGAACATGACGTGTTCATTATGACATAACTAACCCTTAACAAATACACGTGTTGATTAGAATATAAATTGCTCCTTATGAAGAGGTGTGTTGATCAATATAAAAGCCGACTTGATGAAGGAGACGTGTTGGTTGGTGACACCTATGCATAGGTATAAAATTCGATCTTATCTTCCCTCATAATCAATCAAATCAACACAATCATCATCTCCAACAGTTCGTATCATCTACAGAAAACAGATCATGTCTTCTTCATTGCAGTTCGAGGTTGTTCTGAGGCAAATCGTATTCATTCCATACTTCATATTGATCATGACTAGTGTAATAATCTCCATCTGCAGATTGACCCCATATTACAGCAGTGTATCCTCATCTTCAAGGCAAATCATCTAACATAAAAGGTGGATTTATCAGCATAGACTGATATACAGTAGTTCGGATTTATTACTGCTATCTAGGGTGAATTTGTATCATCCCTTAGCTTCAAGTGTGAAACAATTTCTTGTAAAGACTCTCGTTTTATCAAAAGAGTAAATATCTCTTTGTTGCTGGGTTTTTTGCCTTCAAGAGGAAGGTTTTCCCAGGGTAATCTCTGTGCAATTGTGTGAATTGTTGTTTATCTAATCTGATCACCAAAATGTAACAAAACCATGTAGCTGTATTCAAGCTCCTGGTCAAATAAAATCTGATCAGCATACCAAGCTTAGTTTAGAACCATATGGTGTTTGAAATGCATGGAAAAGTTTAAAATTGGTCGAGGTTAAAAGATAGGCAACAACTGGCTCTAATTGGGGATGAGGACTGCACAAGATGAAGCAAGGAGTTCAAAATCTCAACTAAAGACAAGTGCATTACATCCATTGGGCTACAGAATCAAAAAGTTTAGCAAGGGCTAGATTACATGGCTTGACAGAGAGCATAGCAAAAGGAAAAACAAAAAACAAAAAACCAAGCACAACAAAATTTTCCTAATTATGTACACGGTAGGAAGACCCTACCTCAAAGGATGCCCAAAGACACTTAAGTGAATCCATTTACAGATTGAGAGAAGTAGGTTCCTTAGCGGAAAAGGAGTGCACACTCATGAAGCATCTGCAAACTCAAGAATAGTATGCAAACCCAAAGGGGACTCGCTGTGTAGAAAAAGCCTGTGTAGAACCTCATGACCTAAATAACACTTTTCATCATACACTTCTGTAATTGACTAATTTCCCATATATAGTCTTGCATGTCAACGGCCATACCTTCATATATTGCTTTGGACAGATTAGTACCTTGGATAAATTCCTCAGTGATTAGAGTAGGGGATGAATGTATCTGATACAAACCATGATCTGAACCAACCCTGACTGAAGAAAGTTGCTGATTACCATCATTATCCTTGATTTCAACAAATACAAATTCATTATCAACTGACCAATTCGCAGTGCATTTTGCAGCAACCAACTCACTTATCTTGTCATTTTTAATTAATAATAACTCTATATTTTCACTCTTACTGGGTTAAGAGTTATCATCCATAATTTTCAAAGAAGGTAAAACAATTCCTTATTTACATAGGGAATCATCATCTGAAGCTTCTAAACACCAACTAGGAACACGAGCGACATGGGAATGGTTATCTTCTATTTGCTTATAGCAGCCTATATCATCTGATTTAATGTTCAATTGATCTTCCTTCCTTTGCTCGTCACTTTCTCCCTCAGATTTGTTGTAATTTTCCATATTTTCAGACCCATCTTGTTCTGTGTCATTATGAGAAAAAGGTAAAATCAGATCATCTGATTTAAAATCATGCAGTTCAAAAAGAGGATTATCCCTAACCTGGAAAGCTTCACAAGAACTCATTGGCAGGTACATTGCATTAAATATACTCAACTCATCTGCATGCTCTTTATTTTCAATTTTTTCAGATTGCTGTTGTTGCTGCAATGCTCTTAACTGGTTCATCAACAACCTCAAAGGTGAATGCTTCTAACTCTGGGCATGACAAGAATACGTTATCATTTTCATCTTCTTTTTGGTTAATCGCATCATCCAAAAATTGTCCAACAATCTTACTCGCTAAAGTAGAACGTGTTAATAGATTTTCTGGTGGTATGTGAGAGTCATAATCCTCTTCATCACTTGATTGTCAAAATCATCCAAATTTTCCTCATAATTAATATTAAATATTTCAGGCACATGGGATCTTACTTCTAGGTCGCTTGCTTTATGATCTTGAAAATGTTCTTGAACAAAAACTGTAAGATTAGAACATTCAGCTGTGGAAGGTAAAAGATCCACCCTTTTTGATTGCTCTGTGTAGCCATTCATAGACTCTTCGTTTAAAATTTTTGTAATTTGATTTTGGTCACACCATCCAAATAATAACAAATCATCTTCTATTTTAATGGCTTCTTGCTTTGCAACTTCAAGGTCACATACCTTATTTCGCTTCAAATGGAATTGGATTTTTGGATGTAGTGCTACAACAAAAATGGACAGCAGGTGTGATTGACTGGGCTGATTGGCATGCGAAATTCGCCTCAATGATTGGTTGAACTGATCAAAAAAATCCTCATGCATTCATCTTCTCCTTTTTGAATTCTAAAAAAGTGACATAAAAGAGCACCCACATTGACTGTCGGTTTGAATCTTGCAAGAAACTTATCTCTCAATGTACCCCAATTGGTAACGCATCCATCTTCCAAATGTTGGAACCAAACTGCAACAGCTCTAATGAGGGATTCAACAAACAAACGAACAAATGCGCCTTCAGAAACTCCAAGAATCCCACAAGCAGTAGTGAAGGCTTGAATGTGACTGTTTGGATCTTGTGTGTTTTCTCCAACCAACTTGGGAACATATTTTCTCAATCTTGCAGGCAAGATTGTGTATTGAGGAAAAGTCAAAGGCCCAAAATGAGTTCCCCATGGCTGGGTTGCAATCGAGGGCATGATATAAAACTGGAATTCGTCTACCAAAAAGATTTTTGTGTAAGTTCCAAAATCCAAAGTAGCCAACCTCCATCCTCAAGGAGGTACCTTCAGATTTCAAAGTAAACAAACCACCAGCACTTCGTTCTCCAACAAAGTCGCCAAAAATCTATTAGTAAAAGATTTGTTTTTATGAAAATTAATTAAATTTGACTCTTTTGCACACCCAATAAAGACATCCCACCAACAATTGGAGAGATCGACATTGTATTGGTGATCTTCATTTGAGAGGGGCAGCTCCCTCGTATGATACAATTTTGATTTTGGGGGTATGCTTTTGACTAGAAAGCAGGAAAGGAAAATCTAACATCTTTCACATAACCATGAGACATATGCCATGGGAAATTAAGGATGAAGGGAACGAAGATGAACAACAAACATATCAGTCACCCCGTGCCCATGAATGATAATCAGGAGAATGAACAGCAAATGCTTTCAAATAAATGAGTGAATCAGAATTCATAGATTCCATAATAAACACATTCATAAAATAATATAACAAAGATAACACCAAAGAACGATTACAGAATCACACAGGATAATCTGCAAACAAAAAAAATACAAGTAAACACACAGATCCAAAATATCTCCTTCATTTTTCTGATGAAAAACAAGAGCTCACAGATTCATATGCCTTTGTACAAAAGGTTATGTTTGAAAGAAAATCCCCTATTGTCATCACCTTTCCAGAATTGAATTCCGTATTCTTTTTATCTCCCAACCTTTACAACAAATAAGGCCCCCAAGGAGGCCTCTCAATTTCTTGTAATTGTCTCTTTATGTTTTGGGAGTTTTATAAAATAAATTAAAAAATAATTCCTGTGGATATTATTTAACTCAAAAATGAGTTAAAAATATTATGACCTTAGACTTTGTAATACAAATATACATCCCAGATTAAAAATAATGAGCAAATGATTGCATAATGCAGCTATAGATACCTCTCTTCTTTTCATTCCACTCTCACCAAGGTGCCACAACATTCAGCTTTACTCAAACCTTACTTGGTTGTTTCCTTTTTCCGTGCATTCATGTGCAACTACATCTACCCCAACTTCTCTAGCAACATCCTTTACATGAATAGACATAATCTCTTACAATTTTTTCTTTTAGATCCTGAATGATAAGTTGGCTTGCATAACTAGCCATAGCCTTTTCTTCTAAGTCTTCAGTTTCACCAAGGCCCTAGCCAATATATGCAGTCAGACATAGTTTTCCCTCAACCAAGGGGCAATTATTGATGTGTCAAGTCCACCACCATAAGCCAAAACCACTTTATTTAAATTTTCACGGATTCCTCTATTTCTTCCTTTGGTGTTTTTGTCCTTCCTTCAGTAACTGATACCACTTTAGTCACTGGAATTTGGGAGACTTGGCTTGAACATTTTGCATTGAGAGTAATATCTTCTCCAGCCAATTTTCTTGATATGTTGAAATCAATGACCCTCACAAGGATCAAATCTTTCTACCGACTTCAACTATTGTCAGTCATCAAAGCCACCAAGAGCATACAAAGCTCCACCTAAAGTTGTTGCTGCTAAAGCAAATCGGTTTTGAAGCATGGTTCCATAGGGTATCCAACTGCCAAGAAGGGTATAAAACATGTCCACATTAGAAAAATATTCTACCCCATTTCTGTTAAAATAATATTAATATCTTCTATAATGGTCATCTTCTATTTTTAGCAGTCATCTTAGTTGTCGACTTATTTAGCTATTTAGCTTTTTAGTCGACTTATTTAGCTTTTTATTATTTAGCCTTTTAAGCTATATTTAGCTTTTTAATCTTTTTAGCTTATTTGATTTCACTTTAACAACTAGTTCTATTTATAGAACATCGTCTTGTAACCTCTATATATACGTGTGTATATTGTTCAATGTAATTATCCGATTATTGAATCATTCATTCAATTTATTTTTCATGGTATCAGAGCATGGAAATTAAAAATTTCAAAAGTTTTTGTTATTAAATTTTTCGAAGTTTTTATTGAAGAGATTTTTTATTTTTATTTTTATTTTTTTAAAATTTAAAAAAGAATGGGTTCTTTTTTTCTTCCTGGGCAGATTTTTGTTTTTTGGCAGGTTGAAAATTTTCCTAGGGTTTCTGCAATTTTCAACTAAGGTTTTGACCCTTCAATTCAAGTCGAAATTTTATTTTGGCTGAAGATTCTTGGTGGGTTTTTCAAGACCTCAACTGGGACGTCGACACATTTTTTGGGTGCATCGTTTTCTGAGCCTCGATTTTTGAGCCGTCGGATCTGCATTCTGATTTCAGATTCTTGGTGGGTTTTTCGAGAGCTTTTCTGGATTGGTCTCATATTTTTCTGGGTGCCTCGTTTTTCGTGCCTCAAATTTTGTGAGAGTGAATTTGCCTTGGACTTTAAAAACAGTTCGCGATTTCTACTAATTCTGTGGATATCGGGAATTTTGGTGTCTTCTGGGCATCATTTAGAAAAAAAAAAATTGTCTGTATTTTTCTATTTTTTTTACAAAAAAAATCAGAGGTATTTTTTTATTTTCTGCAAATTATTATTTTTTTCTGATTATTTTCAGAAAAAATTTCAGGTTTTATGTTTGCAAAAAATTTTAATTTCTGGGTTTCTTCCAAACCTCGAAATTTGCGCCTTGGAATTTGTGCCAGAATTCTCCAGGGTTTCAATGTTTTCAACAACTGCTTCTATTCTGATTTTTTTTAAATCAAATTCTTTTGTCTCTTGCTTTCACTCGATTGACCTCGTTCAACCTCGATTTCTGTGATGGCATCTTTGACCAACATCATGTTGGAACACAGTCAGAAGTTCAATGGCCTCAACTACAACACTTGAAAACAACGCATGTTATCAATATTTGAATTACGTTGCCTTGATCAGATTGTTCTTGGCAAGGTTCCTCGTCCTACAGCAGCAGGTGAAGATCAAGACAAACATGATACGAAGAATCAAGAGGCTGTCATGCTTATCAAACTCTCAGTCATAGATGATCAACTCCCTCAGGTGCCTTCAGGTAAAACAGCTAAAGAGATCTGGGATCTTTTGAAGGATCTTCATGAAACGTCCGACAAGAGCCAAGCTTTCTTTCTGAAGAATATGTTGTTTTCTATCATGATGGATGAGAAGTCTTGTATCCAAGCACATCTCACGAAGATCAAGGAGATCTGTGACCAGTTGGAAGCTATAGGCCGAACCATGGTGGAAGAGAGTGATCACGCTGAAAAGCCTTCCCAGATAGTACGAGCATTTCATTGATACTCTCAATATCTCATCTACTAGTGTTGATCTGAAGTTTCCTGATCTCTGCAACAAGCTTCTACAACAGGATCGATGGAAGCAGCAGTTTGGAAGCAACGCTAGTTCGTCCATTGAACAGGCCTTCACAGCTACAATTTTGGATAAGAACAAGGGTAAAGGTCAATCCTTCCAACAGAAGGGGCAAGGTCAATATCCATAGTCTTCGAAAAGAAAAGTGTACAGTGTAACTACTGTCACCAATTTGGCCATATGAAGAAAGATTGCAGGAAATTGTTGGCATCTATGCAATCTAGGCTGGGAGGGTCTCAAGAACAGGAGCAAGCTCATGTTGCTGAGCATTTTGGAGAGGAGTCGGCCTTTTGTGCTTTGTGATAAGCAAATTTCTTGTTTGGTTAGTTTTCACATTTTTTTTCCTCATTCGCAAGGTTTCGAATTTTTTCCTTAAAAATTATTATCTGTCATCCGCAAAGCTTGCATGGGATTTCTAGGTTTTCATAATTTTTTCTTCAAAAATTGTTTGCTAGTTTTTACAATTTTTTCCTCAAAAATAATCTGTAATACGTGAAGCTCGCGTGGGATTTGTGATTCGCAAAGTTCTCTGGTTTTGATCGATTTTTCTCCTCAAAAGTTGTGCTTTGTTGCAGTCAGTTTTGGGTCGCATTGTCAGGGCGAACATCTGCAACCGTGGTATCTTGCAGTATGTTTAGGAGTTGCTGGAGCAAACAGTGCTCAGTATTCTTCTGCAAAAGGGTTTGCTGATTTTTTCCTCAAAATCATGGTTTCAGGTTTCAGTGTTTCAGTGCGGTAGATGGATAGTTATGCAATGCCCATCAGTCTCTGACAAGGTTTTGGGGCCGACATAGGTTTTTAAACCTACTTAAACACTCGACATTGATATGGACTGCAAAACAAATCATTTGCGCATGAGAAACTTTGCATTGGAGATGAATTTTATCTTTTTGCGCCAATCACACAATCTTTTATGAAGAAAACTTCGGAACATCTATTGGGGCTCTTCCTTTGCTTTAGCTTAAGGTTTAGTGTCAAGAAAACCCAGGGTTGTGTTGACTCTGTCAGCACCTGACAACGTTGTCACAACCTTGTCAGGTTCCAAGGAATTTTTCTAACTCCGTCAAATTTCAAAATTCTTTCAGCTTTTTGGATGCAACATGATTTTTAAAGAAGTGATAACTTTCCAAGTTTAACATTTGAAATTGGTAAATCACAAGCCCAGTCAAAAAATGTAAAATCTCATAACTTTTGACTGGGGGCTCATCTTTGCATTAAATTTTGACCACGTGATGTATAGCAATCCTAGAGCAAACCCAGCATTTGTTTTTGTCCCAGACATTAAAAATCCAAATTTTGGCATTTTTCATAACCTGCCTCATGAAAAATAAAAAATTTAAAATATCCCAATTGGCAAGGAATTTTGACCTGAGAATTGATGACATGGCTTGAAGTATCACCAAAAACAACTTTACAAAAAGATTCCCTTTTAACTCTTATGAATTTTCAAATTTAATTGTTTTTGTAAACCAGAGTTAAACTGTGTAACTGTATTCAAGGCTCAAGCTCTTGGCCAAATGAAATCTGATTGGCATACCAGGCTCAGTTTAGTGCCATATGGTGTTTAAAATGCATGGAAAAGTTTATAATTGGTTGAGGTTAAAAATACAGGCAACTTAGTACATCCCTTCAAGCAATGCAAACCATCAAGAATGTAATGGAATTTTATACATGTTGAGTGTGGTTTGCTTTTGGTAGCACCTATTATGGTGGAAATGAGCATTATTAGAAAATATCAAAATGATCAAGAATCAAGGAAAGGAAGACTAAAAGACAGTTGTATAAATAGTCTTCTTTTATTTTTATTTTTATTTTCATGTCAAGTGTAACTGTGAAAATCATCGGGACCAGACTATTCTAGGCATGAACAGGCCATAGTCCTGGACATGCTATTACACACACGTCCAACAATTGTGAGAAGACTTATTGTGATGCAGAGATTTGAACTTTGAGTGACTCTTTATGACTCTATTTACATCACAATCCTTTGGAATAAATCTTCTTTCGTTGGAAACAAAAATTAAATTAATATTGTTTCAGGCAGAAGTTAGAACACTCTAGTTAGAGAGCTCAAATCCTTCAAGGTAAAGTTAGCAGAGCACATATGTCTGCAATAACTCTCTTCAGAAAAGGAGTGGACCATTTGCAAGTAGGTGCCAAAGAAGAAATGATAGCTCCCTAGCATTTTTATCGAATGATATTTATATTCAATTGAGTCAGAATTCTATGTGAAGATATGAAGATATAATGAATACAATTGTTTTTAGGAAATCATATTTCTTTATGTGCATTCATTACTCATGTAAGAAGAATTATAAACATGTAATGGACATGAAGAGCAACAATGATCCCTCTGTGTCCCTTGAATACTTACTTGAAGATACTCAAAGAGTGTAGAAAACCTTAGTGCCAATAGACAGCCTTTCCCTACTGCCTGCACAGAAAACAAATCCAAATTTTCTTGAATGTACAGAATAAAATACAAAAAGTATAAATTAAACAAATTTCAATTCAAGGCAAAATTTGGGTTTTGATCCCAAAGGATCGTACAGATTTATAATCTTGAATCGCATGCTTCACAGATTCAGCATATGATGAGGACACTGGAACACACAAACAATCAGTTAGAAACTCTAGCCATGTGAACTTGAACAAAAAAACAATCAATTAGAAACCCCAGCCATGTGAAATTTAACAAAAAAAACAGCAAACCATTCAGCTTGGCACTATCAAATAGCATCCAACTTCTAGCAGATAAAATATCTACTAACAGGATGTCACTTTACAAGTACATGAAGATATTAGTTGTAAGTTGCTCCTAATCATTTGCAAATAGAACCTTAAGGAATGATGATAATTACATCATCCACTATTGAAAAAGGCGAGAAGACAAAAAAGGAAATACCAAACTATGGGCATACGCATGCTACAAAGAGAATTAATCCAAAAACATTAAGTAGCTGATATTAAACAAATACACACTAAGATTGATCATAAACTGAAAATCTAAGAAAAATATTTGAGGAGATTTATGGGGTTCCAAAGGATTCCTGTACTGACTAGGCAAACATTATGTAGTAGAATGGAATGATGAACAAGCTGGCTTCATTTGAGGCCTTTTGAAACTTGGATTGTGAACTCTTTCCAAATCATATCTATTAAAGTAATTAATGTTTATTTAATGATCATTATATAATATTATTTAGTTAGTAACTTTCTATTTCTGCATTTCCATTCACGATTGTTTCATTTAGACATCGTTTTGTGATTCCTTTATATGTAGTCTTCCGTCTCCATTTTTTAAATAATGAATTGCCATTTCATGGTATCACAACCAGTAAGGATTTTTTTTGCCATAAGCTGCAGTGAGAGTTTGTATGTCACGATTGCAATATTGATATTTTGCATTACCATGGTTCTTAATTTATATAAATTGGAAGCAATAAGGAAATGTCAATGTGGTTGCATGATTGCATCCATTATTGTTTGTTTTTTTGGCTTAGTAAACACTGGATGGTTATCTGCTGCCTTTAATCTAGTGTGCGGTACACTACAACCACATTCTTAAGATCTGTAATCATGAGTTTTTGTGTCCAAATATACTCCATAATCATTACACCAGAACCTCACCACATCTCCACTGGAGTTAAAGGGCTGCCTTATTGTGATGGGGAGATATAAACTTGCATCACATTTTTACAAGAACCCCTTGGACTTTGTTACAGCTCCATCATTGTAACCCTTGGGTTTTGACCTCATGACCATGCTTGGAATTAAACCTGACTTTGCCAATCCACTTACACCTATAGAATGTTATGTCCATAATTGTATTATTTATATTATATAACATCATTCTGATTCTTTTAGTGAAGTAAGTTTATGTGTTGAACTCAAAGAACTGTTACAATCATCCACTCATACTACTGTCTCAATTATGATGCTGGCTAAATCTAAATACCATATCCTATTTGTATCTGTGCTTTGTGCTGAGCATTTTTTGGATAAAATTTGTCATTGCCATTCTTTTGTCTTACAATTGAAATTGGAGTATGATTTTCCTGCATAACATAGTATCTCTTCATTTTACAACTTTTTTGACCAGTTAAGACAATTTCAATATCATAGGAGAGGCAGAACCTGTAGTACTGCCACTTTAATTTTCCCAAGAAAAACTAATGATATGGTGGCAGACTACTCATAAAGATTTGCAAGGAAGCAAACTGTTCTTAACCAAATTTGACATCAATGCTTCAGTGTTGAAATGAATGCACAAGGGCTTGATGTGCATAGTTTTGCATTGTTAGAGTGGCATTCTAACATTTTCCCTGAGCAAGGGGCTCTGCTGCCATAGCCAAAGTTGTTTGAAATCTTTATTTATGATGATAAATAAAGCTTGCTGCTAAGCTACTCAAATGGCAATGAATTTAGAGGTAGATCCACCATGTCTACAGGGATTGTCATATTAATGCTTCTGATATATCCTTGAACATCAAACTCATTGGCTGGGAATTAATTCTAATCGCTGTCAAGAATATTTTTGGAGAACCTTTACCTTGAGTTTCTAGGAGAGAGCCCTTGTTCAACACACACAACAATAGGGGAAGTATTCTAGACCAAATTGGGACGGTTTTTAAGGTGATTTGAATAAGAATTTTCTGGAATTTCAGATTGCATCAGGTTAGTTCATTTTTTTTACTCTTTTACTTCAAACATATAAATTTGTAAATCACTTCTAGTTTTTAAGAATATTTAATTTACATATTCATTGGATGGAATTGATTCAACTTACATAAATTTGTTTGTTGATTAAGATTTAGATGATTTACTGTAATTTGAATCAATTTTTTTCAGAATTTAAAATCTTTTCAATATTGAGTTTATGTTTTAGAGTTAAGAGATGTTATTTTTATCAAATTCGTTAAATCAATTACCATATTATTGTATGTAGTGCCATAAAATTGCGACCCTAGCAATTTCGACTGCATTAGGGTCCTCACGCATGCGAACTTGAATCCTCTAGCCTGATCGAAGACCGGAGATTGCTCGGCTTGCAAAAACAACTTCTTCCTTGGCCTCTACATCACCCCGTCCGCACTCTACCCTAGAGAAAGGGGTAGGACAGGGGCGTGGCACCACTGTCCCCCCTTGGACAGAGGCGTGGCGCCCTTGTACTCCCAGGACAGAGGTGCGGCGCCCCTGTCCCTGCCATATTTTGGGGCAGGACCCTTCCCAGGGTTGCATTGTTGGTTGTGCCTCGGGCAAGAAACTCCCCCGATGTCGGCCCGTAACAAAATTCAAATCCACCAACATGTATTTAAGGGGGCATTCGCTCTCTCATTTGCATAAGTTGGAAAGATTCAAGTTGCACAAGTGATCAAGCATTCAAGCATTCAAGCATTCTTTTCCAGCATTGAGCATTCTCAAGTCTCCCTTCAAGGCTAGGTGTTGCATTCAAGTCAAGGATTCGACTATTAAAGAGAAGATTGATTTCAACATTCAATTCCACACAAGCACTTCTATCAACATTGCTACTACAACCTCCCTTGAGGTGATTTACAATTCAGTCTTTCATTTACATCTACTTGCAAGTACTTTCTTTCATTGCTTGGTTAATTCCAAAACTGGGGTTTGACCTAAAGGCAAACCCCCAATCCAAACCCATTTTCCTCTCTTTTCTGTGTGTAGGTTGCAAGTGCGCAGTTGTACTTTCGGATTCGGACTTCATTTGCAAAGGCGGAAAAACCCTTTCCGTTTCACGGATTTTTCGGAGGACCATGTATATTCTCGCCACGGTCCGGGCAACTTTTCCTCAAATTCGCAAGGCGACTTCGTCTCGACATTTTACTGCCAGATCCAGGTGCACAGCTTCATCCCATATTCCGATTTCAAGTTATAATCGATTCTTTGTCACTTTTGCACTACATAATTCAATCAATTTCCTTTCCAAATCAAACAAGGAAGAGGGGATCAACTTAGCATTCCCAATTTATTCAGAATTCAATCTACCATCTTTGTGTGGAGAGATTGAATCTAGTGAATTATCATCCCTTCTTCCTAATGTAATGGTGAAAAGTGCTTGAAGGGTAATCAATAGCGAAACTCTCATCTCTCTTTGAGGGAAAGGGTAGTTTCCTTCTTGATCTATCATTCACCATTTTCCCACCATTACACTGTATTGCATTTAAATTTTACATGATTTTTAAACAAAATTATATCTAAATTGCTATGTATTTTTCTAAACAATATAATTTTGTTTTTGTCAATAGTGCAGGTTAATATACAATCACAATGGCATCTAGCTTTTTGATTCCAAGATGTGTCTATTAGCGTTAGAAGAGGTGAGACGAGAGATGGCCAAGGCACATGAAGCCATAGCTCTTAATTTTCCAAAAAAATCCAATGTAGATACATTAGGAATTGTGGGCTCTGGTCGTGATTGGCATGTACATGGCACATCCACCTCATCTAACTCAAGTAGAGTTCAATCACAAGGACTTTATGTACCTAGACACATACAAGGAGCACAATCTTCATTGGAAGCTATGGGGTGGAACAAGGAAGCACAAAAAAAACTAGATAAGGCACGTGCAAATTTTTGGTATTACAACTTTCCCTTTTGTGTGGCAAGGAGTCCATATTGGAAGTATTTGGTGACAACATTCACACACCTACAACCTCTTGCAATCAAAATTTTATCTTTTGTTTTCTAAAAAAAAATCTTTTATCTTTGAATTTGATTTCTATTTTCAAATTTAGAATTCATAACTCTTAACTCTCTAATTTTGTCTTTATAGGTTGCTAGTTCATCTACATATGAAAGGAATTGGAGCACATCCTCCATCCACTCTAAAGTATAATCAACTACACTCAAAAAAAAGGTAGAGGATTTAGTGTACATGCATTTAAATTTGCGGCTCCTTTCACACAAACAAAGTGGCTACAAAGAAGGGGACACAAGGAAGTTGGATATTGAGCCAGAGCATATTGATTTTGAAGCTTCCACTTCCCACCTTGCTACACTTGATGTTAAAGATGATCAAGCTGGTGCATACCAGAGTGTTAGTGCTAGTGCTAGTGGCACTATTTGTGGTTCTTCTAATTTACCAATACCTACATCATCTAATATGGATGGTGATGATAATATTTTGAAGACCCATATGATAATGCCTGATCAGTGATGGGTGATTGTTGAAGCTTGACATTATTATTTTTCAATTTTAATATATATTATATATCATGACATTTTGAGATTGACTAATTGCCATTGCAGTATTTTTTTATTTTTTTTTAGGGTAGTTTTGTTTATTATACAATGAATGATGTTGTGTGGTAATCTTAACTTAATTATGTTGATTTTAGTGATCAGAATTGACATGACTCGGAAATAAATAAATACACATACACAAGAACACCAAGATACCCTGGGAAAACCTCCCTCTTGGAGGTGAAAAACCCAGCAACAATTCTTAGATCTTGATTAGGCAATAACCAATTGAATTTACAATGAGCTTCACACTTGAAGCTAACACCAAACTAATCACAATAATAATTCCAACCTAGGGCACACTGTGATAGTGAACTTATCTGCCGATGTTACAGTTACAAGGATGAAGTTCGTTGCCCCTTAAATGGAATTTGCAGACCTCCAAAGGTGATCGTTGTGCTCCTGAGCAAGTTCGTTGTGCTACCACTGTGATACCAAATAGGATCGTTGTGTATTGATGATGTTCGCTATCTTCTAGATATGTTCGCTGCTCACTGGATATATTCATTGTCTTCTAGATGAAATTCGTTGATCACTGAAGGTAGTTCGCTGCTTGATAACAAATAGATAATATTCGTTGAATGTGTGTCTTAGCAATTGCATTACCATTACATATATATGAGACTCTAGCCATCAGTTTGCCTTAGGTCGGCTAGGAGTCTAAATTACAATACAAAAATATAAGTTGGCGCCAAAACCAAATAACCCCACACGTTAGGCAAGATAGGGTAGGGTTAACAAAACATGCTAGGTGCAAGATAAACCCACAAGTTACATATGCATCTATTTGGACCTAGCCCAATTACAAGCTATCCAAATTGGGGCTCAGCCCTAAACATTAATCAATTATATCAGTACAATTAATTTTAAGGCCAAGGGCCACATTAAAATTAATTACGCTAGGGATTCGACCTAGCTACATTTCAACACTCCCTCTTAGCTAGGGAGGAACCCTTTACACCGTGACCATGCTTCATGGACTCTTTCCATGATATCCATCATGCATTCCCACAAAGGATGGTTCCAAGATACATCATGGATTCCTTCCATGATATTCACCATGCATGCCTGCAGAGGATGAATTCAATATACATCATGGACTCCTTCCATGATATTCATCATGCATACTCACAAAGGATGAATCCTAAGTACATCATGGACTCTTTCATGATAACCCATCATGCACACCTGTAGAGGATGGATCCACCTTGCATTGCCCGCAAAGGGTGGAAGAGGTCTTACACCTCAAAACTTCTCTACAAAGAAGTATAAATTGTCACCTTGCACTCTACAGAGGGTGAAAGAGGTATTACACCTCAGAGAAACTACCACCTTGCACTCCACAGAGGGTGGTCCCACCTTGCACTCCACAGAGGGTGGAAGATACACACAATGTTATCATAGGAGCTGAAAACTCCCTCTTGGCCAAAGTATATTTTAGAGAAACAAGGAACACATGTTAGTTCTATCATAGAATCATAATCAAGAACATCCTTGCAATAATCATATAACAATTATAAATTCAGAACTGATTTGAATTCAAATGGTTAGCCATACTTCTCAAATCCAACACTAGAGATATCAATTTGTTTGTAAATCAGTTTTCAACACCAATGGTTAGAAAACAACAAGTTTAAGCTTTACTAAATATAATCAACAACAATACATTCATTGAGGATTATGGGGAATATGTAACTCCCTCTTAATCCTTATATAAGTAATAAGTTCACATGATTCAAAAACTAGTTGATTTACTCCTATAGTTTTTAGAATCTATCAACTATATCCTTAATTGAAAGTGTGAGTTGAAAGCTTGTATAGGCTTTCATATCTAATCCCGATGGCACGAGCTGATTTGACGTTGGACTCCTTAGGCCATGCAAGAATTCTTCCTTCGAAAAATACAACCTAATAACCTTTATCTTTTAGAGTAGATATAGAGATTAGATTCCTTTTTATTCCAGGTACAAACAAAACATTACTGAGATGAAGGGAAATACCAGAATCTAATTTTAAGTAGAGTCAAATCCTCTTACTGCATAACGAGCATTGTCACCAATAGTCACATGAAGGTTGGACTCCTTCATCACCAAATTTAAGAGATGCTCCCGATAGCCTGTGATGTGTCTAGATGCACCACTGTCAATCAGCCAAGTGTTACTGTTTGACTGAACATTGCTTGACAAGGCTGAGACAAAGAGGAAGTCTTCATTATTTTGATGTTCCGAGACTTCATTTAGGTTCGCTTGTCCTTGCTCAAGCTAAGAGTGACAGTCCTTTGCAAAGTGACCAAACTTGTTACATCAGAAGCATCGGATGTGAGACAAGTCCTTTGGTTTCTTCCTTGAATTAGGAGCAAAGGGTCTAAAATCTCTATTTCTCTTGAACTTATTCTTCTTCCAATGGCCACCTTCCTTCTTAGCTGTGAGGACATGATGATCACTGTCATAAGAACTTCTAATTTTTCCTTTCGCAACCAAGTGAGATTCCTCTTGAATGCAATCTCCTCTCAATCGATAAAATTGAGGAAGCTCCACTCTTGCACTGATTCCTTGAATAAAGGGCTCCCATGTAGAAGGAAGACCATTTAGAGCCGTCATAGTTAAGTCGCTATCTTCAACATTCTTCCCAACGGTAGAAAGTTGATCCCTTAGCTTAGAGATCCTCATGAAGTAAGCAGCTACAAGTTCTCCTTTCTCCAATCTGATGTGAGAGAGTTGATTCCTTAAGGCAAGTTTGTAGCTAGTATTGTTGACTTCGTACATCTTCTCCAATGTGTTGAACATCTCTCTCGCAGTCGTCTTCTTGGAGATGGATGACACAATGTGATCTTTGACGGAATCAATAATCATCCTTTGTGCTTCGTAGTCCTTCTTCTTCCATTCTTCCTTCTCCTTTTCGTCTTGAGGTTCAGCAGCATCCTTGCAGACATATTCAACAAGGTCATTTAAGGCGATCATTATTCTGACCTTTCATGAAGTGTAATTGGCGGAACCTTCCAACCTATCTTCAGCCCTAAGATAAGAAGCCATGTTGACCTGAACTTGAGCAGTAGGTTAGACTGAAAAATGACTGTAATTGATGAATCTGATCACAACTATTACGAACCAAGCTCTAATACCATGTTGATTTTAGTGATCAGAATTGACATGACTCAGAAATAAATAAATACACATACACAAGAACACCAAGATACCCTAGGAAAACCTCCCTCTTGGAGGTGAAAAACCCAGCAACAATTCTCAGATCTTGATTAGGCAATAACCAATTGAATTTACAATAAGCTTCACACTTGAAGCTAAAAGCAAACTAATCACAATATTAATTCCAACCTAGGGCACACTGTAATAGTGAACTTATCTATCGATGTTACAATCACAAGAGTGAAGTTCGTTGTCCCTTAAATGGAATTTGCAGACCTCCAAAGGTGATCGTTGTGCTCCTGAGCAAGTTCGTTGTGCTACCACTGTGATACCAAATAGGATCGTTGTGTATTGATGATGTTCGCTATCTTCTAGATATGTTTGCTGTTCACTGGATATATTCATTGTCTTCTAGATGAAATTTGCTGATCGTTGAAGGTAGTTCACTGTTTGATAACAGATAGATAATATCCACTGACTGTGTGTCTTAGCAATTGCATCAGCATTACATATATATGAGACTCTAGCCATCAGTTTGCCTTAGGTCGGCTAGGAGTCTAAATTACAATACAAAAGTATAAGTTGGCGCCAAAACCAAATAACCCCACACGTTAGGCAAGATAGGGTAGGGTTAACAAAACGTGCTAGGTGCAAGATAAACCCACAAGTTACATATGCATCTATTTGAGCCCAGCCCAATTACAAGCTATCCAAATTGGGGCTCAGCCCTAAACATTAATCAATTATATCAATACAATTAATTTTAAGGCCAAGGGCCACATTAAAATTAATTACGCTAGGGATTCGACCTACCTACATTTCAACAAATTACTGCTGTAAAATATGTATATATTTTTTATTCTTATGTTTTATATGGACAAACTCAACCCCCAATTTGTTTTTGACCAATCCCACAGGCCAGAACCCAAAGTACTACTAGGGATGGTAACTTAGATCTAGATCTGTGAAATGTTGTAGATTGTAATCCCCTAATTGCTCCAATAACTAGAGTGTTGATCTACACCTCGGGAGTTATACATGACAAGGCTTCAATTGGAAATGGCTTACTATAAAGGATGCTATCACTAGTTTGCAAAAGAAACCAATGCTAACAAAAAAATAAATCATTAATGAATTAACAATACATCAAATCATGAATCCCCCAATCATAATGATAAATTAATGAACAATTAAGCCAAATACGCATAAGTATTAATAAAATACTAGTCAAGTATTACAAACAAGTAATTGATAAAAAAAACTTAATTAATTATTAACAGATGATCAGACGATCATTAAATAGAATACAAAGGATCGATGTTTCTAAAAGAAACAATCGATAACGAATGAAAAAATAGAAACTTCTAATATGTACAAAATTAAATCATATTGACCATTAAACAATAATAAAGAATATTATTCTAATACCCTCCCTTAATGATCAATCTGTCAACAACACCAAGCTGCCCCCTGAATTTAGCAAACTTATCTGGGCTAAGAGACTTGGTGAAAATGTCTACAATCTAATCCGCAGTTGGAACATACTGCAACTGAACTGAACCGTCTTCAACAAGCTTCCGAATAAAATGACAATAAGTTTCCACGCGCTTGGTTCTTTCATGGAAGACAGAATTCTTGGCAAGTTTGAGAACTCCCTGATTATCATAGAACAGGAGAGTTGGACCTACTTGAGATATTTGCATATTTGCAAGCATCCGACAAAGCCAAACTGCCTCACAAGCTGCCTTAATTGCTCCTCGATACTCTACTTATGTTGACGAGAGAGCCACTGCCTATTGCTTTTTACTAGTCCATGTGACTGCACCAGACCCCAAACTAAACACATACCCAGATGTTGATTTCCTATCATCAAATAAACCTACCCAATTTGAATCTATGAAACCACTGAGTCTAGGATCGTGACTTTGAGTGTAAATAAGTCCATAATCAGAAATGCCCTTCACATAACGCAGCACACGCTTCGCTACTACCCAATGATTAGCCATGGGGGCTGTCATGAAGCGTGAAATGTAGCTCACTGTAAAACTAAGATCGGGTCTAGTGGAAGTGAGATAGATGAGACTGCCCACTAGTTGCCTGAATGTTGTTTCATCTACAGGAGGAGAATCAAACTTGGTTGACAACTTGAGTCATGTCTCCATAGGCGTGGAAGCAGGTTTACAATCCTGCATTCGAAACCTATCAAGCAAGTTCCTGGCATACTTAGACTCTGAAATAAAAATGCTACGATCAGTCTACCAAACCTCAACACCTAAACAATAATGGAGAAGCCTATTGTGACCATTTCACACATCGCCCCATTAGAATGGGGACCCCCTCTTTTTCTTAGGGTTCTGTTTTCCTTAGTTAGGTTTTCTCTCTCTGCTTGCTCGGTTTGGAGTGAGTGAGTGGTCGCCTAGGCCAAGTAGATTAGGGTTTCTCTCCAAGGGCTCGTCTTAGGGTTTCTTTCAAGCCGATTCCAGCCTGGTTTTGGGAAGTCCTTAGTTGTCTGCCTGGAGCCCTAGGTTTGCCTTAGTGGACCTTTTCCTTTTAGGGGAATGAAGATGGATAGGATGATAGGTCTCAGGTCAGGGTAGGTCTGGATTGG
The DNA here is from genome assembly GCF_030272615.1 of Cryptomeria japonica. NCBI lineage: Eukaryota > Viridiplantae > Streptophyta > Pinopsida > Cupressales > Cupressaceae > Cryptomeria > Cryptomeria japonica. Next base: position 208,508,927 of record NC_081409.1, read on the forward strand.
TGGTTTTCTTGTCAGAATCTTGTTTTCCTCCCAGTCGGAGCCTATTAAGCGGAGTCAGTGGTCAGAGAGATGCAAGTGGCGATTTTAGAAGCTGATCAAGATCACTAAAATCAACATGGTATTAGAGCTTGGTTCGTAATAGTTGTGATCAGAAAGAAGATTTTCGCTCCTGACCCTTCCAAAGGGTCCAAAGCGAAATCCTTACCTGACCCCCAATTTTGGCCTTAGACGTGCAGAATGAAGTTTTTGAGTCAAGTGGACATGATGATGCTAGGGAGAGATAAAGTTGATCAAGTCTAGATTGAGAAGGAGTGGAATTGAGTGTGAAATCAACCAAGAATAGAGATTTCGCTCCTGACCCTTCCAAAGGGTCCAGAGCGAAATCTACCTTTTTTCCACTTTGCTCAAGGATTTGACCAGAATTGTAGACTTTTGGGGCATAGATGAGAGAGTTGGATGCATGTTTTCCTTAGGGAGGAGGTTTTGGACCTTGTGATGATGAAAGCTAGTCTGAGAGGAGAATTTCGCTCCTGACCCTTCCAAAGGGTCCAAAGCGAATTCTTCCCTTTTTGCCTTCCTTTGACCTTAAAACCTAGTTTGACCTTGCCTAGACCCAGTTGGATGGAGGTTTGTCTTGATTGCGATGAAAGGAAGTTGATTTGACCAAGTTTGTGTGAGAATGAGTCGAAAGGAAGATGAAAATCAACTTGGGAAATGATTTTCGCTCTTGACCCCTCCAAAGGGTCCAGAGCGAAAATCCTTGAAGACCTCAAATTCTCACTTATCAAGGCCAAATTTCTAGTTCCTAAGGCATGTTTGAAGGTATTTTTGAATGTTCTAGCCTTAGGGAGTGAGTGAAGATGAAGGATTCCAGCCCAAAAGATGAATTTCGCTCCTGACCCTTCCAGAGGGTCCAAAGCGAAATTCTTGAAAACACTCATTTTTCCCTTGGCTAAAGTCAAGATCTTGGTGGAGATGCAAGAGGAAGGATCTATGTTTGCCTCCCAAAGAGGATTGGAAGTGAAAAAGTCAAGAATCAAGCTCAAAACATGATTTTCGCTCCTGACCCTTCCAAAGGGTCCAGAGCGAAAATCCTTATGGCTCTTGATTTCTTCCTTGTTTGGGCTAGGTGTTGACATGATGGAGGATGAATGGGTATGTTCTTGTCTTGAGAGGGAGTTGGATGCTTTGGATGATCAAGATTTTGCCTAAGAGATGAATTTCGCTCTTGACCCTTCCAAAGGGTTCAGAGCGAAATTCACTATAAACCTCATTTGCTACCTTGAATGGGCTTAAAACTAGGTTCCTCAAGTGGAAAACGATCTATGTTTGCCTCCAGGAGAAAATTGAAGTTTGAAAAAAGAACAATCAAGCCCAAATTGTGATTTTCGCTCCTGAACCTTCCAAAGGGTCCAGAGCGAAAATCCTCCTAAGGCTCATTTCCTCCCTAGTTTGACCAAATTTTGATTTGCAAGGCATCTTGAAAGGAAGGATGGACATCTTTTGCCATTGGAAATGTTTGAAAACATTGAAAAATGAAAGATTTTGAGCCAAATAGTGGAATTCGCTCATGACCCTTCCAAAGGGTCCAGAGCGAAATTCCTAAAAACACCTATTTTTCCATTGGAGGAGGTCTAGTCCTTGGATTTTCATGGCGTGGATGGAAGTGGGATAGCATGTCTTTTCCTCTTGAGGTGGTGCTGTGACGTTTTCACACATCGCCCCATTGCAAATGGGGACCCCTACTTTTTTGCTTTTTAGGGTTTGTTTTCTAGGTCTTTTAGGGTTTTGTCCATTAGCCTTTGCATTTTGAGTGTCGCCAAGGGGATCACATGGATAGCAAGTCCGGCTTGAGTGATGTCCTGATCCTGAAATTTGGCTAAGTCTGAAAGTCCTGATCCTGAAATTTGGCTAAGTCTGAATGTCCTAATCCTGAAATTTGACTAAGTCTGGAATGTCCTGATCCTGAAATTTGACTAAGTCTGGAAACTGAAAAACCTCCAAAAATTAGATTTTGCAATATAGCTCCTGGAGGTCTGAAACCACTCTCAAACATCTTGAAAGTATATGTGGAATATAACTTAAAGTATAAGTGACATTTCCTTCTTATACTTAAACGTTATATTCCATAAAATTATCCTGTCGGAGAGTTCAAAAAAGTCAGATTTCGCTCCTGACCCTCTCAGGAGGTCCAAAGCGAATCTCGCCCCTGACCCTTCCAGAGGATCCAAGGCGAAAATCAACCTAGGACTCATTCCTGGCCTTATTCGACCAAATTTTGATTTGCAAAGCATTTTGTTTGGACTTTGGAATTGATTGAACACCTTGAAGAAAATGATGAATTTTGGCCAAGATTAGAAATTTCGCTCCTGACCCTTGCTGAGGGTCCAGAGCGAAATTCATTATAGACATCATATGCCAACTCGCTTGAATTTGAAACCTTGTTCCTGGCCTTGAAAATGATCTTACCTTGCCCTATGAAGTGGTTTGAAACTAAAAGATTGAGCAACTTAGCCTAGATTGTAAATTTCGCTCTTGACCCTTGCTGAGGGTCCAGGGCGAAAATGTTGCTCGAGTTTATTTCTCGCTAATTTTGGCTAACTTGTTTTGTGTAGGGTTTCCCAGAGAGAAGATTGGACGTTACTGGACGCATTTGAAAGTTTGAAAGTTTGAAAAATGGTGAATTTCGGGCAACAAAGAAAATCGCTCCTGACCCTCTCTGAAGGCCCAGAGCGAAATTCTCAAAAGTACATTTTTCTTGCAAAGTCAAAGCAATTTTTATGGTTGGAATGGATGAGGAAGGGTGTGTTTAGCCCGTTGAAGATAATTTGGAGGGCTAACAAAAGATGGATAAGCTTGAATTTGCAAAATCGCTCCTGACCCTCTCTGAGGGCCCAGGGCGAAAAACCTAATATCCAACCTTTTTCTCCAAAATTGAGCAAAGCTAAGCCTAGGCACAAGTTAGAAACGGTGTTTGAAATGCCTTGAAGTGGAATTGAGATGCTGAGAGTGCAAATTTTGATGACAATAGGGAAAATCGCTCCTGACCCTCTCCAAGGGTCCAGGGCGAAATTTCCAAGAGTTCTCACTTCCCTTGTACTTCGAGATGGTATTTTGTTTCCAAGACTCAAAAGGGAGTGAAGAATGATATTCTACGCCTTGAGGGTAATTTGAAGTTGAAGTCATCAAGAATTTGTGCAAAAAAGACTCAAAATCGCTCCTGACCCTCACTGAAGGCCCAGGGCGAAATTTGCAAAACCAACAACTTCCCTTCAAGATTGTGCTAAGGCAAGGTTGTGCTAAGGTGGAAAGGTCCTCCAAAACGTGATGAACAAGGATTTACCTCCAAAACTTGATGATCCTAGCCTAAATTGCAAAAGTCGCTCCTGACCCTCACTGGAGGCCCAGAGTGAAAATCTTTGAAGCCCCTATTTTGCATTGCAAAAGCAAATCAAGCATGCATAGAACGAGTGAAGGAGATCATTGCTTACCCCACAAGGAGAATTGACAATTAAAAGATGAAGGATTAAGAGCAAAATTGAAAAATCGCTCCTGACCCTCTCTGAGGGTCCAGGGCGAAAAAAAACCTAAATACACTTTCCTCCTAAAGATCAAATGAAATCAAATTCAGAACTTCAATTAAAAATGCCATTTAAATGTCTAGATAAAGTTTTGGGCGAAAAAAGGGAGGTATGCAAGGTCTAGATTGAAAAATCGCTCCTGACCCTTGCCAAGGGTCTAGGGCGAGATTAGTGATATCCATCATTTTTACATTATTTGAGCGTGATATTCTTAAAAATTCACCAAATTTACTCACTTCGAAGCCTTTGGAAGATTAAATCAAAATCACATTAAATTAAAGGCATTTCAATTTAATAAATTAATTTTGTACCTTGAAATAATCAAAATAAACATCTTAGAGGTATTAAAATTAATTTAAATAATTAAAAAATTAAAGGTTGAGCGCACAAGGCATCATTTTTTCTTTATTTATCAAGTCGGCCTTCTTCTTGTTGATTTTTTATTTTATTTTAAAGCTTAATTGCTAGGTCGGCCTCAACAAGAATCAAGGTAAGCGCTCTATATAATGGGAGAGGTTCTTTAGCAAATTCAAATCATTCTTGCATTATCTCTCATGCGAACTTGAACAGCATATTTTGAGGAGCGAAATCCAGAAGATTGAAGGTGAAATTAAGCAAGTTTGAAGGTGAATTTCCAGATTTTGGAGAAGCTAGTGGAAGGTGAAGCTCTTTTGAAGGCTAAAGGAGGCGTACTTCATCCAAGGGAGGGCTATAAATCTTGCCCAACAAAATCCGGTCTTCTTCCTTCATTTTTCAAGGTTTTGTACTTAAATACTCAAGGGAAGGTATGAAGAATTACTTTTTTGAAGATCTCATTCAAGACTTATTGTGATCCCATTGCAATTTTGTAAAATCTAAGTCTTGAAAATCCAATTTCCATTCATGATTAATTTGAAAATGTATACTTCTTGATTTATCATGACTTTTTTCAAATTAATATCTTAAGTTTTACCTTTGAAAGGTCTTAAATTTCATGCTTTGAGGTTTGATGCTCAAAAGACTAACTTCAATATTTTGTGTAGGCATCAAATGGAGATCCCGGAGTTGGAAAATCAAGCCAGATCAAAGACGGTCTCCTCCAAGAAGATCAAGCAAGGATAAGGGCGACCTCCTCCACTCAAGCATCGACAAGGATGGCCTTCTTCGATCCGGCATCATCAGGAATAACTTCTTCCAATCCAACATTCCAAGGCGAGATACATCAATCATCCTGCACATCAAAGACACAAGAAGTCAGAACAAGGATTCGTTGAAGAAGCAGATAGTTCTAGAATAGTTAATTAAAGCTAGCTTCTCAGCAACATCAAATTGGCATCAACCAAGTGTCAGACGAGATGGCATCCCAGTCATCACTCCTCTAGTCGGATTGGTCCACCTCAGCATGTCCAGATTCAATGTACCTAACTTATGGGAGGTGGCACAAACTTCGATGTACCTACCCCAGCTATCTATTGGTCGAATTTTCTAGAGAAGACATGTGTCCTAAAGATATAATTTTATCATTGGTCAAGCATTAAATGTTATGTAATGGTTGAAACAAACCCTAATTAGGGTTTTCATTATTGAATCTTGGCCATTGATCTCAAATGGATCTGAGCCATCGAATTGTATTCAAGGCACTATATAAGCCCCGACTCTTCATTTTGTAAAGGCAGTTGTAAAGATAGTTAGAGAGGAGTTAATAGAATAGAGGGTAGTTAGAAGGTGATTAGCTAGTTGATAGAATAGCAATTAGAGTAGAGTAGAGAGAGAAGGCAAAGATTGTTGCCAAGATGTTGTTGTAAAAGACTTGTAAAACTTCATTGAAGAAATGGTGAAATTTATGGGTCGATTCGACAATTTGCATGGTCTCTACACTTCTCATATTTGATTTCATGTTATTAGATGAGTGGAAGAAATGTGTTTGATTGATGGTGAAATTCGTATATCCATACTACTAGCAGTTTGTTGATTGCAGACTTGCCTTGTGTAGTCAACTGGAATCATTCAGCCTAAGCTTAACTTCAATTGTCGCTTCTTCATTGATATGCATCAACCTGATGGTGTCTATGCCTGCAGTGATGATTTGAACATCATAAAGCTTTCCTTTGAAGATCGCACTAACCTTGTGGAGATGGTCCTATGATGTCAAAACAAGACTTAGTTAGAATTTCATCAAAGATCAATCATTGCTCCTACATTCCTTAGTATTAGGATTAGATTCTTTCCTCACCCTCATCTTTTTTCCTTTTTTTCAAATCAAAGTTAGTAAGACTTGTGATTCCAGCAAATCAGACGTTCAGTCATCAAGTGTAAGTCCCCTTGTGATTCCAGCAAATCACATCATACCACAAAGAGCTTATTCACACGTAGAGATCCTACATACAAGAACCTTGAAGTCATCCCGATTGATCCTTTTTGTGACATCTTCAGCATTCGGAGACTTTATTCAAGAGAGGATAAGGTACCTTTAGGTATTTTATTCTGTGTTCGCATGTGCATAAAAAACACATCAACAAGTGGTTTGGAGTTGGAGAAGTGGAGAATCAAGCCTAGAAAATGATTTTCGCTCCTAACCCTTCCAAAGGGTCCAGAGCGAAAATCTTCATGGACCTCATTGTCTTCCTTGTTAGGCCAAGCTCTTAGTGTCCAAGGCATGTTGGAGGAAGGATAGACATATTCTTGCCTTGAGGAAGATTGAAGTTTGAAAAATGAGCAATCAAAGCCTAAATCAAGATTTTCGCTCCTGACCCTTCCGAAGGGTTCAAAGCGAAAATCAACCTAAGACTCATTTCTTTCCTTATTTGGCCAAATTTTGATGTCCAAGGCATGTTGAAAGAGAGAATGGGCATATTGAAATCCTTAAAGATGTTTGAAAGCGTTGGAGAATGAAGGTTTTAGCCAAGAAAGGTGAATTTCGCTCCTAACCCTTCCCAAGGGTCCAGAGCGAAATTCCTCACAAGCCTACCTTTTTACCTTGTTTTGGCTTTAGACCTTATCCCTTGGGTGAAGAATGATGTTTGGTTTCCTTCTAGAGAAGATTGGAGTTGAAGAGATGAAATATCAAGTCAAGAAAGAGATTTTCGCTCCTAACCCTTCCAAAGGGTCCAGAGCGAATTTTCCCAAAACCTCTCTATGCTCTCAACTTTGTACTAGATCAAGTATAGGCTAAGGTAAAATCAAGAAGGAGATGTCCCTAAGAGTGACTTCAAGTTGCTAGAAATCATTGAAATTGAAGGAATTGAGCCAAAAAGTGAATTTCGCTCCTGACCCTTCCAAAGGGTCCATAGCGAAAAATTCTACAATCACTTGTTTTCCTTGGAAAATCAAGTCAACTTTGAGTCTTTGTAGCTTGGATGTGTGGATGGAGAGGTGTTCTTGCCCTTTTTGAAGATTGATTGAGGTCGAATGATGGAGGAGTAAGCTCAAACCAAGGATTTCGCTCCTGACCCTTCCAAAGGGTCCAGAGCGAAAATCCTAGGATCACCTACTTTCTTTGCAAGAAAAGTTCAAATTTTGATTTTTATGGCCTAGATGGGAGTGAGGAGATGTGTCCTTGGTCTTGGAGGTGAATTGAAGTTAAATGATGGAGGAACATGCTAGAAAACTTGAAAATCGCTCCTGACCCTTCCAAAGGGCCCAGGGTGAAATTGTGCAAAACCTACCTTTTCCCTTAAATATATGCCAAGTCTAGTGAGGATTGAGATCAAAGAAGGCCTTAAGGATGGCTTCAAATTGCCAAGAAATTATCAAGTTTAAAGGAATTGAGTCAAAATTGGAATTTCGCCCCTGACCCTTCCAAAGGGTCCAGGGCAAAAATTCTACAATCACCTATTTTTCCTTGCAAAGTCAAGTCAAACTTGGATTGGATATGAGAGGGAATGTGTTTTATTGCCTTGTGAGGTGGATTCAAGTTGAAATGATGGAGGAATGAGCTCAAAACAAGATTTTCACTCCTGACCCTTCCAAAGGGTCCAGAGCGAAAATCCTAAAACACATCCTATCTTCAAGGAGTTGGAGACAAGTCAGGCCTAGATCAAGTGAGGGATGCTCCTAGGATTGCCCTTGAAAAGTTTGTAGCCTTCAAATATGCTGATTTCAAGCTAAAAAGTGAATTTTGCTCTTGACCCTTCCAAAGGGTCCAGGGCGAAATTCTTCCAACCATCCTTTTATCCAAATTTTGAATGAAGTCAAGCCTAGACTAGAATGGGAGAAGCTATTTGGAGTGCCTTGGAAAGATTTTTGACCACAAAAGATGCATATTTTGAGCTAAAAATTGGAATTTCGCTCCTGACCCTTCCAGAGGGTCCAGAGCGAAATTCCCATTATCACCTGATTTGCCCATGTGAGAAGCTAAAAGGATGGATCCCTAGACTTTGTTGGACTAAAACAAGCATATGCTCACCTTGCAAAGGATTTTGGAGTGAAATAATTGGGGTAATTAAGGCCTAATAAAGAAAATCGCTCTTGACCTTTCCAAAGGGTCCAGGGCGAAATCCTTGAGAAAGCCTATTCTTCGCCTTGTTTGGGCTAGACAAAGAACATGAGGAGATGACAAGCCTAGGTGGTGAGGATTTTGACTGATGGAGTGAATAAGCCTAGATGAAAAATTCAAATAAGCCTTCTTGAAGTAATTTAAGCCTTCCTCATACCTTAAGCATTCTAGTGCCTATGGAGAATGAGCCTTCATCAAACCTTGATCAAGCTTTAGCATCCACTAAGCTTACTCTTATCTTTTCACTAAATTTGCTAATTAAATCTCATTTGGGGGGGCTAAGACAAATTTGCATGGGTTAAGGCATTTATAAATTGATTAATTAATTTTCTAAGCCTTAAAATAAATTAAAAAAATCAACCTTAGGCTTTGAAATTAATTTGAAAAATCAAAAATTCGCATTTTAGCGCCCAAAATTTATTATTTTTACCTATTTATCAAGTCGGCCATGCTTGTGGAGGGTTTTTTTTTTAATTTATTTAAGCCTTTACCAAGTCGGCCTAATGGCAAAATAAGGTGAGCGCCCTATATAAGAGAGGTGTATTTTGAAATTTTTAAAAATCATTCATTTTCCCTTGTGCGAATTTGAGGAGCAGAAGTTTGAAGGTGCGAAATTGAGCAGATTGGAAGATAATTTCCAGATCTTGAAGGCTAGTTAAAGGCGAATTTCTGATTAAGAGCTGATTGGAGGCAAATTTGCAGATCTTGAAGGCTAGTTAAAGGCGAATTTCTGATTAAGAGCTGATTGGAGGCGAATTTCCAGATTTTGAAGGAGGCTTGAAGGCTGATTGAAGGTTTAATTCATCAAAGGGAAGAGTCTAAAATTCAGATCAAAGACCTCTTATCCAGCAAATTCCCATTTTCCTTATCCATTCTTTTCAAGGTTGATAGTTAGAATCAGGGAAGAGGTATGTATAATCAGACTTTTGAAAGCTTATTCAAGATTTAATTTAATTTTTCATAGCATGGTTAAGTCTTTCACAATCTGATTTAATTCATAATTAGTATCAATTTGAAAGTTCATAATTCTAAAGGTTTATCATATTATTTTCAAATTGTAATCTTCTTATTTCCTTGAAAGGTCTCAAATCTCCTATCTTTAAATGTCATGCTCAAACCGGACTTAGGCGTTTCTTGTAGGTATCAAATGACGACCCCCAAGGCCAGTGGATCCACTACCTGACAGGCTCTCATCAAGGAGGATCAGAAGAACGATGAATTGGAGACCAGGATCGTGTCTAAGTGGAGCAATATCGGAGACACCAATCTAGGAAACTTCAATGTGAAGAAGTTTCGGGAAGCGCCTTACATCGGCAAGCCGTCACCTATTGCGAAGAGGATAATTGAGAGTGGCATCATCAAGGCCGCGGGTTTTCCTCCTGCAGTCAAGTGTCACGAGTTGATGATCGAATGTGCCCGGCACTATGATTCACATTTGAGGACGATCGTAGCCGAGGATGGAATTGTCTTAGCCTACCTTTCTGAGGAAGCTATAAGTGAAGCCTTTCATCTCCCAGAGCAGAGAGACATGATCTACAAAAGTCTAGAAGAGCTAGGTCTGTGTACGAGGATGATCCTGATTCCTGCCTGAACTTCATCAACAAGAATTCGTTGCTCAAAAGTCGACCTCGCCTGAACAAGATTCCCAATACACCGCACAAAATTGATTTCCAGGAAGAATTCAAAGACTTGATAACCATGCTCAATCGGGTTACTTTTCAAATGTTCGCGAACATTTTTAGTGGTGTCGCCAGATGTTGTGACCATTTCACACATCGCCCCATTAGAATGGGGACCCCCTCTTTTTCTTAGGGTTCTGTTTTCCTTAGTCAGGTTTTCTCTCTTTGCTTGCTGGGTTTGGAGTGAGTGAGTGGTCTCCTGGGCCAGGTAGATTAGGGTTTCTCTCCGAGGGCTCATGTCACGAGTTGATGATCGAATGTGCTCGGCACTATGATTCACATTCGAGGACGATCGTAGCCAAGGATGGAACTATCTTAGCCTAACTTTCTAAGGAAGCTATAAGTGAAGCCTTTCATCTCCCATAGCAAAGAGACATGATCTACGAAAGTCTAGAAGGAGCTAGGTCTGTGTATGAGGATGATCCTGATTCCTGCCTGAACTTCATCAACAAGAATTGGTCGCTCAAAAGTTGCCCTCGCCTGAACAAGATTCCCAATACACCGCACAGAATTGATTTCCAGGAAGAATTCAAAGACTTGATAACCATGCTCAATCGGGTTACTAGTGCCTCTCAAGCCTTCTTCTTCGACAAATGGATGTTCTTCTTCATACAAGTGATTGTGCAAGGAAAAGGAAAACTCAACTGGGCTAGAATCATTAGTAATAACCTAGACGTACAATTGAGGAGGTTAGCCCCTACCAAGTCTTTTCAGATGAGTTCATATGTCATATATTCCTTAGTCAGAAGTTTTGAGTACGCAGGGGTGCCACACAGAGGAGTTGTTGGAAGAGGACCCAGAGAAATAAGAGTTTGTGATTCTTATATTCAACTACATCATCCACCAAAGAATGATTACAAGCTAATCAATGATACCTTCACGATGTATATCACCAGGACCTTGCAAGGAGGGATTCACAATCGATTGTCTCTAGAAGCACAGGAGCTCGTGAAGAAGCATGGTGCATGGTTCAATCAGTTTCCAAAATTCACATACATCAGAGTTCATGGATGTCCTTCACCTACCTACATGTTGCCGAGATATCCTACAGACAGAATAATATTACTTGAAGTGACTAGGCAGTTGACAGCTTATGCTAGAGCATCAAGACACAAGCATGGAAATGGAATTCCCACGCCCATCCTGCTGGGAAATTCAATTGAAGTGTGTCCTAATTCTCAAGCCGCGGAAGATGTAGAGAAGGAGTTATCTCTATATTCATTCACATCCTTTGCCTCAAGGGAGAATTTTGATCCTCATGGTCATATAGAAGAGACAGTCGGGAAGAAGTACAAGCATGAGTTTCAAGTCAAAGACTTCTAGATGAATATTCAGGATGATATAGAAGTGAAAAGAAAGATGCATTCCAGGTTACCATTGGATCTCATCACGAAGTGTAAAGTTTACAGAGTAGTCGATCAAGCCCAGGACAGTGGTAGATATCTCCAATCATCCTATGAGAAGGAAGATAAAGAAGTGAAGATGGATTGGAATGAGCCAGAGGTTTCGGACCTAAGAGCATTGATGGCTCCTGTGTTAGCTTGTACTCATAGATGGGTAGACGTACAACATCAAAAGTTGAAGGAGCAGAATGTATCCATGACATTCACCCTGGAGACAAGAACAGAAGGAGAGGCAAGTGTGAGTGAGAATACTTCTCATTCCAGGGGTTCAAAGAGAAAAGGACCTGAGAAGAGAGAGCCTTCCAAGAAGAAACAAAAGGTGAATCCTGATCGTCCACCAAGTACATCTTCTAGGCCTGAAAAAGAAGTAAGTCAAGGAGAAGATCAAAGGCAGATAGTGTATGAAATTGATGAGTCTATGGAATCCATGGTGCAGAATGATAATCGGGGTAAAGGACAGGCACCTCAACATTCATCTAGTCAATCTCTTCAGGTTGGTGCTCATGAACAACAGGAAGGAAAGAATGATGATGAAGCAACATCTCCTTTCAAGGAAGATAGACCTCTGCCTAAAGAAATACAAGTTAAAGAAAGAAAGTCTTCTATTCCAGATTGGCTAAAAGAGAGGCTAACAAGGGTAGTTGTGGTCGAAGAGGAGGAACAAGTGTTCGACTTGGAAAGTCTCATAGGAAGTTCCCATGAAGAGGTCGAAAAGAAGAAGGCCACCAAGATGTCAAAAGTAATTAGAGATGAAGCATGATCCTGAAAGGTCCAGATAGCTACACCATTGGTAGACAAGTATGAGGATGAGATTCTAGCAGAAGAATATGATCTAGATACAATTGATCTTGGCCCACTTACCTCCAAGCAGGCTATGGAAGAAGCAACTGATTCAGTGAGAGCACTTAACGACAAACTCAAAGAAGAAATGGAAAAGAATAAGAAACTAGAAAGAGAGGTTAGTGCTTGGAGGAATTATTTTAGCCATCTTAATCAACCTTTCAGACAACAGGATCCAGCAATATCTCCTTTGCACGCACTTCCTCTTGAGTCAGTAAATGAGGCAGAAAGAATGAAGATCTTAGCTCAGATCATGAATTCTTGGATTGATGAATCTTACAAGGTTGCCATTGAATTTGCAACAAGGATGATGAAGACGGTCCACCGGGCTATCCAAGTTCTTGAGATCATCCATAATCTATTGGTAACTGTGGATGCATTTTCTCACACTAGAGATGTTGTCATCCTGGTCTCACAAGTGATAAGGAGGACACCAAGACAAGTTCTAGCACAAGAGAAGATAATGAATGGAGAAGCCCATAGCCTTCTGCAATGGTCAACTTTGCTCCAGATAAAGGAAGTTCTTTTCAAAGATATCAGTTCTAGATGCAGCCAAGTTGAGGGAACCATCCACCCTATTCAAGACAAGGTGTTTGAGGTATTGTGTACGATCCTTGACAGAAGAATTGAGATCGAGGCGGATGTAGACATCCAGGAATTGGAAGACAAGATCAGGATCATCTTTTGCAAAGAGGAGAACACAGTCACCGAAGAGCAGCGAAATCAAATGCATGCTACTATGTTCCTGATTGAGAAAACAAAAGAGTTAGAGCTTGGATGGGAGACAAGTCTTCTCACTGCCTTTGATCAAGTCCTTCACTTGGAAGAAAGGATGAAGAATCTCCCTGAGATTTCCATTGCTGAGATTGAGGCGATCACGTCCAGATTCATTGAATATGCTAGAAAAGAGCATAGAAAGGGGAACAAAGTTCTAGATGAGAAGTTGTTATAAAATGATGTGGCAACTTAATTCCTATTGGTCTATGTCTCCTCGCTATTTGTGCCAATTCCTATTGGCTATGGATTAATTATGTTTATCTAAATGGGGACTTTTTTGTAACAAACCCTAATTAGGGTTTAGGTGTCAAGATCTCAGCCATCGATCTTCTTTTGATCCAAGCCGTTCGTTGTATTTGAGAGTGCTATATAAGCCCTCACTCACTTCATTTTAAAGAGTTAGAAAAAAGTAAGAGAGAGAGAGAGAGTTAGAATTTTTTAGAGTTCAATATTGTCAACAGCATAGAAATAAGTAGTGAAGAGAGAAAGTTGAACAATTGTTGTTTCAATTGGCTATGAGATCAATGAAATATTGAAGTTATGGTGTTTTATTGCAATCCTTGTGGCTATTTTCATGGTTGTTTATCTTCTTGAATCACTCCTAGTAGAGATAGCATTTAAAGTTTTAAGTTTGAAGGACGAATGTTGTGCTTGATCTTTGATAAGACTCATATTCCAAACCACTAGCTCCTTACTGATTGTAAGAACGCCCTGTGTGGTCAACTGGAAACATCAAGATTGTTTAAGAGTCCAATCAATGTTGGAGGCATTGATATGTATTTTACTGATAGTATCTATCCCCTTAGTGATTTGAAAATCATTGAATCCCCTTAGAAGATCGCACCAATTCCAGTGGAGTTGTAACCTCTTGGCAATATTGAAATTGGTAAAATCCTATCAAGACCAATCATCACTGAGTCATTCTTAGGATTAATTTAGTCTCACCTCCTCAAAACCTTTATCTTTTGATCTTTTTGAAACATCAATTAGCATTAGGAAAATCTTGTTCCCTCATTTGAAAAGTAGTCACACGAACAAGCTTTCTCTGAAAGTACGTAAGGCCCCTTGAAAAACAGTAAACACAACGACCACTGGTGCTTATCCACGAGTAGAGAACCTACATAAAAGAACCTTGAAGTTTCACCGATTAATCATTTTTTGCGATATCTTCAGCATTCAGAAACTTTACTCAAGAGAGGATAAGATACCTCTGGGTATTTTATTCTATGTTTGGTCGTGAACAAAATACACATCAACAAAGCCCCAAATCTTCATGTCAAAAGCCTTGCACAAGTCTTGTTTGATTTCTGCAATCAAATGTGCTAAACTGCCAGTGATGATCAAGTCATCCACATAGACAACAAGAAAGAGAACATCATCACTAGAGTGTTTGATGTACAAATTTGGGTCAGAAGGACTACACTGAAAACCATGAGCAACCAAGTACTGATCAATCTTGATGTACCATGCTTGAGGAGCCTGTTTGAGTCCATAGAGTGCTTTCATGAGTCTACATACTTGATGTTCTTTGTCGGCAACCTTGAAACCAAGAGCTTGCATCATGTAGACTTCTTCCTGCAACTCACCATTGAGGAAGGCACTCTTAAATGGACTTTCCATCCAAACTGAGCTGCAATAGCGAGAAGAAAACGAATGGTATTCATCTTGGCAATAGGAGCAAAAGTATCCTCATAACCAATGCCCTCTCACTGTGTGAATCCTCGAGCAGCCAATTTGGCCTTATATTTATCCAAGGTACCATCTACATGATACTTGACCTTATACACCCATTTGCAGCTAATGAGCTTCTTCCTTGGAGGAAGATCAAAGAGAACCCAGGTGTTGTTCTTCAAAAGGCTCTGGTATTCTGCATCCATTGCCCGTTCCCACTCTGGAATCCCTTTTGCCTCAGCATATGTTTGAGGCTCATAAATACTATGAATGTTGGCCACGAGAGCAAAATTGGCTGTAGACTATTGTTTGCTCTTGTTTTTGGACGATCTACCCTCAATGAGCTCATCAGGACGAAGATCACTGATGGTCTTAGCCCACCATTTAGGTCGGAGAGTAGGAGTACCAACATCAGATGCAGGAGGAATAACTGGAACTAAAGGTGGAACTAGAGGTGGAACAGGATCTGGAACAGGTGGAAGATTAGCATCATCCGAAGGAAATTCAAGTAGTGTATCATCAAATTTAGAATCTGCATCATCCCTACCATCAAATGAACCAAATGGAAGACAAACACCTAAATCAAAAGCCTTCAAAGGCTGATACTCAGAATGTTGCTCAAACGAGGAAAGCTGAAATTGTAATCGTTCTTTATCAAAGACAACATCACGACTGAAGATAAGACGATCAATGTCTACATCAATCAGCTGGTAAGCCTTGTTGTTGTCACTATATCTTGTAAACATTAGCTTCTTACTCTTGGAATCCAACTTGGAGTGCTTGGCATCTGGAATCCATACATATGCTAAAGAGCCAAAAATTTCAAATGACTGATCCTAGGTTTGCGACCAGTCCAAGCTTCCTCAGGAGTCTCCCCTTAACAGCATGTGTGGGAGATCGATTAAGGAGATAGACTGTAGTGTATACTGCTTCTGCCCAATACTTAGGAAAATTTATGTGTTCCAACATAGACCTAGCCATTTATGTATTGATGTGGTTGCGACATTCTACAACGTCATTCGGTGAGGGGTGTATGGTGTGGTTAACTGACGTTTTATGCCATGCGTATCACAGAAAGTGGAGAAAGCAATAGAACAAAACTCCCCCCCATTATCAAACTTAAGAGTAATAAAAGGAAAAACCAAACTCTTTTTCTACTAAGGCCTTAAATTTCTGAAATACAGGAAACAAATCTAATTTTTGTCTGAAAAAGTACACCCACATTTTACAATTGAAATCATCAACAAAAAGCAAGAAATACCTGCAACAAGTAACAGAAGGTGTATTCATTGGACCACATACATCAACATGGAAGAACCTTAGAGGCTCGCCGTGAGTCACCATCCTTGAACAGTGTCCTATGCTGCTTCTGAGCCTGACAAGATTCACAAACTCGCAGATTCTGAGTTTGAATTTCAGATAGGCCATGTACTAGATCTACCCGAACAAGCTGAGCAAGGTAGTGAATGTTCAGGTGACCATATTGTTGATGCCATAGACTGGCAATAGAGGAGGATTTAGCTGCAAAAGCATGCTCAAGAGAATTACCCATATCCACAAGTTTGTAAAGACCATGATCCTCGAATACGTGTCACAAGATCAATAATCGAACACTTGTGGGAACTAAAGATCACATCAAGCTAAGGAGAATGCCGCATGATCTAACTCACTGAGAGTAGGTTTAGTTCCATGCTAGGAACGTGGTATACATTGAGGAATATAAGATTCCTCCCACCAGACTATATCTGAACGTTGCTCTTGCCGACAACGGTATACTCTTCACCTCCTCCAAAAATGACTGAATCAGTATAAGGAGAGAATTTTGTAAACCAATCACGCCTGTGAGTGAAATGTCGAGAAGCACCTGAATCTTTATACAAGGCAAAAGACTTCACATGGTTTGCAGGTCTTTTAGCCATGAAGGCATAAAAGGCAGACTCTTTCTGCTCTTTGTGCTCAGCGACGTTGGCTTGAGACCCTCCCTGCTTCCACTGTTCGGAAGCTATCCGATTGTGACAA
Organism: Cryptomeria japonica; assembly: GCF_030272615.1. Taxonomy (NCBI): domain Eukaryota; kingdom Viridiplantae; phylum Streptophyta; class Pinopsida; order Cupressales; family Cupressaceae; genus Cryptomeria; species Cryptomeria japonica. The sequence goes on from NC_081409.1 coordinate 208,525,371, forward strand.
TCCTTGATCATATGGCCATATTTGTGACAGTAGTTGCATTGAACCTTTCTCTTCTTCAAACCATCCTAAGGGCTGAGACTGACTAGAGCCCTTCTGCTAAGATGACTAAGATGACTGAGATTTGCTTTTATCCTTGTGAAAGGATTGGCTACAAAGGCTTTATCTGAGGAGGACGAAGTGGCACTGCTACCAAACTGTTGTTTCCAACGATCCTGCTATAGAAGTTTGGTGCACAACTCTGAAACTTGAGATCAACATTTGTTGAAGTAATATTGAGAGTTTCAATGAAGTGCTCATAGGATTTTGGCAGACTCTTCAAGGTAACGACTACCATATCCTCTTCCTCCATTTTCCGATCGATAGCTTTGAGCTGATCTCGAATGTCCTTAATCTTCGTGAGATGTTCTTGTAAGGACATACATTCATCTGTCATGATGGAAAACAACTAGTTCTTCAAGAAGAACACTTGGCTTTTGTCGGATGTTTCATGCAATTCCTTCAAATGCTTCCAAATTTTTTATGCTGACTTGTCAGAGGGAATCTGAGGCAACTGGTCATCTGTGACAAAGAGTTTGAGAAGCATGACAGCTTCTCGATTTCGATCATCAAACTTGTCCTAATCTGGTTTGGCTGTGGTAGGACACAACTCTTTTGCCAAAACAAGATCATCAAGACGGCGATATTCAAAGATTATCAGCATACGCTACTTCCAGGTGTTATAATTCTTGCCATTAAATCTTGATTGCCTTCCAACATTAAGTTGGTCAATGATGCCATCTTGCAGGCTTCCCAATGCACAGAAAATGAGAAATCCAAAAAGGCGTGCAACTGAAACAAAGGCAGAATCATGTACAAACTTCAAAAAAGACGAAGTACAACTGGCATGAATTTCGAAAAAAAAAATCGGCTAACCCAAAAAAATCTGATGAAGACCCAGAAAGCTACTCAAAAAACCCACCAAGAATCTGCAATCAAAATAATTTTTCGACTAGAAATGAAGGGTCAAAACCCTAGCCAATGTTGCATAAACCCTTGTCAATGCCTAAAAAAGACCCAGAAATCGCAAAAGAATTCAGATCATGAAAATAAAACAGATCGTGGCCAACGCGGATTTAATCCAAAAAAAATGTCACCTCAAAATGCAAAGTCGTGCAGGCACGATAGCAATCGAAGAACATAGAAGTCGTCGCACAGAAAGACCCAATGCAAAATCGCGGACAGAAATTGTAGATCACTGGGCATTGAGAAAAACATCAAAAATCGTGAAAAATAAATCGCATCTCAAAAGGTTACAGGGCGCAGAAGAAGAAATCCGTTGAAAATACTCCCACTGTGGGCAAACAAAAGCCATTGCAGGGAAAATAAAAAATAGCAATTTTTATTTGTTTAGCCGCGAAAAATCACGATTTTGAGAGTCGCGTAGGAAGGGAGAAGAATAGCAAGCGACAAAAATGAACATAGGTCCCACGCAGAATTGCAGAAGGGCCACAGAAATTGCTCAAACAAAGACGTCGCAATTTTCCCCCTTTTTTTAATGAAGAATAACGTATTTCAAATCTTGAAAAACTTCTCGAAAGAAATATTTAGAAAAATGTATTTTTATCTATGCGCTCTAATACCATATTACAAACAAGTAATTGGTAAAAAAACTTCATTGATTATTAACAAATGATCAGACGATCATTAAATAGAATACAAAGGATTGATGTTTTTAAAAGAAACAATCAATAATGAATGAAAAAATAGGAACTTCTAATTTGTACAAAATTACATCATATTGACCATTAAACAATAATAAAGAATATTATTATAATATCAAGTACATATATAAAAGTCCCCCGGTCATCTGTTGTTGCAATACATTGTAAAGTTTCCAGAATATCACTGTCTCCATATATATAGAAAGTATAAATTAAAATATATGCCAATATCCCCACAGAATCGCACTAAATGGAAAGGCTATTATTTACCATAAACAGGGAACAGGTTCTAATGATAATAATCAACTATAAGCACAGAATACCTATGTAGGAGCCTAAGGCAGAATATCTCAGGAGACAAATGATATGAAACTGGATTTTAAAGAATTCATCAAAGACGATAGGATTTAATGACTATAGCTGAATACAAAAACACAATTGCCAAATGGACCCTACTGATCCTTCACTGGACCCTGAAGAAATCTGCATTACATCCTTCAAAACAATTACTTCCACAAAATGGCAACTGAGATCCAGGTGAAAAGATGGACTTGGCTTAGTTTTCACCACTTCTCATGTCTTTCTAAATTGCATGGTGTGTGTTTTTAAATTAATTTGCAATCAATTCTATCTTAGCATTCATCTTTAAAACTACACAATGATGTCTGGCCACACAATATGATCACTCCTGAGTATTTTACACATTAGAGTTCTCTTGCAAACACTCTAAATAAATAACATGAAGCCCAACCAAGGATATCATATAAAGTTTCAGCCCAATGTTAAAAATATATGAACATTTTGGCTGAAAGAGAATTATGATAACATATGACTTTATTTATTTAACAAATCTAATTATGCATTGAATTGGTTTGTTAATTTATACCCCGCTTATTGTACTCTTTATAAAAGCATTACAAGTTATAACTAGGAATGAAAGAAAAGGAATCATTGAGAAGATGGAAACCTTGAATTCCATGATCATTTGAAGGTTCAAAACACTCAAGAAGAGGATTTTCAGGAAGAAATCTACAAAAAGGTTCAGCACTTCCCCTGTTGATAAAATTCACATAACAGATAAATCACAGTTTAAGCCAAATATCTAGAGTGTACAATGTAATTGAATATTTATTATTTTCCATTATAATATGAGTTCATGTGTAAAATAAAAATAACTGTCTCACCGCCTGTGGAGAAATATGACATTATATCCAGCTTTTATAAAATACCTGAAGAATAATTCAAAGATCCAAAAAGGTCCAAATGAGTGCGCAGCATAAGAAAAGAACATAGCTAACTTTGTATGCAAAAGGAATGAGATGGACTCTGCATACTCTGTTGAGGCAGCTCCCCGGTGTCCTGAGCTGAAATTATCTATATAACGAACACAGCGCCGCTCAAGAGGGACAGTGGTGCCTCCAGAGGTCACACATACTATCTTGCCTTGATTCCGAATTTCTATACATCTCAAATCCAAAACCAGCAAACACTATCAACCACTTCAGATGCATACCAGTTTGCTGGTGGCAATCACATTCATCCATCCATTTGTAATAAAACTTCATTTTTTTTAAAATACAGCATTTTCAATTAGTTTAGTTTAACACAAATATGTAATATAAAGGAAGGCAGCACTTGCCCGAGTGAGCACAATGCTGTTCAACAAATTGTTCCACCTTCCTAGTGATAATGTTACGATCTTGAAGAGGTGGAGCTGATTTGAAGAAGGCATCAGCATATTCATCTAAACCTTTTTCAGCATTGTTAATTTGCTTTTCCTCAGCCATTGATTTACCTAGAGTGGCAATACATATTAGAATAGGTTTTCATGATTCCTTCCATTTCAATAGAAAAAGCAATACATAAAATCTCATGGCTGAAGGTATATGTAAACATCTCCTAGTTTCTAATATCTTGTTTGCCCCATAATTTTTTAGGGGTATATTTATAATTTGATACATTTATTAGTTGTGAAGCATGCACCTACAGATTGCAAGATAAATTCCTACATTTTGTAAACACGGAGCCTTTCATCCCAGTATCTAAAACTTTAGTTCAAATCATTGCAAGACACCAAATTAGTAAAAGCAGACTTCCAAAATCCATATCTTCAAAAACTAAAAATAAATACATGAAAAACACCAATTAATAGGGAAGCAACCATATCAAATATGTGAGACAAAGATTAAGAAATTAAATTATTGATTGTAACTAAATTTATGGCAAGAAATATATAATATTAACCTAGGTGATGATAATGAACAGGAGGAGTAATCAGACAGAAGGTAAGGAGTTGACAAAATATCAGTAGCAGACAACAACAAAAAGGTGGAGTGATTAATCCACTGTATCAGAAAGCATGGGCAGTAGAACAAAGCCCAGATGGGGGATTTTTCCATGCACGAGCAGGAAAGGCAAATTACTGTTGGCAGATCTAAGGGCAAAGAAGCTAGGTCTGCACAATCAATAGAGGTTTCCAAAGGAAGGAGATCTATGTGGATTGTAAAAATTCTCCTGATCCCTTTCAGAGTTGTAGTGCTTTCTGTAAAACAAAAATACTATCAGGAAATTTTCCTCTGTCTGTTGTTTCTGAAAAAGGCATCTCTGGTCTCAGATGTCAACCAGAGATTTTGGCAATATGTTAGCAAAGGGGAGGATGTCCTGGCTGCAGGAGTTGGTATCCATTTTGAGAAGGAAGCATGCAGGGCACCTTCAGCCCCAAGGTTTAAGGATTTGTTTGAGCCTAAGTCTCCCTCCTCAGGGGACATTATGATTAAAATGGCCATGCATTCTACAACTTTGATCCTCCCTCAGGATTATATGGACCAAATTTCAAAAGATTTGATAAAAAGATCCCTTATAGGCAGATTTGCGAGGAGAAGACCACAAAGTGTAGAGATTTTGTGGTGGTTTAAGAGTTCTTGGAACCAGATTGACTACCCTTCTCTTTTTTGTTGTCCGGAGGTTTCTTTCACATTCAGCTTCAGTTAAAGGAGGATTCATTATTTTGTTTGGCTCAATAGACCTTGGTTCTTGGGCGACAATAGGAATTTACATGTACCCTTGGAAGCCCTTTATTAATTCGGAGATTGAAACTGCAACTAAGGTCCCCTCTAGATTCACTTATATGGGCATCCTTGTTCTAAGGAATTCATATTCAATTAGGGGGATGGCCTAACAGATTGATGACTTTGAGAGGATTGAGTCTGAGTAGGTTGGTGTCAAACCCTTGCATCGTTCAATTCAAAACTTATTGGCTCAAGATTTGTAGCTCCAACTTTTGAACTATAAGGGTCTTCCTTTTAGATGTTTTCACTGTAATAAACTTGGGAAAAAGATTGCTGAGTGCCACCAATCGTGCAAGCCTCTTGGATATCCTCCAGTTCATTTACCAAAATGGATCTTGAAGCATGGTAAACCAAATAATAATTTTGTCAGGAGGAACCACAGTCATTTTAAGAAAGATCAAGCAAAAGTCTTGAACAGCCGCTCACTTCTTCAAAGGCTTCTTCTGGGGAGTAGTGATTCTGTTTGGGATCCCTTCTGTCACTGTTAGATGGCATCCTCAGGTTGGAGTTTCTAGAGTGCAGAGAAAATGTAGTGAGCTGGGATTTTTGCTTGTTTGTCTTTCGGAATATTGTTCATCAATCATTTGACATAATGTGCATACCATAAAAATATGATATAACAAATACAACTTAGCTAATGCTGGAAGTGATTACAAAAATGATTTGGCATCAATTTTAATGCTTTCCTCTATATTAACAAATTTACAATCATTACAGAGTCAAATCATGAAACAGAATAATGATATCCTAACCTCTGATATATATAGTATCTGAGAATTCCCTAGGAAACGCCTTAACCAGCTGCCGCCAGAAATAATTCTAAGTTTGCAATGTAATTCAATCTAATATGAAATTAAAGGCAACTGAGTTTATCATCAAATGGTCACTACAACAGCTAGTGGAATTCCAATGTCACTACTCCTCATCACTGGCAGCAGAATAAGTAGACTCACAGTCTTCCAAACTGAAAACTCTTCCACATAACACAGGACTATATAAAACTCTCCTGCACAGGTTTTACTTTACCAATACAACCCCAGTAAGGGATTCCACATCACTCTTCTAAGACTCGCTATTGTTCCAAAACTGGCAGCAGACATTTATGGTGGAAATCCTGTCGAAATAGCACCTTTAATGTTTCAATGAGTAGGTATTAGGGACGCAACAAGATTAGGAACAGATTGCATCCTAAATATGGGCGGTTACAATGCTAGAAGAAGCTTAAAATTCCTATTCATAAGTCTACGACAATTTCTGAATGAAGTAACTTGCCCAATAAATTCAAGAGCTCCGCAAGCACCAATTATACAGAAACAACCTATCAAAAAAAACTCACACAAACCTATCCTAAATATGGTGGAAATCCTGTCAAAATAGCACCTTTAATGTTTCAATGCGTAGGTATTAGGGACGCGACAAGATTAGGAACAGATTTCATCCTAAATATGGGCGGTTACAATGCTAGAAGAAGCTTAAAATTCCTATTCATAAGTCTGCGACAATTTCTGAATGAAGTAACTTACCCAATAAATTCAAGAGCTCCGCAAGCACCAATTATACAGAAACAACCTATCAAAAAAAACTCACACAAACATATTTTTTCTTGCAAATTCTGAATAAATTTGTAATTGACAAGGAAAATATTTTGCTACAAAATATCTTGCTTTTCTAAAATTCAGCACAAAATTTTGAACTGAATCTTTTCAACTGAAAGACAATTTCCATGTGAAATTGTTTTGTTTCAACAACAATTCAAGGGTTTTCATCCCCAAATTTCAAAACTTCGGCTTACTGTCAATTCCTTTCTTCTCCTCAAAAACTCCTTTTATAACTTTCTTTGAGAGAAGATCTTTTAATTTTCCTTTTTAATCATTTTGTTTTCCCACAAAAAAACATGACCCTTAAATTGCCTTTTTTTTGGTCCCTGGTGGTTAGTAACACAACCAAGGTCACATTTAAGAACACTTCAAAATAATTAAAATTAGTAATCTTTTTATTTATTATTTTTCCACAACTTAAGTTTAATTATTTAATTATTTTCCAAGGTCTAATAGGAAGAGACATTACAATAAAGAAAAGTGTTGATCTGGTTTTGCTCTGCAAAATTGATTCTCAATGATTGATGATGAGGATTTGAGGATTCACGATTTTAGGGAGGAAGAGAAAGATAAATTAATGACCACAGAAATTTAAACCACCTCCATAATTGAAAAGCCAAAAAACAAAAGCAAGTTATAGGCCAAATGAAAGATTGGACAAAAGTCAACAGATGAGAAAACAACGCAGGAAAGTGCTGCAGGTAATCAGTTCTCTATTGAAAATTCATTAATTAAAGGGGGTTCTAAGGTTTTTTTTGGGGTTGATAGTAGGAAGTTGGATGCAGAAACAACAGTTTTGCATTCAAATTGTGAGGATGAGAATCTCCAGCTTCAAGCTCTTTTTACAGCACAGGAGCTGGGTGATTGCTTAGGTAGTCTTTATCCAGTGACTCAGGAAGCTCTCATCACCATATCACCAAAGAAAAGCATATAGGAATGAAACTGGAAGCACAAAAGCTACAATTGGAAGCGAAGGATTTGATTGGTGATGATTCACAATGGGCTATGAAGGCTCTTCTTTCCCTTGAGGATGTTGAAATTAAATAGCTAGTTCGAATTATTTGATGGCAAATATATATATTGTAATAACTTAAGTGATTACAATACTTGTAACTTGTAATAAAAAGGGCAGGTCCTATTTGGGCAATTGATTTAACTTGTAAATTGTATGTGGGCCCTGACCCATATGTAACTTGTAAATTCAAAATTATATCTTGGCGCCAGAATATGCAAGGCCGACCAAGGTTTATTGTTGACATGAATTCATATATAAGTAAGATGATTTGAGGATCACAAATCATCAATCACAAGAGAACATATATATCTCTACCTTATGTGATCTGCTTCCAGCTGCAATCATCATCATCAGCAAAAGGATATTCATCTAGTGTGAGCGAACTTCAGCGAATTGGTTTCTTGTTGAAGCGAATCTGATCTAGGAGTGCAAATCTGTCCTAGGGCATCCAAACCTCATATACTCTACCAAATTTCTGTTCTTGTGGCTGGGCGAATTAGTATGGAATCTGAGCTGTGAATCTACCTTATATCTGGGCTAACTATTGATCATTCTGAGCTCCATTCCAGACCCAAATCTGATAGCTATTGTGGAGAAGACTTGTGCCAATTATGGGCGACTATGCTGGGCGATATTGAGTTGTCTAACTCGCTAATTTAGAGCAGCGATCATCCTCTTCTATGGTTCTGAAACCCTACTTGTGGGATCAGCGAATTAGAGCCTGCACATCAGTGATTTAGATTGGGCAAAGCTCTGCCCTAGGTTGATGACTTAATCAGATAAGTGATCTGATCTTCATTGTACTTGTAATTTGCTCATGATTAAAAGATTTTGATCTGGACTTGATGCTGGGTTTTTCCTCCAAGAGAGAGGTTTTCCCAAGGTATTCTTGGTGTCTTGTCTCTTTTGTGTGATTGCTTTGTGTTATTTCTAAGTTATTCTAAATCTGATCACTAAAATCAACATGGTATCAGAGCTTGGTTTGTAAATAGTTGTGATCAGATTTATCAATTTTCAGTCTAACCTATTGTTCAAAGTTCAGTTTTCATGGCTTCTTATCTTAGGACTGAAGATAGGTTGGAAGGTTCTGTCAACTACACTTCTTGAAAGGTCAGAATAATGATGGCCTTGAATGACCTTGCTGAATATGTCAATAAGGATGTTGCTGAACCTAGTGGAGAAGAAGAAAAGGAAGCTTGGAAGAAGAAGGACTACCAAGCGCGAAGGATAATAATAGACTCCGTCAAAGATCATATTGTGACAAGCATCTCCAAAATGAAGACTACAAAAGAAATGTTTAGCACTTTGGAAAAGATGTATGAGATCAACAACACCAGTCATATACTATCATTAAGGCAGCAGCTTAATCACATCAAATTAGAGAAGGAAAAACCTGTAGCTGCTTACTTCATGAGGATCTATGAGCTAAAGGATCGGCTCTCTATTGTTGGGAAGACTGTTGAAGATAGTGACCTAACTATGATGGCTCTAAAATTCTAAATGGTCTTCCTCCATGGGAACCTTTTGTTCAAGGAATCAGTGCAAGAGCTGAGCTTCCTCAATTTGATCAATTGAGGGGAGATTGCATTCAAGAAGAATCACGCTTGGCTGCTAAAGGAAAAATCAGAAGCCCTCGTGACTGTTGGTTTTAATTAGGGTGAAGTGAAGAGCGGATTCCAATTGCCTAAGGCAACATTGGAATCCGCCCTTAAGGGCTGGGCCCTTTACCTTAAAAAGGTAACGTGCACCCTTTAGGGCTGGGCCCTTCTCACACGCCACTCCTCAATAGGGCCGACCCCATAACCCACACATCATGATACGCCTCTCTCCAAATGAAACGTGTGAAAGGGAAAAAGGAATTAATAAATAAAATGTTTATTGCAAGCCGACTTGAAGGTTTACCACCAAGGGAAAGATATATATATGAATCAAATCATTCATTATATAATACACATAACAACGAATTTTGTCTGCAATTAAGAGGTGTGAAATACATCAATTCAAAGGTGAATATCTTCAAAAGTGCGAACTCCATTAGCTTCCTTCATTGTTATCTTTGTTGTTAGGGGAGTGCTCTCTATCATGCGATCTGACAGTTGAAGGACCTGCTGTTCTGAAGTTGGTCACAGTCATTAGCTAAAGACACACATTTCATCCATCTGCTATTCAAAGTCAAATCCTTGGTTGCTGGTTGGTACAATAAAAAGCAGATCTGAAACTGGTTAAGAGGCAGATCTGAGACTACTGAAAATTGAAGATGCCATTAGCCCTAAGGGTGAACTGAGATAAGTATTGTAATCTTAATATTAGTCATAATCCATAATCAGATCTGAGGATCTTTTCTGGCTGGTTTTTTCCTCCTAAGAGGTTTTCCCAGGGTAATAAGTGTCTTATTCAACTTTGGTTACTTTCCTGTTTGTTCCTAAATCTAAAAATTACTAAATCTAACAGCAAACTATCTGAATTAAAGGTTAATTCTGTTTTCTAAGTTTTTTTTTATTAATCTGAAAGTATAAAATCTGTTTTCTAAGTATAAAATCTGTTTTCTAAGTTTTCCTGTTTGTAAGGCCGCCATCGGAACTTGACCATACAATTTGGTATATGGCCTCGACCCCATCTTTCCCATACAGTTGAGAATACCAACCTTGATTTTCATGAAAGAGTATCTAGGAATCGACAACGCTGTAGAGGCCAGGTTGTCCCAACTGCTGTATTTAGAAGAAAAGAGACAACGCCATCGATAATTTTGCCAAATACCAAGAAGTGGTCAAGTGTTGGTTCGACAGAAGGGCAAAAGTAAAAGCCTTCCACATTTCTGACCTCGTCCTATGTTGGGACAAAGCTCACAAGCGGAAAGGAGAGCACGACAAGTTTGATAATCTATGGCTCGGTCCTTTCCAAATTTTTGAAATTTTGGGAGAAAATGCATTTCGACTCAAGACCCTAACAGGTGAGGACGTCCCCTTGCCTGTGAACGGTCAATTCCTCAAGCATTATTTCCAACCTTAGGTTCCTTAAAGCCTTTCCCCTGTATATATTAGTTTAGTTTTCCATTTTCCTGTTTAAGTTAGTTTCTTCCTGCTTTAGTGTAGTTTCCTGTTTAAGTTAGTTTCTTCCTGCTTTAGTGTAGTTTCCTATTTTCCTGTTTTGTTTTGGGACCCCTGTCAATTTTGAAAGGAAGCCTATGCTGTGCACAATTTTGGTACGATGCTAGATTTTTGTAACCTTCTACTTCTAGGATCCAAGTTCGGGAAGGACTCTTGATTGATGGAGCGCCCCATGATGAAGTCGGACTGATCTAGAATCCCTTTCTCTGCAAGGTCTTGTTTTTGTCAAAACCTATTCTCGATATCGTGATTACTGCACAAACACATTTTAAAAATCGCATACAATTAGTTGTTAATCAAAGGGACACTACGTCGATGATAAGGTCCGGGGCTATGCTTCAGCGACCACTGTTACGCTCAATCCCGCATAGGCTTCACTGCCTACTATGCCAAAAAAAAAAAAAAAAAAAGAAGAATAATCAAGAGTAAAAACGCTTTGAAATCAACTTGATATCAAGCATAAGATTGGCAAATGGGAATGTAGGCATCTCTGCCAGTACAGAGCAAAAGTAAAACTTTCTTATCGGAAACAGAGCAATCCCTGTGAGCTAACAGGCGATAACTTCATTGGGGCTATGAACGCTTGCTGGCAACGGGGCTCTATCCAAGTTGCTTTTGAAGTATCAGCTCGCAAGACATCTTGACACTATGAAACATTGATGCCTCAACTTTTTCTAGGCGGGAATGAACTCTACTTGCACACACTGGTTAAATCCGATTTTCATGTGATTCGATTTGACTCTTGACATTATCTCATTTTGAAAGGCCTTTCTCTTTTTTTCGTCTAAATTGTGGTGGCTAACCAGAGTTTCTTGGTTCGATCAGGACTTGCGTCCCCAAAATGACTGGGAGCATTTCTCCAGCAGAGTCGCCATTTGTTGTGCGTTGCACATGCTCCCTATCACCGACAGGGTCCCCCTTCCTTTTTGGGCCTTTCTGTCCCCGCTCTGTTGAGTTCCGCGCAGGGCCTCTCGTGTCCTTTCGAGCGAGCCTGTGATTAGTCTGTGAGATGATGATGTTGAACTAAGGAGCCAATGATTCCATGAGGTCAATTGAGCCCTCGGGCACGAATTCCAAGAGATTGTTTAAGCTTGTAAAATCGCCTTAAATAGGCGTGGGATGTTAGAAACTGACGAAATCCGTCAAGTAAAGGATAATGCATCTGAAGGTCACGAGGACCCAAAGTTCCCGATTTTTCGCATAGGAATGATGAGAGAGATTACATGATGTTTGTTTTTACAAATTCACGAGATTTGAATGAATGGCGATTTTCGCCAACTAAAAGGCCAAAAGAGCCGAAATTCGGACCTTAAGGCCGAAATGAGAGAAAAAATTAAAAGTCCCCAAAATGCCCAAAAGGGGTGAATTTCGGACTTTCAGGCGAAATGTCAAAAAGGTTAAAAATTTTGCAAGAAGGCCAAAAGGGCCGAAATGAGAGGAAAAGTGAAAAACTTGCAAAAAGGCCAAAAGGGCCAAAATTCGGACCTTTAGGCCGAAATGTCAGAAAAAAAGAAGTTGGCAAAACTCCCAAAAGGTCTGAAAAAGTTTTAAAATTGCCAAAGTAGCCAAAAGGTCCGAAAATTTTGAAGAAATTGACAAAAGGTGCAAAAGGGCCTAAGTTTGCAAAAGCGCTTAAAGTGGCGAAATTTTTCAAAAGCCTCCATACCCCCGAAAATCGCGATTTGGAGGAAAAGCACAAAAAAAAGAAAGTTTGCAAAATGGCCAAAAGGGCCGAAATTGACAAAAGGTGCGAAATGTTTTAAGTTTGCAAACCACGCCCAAATCGCCAAACTTCGCGCAATGAAGGAAAGTCGCAGGGAGTTAAAAGGTCGAAAGATAACCTCAGAATGCCGAAGTTTGAAGACCCCCACCCCAAATGCCAAAATCGCCATTTCTTTTTGGCAAACCGCCGAAGTCAAGGTAAAATCGCGTGAAAGAGGATCGTGTAAGGTTTGGAGGGTGGAACTAGAGAGCACGGTTTGCATTAGAGGTAAGATCGCGATTTTTACAAACCTTGCAAACTCAGTAGACCCCGTAATGGCTCACCATAGGGCGAAGGCGTGAATCTTCATAATCTGAAACCCCCTCCATTTGCTGAGGATCGCGTAAGGCAAAATTGTGAAGTTCTATGAGCCTTGAAGGTAAAACACCATTAACACCATTCTTAGCGCCATAAAATCGCCGAAATAAATCGCCCAAAATTGCCAAGGTAATCAAATTGCTAAGTCTAAAATTCAACATTGCAAATTCCTTTGAAACCATAGGCGCGAGAATTTGGATTAAAAGTTGAACGTTGAAATTCAAAATTTGCAGAACTCTCCCATCCGTTCTTGCAAGGCAAATCGTGCAATTTCTCGCCATTCACTTTCACCAGGTAAGTACACTTTGCCTCTCTTGATTGTCTAAAGTATTTGTAAATTGGATAAATGTGCGTACAGGAAAATTGATTAAAATGCTTAAATCTTGAGAATCACATCTTTCCGTTTATAAGGCGTCATGCAAAACAATTGAAATCAGAACTTACTCCTAAGAATCAGCTAGAAAATGCATTTTCAAACTTAGGAGAATTTCTCAGGTTTTGTCCATTTTGAAAATTGATCTTGAAAATGCCGAAGTATAAATCCGCAGTCAAAAGCTTCATAACTATTCATGTTTAAATCAATCAAGCTTTTAGCTAACAATATCACGTTGTTCCCAATTCAATTTTTGAATTAATCCTTGAATGCTGGCATATTCTCTATCTAACCCGCTTTACTTCCCTTTTATCGCCTCGTAATCTGCATCCGGCTGTGCAGGATAAATGCCTAAATCAGCGGTAGAATCATCAAAGACGCCTACTACAGCCGAGACATCACGAGTATCCAAGTCAGATATCCCTCGCCGAGTCGAAAGGATGAAGTACCAATATCAAAGAGGGGGGTTGAGGGAGTCAAAAGTTCAGAGTGTCTGGGACAATGTCACTAATACCGACCTAGGCCATATCGATATCCAAGATTTCAGGTACCGAGTCTTCTCCCCTAATGCCTACGGCAGGCCTAGACAAATGATGGAAAGTGGCATCGCCCATGCAGCGGGATTTCCCCCGACAGTGCAAAACTATGAGTTAGTAGTGGAGGCCGCCCGGCATTACCAACCAGGTTCCAGATTGGTGCTCCTCGAGGACATGGTCCTCGCTAACTTCACTCCTGAGGCCATTGGCGACGCATTTGATATTCCCTTCCCAAACAATCCCACAGCCACGACTATAGTTGAAGCACAAGGGGCGTATGATATGAATCCTGCCAGATGCAGAACACTGATCAATGAAGAGTGGTACAAGGAGAGAAGACCTCCAAGGTCAGAGTTGGGAAAAAGACCCCAAGAAGTGACTTTCACAATGAGCATGGGGACATGGTGACATTGCTCAGTAGGGTTATGGGACTTCCCAAATCCAACTACTTTGAGGAGTGGATGTTTTATTTCATAGAGCAAATCTTCGCTAGAAAGTCCAAGTTTGGCTGGGGCCAGATCATAAGCAACAACATCCACACCCAGCTAATCGAACTCTAGACAAAGAAGTACTTCACTATGACCTCCTATTTGGTCTATATGTTCGTCAGGAACCAGCCACTACTAGGTTTAATAATGAAAGGTGAAATTGGGAATGAACCTGATCAGGTAAAGGTATACGATTGTTACCCACAGCTTCACTATCAGGATATAGCTCAAAGAGAAAAGAACAGCCCGACTTATGCAGTTGGCCAATATGAGAGCGTCAATGACGCCTTCACAATGCGCTTGGTCAGGCTTATGCAGGGAGGATTACACATAAGGCTCTCGGAGCAGGCTACTATTCTAGTACAGAGATACGGAGCCTAGTTCATCCAGTTCCCAAGGTTCTCCTATATCCGGATAGCCGGGTTTGATGGTGCCCCTCTCCGGCTTCCACGATACCCAACCGACAAGATAGTTCTTATGGAAATCGCAAGGCAATCACGTCCGGCCGACAGCTTACTCAGAGACTGCAAGCAGGCTGGATTCGCATTCCCTATGATTATAGGCAACCAGGATGTCCATCTAAAGACCCCCACCCAGGCAGAAGAATCCTTCGCAGAGCTGGCCTCCTATGGCCTACAAGAGCATTTTCTAAGGAAATGCTTTGATCACGACAATCTGGCAAAGAGAGCCTATGGCAGGCAGTACAAAGCAAAGGAGTCAGTTGAAGATTATTGGAAAAATTGGTCTGATGACTATGAGGTCCCAAGGTATGAATATTCTAGGCTAAGTGTGCAGCCAATGCGACTCTATGAATATCGTCGGGTCCCAGATCAACTCACAGATTCAGGAAATTGAATGCAGGTCCGGGAATTTGAGGCAGTAAGGCATCTTTTGCCAGGCGTTGATTGGTCGCAAGACCCGATCACTGATTTTGAGGCAGTCATGGCAGCCCCAGCAAGATATACAGACCAATGGTTGCATCAGCAAATTGAGCGACTAATTCATGAAGGAGTCCAGTTCACTTATGACTTAATGGGTAGCGTTGATTCTCAGCCCTTCTAAGATGAGGGAACTTCCAGTGCACCTAGGGAAGAAATTGAAAAGCCTGAGAAAACGAAGAAGGCTAAAGCCAGCAGAGGAACTCGGACATCCAAGAGAACAAGAAGGGAGAAGATTCCCATTAGGAGGCCAGAGGTCACTTCATCGTCAAAGGACCCTAGTTCGTCCGACGATGTAATAGAATTGGATTATATACCTGCTCCTCCTTCCCAGAGTGACATCGATGCATTTGGAGCTGATGATCCTCCCGCACCCGACATGCTAGACGTCGAGCTAAGAGTCATTGAATTAGCCGAGCCGGGTAAACAAATTGAGGAAGGAGAGATTCCATCCATTCAGGAGAGCAAAGTACATGAACCTACCCAACAGAGCCGCCATGAATTGCTGCTCCACAATGTTACCAAAGATGACTCTACCATTGAAGGAGAGCAAAAGACAGAGGAGACCCGCGAGCTCGAAAAGATTGAAGAGCTACCATCACACAAAGGCACCAGACAATTGTTCAGTGAAGTGGGAGAAAACTCTACTACGAGCAAAGAGCTTGACACCTCCTCCACTCCTCCCGTAACAGAACAGCTGCAAATTTGTGATGAGGCGACTGAAAACATCAAAGAACAGAGTGCAAATTTAAAAATAGCATCAGCCCAGACTGTACCTCAAGAATGGTTAATTGCTCGAGCTTAGCGCAAAGCCGCCACAAAGCCACCCATCGATTTAGAGGAAATCTTCTCACGTATAGATCAAGCTAAAGCCAAGAGGAAGAAAAAGCCCAAGGCATATTCCAGGATGACCAAAGATGAGCAAAGGAACCGTACTCCTCACATCGCCACCCCGCCTGTAGACAAGCCAACAGATCAAATCACACTGGCAGATTATAGCATCACGACTGTCCCCATCGGACGAGCCACTAAAGAACAGGAAAAGGAGGAATTCAAGGATTCGATACAGAACATGCTCAGACAACTTGAAGAGATAACAGCTGAAAAGGACATGTATCGAGCTCGTGCTGAGCAGGCCGAGGGATACATCGATCAACTCCTGAAACCATTGCACAATGCTTCCGAATCCCACATTCCCCCGACGGCCTTGGCACAGAGGACCACAACAGAATTTGAAGGAGTACGGGATACTGCGAGGACAGTCAAAGAATGGATACAAGGCATCAAAGGGAGGGGAGAACGAATCCTCGAAGAAGTAAAAGAGATGGCTCACCATCGAAAGACCACCCCGGTCCGGCTATTAGAGGTAAAGAGGGAATCCCTTAGAATGCATGAAGTGGCTGCCACTACTCTTCCCCTCGTGAGAGCTCTCTTCTGGATCCACGCACAGATTCCTACATTGTCCACCATCCTAGATCCTTATAACATTAGCACTCTTAAGGAATGATACTAGACTATCACCATGAAGAATGACACAAGAGAAATCATTGATAAAGAACACGATGCATGCGAGACAATTCTGAACACCATGCAAGAACTCGGCAAAATGATCCTCCGATCAATGGTCTCGGGATGGCAAAATGACCTGTCCGATGAAGTGATACAGCCGGACTGGGAGAAAAGACTAGGGACGGATAGGATCACCTATTCTGCTAAGGACCTAAGTTTTGCTGGTCAATTCCAGTCAGACATGTTGTGCTTCGAGCGTAATCGTTCCAGCTGGAAGGATGGTTTGAAGCACGTAGACCAATACCTTGAAAGCATGCAGTATAAAGTTTGTCATCCTCCTATGCCTCCATTCAGTTTGCTATTCCAATTGTGCCTCAGGTTCCAGGAATATATTCGTGAAGAACGTACAGCAGGTCGGGACCTTTGGCAAGAATATTTGCACGGCGAGGATAAATTCCTAGAAAAGGGGTGTGAAGCTGAAAAAGAAAAAGTGCTCTCCTAAAAGTGTTTTTTCCTTTCTAATTTTGAAAAGTGCACTTTTTAACAAAAGGGTCATGTTTGACTTCCAAGTCAACTAAATGTAAAACTTTATGTGTATGCACCTTTTGGATTATTTTGAATAAGTTCTAATTACCTTTTTGGATAGTTATTACTCCCTTTAGGGTAGTTGCTGATATTTGCCTCCCATTTATTGGTATTGGTACTCTTTTGTAAGGATGAATCTGGGCCTTTAGTTTAGATTAGATCTTGGCCATTCATCCATTTTTGAAGCCTATTTAAGGGACTGGTTTTCCCTCATTTTGTAAGAAGTTCATGGATTGTTGCTGAAGCTCTGGCGAAATTTACAGGATTTAATGCAAAGTTAAGACTGTTTCAAGTTTCCTTGTGAGTGCATGGTCTCCTTCATTAATTTAGAATTTTCAGTTATGTTTCTTTCCCTTATATAGCATTTTCAAAGTAAACATCCGATAGAGTCCTTACTGTTCATACCGTTAGGGAATGGCTGATTGTCTTTCCTTCTGCATGGTTAATCTAAACCTTTCATATGCTTAGTTCGGTTATTGAATGCTCACTGAATGAATGTCAAAGTTCTAATGTTGTATTTAATAGCATGAAAATTCAATGAAAATTGAAGATCGCACTAGATTGATGCAAGTATTGTGCTTAAATGGCTGGTAATGCTTAATCTAGTTATTTGAAGGTGTCTGTCTGTTTGTTGAATCTGCTATCTTGGTTAATCTTTATATTTTCTGTACCTCTCTCCCTATCCCTCTTTTTTCCTTTTTTAACCAAGAGAATCCGCAGTCCTACTAAAAACAGTATCAACCCAACTTAAATCATTCGATAAGTGAGACTATTAAAGTTATAGGGAACTCATCCAGCAATTGCCTATTTCACCGTAAGACCCCCTTCTGTTTCCAACAAAAACACATCAAACCACTGAGTAACCTCATAGTCAAGACTGACAGACGAAACCTTGAGGTTGTCCCCTTTGATCAAACGTGAGAAACAGCATTAGGGATTTCCTTATCTCAAGAGAGGAGAGGATACTCAGCGAGTTCATTCTATTTTGTGTTGGCGGTATGGAGTTTGCAGCAATGTGACTTTAGACACGTCAACACTATGGATGAAGAATATCAGTCAATCATCAAAAATGATGTTTGGGACATAGTGCCTAGACCCAAAGGTAAATCTGTTGTTTCCTCTAAATGGTTATTTAAAATTAAACATAATGCTGATGGTAGTATTGAAAAATATAAAGCTAGATTTGTAGCTCGTAGTTTTTCTCAAAAAGAAGGCATAGATAATGAAGAAACATTTGCTCCTGTTGCAAGAGATACTTCTATTAGAACTATAATAGCTATTGTTGCAGCTAAAGGTTGGAAGCTGCATCAAATGGATGTTAAGACTGCCTTCCTTAATGGTGTCATTGAAGAAGAAGTCTATATTGAACAACCTGAGGGTTATGAGATTCATGAAAGAGATACTCATGTATGCAGATTGAAGAAAGCTCTCTATGGCCTCAAACAAGCCCCTCGTGCTTGGTATGAAAGAATTGATAAATACTTGCTAAGTTTAGGATTTTGTAAGAATGATGTTGACTCTAACATTTACTTTAAGGTATCTAATGATGAAATGCTAATTCTGGTTCTATGTGTGGATGATTTATTTCCAATTGGTAAAGATGAGCTTATTATTAGATGTAAGAAAGAATTAGCTTCAAAATTTGAAATGAAGGATTTAGGTCTAATGCATTGTTTTCTAGGTCTAGAAGTATGGCAAAGATCTAACGAAATTTTTCTGAGTCAAGGAAGGTATACTATTGATATTTTGAAAAGATTTAGAATGATGGATTGTAAACCTATGTCTACTTCTATGGAATCTAACTTAAAGAAGTTGAGTGTTTCTGCAGCTAACTCTGACTTTGCAGATCCATCGGTGTACAGGCAGTTGATTGGATCATTGATGTATCTAGTTAACACTAGACCAAATATATGCTATGTTGTGAATGCCCTCAGCCAGTTCATGAGCATGCCTAAACATATTCAGCTTGTTGCAGCCAAACACATTTTGAGATACTTGAGAGGTACAGTTGGTTATGGGCTGAAGTACCCACTCAGGACTCCAATAACCTTGGAAGGTTACTCAGATGCAGATTGGGCAGGAAGTGTCAAGGACAGGAAAAGCACCTCAAGAATTTGTTTTAACTTAGGATCTGCAATGATCTCTTGGGCTTGCACAAAACAATCCTCAGTTGCACTGAGTACTGCTGAAGCTGAG
Source organism: Cryptomeria japonica (assembly GCF_030272615.1). NCBI lineage: Eukaryota > Viridiplantae > Streptophyta > Pinopsida > Cupressales > Cupressaceae > Cryptomeria > Cryptomeria japonica. Next base: position 208,544,564 of record NC_081409.1, read on the forward strand.
TATATTGCAGCAAGTGTTGCTTCTAGAGAAGCAGTGTGGCTTCGTAAGCTTCTTGCTGAGTTGTTTGGACAACCTTGGGAACCTACAGTTATTCATTGTGATAATCAGAGTTGTATCAAGATGTCCGTCAATCCAGTGTTTCATGATAGGTCAAAACATGTGGAAACTCATTATCACTTCATTCAAGATATGGTGCAAAGAGGGGCCATTCAGCTTAAGTATGTCAGCACTAATGAGCAAGTTGCAGATATTCTTACCAAGCCTCTGTCCAAAGTGAAGTTTGTGTACTTCAGAGACAGACTCGGTGTTGTGGAAAATGAAACCCTGGTTGAGAGGGAGTCTCAACCTCTGTGATGCATTGTGTTGCATCAACCACCCTCTGCAGGCAATGTAACGTGGTAGTCTTCTCAGAGAGAAGAGTAATTGTTACCATCCTCTGCGGGCAATGTAAGATGGTAGAAAAGATCCTCATCACCCTCTGCGGGCAATGTAAAGTGGCTCCAATCTTTGCTTGTGTACAAGATGGAAGATTTTGTTATGTAAGTCCATTCTATGCTTGTGTGCAAGATGGAAGTCTACTATGTTTTGATTATGTAATCCATTCTTTGCTTGTGTGCAAGATGGAAGTTAGTGACATTCTGATTATATTCTCTTCTCCCTAATTAAGAAAGTAAACATCCGATAGAGTCCTTACTGTTCATACCGTTAGGGAATGGCTGATTGTCTTTCCTTCTGCATGGTTAGTCTAAACCTTTCATATGCTTAGTTCGGTTATTGAATGCTCACTGAATGAATGTCAAAGTTCTGATGTTGTATTTAATAGCATGAAAATTCAATGAAAATTGAAGATCGCACTAGATTGATGCAAGTATTGTGCTTAAATGGTTGGTAATGCTTAATCTAGTTATTTGAAAGTGTTTGTCTATTTGTTGAATCTGCTATCTTAGTTAATCTTTATATTTTCTGTACCTCTCTCCCTATCCCTCTTTTTTCCTTTTTTAACCAAGAGAATCCGCAATCCTACTGAAAACAGTATCAACCCAACTTAAATCATTTGATAAGAGAGACTATTAAAGTTCTAGGGAACTCATCCAGCAATTGCCTATTTCACCGTAAGTCCCCCTTCTGTTTCCAACAAAAACACATCAAACCACTGAGTAACCCCGTAGTCAAGACCTAACAGACGAAACCTTGAGGTTGTCCCCTTTGATCAAACGTAAGAAACGGCATTAGGGATTTCCTTATCTCAAGAGAGGATAGGATACTCAGCGAGTTCATTCTATTTTGTGTTGGCGGTATGGAGTTTGCAGCAATGTGACTTTAGACACGTCAACACTATGGATGAAGAATATCAGTCAATCATCAAAAATGATGTTTGGGACATAGTGCCTAGACCCAAAGGTAAATCTGTTGTTTCCTCTAAATGGTTATTTAAAATTAAACATAATGCTGATGGTAGTATTGAAAAATATAAAGCTAGATTTGTAGCTCGTAGTTTTTCTCAAAAGGAAGGCATAGATTATGAAGAAACATTTGCTCCTATTGCTAGATATACTTCTATTAGAACTATAATAGCTATTGTTGCAGCTAAAAGTTGGAAGCTATTTCAAATGGATGTTAAGACTGTCTTCCTTAATGGTGTCATTGAAGAAGAAGTCTATATTGAACAACCTGAGGGTTATGAGATTCATGAAAGAGATACTCATGTATGCAGATTGAAGAAAGCTCTCTATGGCCTCAAACAAGCCCCTCGTGCTTGGTATGAAAGAATTGATAAATACTTGCTAAGTTTAGGATTTTGTAAGAATGATGCTGACTCTAACATTTACTTTAAGGTATCTAATGATGAAATGCTAATTCTGGTTCTATATGTGGATGATTTATTTCCAACTGGTAAAGATGAGCTTATTATTAGATGTAAGAAAGAATTAGCTTCAAAATTTGAAATGAAGGATTTAGGTCTAATGAATTATTTTCTAGGTCTAGAAGTATGGCAAAGATCTAACGAAATTTTTCTGAGTCAAGGAAAGTATACTATTGATATTTTGAAAAGATTTAGAATGATGGATTGTAAACCTATGTCTACTCCTATGGAATCTAACTTAAAGAAGTTGAGTATTTTTGCAGCTAACTCTGACTTTGCAGATCCATCGGTGTACAGGCAGTTGATTGGATCATTGATGTATCTAGTTAACACTAGACCAGATATATGCTATGTTGTGAATGCCTTCAACCAATTCATGAGCATGCCTAAACATGTTCATCTTGTTGCAGCCAAACACATTTTGAGATACTTGAGAGGTACAGTTGGTTATGGGCTGAAGTACCCACTCAGGACTCCAATAACCTTGGAAGGTTACTCAGATGCAGATTGGGCAGGAAGTGTCAAGGATAGGAAAAGCGCCTCAAGAATTTGTTTTAACTTAGGATCCACAATGATCTCTTGGGCTTGCAGAAAACAATCCTCATTGCACTAAGTACTGTTGAAGCTGAGTATATTGCAGCAAGTGTTGCTTCTAGAGAAGCAATGGGGCTTCGTAAGTTTCTTGCTGAGTTGTTTGGACAACCTTGGGAACCTACAGTTATTCATTGTGATAATCAGAGTTGTATCAAGATGTCCGTCAATCCAGTGTTTCATGACAGGTCAAAACATGTGGAAACTCATTATCACTTCATTCGAGATATGGTGCAAAGAGGGGCCATTCAGCTGAAGTATGTCAGCACTAATGAGCAAGTTGCAGATATTCTTACCAAGCCTCTGTCCAAAGTGAAGTTTGTGTACTTCAGAGACAGACTCGGTGTTGTGGAAAATGAAACCCTGGTTGAGAGGGAGTCTCAACCTCTGTGATGCATTGTGTTGCATCAACCACCCTCTGCAGGCAATGTAACGTGGTAGTCTTCTCAGGGAGAAGAGTAATTGTTACCATCCTCTGCGAGCAATGTAAGATGGTAGAAAAGATCCTCATCACCCTCTGCGTGCAATGTAAAGTGGCTCCAGCCTTTGCTTGTGTGCAAGATGGAAGATTTTGTTATGTAAGTCCATTCTATGCTTGTGTGCAAGATGGAAGTCTACTATGTTCTGATTATGTAATCCATTCTTTGCTTGTGTGCAAGATGGAAGTTAGTGACATTCTGATTATATTCTCTTCTCCCTAATTAAGAGGGAGTGTTAGTTTTAATTAGGGTGAAGTGAAGAGCGGATTCCAATTGCCTAAGGCAACATTGGAATCCACCCTTAAGGGTTGGGCCCTTTACCTTAAAAAGGTAATGTGCACCCTTTAGGACTGGGCCCTTCTCACACGCCACTCCTCAATAGGGCCGACCCCATAACCCACACATCATGATACGCCTCTCTCCAAATGAAATGTGTGAAAGGGAAAAAGGAATTAATAAATAAAATGTTTATTGCAAGCCGACCTGAAGGTTTACTGCCAAGGGAAAGATATATATATGAATCAAATCATTCATTTATATAATACACATAACAGCGAATTTTGTCTGCAATTAAGAGGTGCGAAATACATCAATTCAAAGGCGAATATCTTCAAAAGCGCAAACTCCATTAGCTTCCTTCATTGTTATCTCTAATGTTAGGGAGGTGCTCTCTATCATGCGATCTGACAGTTGAAGGACCTATTGTTCTGAAGTTGGTCACAGTCATCAGTTGAAGACAAACATTTCATCCATCTGCTATTCAAAGTCAAATCCTTGGTTGCTGGTTGGTACAATAAAAAGCAGATCCGAAACTGGTTAAGAGGCAGATCTGAGACTACTGAAAATTGAAGATGCCATTAGCCCTAAGGGTGAACTGAGATAAGTATTGTAATCAGAATATTAGTCATAATCCATAATCAGATCTAAGGATCTTTTCTGGCTGGTTTTTTCCTCCTATGAGGTTTTCCCAGGGTAATAAGTGTCTTATTCAACTTTGGTTACTTTCCTGTTTGTTCCTAAATCTAAAACTTACTAAATCTAACAGCAAACTATCTGAATTAAAGGTTAATTCTGTTTTCTAAGTTTTATTTATTAATCTGAAAGTATAAAATCAGCAATGACAATGTTCATCATGTCCTCTCAGCTAAGGAGGAAGGTGGCCATTGGAAGAAGAATAACTTCAAAAGAAACAGAGATTTCAGACCCTTTGCTCACGATTCAAGGAAGAAGCCAAGGGACTTGTCTCACATCCGATGTTTCCAATGTAACAAATATGGTCACTTTGCAAAGGACTGTCAATCTCAAGTCGAGCAAGGAGAAGCAAACCTAAATGAAGTCTCAGAACACCAAAATAACGAAGATTTCCTCTTTGTCTCAGCCTTGTCAAGCAATGTTCAGTCAGATAGTAACACGCGGTTGATTGACAGTAGTGCATCTAGACACATCACAGGCTATCGCGAACATCTCTTAAATTTGGTGGAGGAGTCCAACCTTCATGTGACTATTGGTGACAATGCTCGTTATGCAGTAAAAGGTTTTGGCTCTACTTTGTTAAAAGTAGATTCTGGTATTTCCCTTCATCTCAGTAATGTTTTGTTTGTACCTGGAATAAAAAAGAATCTAATCTCTATATCTACTCTAGAAGATAAAAGTTATCAAGTTGTATTTTCTAAAGGAAGAGTTCTTGCATGGCCTAAGGAGTCCAACCTCAAATCAGCTCGTGCCATCAGGATTAGATATGAAAGCCTATATAAGCTTTCAACTCTTACTTTCAATTAAGGATATAGTTGATAGATTTTTAAACTATGCTATGGGTCCATTTCGTAAGTAAGAGTAAATCAACAAGTTTTATGAATTTATCACTTAGATAGGGATTAAGAGGGAATTACATATTCCCCATAATCCTTAGTGAATGCATTATATTTAGTAAAGCTTAAACATATTGTTGTTTTCTAACCATTGATGTTGAAATCTGATTTACATCTAGTGTTGGATTTGAGAGAGTGGCTAAACATTTGAATTCAAATCAGTTCTGAATTTATAATTGTTATATGATTATTACAAGGATGTTCTTGATCATAATTCTATGTTTTATGATAAAACTAACATGTGTTCCTTGTTTCTTTGGAATATACTTTGGCTAAGAGGGAGTTTTCAGCTCCTATGATACATTGTGTATTCTTCCACCCTCTGTGGAGTGCAAGGTGGTAGTTTCTTTGAGGTATAATACCTCTCCCACCCTCTACGGAGTACAAGGTGGATCCATCCTCTGCAGGTGTGCATGATGGATATCATGGAAGGAATCCATGACTGAATTCTTTGAATCCGTCCTCTGCGGATGTGTATGATGGATATCTATGGTTGTATCTCAAATCCATCCTCTGCGGATGTGCATGATGGATATCATGAAAGAAGTCCATGATGTGTTATTACAATATATGGTTACTCGCTATAATCCTCCCTAGCTAAGAGGGAGTGTTGAAAATTTGAAATTAAATAGCTAGTTTGAATTATTTGATGGCAAATATATATATATTGTAATAACTTAAGTGATTACAATACTTGTAACTTGTAATAAAAAGGGCAGGCCCTATTTGGGCAATTGATTTAACTTGTAAATTGTATATGGGTCCTGACCCATATGTAACTTGTAAATTCAAAATTATATCTTGGCGCCAGAATATGCAAGGCTGACCAAGGTTTATTGTTGACATGAATTCATATATAAGTAAGATGATTTGAGGATCATAAATCATCAATCACAAGCGAACACATATCTCTCTACCTTATGTGATCTGCTTCCAGCTGCAATCATCATCATCAGCAAAAGGATATTCATCAAGTGTGGGTGAACTTCAGCGAATTGGTTTCTTGTTGAAGCGAATCTGATCTAGGAGTGCAAATCTGTCCTAGGGCATCCAAACTTCATATACTCTGCCGAATTTATGTTCTTGTGGCTGGGCGAATTAGTATGGAATCTGAGCTGTGAATCTACCTTATATCTGGGTGAACTATTGATCATTCTGAGCTCCATTCCAGACCCGAATCTGATCACCATTGTGGAGCAGACTTGTGCCAATTATGGGCGACTATGCTGGGCGATATTGAGTTGTCTAACTCACTAATTTAGAGCAGCGATCATCCTCTTCTGCGGTGCCGAAACCCTACTTGTGGGATCAGCGAATTAGGGCCTGCACATCAGTGATTTAGATTGGGCAAAGCTCTGCCCTAGGTTGATGACTTAATCAGATAAGTGATCTAATCTTCATTGTACTTGTAATTTGCTAATGATTAAAGGATTTTGATCTGGACTTGATGCTGGGTTTTTCCTCCAAGAGGGAGGTTTTCCCAAGGTATTCTTGGTGTCTTGTCTCTTTTGTGTGATTGCTTTGTGTTATTTCTAAGTTATTCTAAATCTGATCACTAAAATCAACAAAGGGAAGGAGGTTGATTTCATCACATGTTTGATTTTGATTCTCCTCTTCGAGTCAGATCTGGGAAGGCACTTACTTCTTTTGTGCATATTATTCATTATAGAGCAGAGGTTGCAAGGGCATCATTCGACTTCTAATTTGTTAGGTTTCCCCAAGCTTTCTCAAGCAACGTTAGTTGAGCTGTAGCAATGTTTCACATCTTCGTTTGCCCAATGTATTAAACTAAAGTATATATTTGTTATCAGCAAGGGCCCCAATATATTCCCTCACTTAACTATCAAAAAAACTTATGGCAATGAAAAATGTAACCAATGCTAATGTGGTGCAAAAGAAAGGGCTTAACAGCTATGCACATTCAATAAAGGTTCTGGATAATAATCAAGCATTTCCCAGGACATACATCAAAGTAAAGTAGAAGATATTCACAATGCAAATCTCTAAGATTTTTTTTCTTGGCTTATTTCTTTGGATTGGAAGATGTTAATGGTATCAAGTTAATTCATTGAAACCATTAATTATCGGGCCATGATCAATTGAATATACATGCAAAGAATCCCTCAAGTAGAATAAGTGTACACAATGTGACAATGAGTAAAAGGTACCCTTATTTATTGTCAGCTCTAGAAGACAATAGCAGAATGCTGATATAATCCTCTAGACTTGCTTGTGACCCTTATGCAACGATAAACTCAAGTAAGACTGTATATGTAGACCATTAGGTGAGACGATAGGTTGACTTATGTTAGACATGAGAGACGTGGCATATTTACACATGAATATGTACCTGCATACAATGAATGAACTTTAGATTATCTGATTACCTACCACTAGTGCAAATTCATTATGTATCCAACCACAAGTATATTAAAGCAATATTGTAATATTTAGCTTATAATGGTCATTTAAGTCATTTCAGTAGTTTACTTAGTAAATTTCTAATCTATATGTCAGTTAGTCAGTTTTGGTAACTTCCGCTTATGTTTAGTTCTCGATCGTTAGTCAAAGGAATAGGTTTACCTCTCAACAAATGGAAAAGTTGGTAGTTCTGCATAGTGTCATGACATTTCAAGGTCAACAAACAATTGCATGGTGAGATGTCAATCCCAAATATGCAAAAGAAATTGATGAGGAGCCACAAGAGGGATTGGTTGGTGTTCCATTGAATAAGAAATTCCCTCATATTGGTAGTGATTCTGATTTAGGAAAATGTGAGGCAATGGCATAGCATCAACAAATCTAGTTGTCTAATTTTTACATTTTGTAGTTGTGCACATTGATAGTGAAAACTCAAATTATTAAGTGTTATCAATATGTATGTCGGTCTGAATTCTAAATTCAGCTCTAATGTTTCATAATATGGTTATGTATTGGATATGGTAAATACCTTATCATATGAATATTGGAATATCTTTATATGTTTTAAATTTCCCATTTTTTTCAATTACTATCCCCTCAAAAAGACCTCTCATCCTAGCCATTCTAAAAACATGTCCTTCTATCCATGTCCCAAAAACTTGATGAAACATCGCAATCATCCCATGCTAATAGAGATTTTCATTTTAAAATTCCTCTTCAAAATGCTAAAATAGTGTTATTATGTACATGATTTCCTATAGTCAAAATGATAGAATAATTCTATAAATGAAATCAAAATAGTACACAACGATCTAAAATTAAAGTAGCATAATAAAAAGCATTCTTGGCATTTTTTTAAACTCAAATTTACACTCTAAACCTCAGATACTGGTTCTTGGGGAAAAAGGTTGGGTCCTGGTTCTTGCCCGGTCCTGGTCCAAGCCTGGTTCTCCCTGGGTTCCACCCGGGTCCTGCCCAAGTGGCTGGGTTCTCTGTGGGTCCTGCACAGAGAACCCAGCCACCTGGGCAGGACCCGAGTGGAACCTAGGGAGAACCCAGGTGGACCTGGGAGAACCAAGGCCCGTGGGTTCCCAAAAACGGGGCCCATGGGTCATACAAGTCAAAAAAGTATAACCAAACATGAAAATTATAGGTCAAAAAAGTCAAAAATGTATAAACAAACCTGAATCAGTTTGAAACTTGAATATTATTTTTTTTGCAAATTATGAATATGATATTGCATTTACGATATATGAATATCAGATTATTTATTGGCATTGGCAATTATGGATTTATGATTTTTACAAGTTTCATATTTGTATGTTTGAAGTTTGAACTGTGAACATATATATTTATAATTTTGATGTTTGAACATATATATAATATATGACATATGTATATATGTGTGTGTGTGTGTGTGTGTGTGTGTACGGACGAACCCGTACCTGTACCCAAGAAAAAAAAATTGCCGAATCCGCGAATCTGTACCCGAATATGAACCTGAATCTGAACCCAAACCGGTAACTTAGCTCTAAACATTTATGCGCTAGCATAAGAGCAGATTGAGAATAATGTTAGTATGCTTTAGAAGGCAAGGTACTCCACCTAGGAGAGTGTCCTTCTACCTAACATTTTAGTGATATATCAAAAGCTCTTTTGTAGCTTAGCACAAACGCTTTACCTTTAATTGCCCCCCTCTAAACAAATGATTTATCCACTTTATGCTTGCCAAAAGAAATTAGATTGTGGATAATTGTAATGTCGTGGTGCAGGGGCACCTAAGTTGTTGTCAAGCCTCTATTAGGCAAGTTATGCATCATTTGTGTTTTGAAGAGTGAAAGTTGTAAATAAGGTCTTAAAAGACCATATGTGATGTAATAAGGTCCTTGGAGGCCATTTGGGACCTTATGGGACCAATTTTTATGTTTGATATTCATTTGGGGTCTCAATGTTCAAAGTTGAAAAAAAATAAAATTGCTCTACATTGTAAATGTTGTCATTGAAAACTTTTCTATTTTGTTGACAACTTTTCAAAAACAAAAGTTGTTGGAGGGTAGTTTAGATCGGTTGGATGGTTCCAACTACTAGTGGAAGCATAAATACCCCTCCCTTGTACATCCCAGGGGTTGAAAAGATTGGATGGTGAAGTGGAAATAATAAAAACATTTCATTTTCTGCATTTTCAGAACTGTTCATGTCTGCAAAACATTCTAGTACTGCCTGTACGTGCAAGATTGAAGCCTGAAACCAATTGGGCTTAAAACTTATGTGAATTCTCTTTCTAATGCTTTTGGTTTCACTTAATTTCATGCACAAATAAGCAAGTTATCACATTTTTATTCCAAACTGTCCAAAGCTGTTAAAAACCCTAGTAAGGGTATTCAGTGAACAAAAAAAATGTGTTTCCTTATCATCCACCGGTGAAAACTCTCCAAATCTGGTGGAATGACTGATACCAATGTGTATTTATACATTTTCAATTTTGCAGATGATGAGATGAAGGATTTCACATGTATGGAGAAATTGTATGTCTGATATACCTATGTATCAGACAGAGAGGTGTGATATTGTTGAAGAATTTGCATTGATGAAGGCAAGGGTTTGATTTGCCTTATACTTGAGTGTTTGAGGAATATTTGGGGGACTCCAAAAACCCAAGGAACCACGTGAGAAGGCCTTGGACTGAAGGAAAAGTGACTTGTTCATGACTGTCCTAGGTGTGGTGACTGCCTCAGTCCTATTTACCAGTCATGTATATGTTGCAAAGGGGGGTATGGTAGAAGTCACACATTGTTGCAAGTCTGCAAACTAGTTGACAACCTTGTGTAGGGGTCCCATAAATCAGTACCAATAGGTATTGAGCAATTTATGTCAATCATACATTTACAAGAATTGACTGTCCTCTCTAGGAATGGTGGCAGCCAGTGATATGTATTAATGACAGAGAGAAATTTTCAAAGGCCTCTTGGAATGTTGGGTGGTTGGTGTAAAGGTGTTTTTAGGTTGGTTAGAAGTCTTTCAAACCTTACACATTAGAGTGTATACCTCAAGCCTTGTAGGTCATGTTTGTGAGTCTCAAATGAAGCAAATGAGGACAACCGGTTAGGACAGTGTTGTGACGTTTTCACACATCGCCCCATTGCAAATGGGGACCCATGTTTTTTGCTCGTTTTCGCTTTGCTTTTTAGGGTTTTGGTTTGAATCCAGTCGGTTTTGGGAGCTTTTTGAATTTCCTTTTCTAGAATGCAAATTTTGAATGCAATGAATTCGCCAGAATGGTCTAATTTTCAATTGGAATGTTGATGCAGAGCTTAAATTTGTCTAAGTATTAAAGTGAAATGTGAATTTTTGTCCGATTGAATATTTTTGACCAAATTTTGACTTTTTTGATTTTGATCCTAGGCATTGGAAATGATTTGTTTTCGCCTTGTGAAGTGTTAAAATGTGAAAAGTCATGTTATTTTGGCCTGTAGGAGCAAAATCGCTCCTGTCCCTCAGTGAAGGACGGGAGCTCGTTTTCAAATATCTTACTATTCCTGCAGAGTCCAGACGAATTTCAAGTTGGAAGTGATGGAGAAAGGCGAGATCTTTCCATTGAATATAAATTGAAGATTTTCATGAGCACAGAAATGCCTCCAGGAGCAAAATCGCTCCTGTCCCTCAGTGAAGGACCGGAGCTTAAAATCAAATATTGCTTTGTCCTTGCAAGATTTTAACGTCTTGACGATGTGAAAAGGTCCAAAGAGGTATATTTTATCAAATGAATATAACTTGAAGTACTGTCGGGGAGATCAACAGGGTAGCAAGTCCGGCTTGAGTGAGGTCCTGATCCTGAAATTTGGCTAAGTCTGGAATGTCCTGACCCTGAAATTTGACTAAGTCTGGAAACTGAAAAAACCTCCAAAAAACTAGATTTTGCAATATAACTCCTAGAGGTCTGAAACCACTCTCAAACATCCTGAAAGTATATATGGAATATAACTTAAAGTATAAGAAAGAAGAAACATAAATGTTATATTCCATTAAAATTGTCCTGATCGAGAGTGCGAAAAGTCAAATTTCGCTCGTGTCCTTCTCCAAGGGTCCAGAGCGAAATGCGCTCCTGTCCCTCTCCAAGGGACCAAGGCGAATCGCTCGTGTCCCTCACCAAGGGTCCAGAGCGAAAATGCTTAGTTGAGCCATTCCTGACCTTGTTTGGACGAATCGAGACATCAAAGGCATGGTGAAGGACGAAATGAGCATGATAGAACATCCAGACTTGATCAAAAACAACGAAATGATGAAGTTTTTGCCTAGAGGGTCAAATTCGCTCCTGTCCCTCAGGAAGGGACCAGAGCGATATTCTTCATTGGGCAAAATCCAGGCAAAGATCAAGACAAGTTTACGTTTGAAGGCAAGGAAGACGGTGAAATGAACTCAGTGAATATAAATTGAATATTTTAAAATGTCAACAAGGGTCCCAAAATGCTCAGTTCGCTCCTGTCCCTCAGGAAGGGACCAGAGCGATTTTTGTTATACATGATTTTCTTGCTAAGTTGCAGACGATTTCAAGGCATGGATGAATGGAGTAGAGCATGACAAATCCGTTGAATATAATTTTGGAAGCTGACAAAATGAAATGAAGGCCACAAGAGCAAGTTCGCTCCTGTCCCTCTCCAAGGGACCAGGGCGATACAGTGGTTATGTTGCGTCTTATTCAAGTTTAGAGCCGATCCAAGTCAGGAACAAGGTGGCAAAGGACGTCCTAAGGCATTTTCGATCAAGCACAAGTTACAAAGGTCGTCACAATGAAAGGATTTGCACTCTAAGACCCAGTTCGCTCCTGTCCCTCTCCAAGGGACCAGAGCGATATCTCCATAATGACATAAATTTCAAAAGACAAACAAGTTTCGAGCAACCAAGAGGGTCGAAAGGACATCATTTCACGTAATGAAGATGGTTGCAAATTGGTAAAAACAAGAACAAGCACAAAATGATGAACTTCGCTCCTGTCCCTCAGGAAGGGACCAGAGCGATATTGGATATATTGGCCAATTCATGCGAAATTTACGTGAGGTCAAGCTTTTGCAAGGGCTTAGAGGGTCCATGGTATGATAGGAAGGTGATGCATGAAAATTTCAAACGTAAAATAATCACCAAGATGAACATAGGGACCATATCGCTCCTGTCCCTCTCCAAGGGACCAGGACTATTTACTTAAGACTCTTCATTTTGCTTCAAGTCCATGCCAAGTCAAGGCTTCACAAGGTCATACGGGGTCCAAGATTTTTGTTTTTTTTTTTTTGAGATGACATGCAAATGTTTTGAACGTCCAAACATTGTCAAACATGCTAAAGAGCTCATATCGCTCCTGTCCTTTGGACAAGGACCAAGGCGATTATTGCAAGAACACTCATATTCCTTCAAAGTTGAGGTAAGGCGAGGATGGACAAGGTGAAGGGCGGCGTTTGGAAGACATCACCACGAAGATCGAAGTTTAAAGTTGTTAAGATTATGAAGAAAGTCATGGATCGCTCCTGTCCCTCTCCAAGGGACAAGGGCGATGATCCCTCTAAACGTCCAAACACCTCATGCAAGCAAATGGAACGAGCATAGAAGGAACGAGCAAAGATGTTATTTGCTTCACAATGAAAGATCAAAGATCGAAGATGCAAGGTCTACGTAAAAATATAGAGATCGCTCCTGTCCTTTGGACAAGGACCAGGGCGATGAACATCTAAAGGCACTCATGAACGCATACATGACAATCAAATTCGAAGAACCTGACAAAATGGTCGATATTGAACGTGGAGATGAAGGAGTTGAACGTTGAAGTTGCAAAAATCATGACAAAATCATGGATCGCTCCTGTCCCTCTCCAAGGGACCAGGGCGATGAGGTACGTCCCTTTCATTTTCATAATTTTGGCGCCAAATAAACATTTCAAATTTTCCTTAAATGCTAAGTTCGATAAAATTGAAAATCCATTTAAACTAGCATTTAATGTGGCGTTAAACATTTATTAATTATTTTGCCTTTATTAAAATCGAAATTTGCAAATTAAAAAACGAAAGGCATTTAATTAATTATTAATTAATCATTAAAAATCAAAAGGAGCGCTTGGTATTTATTTGTTTTTGAAGGTCGGCCTTTTAAGTTTATTTTAAATTTGCCTTATTAATTATCAAGTCGGCCTAAGGTGGTAATTGTGAGATGAGCGCTATAAAGGGAGGTGAGAATCATTATTTTCACATTATCATTTTTCATGCGATCTCAAAGGGAGAAGTGCGAAATTATCTTCAAGGTGCGGGTCTTGTCAAGGAAGGCGCAAACATCATCAAGGGAGTGCGAGTGTGTTTGAAGGAGCGAATTTCATTTCAAAACAAAAGAAGGCACTAGTTTTATCCAAGGCGAAACATCTATCCAAAGGTGGTGCGAACTTAATCTCACTTGAGCAAACTTGCCAAGGACATATCAAAGGTGGCGAAGTTGTCATTTTGAAGCAGAATCACGTTGATGACCATCTTACGTCAATTTTGCCTAGGCAATTTTATTCATTTTGCATTTTAGAGTTAAGCTCTCAAGTAAGGTATGGCAAGATCTCTTGTTTTAATTTCAATTTTTGATCGTCATTGCCTTAATTTTGATTTTTGAAAATTTGTTTTCCCTTAGCTCAGTCGTTTTTAGGAAATGATTAATAAAGGACTTATCATTAAGTTTCCTAAAATTTGCTCTCTAATCTATGCTATTCATTGCAAAATCATGTTTCTAATTTTGAAATGTTGTGTAGGCATCAAATGGAGATCTCATCAAGGAAAATCAAGCCGGATCAAGGACGGTCTTCGCCAGGACGGTCTTCGCCAGGACATGGGCGACCTCTTTCAATCCAGCGTTCCAAGGCGAGGTACATCATCGTCCTGCACATGAAAGACAGAAGGAGTTAGAACAAGAGTTAATTAAAGATAGCCTCTCAACGACATCCAATTGAATATCTAGCAAGCTTCAAGTGTTAGATGAGGTGGCATCCCAGTCATCACTCCTCCAGTCAGTGTGGTCCACCTCAGCATGTCCAGATTCAATGTACCTAACTCATGGAAGGTGGCACAAACTCCGATGTACCTACCCTGGCTATCCATTGGTCGATTTTTCTAGAAGGGACATGTGTCCAAGCAATACAATTTTATCATTGGTCAAGCATTAAATGTTATGTAATGGTTGTAACAAACCCTAATTAGGGTTTTTATTGTAAAATCTTGGCCATTGATCTTGAATTGATCTAAGCCATCAAATTGTATTGTGGGCACTATATAAGCCCAGGCATTTCATTTGTAAAGGCTAATTAGCAATAAATTAGCAATTAGAGAGAATTAGAGAGAGATAGTTAGAAATAGTTGAAAGTAGTTAGTAGTTAGAGAGTAGAATAGGAGGACAAGGCAAGAAATTGTTGCCATTGATTGTAAACAAACTCCATTTTCATTGAAGTAATGGTGAAATATGTCGTTTTTCTTGCAATTTGCATGGTTTCTTGTTGAGTCTTCAATCTTAGATGGTAGATGATTAGATGAATGGAGGAAATGTGATTGATTGATGGTGGAATTCGTATATCCATACTACTAGCAGTTTGTTGATTGCAGACTTGCCTTGTGTAGTCAACTGGAATCGTTCAGCTCAAGCTCAATTTTAATTTGTCGCCTCTCCATTGATATGCATCAACTTGGATGGTATCTATGGCTGCGGTGATGATTTGAACATCATAAAGCTTCCCATAGAAGATCGCACTAGCCTTGTGTAGATGTTCCATTGATGTCAAAACAAGACCTAGTTAGAGTTTCATCGAAATCAATCATTGCTCCTACATTCTTAGTATTAAGATTAGATCCTCTCTTCACCCCCATCCTTTTTCCATTTTTTAATCTAAGCTAGTAAGAGCCTGTGTTCCAGCAAAGCAGATCGGAAGTTCAATCATCACATGTAAGTCCCCTTGTGATCCCAGCAAATCACATCATACCACTGGAGCTTGTCCACACGTAGAGACCCTACATCAAAGAACCTTGGAGTCGACCTAACTGATCCTTTACGCGAATCTTCAGCAGTTAGAGACTATTTTCTCAAGAGAGGATAAGATGCCTTTAGGTATTTTATTCTGTGTATGATTGTGTATAAAATACACGTCAACAGACAGTCAATGTCAGATTTTGTTCCCTTAAAGCATATGCTGTTCAAGGTTGGAAAATGCTTTGTCAAGGTGTATATCAGTGGTTCCCATTGTCAAGGTTCCCTAAGTCAAGAAGAGTACAAGGTTATTGAGTTGGTGTTAAATGGAATGGTGCAAAGTCTACTTGCGGTGTTGAGAAAGATCTATGAGATAGGTAATATTGACATGTTTTTTTATGACAGGCCTAACACAGAATAAAGTTGCCTAAACGGTCACTTCACTCTCTCTTGATCAAAGTGTGCTTGCATGCTAAGATTGCAGGAAGTTCAAACAATCGACTCCAAGGTTCCTTTATGCTATGGACGTGACTCAGTTGGTTGATTTGATTGCTGGTAATCCAAGGGGCCTTACGTTTGGATCGTTCTTTCACTTCTTTGTTGTGGCTGGAACTCCATCATCAGATATGGCAATTTTGCGATGCTTCTACTTCGAACGAACTAAAACGAACTGAAAATAAAGGGGATAGGGCTAGAGAATCTAAATCTACTCCTAAGGGCAATGATATCAACAGTTAATGCTTTGGTGGACAAATTC
Organism: Cryptomeria japonica; assembly: GCF_030272615.1. Lineage (NCBI taxonomy): Eukaryota > Viridiplantae > Streptophyta > Pinopsida > Cupressales > Cupressaceae > Cryptomeria > Cryptomeria japonica. The sequence continues at coordinate 208,560,515 of NC_081409.1, forward strand.
CAAATAAACCGAGCTCTGCTTTGCGAAGTTTAACTACAACTCCACAAGAACCGGTGCAATCTTCTAAGGATGTTGAAGGATTTTCAAATCGAGAAAGTGCATCTGAATACCCAAAATGGCCCATTCCAAACGACTGTCCACAATCGAACTTAGCACAAGTTTAGTGGCTCAGGCTAATTGTACACTACAACTTACAATCAACAAGATGCAATAAATATGAACCACGGAAATTCATCAGACACCATTACATTTTCCATTGAAATCAAAGCACTTTATCTAACAACTGAGAAAATAAAATTCTACTCTAAGTGAGGAAGGTGAAACCATGCAAGTTTTGAAAAAATAACTTAAGTGGACACCATCAGAGAACAATGTTTCACTATTATTTTCTCAAAAACTTATCACAACAATTTCATACAAAGCTCCCTCCTATTACAGATGAGGGGGGTCACCCCTTTATATAAGCCTCAAGCTATGATAACATGCAAACCCTAATTAGGGTTTCCCCAAAAGATTTTCCACTCAAGATGCAACAAGGTGGAAATCAGCAATAAATACCCCATAAAGCCCATATACAATTAATTACAATCTTGCCAAAAATGGCACCCATAAAGCATTAATTAACCATTACATTCAAAAATGTCCACTGTGCAATGAATGTACCCTCATGCAAAAATCGCCCATGATGCCATAAATGCACCATTGTCTCCTGAACGTGACGGCTGCATGCAGAAGGAATCTGCCATAATGCCATAAATGTGACGGATGCATGCAAAGAGATGCTTCATTAATTCAGCATGCGTTGACTCACCTGCCACTAGGTGAGAAAACTTTGGAAAGAGAAAACTTCAAGAAAGAAGAATTTGATCCACGAAGAATTTTCTTGAAGTTTCTCGAACTTTCCTTGCTCTGGAGGAGATTTTTAATGATTTTCCACCATCTCCTATTTTTTAGCAACTTTCCAAAAATAGGGTTCTAGGTTCCAGAAGAGAGAAAATTCTCCCACGAATCCAAATCTAAAAGAATTTTGAAATTTGGATGTGATTTGATGCCCAAAAATGGATTTTTCAAAATTCTTCCCGAGGGGAATTTTCTCGTTCAATTCATCTATAATTCCTTCCTTGCCTTGGAATTTTCATCTTCTTCCTTGGGCAGAATTTTCATGTCATGGAGGAATTTCATCTTGGAAGGAAAATTCCTTCCTTACCTTCATTTGGCACACATTCCTTTCCCGAAGCTCATTTTCTCCATGGTGAAGGAATTTTGATGTGGAGGAAAAATTCCTCCTTAACCTCATTTTGACCTTGATTCTACTTTACCCCTTAAGGAAGGAATTCCTTCATGCCTTAGCCAAATTTCACATTTTCCAAGAATTTTGTCCTCAAGGAAGGAATTTCCAACACTTAGTCAATTTTCACTTTCCTAGAATTTTGTCCTGAAGGGAGGAATTTCCAACACTTAGTCAATTTTTCCACTTTCTTGGAATTTCTTCTTCTTGGGCGCAATTCTTCCCTGAAGGACTTTTTTTGAATTTTGAATTTTTCTTCCTAAACCTTGATTTTTATGTCTTGTTTCCAACCTTGGGCACATTTTGAAACTAGAGAAGAAATTCTGGAAATTTGTTCCTTGAGGAAGGAATTTTTTGTGCTCTTTCAATTCATCATGTCCGCAGGGAGCTTTTTGACCAACTTTTCACATCTCCTATTTTTTAGGAACTTTCCTAAAATTAAGTCCTGGGTCGAGTAGAGAGAGAAATCTCTCATGATTCCAAATCTGCAGAAAAAATCGGATTCTAGTAAGATTTGGTGTCTAAAAATATTTATTTCAAAAATTTTCCCGAGGGGATTTTTGCTTTTCATTCCTCCTTGACCCTTAGATTTTCATGCCTTATACAATTTTTTTTTAATTTTTCAACTTAGGTGAAGGAATTCATCATTTCATCCTTGGCCATTTGATTCTTGGAATCCTACTTTTAGCATGGATGGAATTTTGACTCAGAGGAGGAATTCGTCAAATTTCTTCACCTTCCCTGACTCCCTCTATTTGGTGCCCTCCATTACTCATAGGCGCAATTCTTCATTGAAGGAGGAATTTTGAACCTTTTTCATTCTTCCCTAACTCCCTCTATTTGGCACCCTCTTGAGGAGTAGGGCGGAATTTTGTGCTTGCCAAGGATTCAATGCATTTCAATGAACTCCAAGGTCACCTCATTTTGGCGCCCTATGACCTTCTTGGGCGGATTTTTGACCTTGTCATGGAATTCACAATATTTTCCCTTTTCCACATTGACCTTACTTTGGCGCCATGCAAATGTCTTGGGCGGATTTTTGCTAGGAGGAAGGAATTTTGACCATGGAGGAATCTTCCTTTATCAGAATATATAAATGAAGTATAACATTTAAGTATAAGTGGCATATCAATATTTCTTTTTCCTTTCTTATACTTTAAGTTATATTTCATATATGTCGGCAAGATGTTTGAGAGTGGTTTCAGATCTCTAGGAATTATAATGCAAATTCAAGGTTTTAGAAGATCTTTTAAATTTTCAGACAGTCAAATTTCAGGCCATTTCTGGATTAGGATGACATTTGTGGATTGATGTGAATTTCCAAACTTAGATGATTCTGCATGCTTTCCACTTCTAGAATAGGAGTTTCATACTTAACCATTTTTTTTATCCAACTTGTCTGCCTTCCGACTCTTCCGGATTTAGAAATGATCTTCAGGAACGTTCAGTCTTCAACATCTTCAGGGATGAACCTACCAAAATAGATTTTCCCAAATGGTAAGTGTTACAAAATGTTGGGTTTGGACAAAACAGGTCAGGAAAGCACTTGCTAAAAATAGAAACTTACTAAAAATAGAAATTACTAAAAATAGTAAGTTTGATATTTGGCAAAATGACGACATTCCAGGACTCAGTAAAATCCCTAAAAAATAGGAACTTTCTAAAAATAGAAAGTTGCTCCGTTTTGGCTCAAATTTTACTAGGAGGTTCCTTGAGAGGTCTTGATTCCAGTGATATGTTCAGTTTTTCCAAAACCCTAACAGAAACCCCTAAAATCTAGGACTAAAGACAGAAACCCTAAAATTGACGAAACAGGCCCTAGACTTCACCAAATTCACTCAAACGAAAAGCAAACTTAATCAATATGACCCCCAAACACTTGCAAAGCAGAGAGACTGACGAGACTGTTGCCAAAAGACCCCAAAAACCAAAACAAAAGACCAAGTGGGCCTAAAAGTCGGGGGTCCCCATTTGCAATGGGGCAATGTTTGAAAACATCACAACAGGTACCTTGTCACAATATGTGTGTAGTTGCCCCAAATAAGAGCTTTGGGAACTTGGTCTAACCCTGCCTCTGCATCATGTCCCCTATTTATAGACTGTCAATTCCCAAAGGGAAACATACATTACTACCTACCATGTTACAATAATTACGAATTAATAACTAGGGTTGCTCATAGTACAGTTAGGTATTGTCCCTATTTAGGCCTAATCTTAATCCCCTTCCAATTTTTAGTCTTGGATGGAAGACTTGCTTGTCTAGGGCACGATGATACCATCTCCCTAATGCAGCCCAGATTACCAGAACCTCCATCCATTCACCCTTGGGGCTCATCTATCATGAGATGGTTTTACTCCGCGTTCCCTAACAGCATCACACCACTCCTCAGGAAAAAGAAATCAGAACTGGTTAAGGCATAGGTCTGTAATAGGCCAATATCTTATAATACAATGTCAACATTTTTAATACTGAAGATTTCAGATACATATGAAATTTATCTTACAGTTATTAAACACTAATTCACAGCTTAGATGCTTATGGTAATTATAAAGGAAACAAGAGTATTATTGCTCTGATTAGTTCAACACACCAGTCTCTGTCCAGGACAGTATCCGTTGTTATACACCAATTGGATCACAGTTTCGTTCAGACTCAAGCCTGATTCTTCCTTTTTTTTATTCCTATATCCTCCTTGTATGAGACGATACTTATATATATCTCTTAAACCTGAATGGTTGTGTCTGCTTGAAAACTAGGGACAAGTCTTCCTTCAATCGTGTCCCCTCATAACAAATCGGAGGTATTCATATTGGTGGCTTTAATTAGATAGCATCGCTATATTTGGTTAATATCATGCCTCTAAATAAGATAGCAGTTAGCGGGTGTAAATGTAAGATATTGTTCTATGTTTGCATTAACTTAGAAATCGATTTACTTAGGGTAATTAGATATAATTATTTTTTCCAGATTAAATTAACAATTATTAGTAGATCAAATATATATAAATGAATATTATTATTTAATCAATATTTATTGTTGTGAATCAAATATTATTATATCGAATTGATACGGGGACATGACAATAATTTGCTCAAACTACAGAGGAATAATTTACTTGTACCTTGATTGAATTCCCTAAGAAGCACTCTATATATAAAATGGTCATTTGTAGGACGATATTTATAATAGGCAACAGTAAGATAAAAAAGGAAATCTAAGAAAACAATATATATGGATATTTATCTATACAAGAAAGGGTACCCAAAGACAGTAGCTACCTGGTCACAAGACCCTTTTCTGCAAGCAGGCGATACAAAAAATTATATCTGATGCAGCTGTGAACACGAAGAATAGCAAGATAAGACAACAGATTAACAAATGCAACTATACCATTCCTAAGAAAATACATCAATTTCAGATTAAACAAGAACTTGCATCTATAGATCAAAATAATAATGCAAAGATGGCGGTTAACAAAAATACCTGAAGATAAAATGCGGCTGAATTCCGACCAAGTTGCAACCCTTCTAAATAATCACGGCCGAATCAGGAGCCTGCAAAAATTCTAATTATCATCTCATTATACACGTCTGTATATAGCCTACAGCTTTAAAGCGTTTGTCCACATAACAAAACCTAAACATTTCGCCAGAACTAATTTCATTAAAAAAATCTCTGTAAAACATAGATTATTCAAAATTACATCAAATTAAAACTAAAAATAATTTACGAATACAAAGTCTACAACGATACTCTTCAACACAACAAATAACAGCCAAGCATTAATTACAATCTATAATAAGCTGTGCTGCAGCACAGGGAAAGTTAAAATATGAATAATAATTTATTTTTGTTTCTCCTTCACTGATTCCTCTCACCAGTCCATCCATAAACTCCCCCGAGACCCTTTAACTCCAACCATAAGCAGGTACATTATGGGAAAAAACATAAAATTAGATTAGACTAGCAATTGCACCTTGGTGTGCAATGGGTACGTCGAATAATCTTTTGATAAGTTCAAAATTGTATGGGCAAAGTATAATATTTGAAACAAAGCACAATATAATGTTAATTGAGGTTTCTTCAAAATTGTTAAAGAAAGCAATTAGAAATAATTCCTCAAACACATGTTTTCCCATGGTGTGTAATAATTACAAGATATGCATTGTCCTCAACATAGTAAGGAAAAAAAAAAATTACAATCTCAAAAGTAGAACATGATGATTGCATACAATGGCTCAATTTGTTTACATTGTACAAAGTTGATGAAATTTATGTTCACTTAGAGAAATTGAAATCTTGTTAATTGGTAGAGAGTCAAAGATGGCCTTTTGAATGTGTGTTGGGAATTATATCTACCCCATGGGTAACCTAACACTCCATGTTGTATGCTTGTCAAATGGAATTACCTTCACTTATTTCCTCTCTACCATTTTTTTTAATTGTCCTCTATAGAATGGTAGAGAGCCAAAGATGGTCTTCTAAATGTGTGTTGGGAATTATATCTACCCCATGGGTAACCTAACATTCCATTTTGTATGCTCCTCAAATGGAATTACCTTCACTTATTTCCTCTCTACAATTTTTTTTATTGTCCTCTATAGATGTTGTTGCATGGAGAATCCATTCAAAATTATTGTCAATGTCCTAACAATTTTTTAAAAAACAACTATAAGGTTTTTCCTCGTGGTGGATGTGGGATTTTTTTTGAGAGGGTATATTCTCCTTTTCTTTAGCCTCACATCTCAATGTGGGGTCTCACACATTACAAGGGACAAAAAAGCAAATGAAATGATCTCCACATTGCTTATAACTATCAATCTAACATTGAAGTTATAGGTTTTCATCCATTTGACATTCTTTGATTGAAATGAAATTTAAATTCTAGTGGCAAGTGTATTACGTAGATATGTATTTGAAAAAAATTATGTATCAAGATATGAAACAACTTTTAGGAAAGCAATGGCCATGAAAGTAGATAGAGGGGAATATAACAAGAGAGAGAGCGAAAAATAGGAGAGAAAAAGAGTGAAAGGGTGATAGAGGAAACAAGAAGATAAATAGAGAAAAGTAAAGGGAGTGTGTGTGATAAAGAAGAGAGAGAGAAAGAGAGAGAGAGAGAGAGAGAGAGAGAAGTATAAATAGAAATAAATATAGAAAAGAGAGAAACTTTTGATCAACTATTTTGTTGCCAAAAAGGATCTTTCAAAAATAATATGAAAATCTATTAAAACATGAAAGGCTAAAGAGATTTCATGATATGTTGCGATTAAAATTACCCTCATAGATGTGTAAGAAAATTGTGGGTGCATAAACAACATATGCAAATAATTTGATAGAATCAACCCAAAGACATGGTTGGTCTCATGGTTTGCTATGAATGCAAAATATGCATAAAACTAATTTGTTTAAAAGTTCATAAAATCTTTCAAGCGAATGTTCTTGGCACATACAAATTCAATCTCTACAAAAAATTTTTGCTTTCTACATGCTTGTGTGAAGACATGAGATTTAGATTAGGGTTTGGCATTTATCAAAGCATAATGCAAGGAAGATTTTTGTTAGATGTTATAGATGCAACTACCTTGTTGGATATGTATGTAAATTGTGGAACTATTTGCACTTTAACTAACTACCTTGTTGGATATGTATGTAAATTGTGAAACTATTTGCACTTTAACTATTTGGCATATTGAATTGAGGAGATGTCATCCCATGGAATGCAATGAATGTAGGATATGCATTGTCCTCTACAAAATTGGAAAAAAAAAATTGAAAACCTATAATCTAAAATGTAGAAAATACAAGAAATTTGATCTTGATCACTTTTTTGAGAGAGTTGCGGATGAGAGAGGATTGGTAGATGTCTAAAGAGGAATTTAGCTCTATGTCAATGATATTTCATGATCATTAGATGATGGAATACCCACAATTATAGACACGAAAAAAAATACTGCCACAATTGTTGGTTTATTGAGAAAAAAATTAGATTTCAAATCAATTACTAATATAGATGTGTTTGCCTGAATAATGAAATTGCATGTTAGATTAACACAAGTCTAACTACAAACTTAACACCTGAAATAATCGCTCCCTTACCCATAGCATTGTTCTTATAATACGCATAGTTGACAAGTAATGTAAATTATACGGAAAATGTCATTGACATTAGTTGATGAGCCATGAAGGTATAAGAAATTTTATACTTGCAAATAGATACGATCTTCTTTCACTTGGAGATTGGCAACACATCAGTGTCATGAAATGGAACTATAACTTTTTACTAACTAAACTCCAAAAATTGTTTGAATTCATCTTTCACAAACTTTCAAAAAACCATTGGTGTGTGCAAGTGGATTGGTAGATGTCATTCATGCTAGATATCCTTTTTGAAAAATCCATTTTGAATCTTCATACCATGTTGCAAGTTGCTACACTAATGCCGCTAATTAATATGAAATCTTTCACACTATATGAATGCAAATGCAACACGACTACTCCCACATATTCTTGTTGCATAAGCCCGCTATAAAACACACTTTATTTTGCTCTAATTTAAGTCAATGACTGGAAAATGATTTCATCGAAGAAACCTAAAAACTAGGGTATTAATGAAGGACATACATCAAGACAAGATATTAAAACTATGAACACATTAACAACTAAGAAAAAAGATATATATGAAAGGCATTGATGGATATTAATTGATAGAGCTCAAGGTAGCCTTCTGGATCTTTGTGTTGGGAGTTTTATGTTCCACCATGAAAAACCCAACACTCCATGTCTTGTGCTCTTTTCTTCTTTCCCATTTTTTCTCTTTTGCTATGTAGATGTAGGATGCTTCAAATCCTTTGGATTTGAAAAAGAGTCTTAGAGAGCTTAGAGAATAATTGTGTAAATTTAGTACGACACTAACCAAAAGTAGTTTCTTTTATTAGACATGTTGTTTAATGGTCCAATCTAATTGTAAAAGAGCATTTGAGATGGTCATTGTTCTCTTTCCTTTTTCAGTTTCCAATTTGCATTTCCTAAGTTCATACTAATTTAGTTGATTTTGAAATTTGAACTAAATCTGAATTCTCTTGTTTGGTTTAGATTAGAAAATTGACCGATAAAGTAATCCTAGAAAACCTAATGCTAGAGAAATACATCCAATCAAGTTGTAAGCTAGTCTACTTTCATTTTTTTGGTTGTATGAAAAAGAAAGTAATTTAGAGAACTAGAAAGGTAATATGGCATGGGAAATAGCAAGGAATTTTCCTGTATATTGTCATGCAAACCACTAAATCTGATTTTATCTATATCGTGGTCCAAAGCTCTCATTTTGCACAGGTTGGAAAGACAATGACAAAGGTTGCAGAGTTGGCCTTTACATCTACAAAACTTGAAAGTTTCTAAACCCTTTACAATACATCCATTTTGTGAAAATCCTGCAATCGTGGCATCCCCTGAGGTGACTTCTCTTTTTAGACATTTTGTCAAACAATTGGCGTGCCTTGTATATACTTCCACTTTTTGCGTACATGTCTGCCAGGGAAGTTCCAAATACAAAAATAAATTCGCTATCCTTTATCCTATGATGTATGTCCATACTCTGTTTCAAATCTCTTTAGCATAGGTAGGGAGGATGTTGATGAAGGTTGCGAAGACTGGCTTCACACCCACCAATTGCAATTGCTTGAACATTTCTAAAGCCTTCTCAACAAGGCAATTTGTGCATATCCTACAATCATCGAATTTCATGAATGGACTATAGATGATGGATGGAATAGGGCCAATAGAAGCATACATGTGGCCTTGTTGTTTGCCATTCCATGCTACTTGCAAACAAATTGCACATGCGTAATCCTCTATGATACCCCTTTGTTCCACATTCGACAATTTCATTCTTCCGTTTATAAAGCATCACACGATTTCATGGATTGTCACCATTTTCTGGTTAATTATAATATTGAAGTGTAAATAGAAGAGCTCAAAATGTAAACAGAAGAGCCCAATTAAAGAGAGTGGCGAGAAAAGAGGATTACAGCGATGAACGACTGGACTAATGGACATTTTGACCAAATTTAAAGTTTTCGATTGCAGGTCGAAGGTTTGGATATGCATGAATTTGTTATTCAATGGCTATCCAGTTCCCTGTGGCAGAAAATGAGAAATTAGCAAACAAAAAAAAGGGAAAATCCTGAACCAGTTCCCTATGGCTGAAGACGAGAAATCAGCGAACGAAAAACAAGGAAAATCCTACGGTCCAGATGGCTTCAATCGTCTTGCAACTCCTGTAGAACACTGGCAAATAATGGACTTGGATGCACAACTAGTTTATTCAATTTGAGGAAATTGGGAAGATAATATTTGTATCTAATGATTTTAAATGATTATAACTCAAATCAATGATGCAGAAATACCTAAACAAACGTCAGAAGAAATTATATGGAGGACAATGCAAAAAGATTCTGCATCTACATAAACAATCTAAGCTCATTGATCTCAGAACAATACAGACAAGAAAGAAAACTTCATAGAAACAATTCATTCTGAACATACTGGCAACCCTAATTGAATGAAGTCAGGAAAATGAAATTTTCCACCTACTGGGTAGTTGTTGAACAGAGAGGAATGAATGTCAAAATCGATCGTTGTTATTACTCCATGAACGACTGCTTTCTCTCGTATTGTCTTCTTTTGAGTGTAGAGATATTTTTATAATTGTTTTCAATGTTTATTTGTTGAGTTTATGATCTTTCCCGACTGCCATTTGTTTTCTATGGGTTCCATTCGTGTGTTTGTTCCATTGGCTTAAGTTGTATTTTTTGGGGTTTTTTTTTTTGTTTTTGTTGCTTTTTTTTTAGGATTTTACCGTTAGGTAGGACAAATCTAAATATTCCTACTCTTAATTACAATATAATACTGGAATTCAGATTTTTAATTTCATCAGATTAAAATAGTATGTGACCAAAAAATTTGTTATAAGTGCAATATTATGTTTACTAATTTCAATTATTCAATATTTTGCAGCAATCAAAATTTATTATTAAAATAGTATATGATCGTGGTTAGTTAATGGGCTTTTAAGGGTTAATCCTTCTACGAGGGATTTTGTGTCGGTATGGAAAAAACCAAAGTAAGACTAGGTTAAGATCAACTTTGATGGTGCTTCGCGTGGTAACCCTGGTATTTCAAGAGCAGGATGTATTGGTTGGGATGAAGTAGGAAGGATAGTTGTAAAAGGTGCTTAGAGGTCACCAAATGGAATGAATAATGAGGCAGAAGTGAGAGTTGCATTGATGGTAGTTGATCTGGGATGCAATCTTAAAATCCCAAAATTACATTTAGAAAGGGGACTCCAAGTTAGCCACAGATACAATTCCTAGAGGGTCTTTTTAGTGTTGGCGGATAAATAAATTTATTAATATTATTTGTTCAAAACTTAATTCCTTTCAAGATTTTAAAATTTTGCACATTCGAAGGGAAGGCAATAGGGAGGTAGAGACTTTGTTCAACTAGGGGTGTGAGTTGGATCCTCAAGAGGTTCGTTGGTGGAACAGCTCAGGGGTCGATGTGTCCTGGACAAATTGAGCCAAGTACTTGGAGATGACATCCCTTGTCCTTTGGAAAGTGCAGTTTAATAAATTTCATTCCCCTTTTTTTCCTCTCTAAGCTAAGCTTATTTTCTCATCATTTATTTTGAGTCGTCACCTTGTTGGATTATTATTGCAAGTGAAATTTGATTGGATGGTTGAAGGGTGGGATGTTTTTTGTCATGTAGATGGGATGGCAGGAACCTCGAAACCAAAATTTTTAGATTTTTTGATATGTATTATTTCCTTTCGAGTGAAGTTAAACTTGGCATTTTGGAGCGGTGGTGTGGTGTTGAAGTCAGGCTTGCAAGAACTTGTTTTTAGGTGTTGGAAGTCTGCAATAGAGGCCAATTTCACTCTGCATTCCACCAAAGAGCTATTGGTTTGTTTTGGATGCATTTCTGACAAGCGTCTGGGTGGAATCTTTCTCTTTGTCGATGATGAGTTCTTGGATATCATGAGGCAAGTATTGGGGCATGCATTCTTGGTGTCTAAGTTCTGTTATAGAACAAATATAGACATTGTTTCGATGTTGGTGGCCTGGGGTCTCTCCTTTGGAACAAAATCAGAGGTTGAATGGGTGGTCAAGGTGTGTGTCCCTACTCACTCATTGTGCAACTTGGTCTCTTTGTTGGAGAGATTTTTTCCAAGGCAAGGCTTGAGGTGCCCCTTTGGGGAAGGTGTAATGCTTGATCGTGTGAATGTGGAGTATCAATCATTTATACTTTGGAGAGATGGTGTTGATAAAGTGACAAGGACTGAAAAAGGCTCAAGAGCCTTGGGAGGAACTATTGGTTTTCATTCGCTCTACAGAGGTTGAAAGGTACAAGGCTCGTGAGGCAAACATGAAACAGGACCAGGACAAGAAACCTATTTTAGCAATTGAAGATCAATGGGTGAATAACCTTGGAAAGAAAATGAAAAACAAGTAGGGTTGTTTGTTTTGGGTTTTCTTCCTTTTTGGTAGCTCTGGGTTGAATCAGATACTTAATGTGGTAATGGTTGTCTGTGTATGGTCCCTATTGGTTTAGTTTTAGTTTCTAAATTTTCTTTGTTTTAGACTTTGGGGTTTATCCCTATTTACTCTAGACATGGTAACTATGTATGCTTTTACTCTATATATTAATATAAACTATAAAATTATTGACAACAAAAAATCATTATTAGTACTTGTCATAGACAATATTATATTTACTAATTTCAATTATTCAATATTTTGCACCAATCAAAATTTATTATTATTTTTGTTTTTAAAATAAAATTATTTATCTAAATTTTGATTGATTTAAAAGAATTGGTGTTATAAAAATATTATTTAGAAATGATAGATTTTTTAGGTTTTTTTAGATTTCTTTATGTATTGGTTAAAATCTCAATATCTGAGATCCACTTTTCCTCCATCAGTCCACCACCCCTCAAGGTGTGTGCCAATGTTGATCTTGCCAACATTTCCATCCATTCAAGCACAATTCTTCCAATATCCTATCCATTATCCAACCCCTATTTTCCATCCTTTTGTCCATCCTCTCGAATCTTTTGCATAAACCCTACCTTAGTCCCATCTCATTTTCATGTCATGATCCTACCAACGTCTTTGAGCATACTTTTAACAATCATGGTTTGTTGTAGCACAAATTTTCAAGGCTACTATCTAGACAAGAAGACGCTTGAGTCCTTCTTCCATCCACTATCATGTCTTCAACAATATAAAAAATTCAAAAAAAGGAATGAAAAAATTGAAAAAAAAAAAATGTAAAGAAAAATAATTCGTCCTTTGGTGAAAACCTGGCAAACAGGCACCTTGGGCAAGTACCATGACGAAAACCTGACAACCAGGTGTCATGCATAATTGGTGTAGGTGCACCTTATCAACAAGAAAATCATGGCTTTAAGGATGAATATTAGGACCCTAATAGTTGTCTTAGAGTGTCTTGTGTTTATGCAAGTTTGTTTCATATATTCAATCAACCCCATCGTGTGAACCCATGTCACCAATTAGGCAATTTGATAAGCCAATTGGGACAATGTGGTAATTAAGGGGTAGTAGAAGGTTTAGTTTTGTGTTTGTTAGGTTTTTGACATGTTTTAGGGGTGTTTGGTTGATCCAAGTGTGTGGATCCCCACCTTAGACAGTTTGACAACATTTTGTGCAAAATTGCAACTTTTGAAAGTGCAACTTTTGAGTACAAAAGTGCAACTTTCAAAATGTAGTTGGGGAAAGCCTTTCAACGGCTCCAGCCTCCTCCAAATTTGGTTGGAAACCATTGGAGAGTTGTATAATCCTTGCGGACATGATTCCCAAGGGGGTTGATGTTGTGGTTTGAAGTGGTGAAGCAAATAAACACTGAAATACTGAAGTTTTCCCAGAAATTCTGAGTTTCAGTGATTGTACATGTTTGTACGGATTGAATTGAGTCACACCATTCATGGAGTAGATGTAGGAATGAACTATATTTTATTTGGTGGTGGTTTTAGATTTTGATTGTGTTTGTGTAGTGAGAACCCTTCATTTTTCTGACTGTTACCCAAAAAGTAAGGGTTTGGCTAGGGTTTTACTTGAAAATGGCCATATCTTGCATCTCCTTCCTTTAGAAGTTAAATTCCTTTGGTAGAGTACAATATTGGTCAATTTAAATTAAGGTTTTGATGGGTTTTTGCAGGGAATATTTTTTGTGAGGAGAAAGAAGCAAAACTAGGTAGGCATCTCTATGTAACTACCTTAGGCAAATTTAGGACAGTCATCACAAAACATTATAGCTGTAGATTCTAGGTGTGCAACCCTAAAATTAGAGGTTAATCACCATCCCCCACATTCTCATAAATTTGGTTTTGCATTTGGGATACCGGTAATGGGGGTTGCTTTTTAAATTAGGCCTAATTGCCCTAATTAGGTCTCTTGGCCTCTAAAGGGTTCATACCCTGAAAGTGTAGATCTGAGAAAACCATTTTGGGGATAAGTGTAAAACCCAAAAGGGTATCTATAATGGTAAAAATTTTGTGCGAGTGTGTGGAACATTTTGGAGCTAAGATCAATTTTATCGCCAAATAGGGCTACTAGCCTAAGGGGTAGGTTTCCAAAGGAGGTATAGGGAATTAGAGTCTAAACCAAAAACCAATGCTTGGACCAGTCTCTAATGGACATAAATGAGCCAATTCCAAATCCTCTAAGAGAACGAGTCACCGGTGAGGCATGTTAGAGAAGTTGAGGCCATTTACTCATCTTGAGTAGGTGTTAGGTTTGAGTAGTGGGGAGTAGTTCAAAACCTTAATATGTGGAGTCCTTCTTTGTAGGGTCATTTTTGTCATTTTAAGGGTCAGACCCTAACCTTTTAGACTTGTCCTTAGGTGTAAGGAAGCCTCTACATCAATAATCCATGAACTTCTTGCATACCATACTTGGGAGCAGGTTTCATTTATTTCATCCTATCGTACCCCTATCATCCTTCCTTATCCTATTGGCCTGCATTGTCCTTTCACTCTTCATTATCCTATCATAGCCTATCATACCCCCCATTATCCTATTTTCCCTCATGTCCATATCCCCTTTTCCAACTTTGATCTTGACAAGGCTGAGGATCTTCATGAACATCATGCATCCTATTCACAGCTTTCAGTCTATCACAGCTTTTGGTCTTTATCCATTGGCTTATTCTTTTCATCCATATTCTTTGGCTTATCACAACATTTTTTCACTATCCCTTAGCCTATTGCAACCTTCAGTCCATGTCCCTTATCTATTTTTTATCTTGCTTGTCCTATCCATATCCTATCATCGTTCATACCCTCTTTTTTGTCCCTTGATCTTAATTCGACGTAAGGACATAAAATGCAAAACATGGTTTCAAGAACCTCTTGACATGTCCCTCATGCCATTGCCTTACATTATCATATCCAGACCCTTATCCCATTGCACAATAGCCCTTGGACATGAATCTTCTTTGTCTCCATAATAAATGGCCTTTGTCTTCCCTCTATCCACCAACATTTCAGCAAACTTATTTATCCATTTCTCATATTCCTTGCCTTGCTAGACACTAGGGGCAAAATCACTAAAAATAAAATAAAGTCTTGTAAAAATCCATAAAAATCAAATAAAGTCCTAAAAAAAAATCCATAAATTTTTCAAAATGTCCAGAAATAATTCAAAAACATTCATAAAATATCCTTAAAAAACACAAAAAAAAAGTATAAAAGTTCAAAAACCCTAAAAATTGGAAAACATTAAAATCCAAAAAAACAATCATTTTCATTACGTCAATAAATTGTCTCTTTTGTACATAGACAAATATTTGAGTCGACATCGAACAAAAAACATGACAAACATTGTGTTTAACAAATCACACATCAATAGAACTTTTCAATCAACCAAATATTCAAACTAATCAAACTTGTCTTATCAATCAATCAACATCAATATCATCAGTCCTTTGTCAACATTATCATGGGTCTTATACAGGGTGTAGTATACTCGAAACCATACTATATCATGTGCTGCCTTAGACAGGTTACTGCATTCCCTAAAACTAGGCAACATGATTGTGCTATCATCAAAATAAAACATTATCAATTTTGGCAACAAGATCAAAATGGTTGTTTGACTTGTTTGAATTTGTGAATCTTATTTTTCATTGATTTATCTTTGATCATGTTTCTATGCTGCTCAATGATGTCACTGAGTGATTTAGAGTGGCTAGGATGGCTTATGGTCTTTCTTGTTTTTCATTTTTAGTTTGTGGAGTGTTTCATAACATTATGGGGCAAGTATGTCTTAGGATGGTTGAATCATTCCATGTCTGCAACATGTTCATTTTATGCAAAAGGGACTGCATTATCGCCTTAGCTTCCAGTGCCATAGTGTGTCACATTTGTTTTGCCATATCAAATAAAGGTTCTCACCTACTATTTGCATTTGTGAAAGAAAGATTTCATCACATTAATTATTTTTCACTTCTCACTTGCGTTTCTTCCAGCTAACATTTCTTCTATCCCACCAATCCTTCTATCTATTAATCAAATCAATCATTCTCAAGCTATCTATTATATCTAATCAATCAAGAATTTTTTCATTTAATATCAATCAAACCTTTTCTACAATAAATTAACATTCTTCACTTTTGAATAACCATTCTTCTCTTGTTTCGAGAGATCATTCATTTCTTTCATACATAAACAATCTCTTGAGGGGGCATCCTACCTCCATCCCTCTGTTTGTTGGGGCATGACTTTATTTTTCTTTGAAACAACGCTCAAAATCGCATTGTCTTAAAGAGGGGAAAAATATAGACACTAAAAAATGGTCAACACCCGTGTCTCCTTTTTTTTTAACATATCGCGCGCATAGTGCCTCTTAGGTTTGATTTGATTAATTAATCAAACCCCTTTACTAACAATTCTTCTAAGTCTTAAATAGATAAATTCAATAATTTATTTATTTGTCTCCTTTGTCCATTAATTAAATAAATTCAATTTATTTAATTAACTAATTCATAAATATGAGAAATAAATTAATAAATCATTTTTATTAATTTTCATATTTATCTTCCTCCAAAAATAATTAATAAATTTTATTTATTAATTCATCTTTATTTCCTTCTTTTCTTAATTTTTTATTCTTCCATTTTATCCTTTTATATGGAGATATTTAATAATTAATATTCTCATAAAATCCTCCTAATTTTCAAATTTAGAAACTAATATCTTTCCTTGATTTTCAAAAAACAATCTTTTTTGGCAGTATCTCATTAATCTTAATTTTTAAATTAAAAAATGAGGTATCCATCTTCAAAAATTTACATTTTGTGAGAGGATATTTTATTTATTTATTTTATTCTTCTATTTTTCTTTTCGAATGAAGATATTAAATAATTTTTAATTATTAAAATCTTCCTAATATTTTCAAATTGCTAATTTGGTATTTATGAGAAGATAATTAATTTTTTTATTATTTATTCTCATAATATCTTCTCATTTGCTTTCTTCTATCTTTATCCTTCCCTGAATGGCAACTCTATTGTGTACTCAATCAGGTCCATCCATCTAACTAAAAATCTTTTCAATCTTAGCCATCCAATCAATATCAATTTTTCTATAAGTTGAGCCCATTTCTCATTGATTTTCAACCACATTTTGAGTATCCTTATGCTGTCAATATCATCTCATCTTGCTATCATCTTGCTTGCAACACGCTTTGTAGGTGAGAGCCACATATATTTGAAGGAAAACTAAGAACATTGGAAGGGAATGGAATGGAAGAAGCACTTGCATTGGTTTGTATTTATTTTAAGTGTTTTGTTTCCATACTTTCATTGAATGTAGTAGGATCAATTTCATAGCATTTTAGGCTTTTGTGGTTGGCTTAATTTATGCTTTGATGTATTCTGAATTTCCTAGTTACACTTTATTTTTATTTTTTTAAATGTCTATTTTAATTTATTTTTTTGTATTAATTATAACAGGAAAGAGAGCATGACATACAACATTATGTGCAAACTTACACAAAATAGAGCAAAGAGTACATGCAGATATACACAGACTTACATAAACTTGAATACATACAACTGTGGAATACAAAATGACCCAGTCATAGGGTGGAAATGGATCCTATACATACTATGACTATACATTCTAGATCTATATATGATAAATACAAAGGATCACTTAGTTTTTAAAATTTTAAACAGTTTATTTTTATTTTTTATTAACAATAATCAATTGTTTTGCACAATCAAGAGTGAATTTGATTTTTATAAAATTGACATTTATATTTTTAAACTTAATATATTGTTATGATTGGTTTAAAAAAATTTACTTTATATTTAAAAAAGAAATGTCCATTTTAAATGGTTTAATTTTATTTGTTATTTATAATATTATAAATAAAGTGATTTTTCTATTTTATAGGAATTTTATTACCAATTTATTTCATTACAAGCATTACATAAAAAACACTTCTATTAAAAATAAATAAATCCAATTATTTCATGTATTCATTATAATTATAATTTTGTATAATTTGTTTTGATATCATTTTATTTTAAATAATTTTTTTGAAAATTATAATTTCCTTTATTATCATTTGAACATATATAAAATAATTTAATAACTTTTAATCATAAATTTAAATATTTTTTATTTAATTTTAAAAAAATGCAGATAATATTTATATTATACTAATTATTTAATAAGATTAGTATAATTGATATTACATAAATCAAATCAAAACTATATAATCTTAAACTAATAATCAATAAAATTAAAGTTTAAGATTAATTTTATTATTATAGCTATACTTATATAAAAAAATTAATTAAATTAAGATTATAATTTTAAGAAAAATGTATAATTTTACTATAATGTTTATATTATATTATAATTATTAATATTATTTTATTGAAGTGAGAGTTGTTTTTTATATTACATAAATATAAGTAAAACAATATGATTTTAAAATAACAATAATTGAAAACTAAGTAAATATTTTTATTACAATACGATGAAGGCAACTATTCGCCATAACATTGCACTCGTTTTACTTGATAACAAGTTCTATCATTTTTTCAACTAATTATTCATTAAATTACTTATGTACTTGATCTAGATTATTGTAAGATTTACATTTCAAAATAAAATATATATATATGTTTTTTGTTTCTAGTGTTCCAAATGTGCAATAGAAAAAAATTATCTCTTCCTATTCCTCTTTTAGCATTTTTCATCTACTTCTAAGTAGACTTTTTGTTGTTGGTCAAAAGTGGGGTGAAATTCCTCAAGGTAATATTTATTCTTTCTCCCTAATGCATTTTCCCACATACACTTATAAAATATATCTACAATGTTTTGATTTCTTTAGCATTATTAAGATAAGCATTCAAGTGAATGTGCCATTTTCTCATCCGCCTGCAATTTTTATTCATTTGTGACTTCTTTCTTTCACTTAAGATACCCTTAAAGATGACATCAAGCTATCCATTTGCTTTCATCTATTCATTTTTTTTAGTATCTTAAAAGGTGCACCATAGCAATGGTTTCAATAAGAACTATACCTATTTTAGTCATGAGAATCTCATAAGGGACCAAAGTTTTTAGCTTGAATTTGTTTGTGAACATGCATTTTTCTATCCTCTCTATCTACATTCATTTGATGTCTACAATGTTACTATCTCATATTCAACAACAAATAAAGCACCAACAAAATTACCTATAGCTTAAATAAAGTATGAATATAACTTTTCAATCACATAACTATGCCTATTGGCATCTATTATGAAGGGCAAAAAATGCTCTCCACCTCGCAAAGTTTTATTTTTTCTACATTTTTCCCAACTAATCTTATTGAAGTCAATCCCAATGTATGTATACTATATGACCTCCTCTAGAATACTTCCTTCAAAATCAAATTTGAAGTAATTATTTTTCTTTGAATATTGGAGAAGACTGTGATCTTGGTCTTGGTGGTATTAACTTGATACCCACATCTTTGCAAAAGTGCTCAAGGACACTCGAATATTTTTGTAACCCTTGAGTGAAGTTAGAAGTCAAAATAAGATCATTAGCATACAAAAGAAGCTTAAAGTAACATATTCCCTTAGAAAACAAAATTGTCCCCACTTTAAAAATTCAACCATTCTTCAAGTATGTTGATTTATAAGTCATAAGAGATAATAGGCATGCTTGTTTAATGCCAATGTCTCTCTTAAAACTTTTTTGAATTATTTGCTTGAGTTTTGATTTTTATTTGAACCTCTTCATAAATATTATGGGTAGCCACTCTAAATTGCACTAAGATACCAAAATCCTACATTTTATGTCATCATTTATTCTTAGGAACTATGTTGAAAGCCTTCTTGAGATTAGTAAAACAATAATCTTCCTCTTTCTCATTCCATGACTCCGTGATCAATTGTTGAATGCTTTAGTTTGAAACATACTTTCCTTTTTACTCACTTTTCTTTTTATTATGTCTGCTTGTTGATTCTATGCTCAACCATGACACACCAAACAACTTCACAATTAAAGGATTGATCATGATGATCCAAAAGTTAGAAGCATTGTTAATATCCCTACTCTTAAAGAGGGGTGTTGTTAATTTGGTAATCCAATCCCTTAGAAACCCATGTTGAATAATGGTGAATATTTTCACAATCAGGGGGGAAAGGATGTTACAAAATAATGTTGCATACCTAGTTACATTTAATCCATTTTCCACATAACGCATGAGAGAAAAGCATGCATACAAGCTTATGAAATCGCCATTATGCAAGGATCAAATAGACAAACCATGATATAATATAAGATATACCTTGGCAAAACCCTCATGAGGAAAAAAACTAGCCTCCAAAAGAATCCATACTTCATCAAATTATTTAGCCATAAAGAAATACAATGTACTTACAGTTACAGTGAATACTATCGAGCCATCAAGCCCTCCAATGCATTCTCCATGTGTCCAAGGATAAATCCACACATCCCATCCCATACTTCACATATGCAATCCTACAAAGGAAATACAATGAAATCCAAACCACCAGCCAACCTTAACCACTAAAGATGTGCTTGAGTTTATGTAATCAATCTCACACAAATATAACCAAGTGGTAAAGTAAAACCATGCGCCACAAAACCATGTGAACATGATACCATTGAACCCTCTTTTAATATTGGGTACTAAGCTTTCACTTTATTAAATATCTTTCCCTAATATTAAATAATTATAATATAATATTACAATGTTAAAATACAACTCATCAAGTGGCCCCAATAATATTCCAAATGAAATCTCTATGTGATGCATGTCCATCTAGGCTCCCCTAGGCGCAACATACATAATAAATAAATTATAAATTATAAAAATTATGCAAGGTGTACAACACCTTATACCAACAAAGTAATTTTCATCCCACATTTTCGCTTGAAGTTCATCCATGTCCCTAGCCCTTCCTATCCCCAATTTCTTAGTACCTTCCCTAATTGCTTGTAAAGTGAATTATTTGGTCATTGTGTCAACCCTAGGAAGCTCAACCCCTAACTCCTACTCATACAATTATTTTGTGTATTCAAACCATTGAGTGATAATCATAGTATTCTTTGTTCTTTTCTTGGTTGAATTTTCCTCCAAAATAGTTTTGGATTATTCTTCCCTAAACATATAAGTGTTTCTCTTCTTGTAATGGTGTAAAAATAGGGTTTCACCAATTAAGATAATAAAACCACTAATTTCTTACTAATCATTACATTAAAAGAAGGGTAAATCAAATAGATCTAGCCACAAATCTATTAGGAAAAGGGCTAAACTACTAATCAGATTTACTCGTTTGTTTGCCACCCCTTTTAGTTGAAATTGGATTTGAATTCCAAATTTTAGGGTAAAGAAATGAATAATTGAAGTGAATCATAAATAACAGAGTGATGCACTCATCAGACAAAGCCATAAACAAGGATTTGAGTAGAAGAAGAGGATTAGAACCTGTTGTTGAAAATTTGGGTTGAATTGTTGGGACCATGGTGGTAGGTCTCCCTAGTCCTGTAACTCTCTGATAGGCAAGTGGGATCTTTTTTGGATCAGGGAGATGCACAAGATCCATTATCAAAAGCTCGAGTAGAATTCTTGGGACCGTGGTGGTAGGTTCCCCCGGTCCTCCACTTTTAACTCCTTCAAAATTTGAACGTGTTTGTCATCATCAACTATGTCAAAATCTTTGATCATATCTCCTGAATCAATTTCCTGTACACAAAAAGAGAGGAAAAGGGGTTGTGGATAGGGGTTTTCCTTGGGTCAAACCCCGGTTTAGGAATTAACCTTGAAATTAAAATAATAATTGTAATGGAAATAGAATTGAATTGTAGCGAGACGCTTTCCTTTTGAGGGAAAGGCTAGATCTGAAATTGAATGCTTACAATTGGAATGTATACCTTGATGAAACTTGCTTAATCCTCACACAATAGTTTTAGGATATCATGTAGAATGTTTTCATATAAGTTTGATCATGGATGCCATCTTGAATGATTGAACTTGACTTCACTTCTCCTTCAATGCTTGATGGATGCTTGATTGCTTACTCACTTGAATAAAATTTGCTAGAGTGTAATTGAGAGAGATCCAACTTAGACTTAGACTTCAAATGAGAGGGGTAGGCCTCCTTTTATACTTATTCCACTTGAAGTGACCTTTGCGAGGACCAAATTTGGGTTTTGATTGAGAAGACCGGGGTGCTTTGGCACCATGGTCCTATGAATCAAGTTTTAGCTTTGGGGAAAAGACAAGAGAGAAAGTTAAAATGCAAGTTTATGGGAAGTGTGAGCAGAATTAAAGCAATCATCAGGCATCAAAAGACAAAATGCCAAGGTGAGGCCTAGGTGTGGAAAATTTTTTATGCAGATACAATTTATGATGCTACACTTGTATTCATGGACACCTTTTTTTCCAAGTTTAACAATGTAGTTGTTTAACTTTGTGGTATCCTTCTCTTTACCTAACTCCTTGAGATCTTTCACTGTAGTTTTGCAATCCTTATCAAATTGCACATTTTCCAAAAAATATTTATTTTCTTATTGTTCTTTGTCATTTTACAATCTCTCAAACGCCTCTTGAATTATGCTTTTTAGATCAGGTACCTTTTTAAACAATATGAATGATTAATCTTTCTACATTACTTGTCTTAATGATTCCTTGAAGATATCACAAATTTATTGGGTTAAAATAATTTTCCCTTTGTTATAGGTTGGTTGATGGGTTGTTCCTATATATTTTTTCAAGATGAGATAGAAAAATTAATTTGAAGGAGTCCTTGAAGAGACTTGGTCTATATGAGATCGAGGATCCCCAAGAGGGGGATTGATAATTGAGAAGTCCAATAGGTCTCTATTCAATCAAGATGAATCTTTCAATTCAGTCAAAGGAACTCTATGAAACCATGTCAATAAACTTTTTATTCTAGTCAGTGTTGATATGCCTATTAGTGCCCCTCACATCTCCACCAATATCTATAGTAGGGTCTATATAGCACATGAAGAGAAGGAACTTTTTGATCAATCTTATAATGGTGGTGATGAGTTTGTATTTTGTCTCTTTTCATAGCCTTTCGTCAGACTTTGGTTAAAACTTTTGTGTTTAATATGCTACAAACTTTGATCGTAACTTGACTCTTTTCATTACCTTGGACACATGGGCATGTGCAGGATCATGAGGGGCCAAAAAGTGGCGATATGAAAAAAATGCCTTTTTAAATTTGCCCAACAATGCAAAAAATCCATGTTGATTTTTTGCTTGGCTTGGATGTTAGTATACGTAGCCATGGCAAAAGCCAAAGCATAATGGATACATGAAAATATCAGATATCCAATATTATCAAACTTATATATTACATAACATATAATATATAATATATTATTCATATAATATAATATTATATATAATATGTAATTAATTTATATTATCATATATTAATATTATGTATTATTGATATATAATTGAAAACATAGAAAAAGGAATCGGATATCCAATAATATCAGATATATCTGACATTATTAGATATCTGATACCTATGGGTATTTCAAATACCCAGACTGTGCCCACTCGCGGGTCATTTTTTACCCATGGGTTTGGCGTTTTAGCAGTGTTTCGATATTTGATTATAGCTGATATCTGATTCTTTAGGCAAATTTTCATCAAATCCAAGCATCAAGTATGAATTTTTTTTTATTTCCTTCTCTATTTATAATTCATTTGCATTTTTTGATTTGTTTTTCGATTTTTTAGTTATAAATTAGGTTTATTTTATTTTATTTCAAATACAATATGTTGTTTGAAATTTGTTAATTAAATCTAAATTTTCAACTTCAATTAGGTAAAATGGTTGATAGCAATGAGAATCCACAACCACCAAACCCTCTGCTACCAAACCCTCCCTCAATTCATGAGTTAATTGGTCAAAATTTGGACCAATTGAGGGGAATTGCTAATATGACCTATAACACGATCCCTTGTCTATCCCCCATATTAGCCACACTAAAGGCAATAATCTCCAATGTAGAAATTGTCACCACTGAGCACAATATCATTCTTTTGTGGTGAGAGGCCATGAGGAAACAATATGCATATGGCTTGTCCTCTGAGGAAGCGAATAACCTCAAGATATCTAAAGCTGAAATTGTTGTCCTAATTGTTGTCCCATTTGTTAATCCCTGCATCAGACAACCGTAGATGTCAAAAAACCAAAACTTTCCATCAAATTGTGTCAAAATGATGCTATGCGAGATAAATTTTGGGATTGTTGGTGGATGGTTTTTGATAGACCACCCAACAAAAATCTCAATGTGCCATTTTACTTCATCAATAAGTTATATGTCAAGTTGTTTTAGGCAAGCATGTCAACAACTTTGACATTAGACATTTCCAAGGTGTGGGGGGAGGTATCCCCCAAGATAGACCTGGGGCAGTTCAAGTAGTACAGGGATAATATGTTCCCCCTCCTCGCATTGCTCACCCACCTTCAATACAACCTCACAAATTATATCGACTATTCACTCTTTGAGTGGCCTTTTGGTTTCTCAGGTTGTGGCACTGCCTCAGCCACGTGAGGGTGATGCTAGCAGTGGATCGGGTGGTGCTAACACATCCTCCTCGCGTATTTATGTGCGACATACTTGCACTATGTGCCATCACATATGCGCAGGTCCTCTTGGACAATCTATTGATCATCCCATCGACACATATAATTATGAGGTGCATGATATGGCCGGTGCACTAGATGAGATGACAAGGATTGGAGTACACCCTAAGGAGTCCTCGCATGCTAGAGATGAGGAGGTACCTTCATCGTACATTGATGGTGTAGTGTTAAGACTTAACTTGTAACTTCATAGTGTATTTTATTTTAAATTAATATTTATAAGATAGTATTAAGTACTAACTTTTATATACATGGTCTATTTAATAGTTGATGTCTAAGGAGGAGATATCACAAGTCCAGGACACCACCCTCTCAACCATTTCATTTGGCCTTCAGAGCTACATGATATATTTTTTTTCACTTATTCATTTATATTTTTATTGTATACATGTTTGTCATTTAAATTTCCATTAATTAAATGATATATTAACTTACATGTATATCTTATTTTACTCTTGTAGGACACACCTGGTGCAAGTGTGGTGTCGTGCACCAGACTCTGGAAGCGCAATCAAAGACAAGGGAAAGGTAATTGAATGCAAATTTGATTGAATTAAGAGTTTAAAGAAATTATTATAACTATGCATGTCTTCATTAACTATACATGTCTTCATAGATTGATAGTTTCACATACTTGTTGTTTTTATGTATAAGGAATTGTTGGTTTCACATCCTTGTTGACTGCTTCCACAATACCTAAAGAAGTAGAAGAAGAAATGTCTTAGGTGTGTATTTATTTTATTTTTTGTTTAGTAAATATGTTCATATCATCAAAAATTATATGTTAACTTGTATCAATGTTATGTTTGTGAACATATATAGCTTGTCTACGAAAATCTCGATAACATCCCTTCTCTACCATAGACATATTCTAGGAATCCCGACTGTCCTAAGAGAAGAAGTGGACTTGTAATAAAAATTTCAATTTTAGAGTTCAATTATAGTTCAATGTATATTGATTTTGATGTTAAATTTTAATGTAAATTATATAATATAACTAATCTCAATTTTGGTTTGAATTTCTCTTGTGTAGGATCCTTCAAAGCCAAAGAGTGCTTCAAAGAGGATCAATTTTGATGATCCATCAGTAGTTTAGGATGTGATAGAGACATTTTGGGATACATACATTTCTATTTGGCATATATATTTTGTATATGGACATACATTTTGTATGAGTTGGTGTTTATGTCATTTTTGTATATGGACATACACTTGTAATTATTCAACAATTTGATATATAGAAGTTGAGATTTGATATAATTTGTTCCTCATGTGCATGTCTTCATTCTTTGAAACTTTAATCTTGAATGTAAAAATGAACAATGGTTAAATAATGAACAACAAAATGTTATTTATATAATATTGAGATTCAATATAATTTGGTCCCTCTAATCATTAAGTGTTAAAATTAGTTACCTTGGGCAACTTCACCAAATTTAATGACCATATTGGTATTGTTATTAATTATAACATTTATGCTTAGTAATGAAAAATGAAAAGTAAACAAAACTAGATTTGATTTCATGTTCTACCTCCTATGCACTTTGATATATTTGAGCAAAAAAAATTAATGGTTTATGTGGATGTAATAAGTATGGTTAATTACACTTAGTAATGATAGAGGACAAGTAATTATGAAATTTCAAAAGCCATCGTGATCATGAATCATCAATGCCAACATGTCCAGTTAGGTGGTTTTACTTTAGGCATACTCTTGTTTTGCCTCCCAACTCAGTCAAACGCTCATTGTCATACCCTAGCAACGTCGTCCCTTGAGTGACCTAAGTGCAAAAAATTGTCTAACTTTGATAGGCCATTTGTTAGAATCTATAGCACTTACAAATGGTTTGTTTGAATCTACAAGGTCATGTGAGGCCCCTCTACAATATCCTATCTTTGATTTTCAAGATTTAGAGTGGTTTTCCTAGGGCAACAATTTTTTTTTATTGATACAAAAATCATCAAAGGCATTCACTGAAAAGTTGCAACGAAACCTAATTATCATTATGTTCATTGTGGGTGTAAATTGTCGGTGCCAACATGTCTGGTTAGGCAGTTTTACCCTAGGCATCCTCTTGTTTTACCTCCCAACTCAGTTGAACACTCAGTGCCATACCCTAGTAGCATCATCCCTTGAATGCCTTAAGTGCAAAAAATTGTCTAACTTTGACAAGTTGTTTCTCGAAATCCATGGAACCTACGAATGATCCATCTAAACCTATAGGATCACATGAGGCCCCTTTACAATATCACGTCTCATATTTTCAAGATTCAGAGCGTTTTTCCTAGGGCAGCAATTTTTTTGTTGACGCAAAAATCCTTAGAGGCATTCAATGAAAAGTTGCAACAGAGCCTAATTCTCATTATGTTGGTCATGGATGCAAACTGTCGATGCCAACAACTATATTTTCTATAACTACAACTATATTATGTCTAACATAATTATAATCATCATTACACATAGAGGTGACCATTGTGAAAAAAGCATAGTCATACATCTTTTTTCACAAAAAAATCATCACAAATTTTATTTACATGTACAGAATTTGACCTCTAAATACATTGTGTATCATCAATGTGAATATCAATGTCATCATGTACAAAATACATCGTATATCATCAATACAACTATATCAATGTCATCATGTACAAAATACATCGTATATCATCAATACAACTATATCAATGTAATCATGTACAAATACATCATATATCATCAATACAACTATACCAATGTAATCATGTACAAATACATTGTATATCATCAATACAACCAAATCAATATCATCATGTACAAATACATCATATATAATCAATACATCCACATCAATATCATCATGTAGAAATACATCAATGCTACCAAGCAATCATAGATTAAAAAACCAATACATTTGATTCAGATATACATGCTCCCTAACGCATAGCTCTAGACACTAGTACCCTCAAAGGCACCTACATTGCAATATTATACACAATATTAGTATTAAATAAAAAATATTGAGTAAAATTAATTTAACAATGAAAGTAACATAAACTCCAATATGTCCATGATTTATGTAATCCCTAATTTTCCTATTAAAGTAGTTGAGTCATGTATGTCCATGATTTTTGTAATCATTGCATTCTTAATCCATGAGAAGAATACGTTTATTAACCAGATAAATTAATGAACCATAGGGATGTTTGTATTAACAATGCATTATACCTTCCATTCCTCATAGTAGCTAGATATGCTTCATGATCAACAATTTGTGCACTACTGAATTAAGTGTCCATGATTTTTCGTAATCCCTGCATTCCTAAGCCATGAGAAGAATAAGTTTATTAACCAAATAAATTAATGAACCTAAGCACAATGAACCTAATAAACCATAGGAATGCTTGTATTAATAGTGTATTGTACCTTCCACTCCTTATAGTCAATTGGTATGAGCTAGATATGCTTCATGTTTAGCACTATTGAATTTGCACATTGTTGAATCAAGTGTCCATGATTTTTGTAATCCCTGCATCTGCAAGCTATGAGAAGAATAAGTTTATTAACCAAAAAAATTAATGAACCTAAACATGTAATAAACCTAATGAACCGTAGGGATGTTAGTACTAAAAATGCATTGTACCTTCCATTCCTTACAGTAAATTAGTATGGGCTAGATATGCTACTCAAGTGTGCTTGAAGGGTCATCTCTTTGCTTAAGAGTATCTAGCATTGCTTCATGATCACCACTAATAACTATCCATAGTTCTTTTGTCTTTGGTCTTGCATGATGTTTCAACAACTTAACATTTGTAGCTATAACAAGGTGCAAATATATGAGAATGGTTTTGTGTCTCACGTAGTTTTCAAATGTAGGTATGTCATTCTTTCTAATCATGTATGTTTGCAACCAATTTCCTACAACAATTGAACTTCTAGGATACATGAAACCATCATCATCTGTCATTAGTTGTGTTATCTTCTACTTTCCCTATATACATCATGTCAACCAGTAGTTTGATCTCTCGTCATTCCCTCGTGGTGCAATAATTGCAAAAAACATGTCCTAATTGTAGAAGATTTGAAAGATGGTCATACTCAACTAAACTTTCATGTCATCATTTGGCATGGATATTGTTTGAGTTAAAGGAGTTATATATTGTGGAACCTATGTATCTACCCATTCACTTGACTCACATTGATCCTGGTCACACTAAATACAACTCTAACAAAAACAAGCCAACTCTCATGTCCAAATGGTCCATGTACTTGCATCTAAGCTATGAAATGAATGCATCTTTGAAGAATCTTTGATTGTTTGAAAATCCAATCTATCTCCTATTGTGCCCTCCTCAACCAACCAAAAGAATCTACACAGTGCTAAATCAAGTGTCCCTCCCTATGACATTGTTGAACTACACCAATCAATAATAGAATATGCATTAGAGAATTTAGCACCCAAAATCCTCAATTAATCCTTAACTAGAGCTCTCTTCAAACATGCACCTGCTCCATCATGTTCCTATTTCCCATGCCTAGCTTAAAAAAACTCCAAATATTACGTACACCCCTCTCTTCATGCATTCTACTCAACCAATAAAATATACAAGCATTCTTGAATTGACCAGTGCAATTATCTGACCAAATGAGATGTTAGTTTATTGCAATACCTTTCTCTTGCAAGAACTCAAAATAAATCTTGAAACAATGTTGCACATACTCAAAGGAGTGAGATCTATCATCACTCATATAAAAATGATACTCCCTGATTATTTTCATGTACTATTTTGTACTATCAAGGGCATGTTTATATGTTATGTGCACAACAATAGCAATTTAAATGGAATTGTAATACTAAGTTTGTACCTCATTTTGTGGTTGCAATGTCTAGTTTTATACAAAATCAACCACTGATATAATAGTGACAATCGGGAAAAAGTTCTTACACATCGTGGATTTCTAATCCAACCATTGAGACTTATGGGTATGCCTTGCATGCTTGTAGAAAATATTTTCTTTAAAATATGAAATAAAATTAACAACATTGACTTGTCTAGAGACCAACTCACATCTAGAACCTTCACCTCCACTCTTCAAAGTATATTTGACTACCTCATATCCCTTTTTCTCAACATTATTCTTTCCAGACTTATGTTCACTGCTCTCATGAAAACACAAAACAAACTTTGACAAGGAACCATATTGTGAGCACTTCTCATTTGAACAAATATTTCTATAGAATAAACATCCATAGTCTTCTCTAGGACATAAAAACAGATCTAGTAAGTCTCTTGATAATGTTAGAAGTTATATTGCACCACACTCTTGCAACATTTTGTTAGTATGCAAAGTAGAACGAATATAGTATAATTGTTCATGGTAGATTGAAAAATCCACATGGTATTTGCAACAAGTATTACAAATCTTAAGAGGTACACAATAAAATGGCTTCAAATATTGAAAATCCCTTTGTGAGATTTGCAATGTTGGATGTGTTTCAAAAAAAAACTGTACAACATTGTTTGGCTTGATTCCAAGAAATGTTTAGGATGTAGTGTGTGGTCTTCATTGTCAATTTTTAACTTTAAAATATCATTTACATTGGGTGATACTCTAGAGTTAGAGTGCAAAAAGTCTTGAATCTTGTACATTATCGGTCAAATTCTTATCAACATGCAGAAGCCTCCTACCAAAAGCCCATGTATCATTTTTGAAGAGGATCATCGAGTCTTTCTCTTCTTACAAGTGCTCTATGCAAAGTTTTATGATTTATGTTCAAATCAACACAATTTTGTCTCATAAAGCGAGCCTTTCTCAAATGATGGCTTACTAAGGAGGTTGTAATCACTCTCTGAGAAGCTGTATATCTTTTTCCTTGCTATTTTTTCCAATAGAATTGAGAGAATTAAAAATATTTTTGATAATAATAGAATTTTCTATGTCTTCTTGTTCACACGAATCTTCAATTTGGCTAGCAAAGGTCTTATCTTTTGCATCTTTAGAAATTGTACAAAAAGTTGGTATTGCTTAGTCAATGTTTTATTGCTAAATATTGGTCGAAAATTTGCATAGCCCAATATCGAATGGTTCGTGTTGACCTCTTGCCTTCAAGATTCATTATAATGTTCTCATCAATTTAAAGTAACCATTATGGGGTTCTTGAAGGTCTTGAATTCAGAATTTTTATTTCTTCCACAAGAGGGTCTTCATTTCTCATGTAATTTGGTGATAAATTAATGTTCACTTGGTTCAATATTTTCACCTTCAAGGTCAATTCCAAAATTTTCACTTTCAATTCCCACATTTTCATTTCCAAATTCAATATCATGTTGAACATTTTGAATATCAATTTCAACATTTTCTTTCCCAATTTGAATATCATGTTCAACATTTCCAATCCCAATATCTACATTTTCAATTTCAATTTCAAAATCATGGTCAACGTTTGCATATTCAATTTCCTCTTCACTTGAAATAATATCTGTAGAGACTTCACCGATATTTGACATACCTTGTCTTCTCTCTTATGACTTTCTCTATCTCTTTGTCTATATGCTTCAATTTTCTCTATTGAAAGTTTTATTTGACATTTTTTCTTTTGACAATTGTTGCTCCCCATTATATCTCCACAAATATACTAAAAAATGATTGCTAAAGACAAATTTGTGTAAAAGATTCTAAAAAAAATAGAATTTTGTCTTTGTCTGAAAACCCATGTTTGTTGCCTGCAAAAAGAATGCAGGGACTGTTGGAATGCTCAAAACGACCCACTGTCCTATTTTGTGTGGCCCAAGTATGGAATATCGTATAATATTGGATATTCGATATCCTTCCATCTTTTCATATGGGTGCCAATAATTTTGTTGGCGCCCAAATGAAAAGGTATCCGATATTTTTTCATGCTAAAAATATTGTTGGCACCCTTTCTCGTAGGTTTAGGATAGGGCAAAAGAGAGGGGCAGAGAGAGAGAGAGAGAGAGAGAGAGAGAGAGAGAGAGAGAGAGAGGAGAGAGAGAGAGAGAGAGAGAGAGAGAGAGAGAGAGAGAGAGAGAGAGAGAGAGAGAGAGAGAGATCAAAAAAGAGAGAGGAAGAGAAGGGGAAAGGGAGAGGGGTTGGTCAAGGGATAGGGGAGAGAGAGAGGGGGTAAGGGAGAGGGTGTGGATGAGGGAGAGGGGGGAGAAAGGGAGAGGTCCTTTCCCACACCCTGTCCTTTTCCCCTTCTCTCCCTCTCCCTTTGTTTATCCTTCCATCTCTCCCTTCTCCCCCTCAATCTAATTACTCTAGCTCTCTCTCTAGATCCCCTTCCCCTTCTCTCCCTATCTACCCCTCTGCATTTCCCCTTATCTACCTACCTATCCCTATACCCTTTATTCTTTGCCAACCCCCTCTCTATTTTCCCTTATCTCACTCTCTCCCCCCTCTCCATTTCCCACCATCTATCCCTTTGTTGATACTTCCATCTCTCCCCTCTCCTCCTCGCCCTAATTACCTCTCTCTCTCCATAGATATGTTTACCCTTCTCTCTCCCTCTCCCTCTCTCTCTCTCATTTTTGATAATTTCTTCTCCTATCTCCCCCTCGTCCTAATTATTATCTCTCTCTAGATCCCTGTCCCCCCCCCCCTCTCTCTCTCTCTATCTTTTCTGATACTTCCATATCCTCCCCTCCCCCTCTCTCTATATCATCCCTTTCCCAACCCCTCTCCCTTTCCTCCCATCTCCCCCTCCCCCTAATTACTCCCTCTCTAGATCCCTTTCCCTCTCTCTCTCTCTAGATTTGTTGTAACTTACTCTCCTTATCTATCCCCCGTCCCTTGCCCAACCACTCTCCCTTCCCCCTTCTCTCCTTCTATCATTTTTGATACTTCCATCTCTTCCCATCTCTCTCTCTCTCTCTCTCTCTCTCTCTCTCTCTCTCTCTCTCTCTCTCTCTCTCTCTCTCTCTCTCTCTCTCTCTCTCTCTCTCTCTCTCTCTCTCTCTCTCTCTCTATATATATATATATATATATATATATCCCTTTCCCCTTCTCCTCCCTCTCTCTTTTTTTATACTTCCATCTCCTCCCCTTTCCCCTCCCCCTAATTACTCTCTCTCTCTCTCTCTCTCTCTCTCTCTCTCTCTCTCCTCTCTCTCTCTCTCTCTCTCTCTCTCTCTCTCTCTCTCTCTCTCTCTCTCTCTCTCTCTCTCTCTCTCTCTCTCTCTCTCTCTCTCCTAAACAAGGTATTGAATATCGGATATTATCCAATATCCAATACCTTTGAGAAATGGCACCAACCAAATTGTTGGTGCCCATATGAAAATATATTAGATGTAGGATTATATTATTTGATACCCAATATCTTTTATTATTATTATATTAATTATATATTATTAATATATTAATAATATATTTAAATAATTTATATTATTAATATATAATATATATTATAAATTAATATTATAATATATTATATAATATTGTAGTGTCATAAAATTGTGCCTCGTGCAATTTTAACCACATTCTAGGTCCTCACCTTGGCAACAACACCCTGCTTCCTGACCAAGACCCCTTTCTACACCTTCACCCTTGGGTTCTTCCTTGCTCAGGACCTATTCCTGCCCCTAGACCCTATCTGGACCCCAAAATAGGGCAGGGACAAGGACGTAGCGCCCTTGTCTGCCTAGGACAAGGGCATGGCGCCCATGTCCCCACCTCTTAGGGTGGTCCTATAATGGGTATTCCCGGTCCCCTATGCACAATCCAACTTCGGGATTTGCATTTCCTCTTTGTCGGCCTTCGGTGATTGAAAATTAATCCTTGAGGCATGTATAAAAGGAGATTCAATTCCCTCATTTTAGGGGAGGCGAAGTTGATCATAAGCAAGCATAGGCGAAGATATACATCATCAAGCATTCAAGCATTCAAGTCTTCATTTCATCCATTGGAGCAATATTACAACATTCATTTGCAAGTATGCATGTGTGTTAGGGTTTTGTCATGTTACATGCCATTTCATGCAACACTTGTGATTACATTCAAGAAGCAAAGCAATCATCATCAACAAATTGCAAATCTACAAGGTATACATTTCCATGTTGTTTACATTCAAGCATTTTCAATTACTTTCTTTCAAGGTTGATTCCTCAACCAGGGTTTGACTAAGGTAAACCCCTATCCACAAACCTTCTTACCCTCTTTTCTATGTGTACGTTGCAGGTGCGCAGCTGTAATTGCAGGTTTGGGCTTCATTTGCAGAGATGGAAGAACCCTTTTTATTTCGTGGATTTTGTGGAAGACCATGCACTGTCGCCACGGTCTCGATGACTTTTCTCCAAATTTACAGGGAAAATCCGTATCAGTCTAATTAGTTTAGATTCGAAGTTACACCGCAATCCCGAACCGGTAGCTCCTCATTTCACTCAATTTCTCTCTTTGTTCCACATAGTCAACAAGTCAACTTTCCTATTTACAAAAGAGGGCAAATCACACTTCAACCCTTGCAATCCACTTGGAATTCACATCCTTGCCTCCCTTGGATTTGGATCTAGTGGATTCAAGCCCCTCTTTTGAATGTAAAGTTCTCCCAAGTGAAAATCATCGCAGTGACTTCCTTTCTCTCTCCTAGGTGGGGAGTCACTAGGGTTAAATTTTCCACTTTACATTTTGGTGAACTCGACGTCTTACACATTACTTCTGATTTCTCATTTTTAGATTTGACTAATTGCAATTTGAATTTCAAATTTTCATCTCCAAGTTTGATCTATTTGCAAATTTTAGAGGTTAATGGCATAAAAACCCTAATTTTTCATTTTGAGAAAATTAAGCTTGTAAAGTGCAAAATTTTAATTACTTGTTTCAGATCTGATTTCTATTTAAAAATTGCAATTCAAATCTGTCTCTTTACTTTGAAAATGCAGTGGTTAAATTATAAAACCCTAATTTTTAAGATTCTTCTATTTTTCAACCTTTGACTGCAAGTTTTATCGATCTAGGCATCTCCAAATCAACTGTTTTTTTGGATTATGCATTAAAATCATAAATTCTATCATCCTTGAAAATTTTGAAAAAAGTTGGTCGGACCGTGTGCACTTTCGCCACAGTCCTCAACTTTTTTTCCAAAATTTTGAGAGACGGAATTGACTGTATTTTTCTGCTCAAATCCAGAAAATCAACGTACTTTATTTTAACACTCTCTAAGGTCAAACACAAATTAAAAATTCATAAAATTCAAATCTTAAAATTAATTTTCATAAAAAGGTCCTAATTTTAGATTTTCTTTTCTGAAAAATTTAGATTTTAATTAAGAGACTTTCAATGGCAATTAATAAATTGGATTTACTTTCTCTTTCGCACATGATTTAATTGCTTTTTGCATATA
Organism: Cryptomeria japonica; assembly: GCF_030272615.1. NCBI lineage: Eukaryota > Viridiplantae > Streptophyta > Pinopsida > Cupressales > Cupressaceae > Cryptomeria > Cryptomeria japonica. The sequence goes on from NC_081409.1 coordinate 208,595,383, forward strand.
TTTACTACAATCATGTGTAGGATAAGAGTTTCTTTCCTTTCTTGTTGCTTCTCTTTATTCATAACACTTGGTCATTTTGTGTTGTTAGGATTTCCAAATTATTTCCTTTTCAATTAGATCTCAAAGCTTTCATGTATCATTTATGTTGCATTATGGTGATGTTGTTAACAAAGTGCATTTCCTATGTTAATCACCTTAAAGCTTTTGTAGATTCTACACCTAGAGATCCTAACCTTTGTACCTCTCCTAGGGTATCTTGTGTGGATGAGATGAGACCTAATGCTTTAACCAATGATCTCTCTAAAAAAGAGCAAGCATTGGAAAGTAACATGAATCCATCTTCTTCTCATACACATACCCTTCAGCAAGGGGGGAAAAATCAAAACATCAACATTCTTACATCTTTAGATCCTCCTTATTCTCCTTGGATCTATCTTCAACATCAAAGTGTATGTAGGGAGGATGATGTCATGCATTTTATTCATGACCTTTCCCCTTGCATGGAAATCACTAAAAATGAGCTTTTAGATGATGAAGATGTTCTTCTCCAATCTTCCAAAAAGGATAAACTTGATAAAGGAAAGGAGATTGTCATTTCACATGATACTCCTTCTTCATCTACAAATCCTTTTTTTCCTCCTTACACATTAGATTTTAAAGAAATTCATGATCCAATTCCTTCATCTAGTCAATTGCAACATTCTTATAGTTGTGGCTTTCATATAATTACAAAATAAGGTTTTAAAGGACAAGGAACTGGGAAATTTGAGCATGGAATTTGTGTCCCTATAAATCCTCCTACACAAACTACTACAAGAGGCCTAGGAAGTGGTAACCCTCTTTCTACGAACGAATTCCTTAGGATTCAAAAATTTAAGGATTATCTTCAAAAACAAAATATCAAAAGAGCCTGTAAGAATACTTCTTCTTCAAAGCATCCTTTTTGTTCATTTCATCAAACCCATGATCACAATGCTGATGATTGCCCTGCTTTTTAAAAATCTATTCAAGATGGCATAAATAGTGGCAAAATTAGAATTGTGGATAACAAACCTTCTTCTCCTAACAAACACTCTCCTTTATGTCACGATGATATTTACGATCCTGACAGATTAGTTGCAGGAATCTATTGGAGATTGAAATATGATAAGAACATTTCCTTTCCTCCTCAAAATAAAAACAAAAATCTTAAGCAAGTGAAAGGTATTGAATACTGCATTTTTTATGATTTATATTCACAATCTCTTGGAAAATGTTATGCATTTAAGAAATTTGTTCAACTGCAATATGATCTTGCACAAATTCGTCTCACAACAGATCTATTTGTATTTCTTGGAAAAAACATAGTGCCTCAGCACTTCTTTTCCCTTCATGTTGCTCTTCACCCTATGGAATAATTATCCCATTTAATGGGATCTCTTTATCATTTGTGGTGGTATTGTTTCAATTTTACATACTTTGGGGCAGAAACATGAATTCCATTTTCCTTATTCTTTCTGTCCACTTGTCTTTGTCATTGTGCATTATTCATTATTAGATCTCTTTTCTAACATAAGAATCATTCCTATGTGAGCATATAATTGTTCTTGGGTTTCTTTGTTGGAGAGACACTTCTTTAATGGATAGTGTACAACTTCTCTTTCTTTTATTCTCTTGGAAAATGTATCTTTTCTATGGTTGCGATTATTCTCAAGCACGATATGCCTCCTTGCATGGAATGATCTCTCGGGACATGCATATTCCTTCCTTTGGAGAATTTGTTCCATTAGGAAGGCATATCACTTGAAAATAAACACCATTGGAAAATGAATGCCCCTTTTCCCCCTTGTCCTTCTTACTTGAGGGGCAAGGGTTTTCACTCCTATCCCTTTCTCTCTATCTAATGTATCACTATTTCCTTTAGGGGCTGTATTTTTCATATATGATTATCATTTCTATATTCTTAATCTCCCTTGGGGAATATCTGATACCCTTTTTCTTCCTTTCGAAGATTACCACTTCTTGAGATGTGTATTTTACATATACTAATGTCGTTTCTTGCATGCAAGTACATTGTGAATTTGATTATGTTAATCTATCTCTAGAAGACTGTGTAAGTTATTCTCATTGTCCCTACACTTGGGGGCAATTATCTCTCTCTCTCTCTCTAGGGATCTACTTTGCCCTATTTTGTGGATGGTGTGAGCTATATTACTTGATGTCATTCCTTGTGCATAGTTGTTGGTTGTTAGATCAAGGATTCTCTTATACAAGAGGTGTAAGTCCTTGACTACAACCTCTTTCACACTTGGTAATGTACATCTATGATAAATTCACCCATCCCTCTGGGGGATGAATGTGAGTCATCCCTCATCGAGAATCCCTTTCATCTAGGAATAGGAGGCAAGATTGTATTCTTGTTCTCTTATTTTCTTTGTTCTAGAAGATGTTATATTTGTCTAAGACAAATCCTCTTAGGGGTAGATGTCTTCTGAACAAATATCTCTTCTCCTCCAAGGATCACCTTTACACTTATAACAAGATATCTCTTTTCAACTATCTTATCCTTGCTTGAAGAGTATTCCCTCTCTTGCTTGGATTTATGAAATTGTTGCATAACAGATATCTTCTTTGTGATGAAGGTAGGTATCCTTGTTCTTATTTCCTTAAGATATCAACATTAGTCTATGTTGACATCTTAAGGGGGGGGCACCCACACTGCTCCTTTGTACTATACTTCTCTCATGCATTATACAGTGGGACATTCTTGGAACCAAAGGGCAGTCTCTTAGAGCAAGATGTCATCACTTTTTCTTGTATAGTGAGACATTATTGGAACCAGAGGGAAGCCTATTAGAGCAAGATGTCGTCACTTTTCTCTTGTACAGTGGGTCATTCTCAGAACCAAAGCACAAACTCTTAGAGTGAGTTGTCTTCACTTCTTCTTTTCTTGTATAGTGGGTCATTCTTGGAACCAGAGCAAAGACTCTTAGAGAAAGATGATGCCACTTTTCTCCTATGCAGGGTGATTATTCTCGTTACCAGAGCACATACTCTTAGAGTGAGATATCACGCCTTTCTTGACACTTGTACTATACATTCTATACAGGTTGTAGCGTACTTGGGCATAGACACCTCACACACACTTGAGGTTGAGTATACTAATGGTGTTCTCAATCTCCTCCCTTACAAGGATCACCTAGACAGGCTCTAAGGGATAGATTTCCATGTCCTTCTCTCCATAGATCACCTAGTTGTAGGTACGAGATGTCCATGGTTTCTCTCTTGTTCACCTTTCTTCTCATGGATCACCAAAGTGTGTATTCATGTCCTCTCTCTCCTTCCTCTGATGAACCCATAGTTTTTCTATTGATGGTTCATGGATGATGTCAACTTTGCTCTTTTATGTGATTGCTTGTGTTTATATGATGGCATTGGTCTTTGTGTCTTGCTTAGTTGTTGAGACATCTGAGTACCGAGGTCTCTTCAGCTAGTTGGTTTGTCATCTTGTGTCTTGTTTTTATAGTGTGTCTTTTGCGCTTTGTTTTTGTTTTGTGTGTCTTGTTCCTTTTTGTTTTCTCTATGCTCTTACATATGTTTGAGTGAGTTAAGATCCTAGGATTGGGGGCTTTTGTTCCTCAATATTAGTGACTTCTTATACTCCTTGTGGTATTGCTCTGCATCTCTCATCTTCATCTCTATTTCTTCTACTTTACCGGTAGTACTGGCGTAAGCCATACTCCCGCTAAAGTGGGGGCTAAATGTAGTGTCATAAAATTGCGTCTCTTGCAATTTTAACCACATTCAAGATCTTCATCTTAGCGATGACACCCTCCTTCTTGACCAAGACCCCTTTCTGCACCTTCACCCTTGGGTTCTTCCTTGCTCAGGACATGTTCCTACCTCTAGACCTTGTTCAGGCCCCAAAATAGAGTAGGACACGAGCATGGTGCCCTTATCCCCACTTCTTAGGGTGGTCCTATAACGGGTCTACCCAGTCCCCTATGCACAATCTGACTTTGGGGTTTGAATTTCCTCTTTGTCGGCCTTTAGTGATTGAAAATTAATCCTTGAGGCATGTATAAAAGGAGATTCAATTCCCTCATTTTGGGGGAGGTGAAGTTGATCATAAGAAAGCATAGGCAAAGATATACATCATGAAGCATTCAAGCATTCAAGTCTTCTTTTCATCCATTGAAGCAATATAACAACATTCATTTGCAAGTATGTGTGTGTGTTAGAGTTTTTTCATGTTACATGTCATTTCATGTAACACTTGTGATTACATTCAAGAAACAAAGCAATCATCATCAACAAATTGTGGATCTACAAGGTATACATTTCCATTGTTTATATTTAAGAATTTGCAATTACTTTATTTCAAGGTTGATCCCTCAACCGAGGTTTGATTGAGGCAAACCCCTATCTACAACCCTTCTTCCCCTCTATTATGTGTGTAGGCTACAAGTGCGTAGCTATAATTGCAGGTTTGGGCTTCATTTGCAGAGACAAAAGAACCCTTTTTGTTTCGTGGATTTTGTGGAGGACCATGTACATTGTCACCACGGTCTCAGTGAATTTTATCCAAATTTATAGGGTAGATCTGCATCAGTCTAATTAGTTCAGATCCAAAGTTACAACACGATCCCAAACCGATAGCTCCTCATTTCACTCAATTTCTCTCTTTGTTCCACATAGTCAACAAGTCATCTTTCCTATTTACAAAAGAGAGCAAATTACACTTCAACCCTTGAAATCCACTTGGAGTTCACATCATTGCCTCCCTTGGATTTGGATCTAGTGGATTCAAGCCCCTCTTTTGAATGTAAAGTTCTCCCAACTGAAAATCATCCCAGTGACTTCCTTTCTCTCTCCTAGGTGGGGAGTCACTAGGGTTCAATTTTCCACTTTACAAATATGTTTTTGATTAAGGATAAAACAAGTTTTGGGGAGACCCAAAACCCTGCACAACAAGTTTTGAAGGGACCTGAAACCCTTAGATTTTTCACAGATCTAGAACCCACAGTGGAATGCTACAGTAAGATACAACATAGACATTTAGCAGTTCGAACACAACCTAACAGTGCAGATTAAACGTTACAAAATGCGTGGCAAAAGAAGAAAGGCCGAAGCCAACCATAAAGAGCCCAGACATACATGAACATAGGGAACAAGGCTCCCTCAACCATAACCTTGGGTTTTATCCAGGCTCCCACAACCTTATCCTTGAGATTGATCACCACCGAGAATATATTACCAATCAATATATCCATCTCTATAGGAGATAAAGGAAATAAGTCAACATAAAGGCCATCATCAACTCCCTTGCAACCAAAAGACATGATTTCATCAGGCCCCCAACAATAGTTCCAGTCATATCCAATAGAATCCAACTCCACCTTAATAGGATTAAGGTCACCTCTAGCCACATCCATATCCCCCTCAATAGAAGATAGATCTATAGGAAAAATAATAGTAACTTGAAGATGTAGGAAATGAAGCACAAATAACAAAGCCATTGAACCAAGAAGGGGAGGGACAACATAAACCTCACCCCAGAAAGACCCGAGAATCAAAAAATGTAACCAGAGAAAACCAAACCCCATCATAAGGAAAAAATACATACCATCCAAAATTAAAAAAACCTCTCCGATAAGATCAAAATAAATAGAGGGGTGCAAGGAGAGAAAATAAATGGTCACACCACCATAAATCTACCTCAAGAGTAGAGAATAAGTTGAGACATCCAAAGAAGTCCTCAAGTAAACAAACGTGAAGCTCTCCCACTCGGTGAAGAAACATCTTCCACAAAGCCTCTCAAAAATAAGAACAACATTAACAAAACCCCATAAGAAAAAAATGAAACCAGAAAAGTGCAAGGGCCAAAGAGAAGGCAATAAACAAACCCTCATGGGGTCCCAGACCACCATCAGACAACCAAATAGGATCCAAGCCCCATAAGATCATCTATCATAGTGAAAAACCAAATGGGGACAAAAGGTACCAATGAAATCACCCACAAAAACCACCCTCACCTGAGGAAAAGAATCCTTAGCCCAAAATGATGCAGAAGACAAAGATCTTCATCCAAGAAGAGATAAAAGTTGAACCATTCCAACGCGCTAGGGAGAGAAAGGCTCCAGAGAAGATGGCTACCAAGAATCCTTGAAGCCAACATAAAGAGCACCCCACTCAAGAGATTCCTCCCAGGAGCTAAATAGAGTAACACACCAAAAATCATGGAAGCCTTTAGGATGGGGTAGAGAACTCTTGCAACCTCAACATCTACATCTTCACCTCCAACTATAGCAGAGACCTCAACTCTGCTCCCACCTCTCCTGCATCCCTCACTGCACCCACCAATTGATCCTCTACACATCTCTTGCCTTATAGGAACCATAAAAAAAGGCAAAGGGAGGGGGTCACGAAGATCCTCATCATCTGCGTCATCTCCTTCCTCGCCGTCCTCAACATAGTCTTCTACAAAAAACCCTCACTCCTCCCGCTTGCACTCCTCTCGCTTCTCCAACTATTCCCATTTCAAAAATTAGAGGAATAATCATATATTATATAATATGATATATATTAAAAATATATTATATATTATATATTATAAATTATATTTATATAAAAAATTTAGATATTTGTTACCTTTGACAAAAATTTGCAGCCTTGGTATTTGCCTCGAGATTGCTTTGAGATTTGGCTAGGACATGCCAAACCTAGAAAGAATGCAAAAATTATGTTTAGGAGTTTTCCTTTCTTTTCCAAACTTTGCCCTAGTGATTGACAATTTTTTTTAGCCAAAATTGATGAAACATAAAGTTATTTTTAAGGAGATTCCCAACTTTCTAACAATATAAATTTTGCCTTATTTTGACTTTAATAAATAATTATTATTCATTTTCTAATTGAATTTTGACTAAAGTCATAATTAATAGGCTGATTGAAAAATATCTATAACTTTCAAACGGTATCACATCTTAAACACGTGTCACATTCTATGCTTCACATACTATAGGATTCAAAATAAAAATTGAATTTCATAAAGTTTTGACAAAGTTATGGTGGTCAGACATATGAGTTTTAATATTTTTAAAAAGTTGTAAAAATTTCTTAATTAATTACTTATTTCAAAAAAATTACAAAAATATGTGTCACATTCGAACATGAGTCTTCTACTTATATCTAAAATCTTATAAAATAATATTATAATTTGATTGTGGTTAGGGTAGTTAGACAGACACCCGCTTCTTATCTTTTTCCTAAAATTTAAGTATTGCTGCATTGAAATTTCAAATATTCGTTAAATAGATTTTTTTGTTTTCAGAGAACAACTAGTAGCTTAGAAACTGCATTCGATTTGCTACAAATTTAATTCTTACATATTTTTGAAATAATGTTGATAACTTATTCAAATTTTTACGTCAAGTTGCCTAACTTTGTTTTTCTGAATTTTCATTGCCACTTTAGGGCCTCTTTGGCCTACCATTATACTAAACATACCCATATATGAGCACTATAATATGTCTATTTAATGAATGATGATATAATATATATAAATTCTTAAAATGTTATGTGGAGTGAGATGAGATTGAATAGTTTGTATCATATGCGATGTTTTGTATACTACCATGTTTTACAACATTTCAACCAAGCTATCAAAACAAATTCCTACAACCAAGAATGTGTGAGTTCCTATAGCGATAGGAAAAATTCACTTTGAATGAGTTAAAAGGTGGTTTGATTTCCCTAAACTATTTGGGAATGTTATTTATTTGAAGACCTTTTCAATGCTCGACTAACCATCTTTAGTAGTGCTATTTAATGTTCTATTATATTGTTGTAAGTGGATAATTATACTTTGGATATGGTTATCTGATGCAATCCTATTAGGACTCTATGTTGCTTTTGTTTATTATAATTGTCAACAAATATCTTCCTAGATAAGAGAAATGAGTTCCAAGTAGTTATAGGATGATTTATTAGATTGAATACTATATAGAAGTCTGAGTAGAACTTGACAAGGTTAATGTTTTTATGTCTCTTTTCAAAGTGTAGTTCATGTTATGAACAAAAACATGTATGGATTTGAATGATATAAATATAATCTATTTATCTAGTTTACTTCGTCTCATTATTTACTTGAGATTGTATTACCTAAGGAGGGTCCACTTGAGGTAACACATCTCCGAGTTCTATTTATGCATCTTAGTTCAATATCTTATTTTCATTATTGCACTTAATGAAGTTGTAGTGTAGTATTATGATTATTGCAGTCATCATCATGTAGCAACATTGTTTTCTTTATTTGCATAGCTTAAGTGTTACTATTGAATGCTTTGGTATATTTTTTGTTGTTGTACTATTTTAGTATTGATTGTTATCATTCCAAGTTGATTATTTTTTTTCTATATTCCTTTACTGCAATGTTTTTTGTCAAGTAGGACAAGAACCTAGATAGAGTCATAGTGCACATATAGTGCAGACTCATCTCAAGTATATGTCCCTAGGTTGAAAATTTAAATTTAACTTGTAGTCCACAAAGGATTTCTATGTCTTGGATAGTTAATCCTTGAGTTACAAGAGTTTTTCTCTAGGTTGTCCTAGATCACAACTGGATATAGGAAGCTCTACATTTTTGGCACCATTGTTGGGTAAAGTGTCAAACTATAAAATTAGATGGGATGTTTAGTAGTATTCCATGCTTTCCTAGGATTATAATTCATTATTTTCAATATTTAGGACCTTTAGAACTTAAACAAACATCAAATCTCTTTACTAACCACGTGCAGGTCAACTAGAAGGAGTACACTTTTTGCATGCAAACAAGGGACCCTCTTGGAAGATTTCTTCCCAATACCATTGGTCCATCAATTTCAGTAGTTGTGGCTAAAAGTATATCACTCTCCTCCATCATTACCTATATCCCAATAAAGTTATAACTCACCTCATAACTCTGCATCTAGAGTCAATATGGGGGATGCAAATGATGCTAACCAGAATAATGCAACTCCCACATTCCATTTCCCCATAATGAACCGAGAGAGAAACACTACCCTAAATAACATAAAATTTTCAAATCTTCCAACTTCCATGGGCTTATCATTGAAGATCCCAACACCTTTATCTTTGAGTTTGATGTCTTATGTCATATTTATGACTATAGTATAGACACCCATAAGTTGAAATTATTCCCTGCCATCCTTAAGTATTTTGTCTTGAGGTTGTTTATGGGTTTTGGGAGAGATGCAATGGCTTATTGGGTTTCCATGAAGAAGAAATTTATTAATAAATATAAGGACTACTATAGAGGATGGGATATGCAAGGAGATAAAATTTTCAGAAAAAATCAAAATGAAGATGATCCACTGGAGGACTATGTAAAACTCTTCTTGTTTAGCCTACAAAATCCCAGGCATAATAGGTCATGAGATGAATCTCTCAAGTTAATATTTCACATAGGATTCAATGAAGACTATTTGGGTGCATTGGATTTTATGGGAGGAGGAGACATCTCTCAGGTACTTTGTAATGATCTTTGTCAACTTGCCATAAAGTATTCCATATTAACAATGAAGAAGGCCTACAACATAACAACACTCAATTCAAAAATAGATGTATGAGTATCTCAAATGGATATTATAAACTTGTTGACAAACATGAGACAATATATCATTAATCACATGACCACTCAATTGGGCACATTGCAAAATAAAGAAGAATGAAGAAGCAAAGGCTATCCCAATTGAATATTACCCTCATCGTTGCCATAAGAAAAAGGATTGCAAGCCTAGAGGATATGTCTGACTTCAAGGCTCCAAAGGATGAAGATGGATAGGTTTCCTACCTAGCCCAAAGAAAGTCATGGAATCAGAGAAAAGGTATGCCCCAAGATCCTTTATCTTACAATAATTCCTTCCCTAATTTCATTTCATGGCAAAATCACCCTCCTCCTAGTTGGATAAACTATGATTCTTCATCATGGAACACTCCTCCTGTGGTTTGGCCTCCCTATCAAGCCCAAGGTTAATATCCTAATTAGTAAATGTCTTAGTTAAATTCATAAAAATAACAATAGTGGATGGGAAATCAACCATGAGGGAACCCAAATGCATGCTACCCACAACATCTACAACCTTCTTAGCCAATCATTATGCCTAATCCTAAAAGTCCTACTCCTACACCTCCAAAATCCACTTAATTACTAGCACAACCTACACTTAACCCTAATAATCATAATCTTCAAAAGGCCTATGCTAGTTACACACAATAGTTTCCTACTTATGTTATAGACATTAATAACGTGCATCTTCATTCTACTATAACTCTAGCTACTCCAACACCACTGCTCACCACTAAAATTCTTTCAAAAGAAGGCTCAATTGATGTTAACCCCCATTTAAGCAATCATTGTCCTTTTCATGAGCAAGATCTTGTCAAGACTTCATATCCACCATTTCTAGAAAGGTTAAGCTTACAAAAGCATGAACCTAAACTAGCTTTTATTTCCTAGACCAACTTAAGAATGTCAGTGTAAGGATTCTATTATTTTAAACAATTAAGGATGTGCCCATTTACAATAAGAAAATCAAAGAACAATGACTTAAGAAACTAGGTAAGAAAAGAAAGACCCTCCAATTGTGCATGTTGTGGGACAACCGACACACATAATGTTAAGCAGATTCATTGTTCCAAAGTATAGTAATCGAAGTAGCCCCATAGAGAGTGACAATGGAATGGTGATATCAAGTGAATTGATTAACCTAGGGAAAACATTAATGTGATGACTAGAGAGACAATGCAAAACTTACAATTGTTTGACTTAATACCCACTCCCATGATCCTGCAACTAGCTAATAGCTCAATAGTAAAGCCAAAAGGGATTGTGGAGGATCGAGTTATTATATTATATTTTTGGGAGTATCTTGTTGATTTTATAATTTTGCATCCTAAGGCCAACTTGGGAGGGTATCCACTCATCTTAGGTAGACGCTGGCTTGCCATTGTATACGCTTTCATTTGGTGTAGATCGAGTCAAATGATCATTTCAAATGACAATGTTACAAATAAACTAGTTTTATATCTGCCAACCTGACCACATCATGAGGTTGATTAGACAATATGGCTTGATCATGGGGATAATGAGGAGAATACTCTTTTTAACTCTCATGGTAATTGAAATAAAACCCATGCTCCACTTTCAAGATGAGCACACTGTCTTATCTCATGTAATCTAAAATGACTACAATAGAGATGAAAAAACCCCATCTTGCTTGGCTTTCTCTTCTTGTCCACTGCATGCTTTACTTCCTACAACATCGTCTAACAACTACTTGTTTGTTGCACATTTTCTTCATAAGTTGCTTCCTCACACCAGTGATGTAGGTATTGCATGTATGAACTCTACATCAATTAGTCTCATCACCACTCAAGTGGAGACCTCTCCTTGCAAACATCTTAATATTAATAACAAGCTTAATTGACAACAACAAATACAGTTAATTTCCTTGTTACAATAACAAAAAAATAACTTTTGCCTAGGATTATCAAGACATGAAAGGGCTTGACCCAAATATTTGTACACATGAAATAGGTTGTTTCTATGATAATTTTAAGTAACCTCAAGAGGTACTTGAATACATCACCATACAATATAACTATATGACTTTTTTCATTCTATTTCTTAATGGATATTGCTTATGCATATGCTTATCCTTGTAGTTGTTTTTCACAAAATTGTCTCCTATTCTATCCATTGATAAGCAATGTTAGAAATTAGTGAACTTGGGTAATGCAAACAATCACATCTTTTTGTTTTAAAATTTTTCATAATATCTAAATAATGAGAAATATAGAACAATGAAATTGTATGCTTGCATTTCTTTAACAATGAGAAATTGAAAGCTATATAGTTGGTACATAAAAATGAGATAAGGACAAACACATGAATCAAAAAATTTCGGTAAAAGTCTTATGGAATTTTGGAAAGGACAATTTGGTCTGAAAATGGCATCCGAGAAAGAAAAATGACAACGTTGGTTTTGATGAAAAGCGGATAAGAGGATTTATTTTCTAATGGAAATCTTGGTTAAGTTATATCAAAATAAGGAAGACATCTTTTCTATGAATGCTTAGTGTGTCTTGAGGACTTCACTTCCTTGAGTGATATAAATTTATATATACCTAGAGGAAGAGGAAAATAGATTATTGGTAGAGGATGCTATCTCCTACTATGCAACACATATGCCTCTGAGTAAGAATTGAGGAAGTGTTGTCCTTCTATCACAATGTATTGACATTGTTATCCTTGAGTAAGGCAATAGAATAATTGAAGCAAAAATAGTTGGATGCAAAATATTTGGAGTAAAATACAGTTGTGAGGAGGAATCCTTAGATCAACAAATCATGTGGCTATTTAATGTTGAAGATGAGGAAGTCAGAGGAGCCACAATGTCAATATTAGGGTAGGTTGGAGCCAATAAAAGTCATGTTCATGATGGAAATATTATGGAAGTGGTCTTCACCAATGTTCTTGAAGCTACAAGGTCACACAGTCATGTGGCTAGGTTTGCTAACTTCTTGGTTAAGGAAAATATTCAAACTGAGGTTATGTTGGCAATTGACAAGGTAAATGTGAACCCAAAACATGGATATACCATAGACATATTTCATGTGGTTTCTATTTAAAAGAAGCAAGTGATGGATAAAGCATTAGAAATTTTTAGGAGATGTATTGAGAACTGTGAAATGACCCTTTCACGAACTATGCCAGTGTGTTTGGGGATTTTTTTACTGTTGAAGAATTGGATTGTATTAATGTACTAAAAGATGGTATCAACACCATTTCACGTATAATATAATTTTTATGATATCAATATAGGGAGCTGCCTACTAGGGTAGCGCTTAACTAAAAACAATTTAAAAATAAGAAATTGAGTGTGAACTATTTTGTAGGGGTGAGATGTTTAGATAAAATTAGAATTAAAATCAATAAAATAAAATAATTTTAACTAACTTGAAGGGGTACTTGAATAGATCATAGTTATAATACACCTATAGGACTTTTTTTGTTTTATTTCTTAATGAATATTACCCATTCATCCACTTATCTTCATGGTTGGTTTTATTTGATCAATTCATGTTCAAGCCTTAAATAAGTAGCATTTGAAATAATGTTCAAGTGGGTAATAAAACTCAATTACGATCCTAGAAGAGTATTCATGTGTTAAAGGGATTTTTTAACTAAATATTAGAGATCATTATGTTAGAGATCTATTCCATTCGATATTATTGTATGGTGTATAGTTCTAGCTGATGAAGATACTAATTCAATGTCCATATGTCATTGGGGAATTTTCAAGACAAAAACTCCATATTTAGAGGTTTTATAGGCCAAAGTAGTTCAATTCTTGTGATTTATAGTTGTGATATGATGGTGGATGTATATTATTTGCATGACATGAGGATTTCCATTACCATTTCCAAGTTATGACATCTAATTTAAGGTTATTTTGTGAGAAAATAAGTTTGATATGGTGGTCATCTAGAAGGACTATGGTGGATTTCCTTGTGTTGAAAATTTAATAGTCACATGCTATGAAGTTTTTTTTTTTCAATTTTACAAAAAGAATTTAAATTTATATTATGTTGTGCCAAACATAACTATTGTGGGCTATAACATTTAAAAAATTGTTTCTTGAGGAATTGACATTTTGTAAGCCATTTCTTTTTTACAATAAGCTTTTAGTCTAATAACCAAATGCAATTAAACAAGATCAAAAATTAATTTACGAATTTATAATAAGCTATAATAAACTATTAATTAACCAAAATTCCATACTAGGCCTCCAAAGTCAACCTTTCGTTTTGCACTTCTAGGGCCATAACTTGAGAAAACAAACTCCATTTTTTGACTTTTGCACATCGTTGGAAATCTCCCAAAGTCCTCTATCTAGATCTACTGCTATTTTTTGCAGATTGTGCTTTAGGTATATTTTTTTCACTATTTGGTCAATAACTTGGATGTTTTTGCACTTGAGATGGATTTGTTTGTTGGAGGATGCTCTACTTGATGTGCTTTACATGTTATGGGATTCTTGGGGTTTGATATTTTTATTTGAGGAGTTATCATGGGATTTTTCTATTCATCCTTCTATTATTAGCCTAGAAAGGGGCAATTACGAGTCTTCACGAAAGGGCGTCTCGACACATCTTAGGTGTGTTGATTTTTTGTCCTTTCTCTATAGACTCGTCTATCAATCAGATTCAAAGAGGAGTAAGTATGCTTGGAGGATCATTAATAACCATGTTACAAGAGTGATTGGTTCTAGTGTTGATATTGACACTATGTGTGCTTTAATTGACATTGAATGTCCACACACACTTTGGACTTGCCTTTGGGAGATCTTTGGAGATCCTCATATCTCTCCATTTCTAGATGATGTTGCAAAAGATTGTGTCATTCCCCTTGCACATGCATATCATATACCCTATGATAGTGGTACTTTTGAGATGCCAGAGTATATAATGAGTCTTTCATGTAGGGATGGATCCAAGGCTTGTATATTAGTTCTCACTCCTCATATTAAGACTCCATCTCAGACATCTTTATCTTATGTTGTTCCTGATCAGATTGGCATTAGCTCATGCATAGCCCCCATTGATTCAATTTAGCAGCTTGATTTTTCCCTTCCAGTTTTAGCTTTGTGGGATGACTTCTTGCTAGATATTGTAGGGTTATTTGTCGAGTCACACATTACAACATTGGGGACATATTTGAGGATCTTCACTTCCTCTGTGATGGCAATTTAAGCATTCATGTCATCTCATCTTCAGTGCCTTCAAAGGTTATTCATTAGGCTTCTTCACAATTGTTTGGATTTACTTCAGTTGATATGGTACATCATAAATTAGATAGTTGGACAGTTGAGCACTCTTCCATAGCACATATCTTGAGGCTATTCCTTCCACCTCCTTTCATGGAGTTGCTTCAGCTTTGGTCAATGAATTTATTTCTTCTTGAGGGGAGACATGTAGTTTTCCGCTCTTGGATAATCTTTAGCATTCATCCTCAAGCCTTCATCTTTGGCATTGTAGCTTTTCTCTTATGGAGGGGATACATCATTTCTCCTTTCCTCTCCAATGGGGGCAAATCTTAATTGTACTTTTGTGAAGGAAGTTGTCATTGGGGGATCTATTTGAGGCCTTGTTTCCTTTTTAATCTTTTCATTTATTACATCTCTCTCTTTTGGAGAGGGTTTTTTCCATGTGGTTTTTCTCCTTTTCTCATTCTGAGAGACTTCATTAGTGTGAGTTGCATTGTTTTATATCAGGTTGTAAACGAGTAACTAATGGCCTAGTTGTAAGGACTCATTCATGAATACATTTTGCATTCATCATTGGCTCTTTATCTTATTCCTAAGTTAATTTTAATGGGGGGGGGTGTGTTGGAGTAATTTTAGGACAATTGTCTAATTATTTATTAATTAGGTCCTTTTATTGATTTTTCACTTAAGCTAAACTTAGGTGATTTTTTATTATCAAGAGTTTTCTTTTCTAGTTTTAGTTCTAGATGTAATTGAGCTTAATTTAGCTCCTACTTTGCATTTCTTTAGTTCTCCTAATTTTAGCATTAGGGTTTGCACCTAGGGTTTCATTCATCCTTTATATGGATTCATTCATTCATTGTAATTGTACATCCAATATGGTATCTTCAATCATTATTTGTGCACAATACATGATTCTCTAGTTGTTATAGAGTTTTCAATCTTTGCTTGATCTCTTTTGTGTGATAGGTGTTTTGCTTGTAGATGAATCTTGGCTCATATGGTTGATCATCAACTTCTACACTACACATGATGAGATTTCTAAGCTTGGAAATTGTATTTTGATGCAAGAATATTGTCAAGGATTTTGTTACTAGTATTTTTAAGAAACATGTAAGGTCATTTTCTACCTAGGAAATGACCCATTTTTCTTTGGTTCATACAAATTTCTTTAGATTTTTTGTTTTGTTTTTCAAACTATAAAATTTAGCACATTCTATGAATTTTCTCCTTCAATTCACTCCAATTTGTATAAGAGAGCAACCAATTTTAGAATATTGGTAGCACTTATCTTGTTGTTAGAACAATAAAAATTACTTAAAAAAATTCTAAAATTCACTCAATATGTACATCTATATAATAAATATGTTGAGGAGCTTATCATTTATCTATCTGTATAAATGCAACTTTGTAATGGTGTATATAAAATATGATATTATGCATAGAATCTATAAGTTTATGGATTAAAAATGGGTATCAAGTTGTGTACCATACTTAGTGATTTCCATATCCTTTTCTTTATTGTTCACCATTGAATGTGATTTACATGATGATACAAAAAACTACAACACAATTTAACTCCAAATCCAAAAAACTTATAAATTTGAAAATAATAAATTAAGAAAATATAAATTTATAATTATCATTAATATATTTATTTCTCCACCTATTTTTAAAATAGTTAGAAGATGCCATTAGAAGTGCTAAGAAAAATGAACCAAATATATCAAAGGCACATAAACATATTTAAATTGAAAAAAAATTACTTTCATTTTTTATTGACAACTACTCCCATAAAACATCCATGATTATTTGCCTACTTTACCTCCTTATCCTCAATTGCTTGTTCATGTGCTTGAAAAAAGTATTTTTCAAATTTATCATGGTTTTTTTTCATAGAACTTGAACTTAAAGAAAAAAATCATAAATAAGAAGAAAAAAAGTTGACCATGCCACTTTTCTTTGGGGTTGGTGGGAAGAAAGAGCATTATTAATACATGTCAATTCATATAATTTACACATAAATTGAAAAATAGTGTAGATGTTTATTTGTATGAAGGCAATTCTACAATTTTTATGAGTAAGAGATATCAAAGTCTTTGTCTTACTAAAAATGAATGTCTATGTTTTGGAGTTCATTGAAAATCTTAGTTTTTAATCATATGACATACATAAGTGAAGCCCCCTTATATAGATAATGCTAAATTTTGGGATTGTGTTTACTTAATGTCAAAAGATGCATTTTAATACATTGAAACAATATTTTATGTGATCATAACTTATAAATAAAAACCTCGAAACTATTGCAAAATGATTCTCAATTGTAAATATTTGGAATGTTTGTAAGTGTAGAAGATGGTACCCTAAAAGGACAATGCAATGCAATTAAAACTCTTAAAAGAAACAATTTTGGTTGCTACCTACAAATAGAATCATTGATCTTGCATACATTTAATAATTGTGTGCAATTTGTCAAAACAAAAAGAGTAAATATTTGAAGCTATTGTAGTTTAGTATTATTTATATATTTTATTGTTGTGAGATTTTAAATATATGTAAAATTGCAAGTCATGCTCCTTGAAGCACAACTAACTAATAAAAGATAGTCTTACCAATATATAACCATTGTTAAAATTTCATCCAATAACCACCAACCTATCACTGTTGAATATGTGATTTCATGATGTTATAGGTTTGAATATAATTTTGAAAGACAATGTGAGGTACTAGGTTCAAATATGAACATTCAAAAGAAAATGTTCATTTTAAAGCTTGGGTTTCAATAATCAACTTTAATATTTGAAATCTATTAATATAATTTATGCATCAAATGGTTGTTGGCATTATAACAGACAAGAAGAAGGTTGGCATTCCAATTACAATGAGAGATTGTTGGCATTTCAATAAGGATATTGAGAAGGTTGTTGATGACTATGGATATAATTGATTAAGGATGATTACTGTCTTAATATTATTATTTTGTCATTGATGTCAAGAAATTGATTTTCTAATTCAGTATGATGTTGCCATATCTTAAGAAGTATAATTTGATGAGTATAAATATGTCGGCAAAAGACACAAAAAGAATATGATGAATAAGGGGATAAGTTATTCAATGGGCAACTATTACCGAGTTAGACAATGATGAGATCATGATGTTTAGATTGTTTTGATATCCTACATATGCTATTGTTTGAAAGGTTAATACTATACTATGTTACCGAGCAAAGAACCTAGTTGGTAAACCCTAAGGAACCTAGTCGGTAAACCCTAAGGTTATCGCTATCGGTTAATGAAGGCAGAATGTTTATCAAGTGAAGTTTAGTATTTACCGAGTTACAACCGAGCTATAATAGAATGCATTAAATGTTTACATGTGATATTTAATGAAGGAAGCTGATGAGCTGGAGCGAATTAAATGATTGGTAAGCCGTGTATGAAGATTGTTAAAGAATCTATGGTAAAGAAAGGTCGGCAGGAAGATCTACAGCTCAGATTGAACCGCAATACCCTAACACAAGTTCCAAGGTAGGGTAAAATGTTTTCAGATTGAAGGATACATTGAACCTGGACAAGATTGAAGATCTGATGGCTATGATTGATCATGGGAAATGTGATCAAGGAGATTAAGCGGTTAGAAGATTGTTTATAAATAGGAAACTGTTGATAAAAAATGTAATCGGTACAAAGTGGATCTTCAGAAACAGGCTAAATGAAAAAGGTGAGGTCATTCGGAACAAAGCAAGACTAGTTTGCAAAGGTTATGCCCAAGAAGAAGGAATTGATTATGGTGAGACTTTTGCACCTGTGGCAAGACTTGAAGGAGTAAGAACATTGTTGGCATATGCTGCTTACAAGAATTTCAAGGTATATCAAATGGATGTCAAATCTGCATTTCTGAATGGTATATTAGAAGAAGAAATTTTCATTGAACAACCTGAAGGATTTGTTGAAGGAGAAAATAATGATCAGGTATGTAAATTGAACAAAGCTTTATATGGTCTGAAACAAGCACCTAGAGCATGGTATGAGAGATTGCACTCATATTTGATCAAATTGGTTTTATAAGAACAAGTGAAAACAATAATATGTACATGAAGAATGATGAAAATGGAATACTAATATCAACCATATTTGTTGATGATATTATCTTTAGTGGAAATGACTCTCTATGCAAGAACTTTGGAAATGAAATGAGTAAAGAGTTTGAGATGTCATTAATCAGTGAGATAAAATATTTTATAGGTCTGCAGATACTGCAAATGAAAGATGAGATTTTCATTACCCAATCCAAGTACATAAAGGAAATCTTGAAGAAATTTGGAATGGAGGATTCAAAACCAATAAGTACTCCTATGACTACCAACTGTAAACTATCAAAGAATGATGAATCTGCATCTGTTGATGAGACACTTTACCGATCTATGATTGGAAAGTTGCAATATGTTGTTCACAACAGGCCAGATATAGCACATGCAGTAGGTATTGTTGCAAGATTTTCTGCAGATCCTAAGGAAACACACATGATGGCAATCAAGAGAATTTTCAGATACTTAAAAGGCACTGAAGATTATGGCTTAGTATATCAGAAAGGAAATGAGTTTGATTTAAAAGTTTATATTGATGTTGATTGGGTAGGCAACATTGATGACAAGAAAAGCACAAGTGGAGGAGCTTTCTTTTTAGGAGAAAGACTAGTGAGTTGGCTTAGCAAGAAACAAGGATGTGTTTCTCAGTCAACAACAGAAGCTGAATATGTTGCTGCAACACTGAATTGCACCAATATAGCATGGATCAAACAACTATTGGAAGGTATAAATGAGCAAGTTACCGAGCCAGTAACTATATTCTGTGATAACACTAGTGCCATTAACATTTCAAAGAATCCTGTTATGCACTCTAAGACAAAGCACATCTCTATCAAATATCATTATCTTAGAGAAGAAGTTCAAGAGAAGAAAGTGGTGTTGGATTATGTTAGTACAAAGGAGCAAATAGCAGATATCTTCACCAAGCCACTGCCAAAGGACACTTTTGAATATCTCAGAAGTCAGTTAGGGGTCCTACCCCTATCTTCCATTCATTGACCGAGTTCGGTGAAAGCATCAATTCGATGACTCTACAGAATATCTTTTAGGAGTTGATGTTGATTTACACACTTTAGGAGGTTTTCTAAAGGTGTGCAGGAAACAATAAACAGGGAACAAGAATTGAAGACAAATGCTCTGACCGAGACTCAGTTGATATACAACAGCAGGAAATAACTTCTTACAGAAAGAAATTATGTTTTAGTTCTTTTCTTCTTGGCATTTTTGTCAAAGGGGGAGAAGATCTACTAAAGGGGGAGAAGACTGAGAGAAGACTACAGATTGAAATAAAGACTGAAAACATGAGAGAAGTCTAATGTATGGAGGAGAGCATTTCAACATTTTAGAATCACAGCAATCCAAATCTATTAAGGTCAAATCAATTGGTTTTGCCATCAATGCCAAAGGGGGAGATTGTTGGCATTATAACAGAGAAGAAGAAGGTTGACATTCCAATTACAATGAGAGATTGTTGGCATTTCAATAAGGATATTGAGAAGGTTGTTGATGACTATGGATATAATTGATTAAGGATGATTACTGTCTTAATATTATTATTTTGTCATTGATGTCAAGAAATTGATTTTCTAATTCAGTATGACGTTGCCATATCTTAAGAAGTATGATTTGATGAGTATAAAGATGTCGGTAAAAGACATAGAAAGAATATGATGAATAAGGGGATAAGTTATTCAATGGGCAACTATTATCGAGTTAGACAATGATGAGATCATGATGTTTAGATTGTTTTGATATCCTACATATGCTATTGTTTGAAAGGTTAATACTATACTATGTTACCGAGCAAAGAACCTAGTCAGTAAACCCTAAGGAACCTAGTCGGTTAACCCTAAGGTTATCGCTATCGGTTAATGAAGGCAGAATGTCTACCGAGTGAAGTTTAGTATTTACCGAGTTACAACCAAGCTATAACAGAATGCATTAAATGTTTACATGTGATATTTAATGAAGGAAGCTGATGAGCTGGAGTGAATTAAATGATTGGTAAGCCGTGTATGAAGATTGTTAAAGAATCTATGGTAAAGAAAGGTCGGCAGGAAGATCTACAACTCAGATTGAACCGCAATACCCTAACACAAGTTCCAAGGTGAAAATGCAAGTTCCAAGGCGGGGTAAAATGTTTTCAGATCGAAGGATACATTGAACCTGGACAAAATTGAAGATCTGATGTCTATGATTGATCATGGGAAATGTGATCAAGGAGATTAAGTGGTTAGAAGATTGTTTATAAATAGGAAACTGTTGATAAACAATGTATGCGGGCAAGTGGATGCACAAGGATGCTACATAGTGATTACCGAGCATAGAAGCTTGAAGACCTGTTAGAATAACAGAGTATAGATGCCCAACAGATAGACAAGATTAGTTCTATGTCTAAAGTGTATTGAACAAATAGGAATCTGCTTTAGCATTTTTAGATGTGAAGTTGTAGACATATCTTTATTACTGTTATTTTGAGAAGTAGCAGAAAATCTCTTAACCGAGTGGACTTAACAGTCTTATATGTAAATCCTCTAGCAAGGTGACATTCTTATTGAGTGTTTGAAATCCTTTAACAAGGTCACTTCTAACAAAGTGAAGATCCTAACATATCTGAGGGAAATCCCTTAACCGGGTCACATCTAGCAATGTGTTTGTAATCTTTAACAAGATTTGCTTATAACCGAGCATACTCTAGAAGAGTATATTTCTCAGTGGGTCCGAAATCCCACAGCGGTTTTTCCCTATTTGGGTTTCCACGTTAAATCTAGTGTTATGAGGTTTATATTGTTCATATGCTTTTGAGTTTGCATGTTTGACAGTTTTTTGGTTATATGACTAATATATATGTTACCAAGGTTGAATATGATGTTTTTATGGATGATTAAGTTTGTATGATTCAGCCCCTCCCCCCTCTCATCTTGTTGGCTATTTGATCTATACTTACATTAAGTATCAGAACTATCAATGGTGAGCCTTACAATTTCTATTTTTCTTATAGGTACTTTAATATTTGGTGGCATAACTCTCTAAAATAGGCATTAGTTGCACATTACTTGGAAGAGAAAGAATTGACAGGTATGTGCATTTAGACTAGAAGTTGTAGAATAATTTTTTTCTATTTGGTTTGGGATGAGAAGTTGTACACGTGTGTGTATTTTAAATTATCCAGCATGTCATTAATATGACAATAATATTGTATATCTATGGACAAAAGAGTGGCAAGATTGCATAAGATCAAACTATTAAATGTGAGGACACCCCCATAATATTTTAGTACATAATATTTATTATCAATAATTAGACTGATTTAAATCCTATGTAGAGCTAGATTTTGATTTTTATGAGATGATGGGTAGTTATACACATTTTGATGTATTAATGACAATTATTAGGATGAATTATGGTTGATACTTTAAAACATTTATTAATATTTTTTATAGTCAAATGATAATATGAGAATATGTTCTATTGATGGATGAAACTATGACAAGCACCCTCACTGTTATTCTTATTCGTACATGCTTGACTACTAAGTCCTTACTGTACTTCCCTAAAAATATTGATTGTTGACATTTTTTGTGATTCTATTTTTATGAAGGAGCAAAAAGTAAAAGTTTTTAATGGCTGTCGTCCAACAAAAAGTGCATATTCATTTTTTACAATAGATTGCCACGCCAAGGAATCAAATAGAATATATTCTCATAGTTGTGGGGGTTCTTATTATTTTTTTCAATAGATTACGACATCAAGGAATCTACTGTAAATCCTCAACTAGTAGGTCATCTCCCCTACTTCCATGAAAACATTGATGGTTGAATTTTTTTTTTAAATTCTAAATTTCAATAGGAAGGAAACAACATAAGTTTTTAAAGATTACCATCCCCCACTAAAAGTTGGGCTGAAGCTATTTTGGTTCCAAAATAGACCTTTCGTATAGCGTGATAGCGACGTGTTAGTCAATTGCAACCGTTTATTGCAAAATCGACAGTGTAAAACGTGTGACTAACATGCATGTTAGTCAATCCGTACTATTGTTTTGAAGCCAGAATAGACACGTCCCTAAAAGTTTATATTCATTTATTTCAATTGATTGTCACGTCAAAATTATGAAGGTGCTTACTTTTTTTACAATAGATTGTCATGCCAAAAAATCTAATAGTACATGCTCAAGTACCGAATCCTCTTTCCTACTTTCCCAATAAAATTGAAGGTTGAAATTTTGCTGTGATTCTAATTATTAGAAAGAAAAAAAAATAAAAAATTTGAAGACCGCGAGTGCATATTCATTTTTTTAATGGATTGCCACTCAAGAAATCTGATCGGCAGGCTCGCTATTTGACTTTTTGGAGGGTGTAAAAAACTTTTAATACCTTTTCACCTAACGGAGAAGACAGAGAGCACGGGAAATTGGGAGTTGCACGAAACAAATATGTACACACCTAATTCGATATCTGCCGTATGGATTACGTCACTCGGAGTTGGCGACATTGAACAGATCCAATATTAAATGAGTATTTTTTCATCTTAATTATATTTAATTCACGTTCTTTTACATATAATTATTATTTATAGATTAAGTTTCTACAATTCATAAGTTATGAATCAATGTTTCTGGATTAGATTGTGTGAAGTTTTTTTTCATCAAAGTTTTGGACTCTTGATCGGATGATATAATTATTTATTTTTAAGTAAGTTTAATTTATTTTTTTGATTTGAAAAATTAATAATCTTAACTATAATCTTAACTAATAGTAATTAACGTACTATTTTTTAAAAATTATATAGTGAAGATTATGTATTTATATTATTATTATGCTATGCTAGAAGCATCTACAATGGCATCAAAATGTCTGTAAACAAAAATCCATTTTGTCTCTAGCTAGTTTCACAAGCTTTTTGTATGAAGGATTTTAATGGATTTGTATTCTTGGTGTTTTAGTATTTTAGAAGAACATCTATTTTGGAGATGATTCTCTTCTATTATAAGCTATCTCTGGGCATATTTTACATATATTTTTTAAATATGGGTAAACTAGTTTTTACATAAGTTAATTTTTTTTGTTAAGTTTTTGTTCTAACATATGACAATTCCAAAACTAACTATTTCCACAAGAAAACACAAACACACACACATTAGAATTATTCACTTATTTATTATATAATTATAAAAAAACATGCACTTTCAAAATAAATTATATAATTTTATTAAAAATATTATTTATATAAATATAATTAAAACTATCTTGAATTTTTTTAAATAATCTTATTTTCCTCACAAAATTGAATTTTATAAGTTAGAGAGATTTAACTACTTTTTAAATTCTTATTTCTTATCTAATTAAAAAATAATATTCAATTAAAAAAAATTCACATAGAACTTGTACATTTTATTTTTAGTCATATAATTTCCACAATCCATCATGTTAGATTTTTCTTTTTCATCATCAATGGTTAGCTACAAACTTAAGAGGTTAAATGGTTGTGATCTCTTAACATTTAATCTAACCTCTCATTTCTGCCCTCTATTTGTTGCTTTCATTTTGATGATAGATCATGTAGTATGATTGAAACAATGATGATGAAATGGTTTTGTATTACATATAAATATACATATACAAACACATCTATTTCAAAATGTATTAATTAATAACATGTTTATTTATGTAATAATATTTTATTTTAAATAATAATTTTTCTTTTAAATTGTAAATAAAATATTAAGATCATTATTTACAATTAGGCTAACTTCTAATCATAAAATAAAAAACTAAGTATTAAGTTAAGTTTGAGTTAGCTTTACTTTTGTTCTATATTTGAAGTTACAATAAGGTGATAATTCTTTTTCTTTTTATCAAGATTTTGTTTCTGGATTTTTATATTTTTTTGTTTTTGGATGGATCATATAGTTTGAGTGGGAAGGCTGACAACAAAAAAACATATAGAGTCAAATCCATAAACAAAATCTTAGCAATATTGAAACAAAGATAAGGTATTAGCAATATTATAAATCAAAATTGTAACACTTAATTTATTTCAAGCCATGATAAGATAATATTAAAATATTATAAAGTAAGAATTGTAATTTTAGAGTGAAGATGAGAATTGATTTTATCAGGGCGATTGTTTGAAATATTGTAAAGTAAAAATTGCAATTTTAGAGTGAAGTTGAGATTTGACTTTATTAGGGAGATTTTTTGAAATATTATAAAATAATAAAAATTGTACTTTTAGAATGAAGATGAGATTTGAGTTTATCAAGAGATTTTTGAAATATTATGAAGTAAAAATTGTAATTTTGAGTGAAGATGGAATTTGACTTAATAATGGGAAAGATTTTTTGAATTTAAAAAATTAAATAAATTGAGTTTATCAGAAAGATTTTTGAAATATTATGAAATAAAAATTGTAATTTTGAGTGAAGATGAAATTTGACTTAATCAGAAAGATTTTTGAATTTAAAAAAACTAAATAAATTAATATTTAATTTATTGAAATAAATATATTTGATTGAATACAAGTGATCAGAAGATGATATGTGATAAAAAATCATCCACAGATTCAGATTCAAATTATTGACAGTATATTTCAACTAGACTCCACTCCTGAGAGACTTTGACAGACACTACTCTATAGTATTGCATTTGAATTTTGTTTGCAGTTAAAATGAATAAAACAGAGTTCTCTGTTCTGGTCAGAGATGTGGCCACAGGAAGATGGTTTGTGGTATTTATATGTTTTCTGATCATGTCCCTTGCTGGGGGGACTTACATATTTGGTATATATTCAGAAGCAATAAAAACAGTTCTGGGCTATGATCAAGAAACTCTGACCACACTGGGATTTTTCAAGGATCTTGGAGGGAATGTTGGAATTTTGTCTGGTCTGATAAATGAAATAGCTCCAGCCTGGGTGGTCCTGGGCATAGGAGCCCTCATGAACATCACTGGCTATTTAATGATCTGGCTCTCTGTCACCCAAAGGATTGCTAAGCCAAAGACATGGCAGATGTATTTATATATCTGCATAGGAGCCAATTCTCAGACATTTGCCAACACAGGAGCTCTGGTCACCTGTGTGAAAAATTTCCCACAGAGTAGAGGAAGTGTGCTTGGAATTCTCAAGGGATTCATGGGTTTGAGTGGAGCTATCTTCACTCAGATATACCATGCAATTTATGGTCAGGATGACAGAGGCTTAATCCTGCTTCTGGGTGTCCTCCCCTCTGCTGTATCTCTGCTTGTCATGTTAATGGTGAGACCCACAAAATCTGTCACAGAGAAGAATGAACTGAAGCACTTCTACAGTTTTCTCTACATAGCTCTTATGCTTGCAGGCTTTCTCATGGTTATGATTGTGGTGGAGAACAGGCTGAAAGATTTTCCACAGTTAGGCTACCAAATTGTTTCTGCTTTAACCATACTATTTCTTTTGTCCAATCTTGCTGTTGTTGTCAAGGCAGAGATGGACAACATGAAACTGCAGGATTGGGTCTCTGTAAACTCTCAAAAAGACATAAAAAACAATGTAGAAGAGGAAAAACAGAGCAATGGCGGGAGAGAAGAGGAGCCCAATTCTGTGAAATACCATTTTACAAAAATCTTCAAAGGCCCACCAAGGGGAAATGACTTCACAATCCCTCAAGCTCTAGTGAGTGTGGACATGATAATCCTTTTCTCAGCAGCAACTTGTGGGATTGGAGCAACTTTAACAGCCATTGACAACATGGGTCAGATTGGCAGAGCATTGCAATACACCCCTGTGAATATCAGCACCTTTGTTTCCCTCATCAGCATCTGGAGTTTCCTTGGGAGGGTAATTGCAGGATTTCTCTCTGAATTCCTCTTGCAGAAGTATAAGTTTCCAAGGCCTCTTATGTTTACAGTGGTGTTACTCATAGGCTGTATTGGGCATGTGTTTATAGCATTTGCTCTTCCTGCTTCATTGTATGTAGCTTCCATAGTTATAGGCCTGTCTTTTGGAGCTCAATGGCCTCTCTTGCTTGCTATTATCTCAGAGCTCTTTGGTCTAAAGTATTATGCTACCCTTTACAATTTTGGAGCTGCTGCAAGCCCATTGGGGTCCTATCTTCTCTCAGTCAGGGTGGCTGGAGCTCTATATGATAAAGAAGCCAGAAAGCAACATCACATTTCTGAATCAGTGTTGCAGGCAGCTCATGCACCTTCACCATCTCATAACCAGTTGGGTTGCATAGGACACCAGTGCTTTCGCCTCAGTTTTATCATAATGACACTGGTTTCATTGTTTGGGGCTCTCATTTCAGGCATTCTTGTTTTTAGGACAAGGAAGTTTTATGCAGGGGATATCTATGCTAAGTTTAGAGTTGAAGCTGAAAAGTCCCAGGGAGAGGATGATAGAGTTAATTAAGATTTTGTTTCAACCATCATAGCCAGATAAGAGATGGTATGTATATTTAATGGGTCAGCAACAGGTGCAAGATGTTCTTTCAATTCTTAGGATTCAGAAATTATGCTTATTTTGCTCAAAATCTCATTAATATCAGCAAATGCATAACAGGTGCAATTTGCTGGAATATGGTTATCAATATTTGAAGAAGTTATTGTTGTTTTAGCTAATGGAGTTGGAGAAATTATTTATTGTTTTCACAGAGAATTTTCGGCCCTGCATATCACAGTCTTCTTTGCAAGCATAATGGGCGAGCTGGAATTATAACTGTGTGGCTGTGTCTCAAAATCTTCTTATTTCAGGTGATCCATTTATATTGGAGCACAAACTTGAGACCATTGTCTGTGATTTTCAATGGCTCAATCATATTATTATTGTTATTGTCGTTGTTGTTATTATTATATAATAAGTTTTTGTATGTAATTTGGGTGTTGGTTGTGGTTAATTTTTTTATATTTATTAATTTAATATATTTTTTATTAAAATATTATTTTCATAGTTAAATAGTTAATGATTATTTTGTATTTAAAAATTGTTTATGATTATCTTATTTTCATTCGTAAATTTTTTTTTTATCCATTGGATTGTTTATGATTTAAGAAAAGTCTTCTAAAATGGATATAACAGATACAAACAAGCCTTTAATATAATTAATAAATTTATCATTTATTTGTAAGTAAGAAATTTGGTCTTGGCGAAGATAGTAGAAAGTGATTCTGTGTGCGATCTCCTGCTCCATTCGACGTCCGATGCGGTGATGGGGCACCAAGTGGTCTTGGTGGAGGAGGTCTCCCTCCTCCACGTGGTTTGCTCTATCCTTCGCTAAGCTCTTTTTTATTGTTTTTGATGTCTGTATCGACTTTATTCCTCTGAATATTTGTGCGATCTTTCATTTTGGAGCTTGAATCGTACGGTGCATTCATTGCACCGTCCCAACCCAACCCTAATTTGGTTAACCTTAGCAATTCCCCGCTGCGAGCATTATACAGAGACACTGTTTCCAATGCTGCTCAGGCGATTCCTGAACAACCGAAGTTCGTGGCATCCCAAGGAGATGGAGAAGGGCTTCCAGCGGGTAAGGATCCTTCCTTTGACTTCGAATCCATCCTCATCTTGCCTAATGACTCTATGTTGCATGAAATTACCTTAGAAAAGAATAGATTAAAGGACACTGCTATCTTTTTTGCTTCCGTTGATGTTGATAAATGTCCTCCAAGGAAGTTCATGGATGATTGGTTTCACAATTACTAGAATCTTAAGTTAGGGCTCTGAATTTCCTTCTGTCGACAAATCCAGAAAGGTTTATTTGTTATCTTCTTTGATACCCATGAAATGCAGATTGAAGCTTTAAAAAAATAGTATTGGGCTGTTGGTAGGACCTCTTTTCGAGCCCTTGGCTGGACTCCTAAGGCTATCATAGATGAAGTTTTGGCTCTCTCTTGCCCTAGGTGGGCTTTGGTTAAAAATATCCCTCCCTTTTTATGGCGCTTTATCCCTCGAATGCTTGAACCTCTAGGTAAGGTAATTTGGATGGATGAATCGTCCAGACTTGTCCCAAATTTGGACGCTAGGATTCTTATCTCCCTTAAACTAGGTGTTGACATCCCAAAAACCCTCAACCTCTGCATAGAAGGGGAATTCTATTCCTTCCCTATTGAAGTCTTAGGAGGCCTTAACGCTCGCTTTATCTGTAAAAGAGAGGGGCATCTGCGCAAAGACTACCCTATTATCAAATGTAAAAAGGATGCCCTTGATGCTAGGGCGACCAACTCGAATGACTCCGTTCCCTTGAAGACCTCTGGACCTACCCCTCCTGCTCAATCCACCCCTAGTGGCTCCATTAATGCCTCAGATAGTCAGGATAGGATTGTTAACCCTAAAGTTAATGGTGCTGAGCTGCCCTAAGTCGGGGTAATGTACAGATACCCCCTTACCTCACTCTCCCATTGAACAGGTTCTGTCTCAACTCGTGGGAGGGCATGGTGATGATTTCCAACTTGTCACTGACAAGTCGAAAAAATGTAGAAGGAAAAATTCCCAACATCTTGCAGTGGAGAAAAATAAACCCACCACCCTGACTAAAACCCTTGAACAGAGTAAGAACAAGAACTAGGATCCCATCGATCATGCTATGGTTACTCGGGCCTCGGCTAGTAAGAACAATCACAGCTCTGTGGTTAAGTCCATCATCAAAACCTTTGAAGGCAATGCTCGAGTTGACGATGCCACTCATGCTGGAGGAGGCCCCACCAGGCCATTAATCATTTCTGACATCCCTATTGTCGATGGCAAAGTGATTGGCTATCTTACGGGTCCTTCCTCTAGTATGGGTGCTATCATTAGCTCGACCTGGAATTCTGGGTTTAAGAAGTTTAATGAATTAGGTGACGACCACACTATTGAGGTCATCCCTGCTAAATCTGATTCTAACGAGCCCTATTCTCAAAAGCCTTGCACTACAAATGAGGAATTTACTGCCTCTTCAGGGCATGATTTCAATTTTCAGCATGATGAGTTCTTTATGGACTATGTCTCTAAGGGTGAGGAATGGCCCCCTCGAGGAGACAACCATCCCGAAACAAAAAGGGCGTTCTGTGGGTTCCAAGAACAAGGGCTCCGCGCAAAAAAAGAAAATGGGGAATCAATCTACCCCCTCTGGTTGCTCTTACAGCCCCATGGGGGCTGAGAATTCCCAAATCCCTGGTTCATCATGAAGTGTGCCTCTTGGAATGTGCGTGGTCTGGAAGCCCCAGACAAAAAACATGTTGTTAAAATGTTTTTGGATTCACTTAAAAATATTTGATAACTCAATGATGAACCACTAGTACCAAACCGGTACTGAGAGGGGGGGTGAATCAATACAAACACAAGTACAGTCCAAAACTGGTTTGATAACAAACACTCACAATGGCTGATAAACAGAGATACCGGTAAAACAGAGTGCAACCAGTAGTATCCAGTATAGCTCAATCAGTCATGAACCGGTCATTCACTAAGCTTTTCTCTTAGCTCAATACTACATTATCATAATATTCACATGCATGAACTAGTAGACTTTAACTATCAAATTTTCACAACAGGGAGTTCAATATGTTTTATAGACAGGCACAAAACATAGAACCTTCATGTGCATAATAGATAAAACAAAGCATCACAAGACAAAAGCATTTCACATGACACACATATTTTTCACGTGGAAACCCAACTAGGAAAAACCACAGTGGGGATGAATACCCACAAGCTGCTTTTTGAACTCTTTAGAAGTCCGCTCTGTTAGGAGCCTTGTTCGGTTAAGAACACTACAATAGGTTCTGGTAGGAACCGATCCTGTTAGGGATCACCCGGTTAAGGGTTAAAACCCGGTAGGGTCACCTTGTTAGAGGATTTTAAGAACTCAATAGCTGAAAGGATCTCCTAAGCTTTTCTAGCTTCTCAGAACTCATTAGCTTCGAGTTACCCGGTTAAGGGATTTACAGCAAGCCGGTTAAGACACCCGATTTAAGGGATTTTGAATCAAGCCAGTTAAGGCTACCTTGTTAGGGGATTTTACAACTGTTGAAGTGGTTAGAGATCAACAGGTATTACAATGATCTGTTAACATCACTTAATACTAATACAGATCCGTTTAGGCTCCTCTTTTCCTTCTGCACATACACTTTGCAGCTATCTCTTCTCTCCTATGGTCTAGCAAGAATCTTGTATCACTTTCGTTGGATACACACTCACAACTTTTGCCAGCAACTTTAAACAGAAACCTAACATCGACCTTATAGGGAACATACAGGTCGGTAGCAAAAACCTTAAACCCTAAACCTATTAGGTTGAGCAATTCAAATGGTTCAATCTTGATCGTTAAAACATACTACATTAAATGCATTAGTCTTGAGTCGATCTCAAGACATTCTCCATCGTCCATTATCCACCGTTTTCATGGCGGCTGATAACCCATCACGCGTTATCACCATTTGACAGACTTCGCACATTCCCGAGGTCGATGGGAATAGTCTTCTTCATGCAAGATCCTTCACGTGCACAGAGCTTACGTGGCGACACGATCTGTCCTCCATCATACTGCTAACTCATCACACAAAGATCACCGATTGAGTCACACAGACTTGAGATACTCCAACCGGAAACCCCGAAGTGGAAGCTGCCATACCAACCGGTAGTCATACGGTGCTTCCATGTGCCGGTTCCCATAACTGCATGCCAGTTCACTTTGAACAAATGTGCCGCTTCACTTTGGCATATACTAGTTCACACATATGTCGATACCTCTTTCTTCACTTATCTCATGTGCCGGTTCACACTATGTCTCATATTGACATCAATGACAACATACAATATCATTATGTCTTCATGCCAATTTACATAAGGCTCATGCCAGTTCACATAATGCTCATGCCGGTTCACATAATGCCAACAATATTGACTTCCTCATGCTGCAAGAACTTAAGGCTACTGGTTTTACCCTTGACTATAACCTTGACTTTATCTGGAAAGAATCTATTAAGATCTTCTCTAATCATCCTAGGGGAAGAGGTGGTGTGGCGCTTCTCCTCAATCCTAAATGGGAAAAGCACCTCATACAGAAAGGCCTTTCCCCCTGCAATAGAGCTGTTTGGGCTATCTTTAATATTGATAATACTTGCTTTGGTATTTGCTCTATATATGCCCCCAATGACTACAAGGATAGAATTGGCCTATGGGATTTTCTGTCTTCCCTCTGTGATATCCCCTAGATCATTGGAGGAGATTTTAATATGATTGAATTCCAAGTTGATAAGGTTGGCGGCTACCCTGTTTGCTGGAAAGGCGATGAAAAGCCTCATTGGGATATAATCAAGCTTCTTAAAAACCTATTTGATTCGCTTGCTGATAACAAAAATGACAACAATAACTTCCGGTATACATGGTGTAATTACCAGAAAGCTGCCAACCGGATTTACTCTAGACTGGACCGTTTTTATGTCAATAAAGATTGTTTTTCCTTTGTCCCTGATGCCTCTGGAAACCTTGTTAGCTTCTGGCCTGCCACTCTCTCTGACCATCACCCTATTATCTCCCAGATTAAGCTCTCTAGCTCCCTGACTCATGTCACTAGCAATTATAAGAAGTTCATCCTTAACTCTAGTTTGCTCAAGGACCCCATTTCCCTTGCTGCTATCAAGATGATCAGGTTCCTCAATATGCATAATCATAATCTCCCTTCCCATATCTCTAGGTGGAATTATAATCTTGCTGCTTGGCAAAAGCTTCTTCAAACCATCAACCAACAAAAAGCCAAGGACCATAGATTTATTGAAAAGTCTCTTACTAGTCGACTACACCTGTTGGAGGATGAGATTCAATGCTCTCCTTGCAACAGTTGCCTACCCTCCAACTTATCTAAAGCCTGGGATGCTCTTAGAAACCACCAACAGGTGAAGATCAGAGGGGCTATGATCTGTGGCCGCCAGCAAAGGCTTCAATTTGGGGACAAAGGTTCTAAGTATTTCTTTAATCTACTTAAGAAAAAGAACATTAGAGAAAGTATTGATAGGCTCTTGGTCGATGATGAAGAGATTGTCGACCTTAACAATATCACAAAGGCCTTTGCCATGTTCTACTAGAAACTTTTCACCTCTGAAGATTCTGAACATGCCAAAGCCATGAGGATCAGGTGTAAAGCCATCATTCCCCCTCGATTGTCTGCCGAAGACTCTTTCCTCCTTAAGCATAAGATTTCTGTTGGAGAGGTTGAAAGAGCTATAATCTCTCTCAAGAATGACAAAGCGCCTGGGCCTGATGGGCTCCCTGCTGAGTTTTATAGAGCCAACATTGACTGGATTAGTAATGATCTCCTTGAAATCTACGCGAAAGCTTTTGAGTGTGGCACCCTTGGTGGGAACATCAATCAAGGTATCATCAAACTTGTTCCTAAAAGTGGTGACAAAGCCCTTATTAAAAATTGGAGACCTATCACTTTACTTAATGTATCCTACAAAATTCTTGCTAAAATCCTTGCTATCAGACTTGAAACTATCCTCCCCAAATTCATATCCACCCAAACTGGCTTTATCAAGGGCATGTACATCCGTGAGAATCTTATAACTAGCTGGGAGACTATTGAAAGGTCTAAAAACTCCGGGCAAAACTCTGCCATGCTTCTCCTGGACTTTGAGAAGGCTTATGATAGGGTTGAATGGGATTTTGTTTTCACCATGCTTGAAGCCTTTGGCTTCCCTAAAGAATTTTGCGACATGACTAAAACCCTTTTTAAGGATGCCTCTTCCCTTGTTGAAGTCAATGGCTCGCTCTCCTCCCCTATTCAGCTGTCATGCTCTATCAGGCAAGGATTCCCCCTGGCCCCTGCCCTCTTCGTTATCGCTTCTAATGCTCTTTTTTATTTGCTTAGGGATAACTCTCTGTCCCCAGTGTTAAAGGTGTTATGCTCCCTGATGATTCTCACCTCTTGAACATTCAATTTGCTAATGATACTACCCTTTTTCTTGAGCTTTCCAGAGAGAATTTTGAGGCCCTTAATCATAAAATTAAGCTCTTTGGTGATATCTCTGGTGCCAAAATATCCCAGTCTAAATCCATCCTTCTTGGCTGGAGTGAAAATTCCCCTTCTTGGATCCAAGATACTGGCTTCCAGTGAGGGGGTCCTAATAAGATTGTGTGCTACCTTGGTATTCCCTTTTCTATCTCTCCCTCTCTTAAGGACATGTGGTCCTGGGTGAGGGAGAGGATTGACAAAAAGCTGTGTAAATGGAACAATAAATACCTCTCCCTTGTTGGCAGGATCCAAGTTTGTCAAAAAATTCTTTCTTCTTATAACATCTACTATTCCTCGGCTTGGATGTTTAGCAATTACCAAATTTTTGAGATTCAAAAGACCATTAGACGCTTCCTCTGGTCTGATGGGAAGGGTGGCAGGAAAAAACATGTTGTTAGATGGAAATGGTGCTATGTTGAGAAGAAGCTTGGGGGGCTGGGACTTGAAGACCTTAGAACTCAGGGTATCTCCCTCGCTGCCAAATGGATCTTTCACTCTCTCAATGGTCAAGAGCCTTGGAAAATCCTTATTAGGAACAATATTGGGAAGGCGATGCCTAAGTTTGCCAAGTCCTGGAAAGGTCTCCCCCTTAGTGACATTATTGCTGGTAGTTTCCCTGTTGCCGTATATGGCTCTAGTGTTTTAAAGTCTCTATGGAAAGCCTAGGATTGTGTTAGGAAATTCTTAATTGATACTGAATTCTTCAACAACAATCTTGTGCATGGGGAAAGATCCATATGGTGCAATCTCACCCACGCCTCCAAACCATTAGCTCTCACTCGGGGGTGCTCTGCCAAAACTTGGGCCCTCAAAGGTGTCACCTACCTTGTTGATATTCTGGAAGATGGTTTCCTCATCCTTGGGAGGATCTTAGAGTTAAATTTGATCTCCCTCCTTCCCATAAGAGAACCTATAAGCTCATCCAATCTGCCTGCTCTAGTCTTGGTCTCCCTAACTACTGCAACGTGGACTCCCATAGCTTCCTCTCTTTCAAGTGGCCTGATGGTACTCTCCTACATAAAATTAAAGCCCACAATATCTATTTTGTTCTCATGCATGATGACTCCATCATTCAACACCTTAACAACTTATGGTACGCCAATTATAGTGTCTCCCAATGGCAGAATATTCTTGACAGATTCTAGAAAAGATACATAGCTCCTAAAATAAAATGCTTTAACTGGTTGCTTCTTCTTGATAGACTCCCCCTGAGAAAGGATCCCTCTTCTTCTGATCTCTGCTCTGTTTGTAGGGTGCTTGAGACTTGCAGACATATTTTCTTTGATTGTGTTATAGCTAAAGAGATATGGTTTCTGTTTGGTTTTTGGATTCCTCAATATGTTAACATTATGGAAGTTATTACTGGTTCTATTAAAGGTCTTAATAAAGATGCTAACTTCTTTTGGTCTATTCTCTCTACTAATGTGCTTTGGTACATATGGAAAATTAGGAATGAGGATCGGTTCCAAGATCAGGCAAGGACCCTTACTGAGTCTTTCTGAAGACTTACCTTTTACAATGTTGCTATGCAGATCTCTATCATCCTGGACATTGAAATGAACAAACTGCCTAGATTCTTTGTTTACGAGATGAGAGATGGCTATGAATGGATGAGATGTGTGGATGATCTCGCTGCCTTTAACAAAGCTCTCAAGAAGCTGCTCAAAGACATCCAAGACAAAAGAGAACCCTCCTTTGCTCTTGTTGATATGTTAGTCCAGCTTCAGGATAGGAAAAATATTGTCTGGATGGAGGGCTCTAATGGATGGACCACCTGGATCGAAAATCAAGATTATGTGCTGCAATAGTTTTGTGCTTGTCTTTTGTCATCTTTTTGTATATGCTCTGTGAACTTCTTCTGCCCCTCTCTTATACTCTAATCATGTTGTAACCGTCTGGTCTGGTTGAGGCTTAGCCTCCCCGGTTTTTGAAAAGTGTAATTTTTAACCCTTGCATCCATAATGGATCCCACAACATGCATCGTTACTACCAAAAATCCAAAACAATAGCTATAAGCAATTAAGTTGCATGCGGCTCAGACAACAACAAAAAAAATTGTCAAAATCTGGTGTAGTGTTTAGAATCTATGGGTGCACAAAGTTAGTTATATCAACTACCATTACGCTTCCCCTAGTTTATTTCAAATATATGTTTTTAAATCTTATATAGTATTAAGTTCATAGAGAGTAGATTATTTGAATTGTTTTTATTTTAAGGGTTTATTGCATTCTTATATACATATCATATCTTTTGCATATTGAACTCCAATTTCCATATCCTTACATCAAGATCATCATGCCTCCCACAATAACATTTGAGACTTCCGTATCATATATTTACATCAAGAGTATTATTCCTTCCCCCATGCCACTTGAACTTTCATTTACATATCCTCATATTGAGGGAATCATATCATCCCCATTTTGAGATCTCATTGCTAGATCATTACATCAAGGCTATAATGTCTTCCCCATATAATTTCTATGTACATAGTTATACTTTGTTCTAGAGATGCCTCTTTTGAGTGGGGTAACTTGCCTCTACAATCTTTTCCTATCTTACCATTGCTTATCATTTACACTAAGAAGTATCACACCTTCCTACCTCACAACTACCTTTAAGTTATATTCCTAGACCTACATTATAACTAGGGACCTATTTCCTCACCTTTACCATTGTGTACTCATGTTCTTATACATTACATTGAGAACACATTTCATTTCAAGTACCTTATGTACCTAAATAGATGTTTTTGTCCATTGAGAATCATTTCACCATTTACATTTATCAATGGTAAGGAAAAATATCTATTTGTCCATTTAGAATGATTTCACCATTTACATTTATCAATGGTAAGGAAAAACATCTACCTTGAGATTCATCTCATGCCCACATGATTGTCATCCTTTATCATTATATAGGTTTTACATACTTTATGATTCTTTAGATTACAATTACATTTCATCTACTAATATTTAAGTCTCTTTCATACCCTTTTCATGTTATTTGTATGATAATATTTGTCTAACTTACAATTCTTATTTGTGGAATTGATCTTGCATGTGATTGTGGTTACTCCAACACCATCAAATGGTATTATATAAATTGCATGTCTCTAAGCCATGAGCTTACAAAACTATGTAGGGCTTCATCTACTTTTTTAGCAAAAATATTTCCCTTTTTGTACTAAGATTTCTCAGTATTGAATATTTTTCTAATGTGAAACCCACATTAAATACTTATGAATGTTATATACAACATACAAAGTGGCCCCATGATGTCTGGCCCATGTGGTGCATGCACCCCTAGATTCCCTAGTTACACCATAAATAAATTTTAAATTTATAAGAATTATCTAAGGTATACAACACACTTTTCCCGACATACTTTACCATTTTTGGTACATGGCACTACAAAATCTCGATACGATGCTCTCTCATGATGTTCTACCCCTAATCAAGGATGATGTAACTCACAATCACAAATTGACAAAACAACAAGTTTGTTACATCATATGATCAATATCCATAAAATTAGAAATAAACCAATTAAAGGAAAAGTAGAAATATTTCAAATTAATACACATGTACAAGTTCAACATTAATTAGTTAAAACTAGAGCCTACTAATAGACTAGTAAAATTAAAAATATATTATCTTAATACATATTAAAATATCATAATTTGATAGTAAAGTGGACAATATTTTTTAAGATCTCTTTATCCAACAATCTTCTAAATATGAAGTGGAAATACTTCTCTACTTTCCCTTTCCCAAAACCTTAAAAGTCCATTTTGAAGAACATTCTTTAAAATGGAAGGTTTTCTTTGTTGAATATGAAGATGAATTATGATGGATGAGATTAGTTTTAGGTTCCTACTTTATGAGATCAAGTTGTCTTAGTGGCTCAAAATAAAACATACTCCCTCACAAAACAATTTTATGATACTCTACTAAAACAAATCTTTTTTACTCAAGGTTGGTTCCTTCTCCTAGCTTGCAGTTACTAATAGAATTATCTTGGGGGATAGGCTTTAGAAGTTTGGTACTATTGTGGATTTAAAATCTCTTTATCTATGAAAAAAGTGAATATGTGAATCACCTCTTCCTTCACTAAAATTCACCTCAAAATACTAGATTTAGTGATGCAAGGCTACTATCTTCACTCTCTCTCTCTCTCAAAATAGCAAATTAACTCTCCTATGAAGTGTACTCCGCCTCACAAAGCACTTATGCCTAATAATTACAATTTTTAAATAAACATGAAATGAAAGCAACTGACATTGAATTTTTAAAATATGATAACAACTTCTACTACAGAAGAAAGGGATACAAAACATCATTATATTAAAAAACAACAATACTCAACTCCTCTCAAAAGTTTACTCACTCAATAATTGTATTCTTAGCAACTACAAAAAATAAATGAACCAACATTGTTTCAAATTTATTAACCAAACAAATTTAAAAGTAAAAGTGCAGTCAAACATGGGTATCAAGACCTCATCTATAGTAGCATTAAATTTCATACATTACTCTTACGATCCCATAAATCTAGTTTGGGACAATATTCACTTAAAAATGTCGTAACACTGCATTTTAGAGACATAATTCTTAAATTTTGGAAATCTTCTGCATGTAGATTCTAATTTCCTTCACCATGAACCTTCATGGACCTAAAAACACAATATAAATATGAAAATATTACTGTTCCAACACCTCCATTCAATTGCTTCTCACTTGAGTTGTTCTATAAATTCACCACATCATGCTTGCAAATTTCCAAACTTGTCCCCGATCAACTGTTTTTTCCCACATTTTCATCTTAAATATGATTCCAACAATCCAAAAGGGTGAAAATCTCATTTTGGATATTGAATTTGATGCATCTAGAGTATTTTATCAATATATCACATCTTACTTTAAAAATAATAAAATACTAATTTGCACTTACAACCTTGTAACTCATGTGTTGGTGCCTAAGTGGTCCCCAAGGTTAAAATACAAATTAAATATTATTTAATATGACCTTATACATCCATTCATGAGTGGAATTTGTAATCCTCCATCTGTCATTACATGTAAATTAACTTGCAAGGCACATGCACATTATTTTCTTGTCATGACCTCCATGAGAATATGTCAATCAAGTTTCCTCCAATTAATTTACAGATGATCAACTGATTTCAACACCCCCACCTAAGTGGGAAAATAAAATGAGTAAAATTAAATTAATTATCCAATTGCTAACTATAACATTAACTCTTGGTTCCTCATTAACTATTAAATTTATTCACCAAATCTATAAACATATAAATTAAACAAAACTAGCAAAAACATCAAAAATATTATTTGGGTGATGCAAGATTTGCCCCTACACACCAAGATGCTCTTGCATTAGTTGTTTATGTTGGACTACTTGAATTAGAAGCATTCTCTCCTAAGTATTTTATGTCAATTCTTTATGACATAGTTGATTCTTGAGAAAAAATCAACCTTTGGAAGCTTGTGGAAGGTCTCCTCCTCTCTTCTAATTTGGCATATACATGGAGAGAATAAAATTTTAAAATATTTAGGATGGAATCTAAAGCATGGGAATTTATGATTCACAAGTTGAATTTGATAATCTATGAGGTTATAATGTACTCAATCATTGGTCACTTACAATATAAAATAGTTTTTTTTCTTCTCGATAGTCTTCAATCCTTACAGTTTGGCCTCTCCTCAAATTTCCTCCCCAACATGAAATTTTAAAATGTTGGGTTAGGAATGATTTAATCATCTATTCCATTTATTTGAAGGATAGGGGATTCTACATC
Organism: Cryptomeria japonica; assembly: GCF_030272615.1. Classification (NCBI taxonomy): domain Eukaryota; kingdom Viridiplantae; phylum Streptophyta; class Pinopsida; order Cupressales; family Cupressaceae; genus Cryptomeria; species Cryptomeria japonica. The sequence goes on from NC_081409.1 coordinate 208,635,064, forward strand.
GTAGCTGCACTTAGCTAGTTTGAAGGATAAGAATGTGATGATTTATGTTCATGGTTAGTTGGCGCCTTGATGTCATGACATCCCATTTCCACCTAATTGACATTTTGATTGGATCGTTCCACCTTCAATTTCCCCCTTATAATTTTCTATATGTTCTTGATTATTACCCTCTCAATGGCTATAAGGCCATTATCTAGATTCTCTCAAGTCCCCTCCCATGCAAGCCCTAAAGTGGCACATTCCTTCTACTTCTATTTTTTTCCCTCGTGATATTTTGTTCTGGCTATCAAGGATTGGCCCTTTACACATTTTCCTCCATCTCCCATATCTTTCAATGGAGATTTTTTCCTACTCCTAGGGTGCTTGAGATGACAATCCATTGGTTCTACCATGCCATCATGTGTACAAGCTTATGATATCAAGATGAATATTACTATAATTATGTTAGAACGAGAACACTTATTCTTTCCTTTTGATTCTTGTGAATGTTACTACTTTTCTATGTTGTGATTCATGCCTAGTATTAGGATGACTTGCCTTTGGTGAGTTGGATTATTTTGTATTCAGACTCTATCAGAGGATTGAGAGAAATATTGGAAAACCTTTACATTTTTTATTTTTTATTTGATAAGTCAATTATTAAAAAATAATTTTTCATTACTAAAATGTACATGGCTACTATTCTTGCATGCTAGTGTCAGCTAGGAGCATTGACATCCACTTGTTGCACTAGAGTCTAGACTATATGTTGTTGTCCTTATCCACATTATTGTCAAGATCACTTCAAATAGTAGGAACTTCCCAAAAAAATTGAGCAAATTTTCTAAATGGAAGTCATTTCCCTTTATTTACTTAATATTCTTATTGTCTCACTTTGGTAAAAAATGTTGTGTTTTACAATGTATAGTCTCGTTTGTGTTAGGATGTGCATCTTAATTATGAAATTGACTATTTGGCAATTAGATTACTTGAGGTCTTGTATCTCCCAATGGACCTACCTCCTTTATAAGAATTTGTAAGTGTTTGGATATCAATTTGTGTCATATTAGAATGTGTTGTGTAGCAAGTTTCAGTCGCATATTATCCTTGTGTTTGTGAGAGAATGAGATTGTGGACTAGTGTTCAATCTTCATTGGAGAAGATGTTGTGTCCTCTTGTGAAGCTATCATGATTTGACTTGTCCCTCAATGTTGAAGTCTTCTACTTGTGTCACTTTACATGATGTATTGGTAGTGGTGTCTTGCATGTTGTGATCTATCATAACACATTGGACATGTAAATCATACAATGCATAGGAAAATATATTTATAGATGGTTGTTACATGTTAATGTCTTAGGAAAAGAAAGAACTTTACACTAAATGCTTCAATAAGATGTTCACTTATTTATTGTTCATGTGGACTAATACTAATAAGACTGACTACAATGATAAGTGCTCACATGTTTCCTACTTGTTTTAGTTAGTTGAAACTTTGATGATTAAAAAAATATATAAATAAAATACATTTTGTATGAAATTGCAAAATATTGTGTATAGATAATAACCGCCTCTTAACATTTCAATATGTAGATAGTCTAATCAGGAGATCAATCATTTCTCCTTATGATAAAGAAAACTTATACATTTAAAGTATAAGATAATATAGAAGGAATACTTATTAATTTTATTTTTTTTATTTTTTTTGAGAAAAATAGAAAAATTAAAACTCAACACATTTATGTATTTAGTGTAACATCACACCTCAAAAATGAAGGGCAAAGTAAACAAATTATATATCTTTGTGGAAAATGTTTTCTCTTGAAATTATTTATTTTGTTTTCTTTGTATGCGACTTAAGAGCTTATAGATATTGTTAATAATTGTATGATATAAGGGTAGGTCCCCATGCACTTGCTTAGCTTATTTTAGCTAGGAGCAGATCCTCAACTTTTTGAGGAGCAATTTGTGGAGTAGTAAAATCAGTGCTTACTTTTATGCAATCCTCTTAAATCATTTTGTAAATAAAATTATTTGTAATATTTCTTGCAAATAAAATTTGTAGGCAAAATTGTAGGCAAATAAAGAGGAGAGGGAAGAAAGATGGTGAAGCCACATGGCATTTTTTTCAATAAGCAACAATTGCTTATTCTAGCCCTTTTTTTTTCTCAAGATTAGGGCATCTTCCCATACAGCTACTTAGTTTATTTTGACTAACAACCCCTGCTCAATATTTTAGAAATTATTTGTGAAACTACTACCCATAAATATTTACCTTTGCAGCTTATTTTTAAACAAAATATCTTAACTTTATATTTATATTAATAGTATAACACAATGACTGATTTTCTAATCTTGTCTATTTATTCCTCTCCATTCCATTCTATTCAATTCAAATGCTTTGTGTGTTTCCCTGCCCTAGTTTGTTTCACAATGGCTGCTCTTTTGCTGTTAATGCTTTCCATATTTTTAATCTCTGCTCTTCCTCATTCTCTCAGTAGTCTCTCTCACCGTCATCAACAACAAGAAGAATTGCTGTTGCGATTCAAAGCTGCCGTTTCAAAGAACGGCACTTCTCTGACTGACTGGAGTCCCCTTTACCACTTCTGCAACTGGCCTGCAATTACCTGTGATTCTTCTTCGCACTCTGTCCGTGTCATCAATTTATCCTATATGAGCTTAGATGGCACCATTTCTCCTGTGCTGGGGAATCTCTCCTCTCTTCGATCCCTAGATCTCTCCTTCAATAACCTCACTGGTACCATTCCACCTGAATTCGGCCAACTCCCACATCTTCGATACCTAGATCTCTCTGTCAATCAATTACACGGAACCATTCCGTCTGCTCTCGCTGCTTGCCGCAGTTTGTATCTTCTGGTACTCTCCTTTAACCAATTGCATGGTAGCATTCCGCCTGAGCTGAGTCTTCTCACAAGTTTGAAGTTCCTCATCTTGGCCTCAAACAGTCTTACAGGTACCATTCCTCCCTCTTTCAAAAATATGTCCGCCTTAAATGAATTGGATTTGGGCATTAACAGTCTCTACGGCCCCATTCCTCTTGAATTGGGCATGCTCACTCACCTACGTTATATTAATTTTCGTACAAATAACTTATCAGAGACCATTCCAAATTCTTTAGGAAATCTGTCTGCCCTGATTTTTCTCCATTTGGAATATAACCATCTCCACGGCCCCATTCCTCCCGAGTTGGGCATGCTCAGTGACATAAAGGAGCTTTACCTTGAGATAAATAACTTATCAGGCAGCATTCCCAGCTTTTTAACAAATCTTTCTAAATTGAATGCATTAACTTTATCTGGCAACCAGCTAAATGGGCATATTCCATGGGAACTTGGTACCAAGCTCTCTAATTTGGTAAAACTTGGTTTATGGGGAAATCAGCTTAGTGGAAACATACCGAACTCGCTTGGAAATTGTTCCAGTATGGAATTACTTATTTTAAATGATAACCAACTGGGTGGAAATGTTCCAGTGGAGCTGGGTAAGTTGAATCTTCTCACCCAGCTTTACCTCCACACCAACCAACTTGTTAGCGACAGCAGTGGCACATTGGCCTTTCTCACTGCTCTCACAAATTGCTCCCACTTGCAAGAACTTGATGTGAAAATGAATCATTTTACTGGTATATTGTCCCCATCCATAGGCCAACTGTCTTCCAATCTCAATTACTTGGCTTTATCAGCCAACATGATAAGGGGAAGCATACCAAAACAGATATTCAATCTGACAAACTTAACTTACTTAGATTTAGGCAATAATTTTATCAGCGGCAATATTCCATCTGGAATTGGAAGATTTCGTGAGTTGGAAAGATTGTATTTGTATGGGAACAAATTAGAAGGAAGCATTCCAAGTGAGATAGGTCAAATGCAGCATCTCGGACTCTTAAACCTTAGTCGCAACCAGTTATCTGGAAAAATACCAGATTCTCTTTGTAGCTGCCAGCAGTTAAGATATCGTTTCCTTCAGCACAACAAGTTATCAGGGGCGATCCCTGTTAGTTTGGAGGGATGTCAGAAGTTGGAGCTCCTTGACTTATCTTACAATAAACTAGGGGGAAGAATACCTCGTGAAGTCATTGCCAGCCTTAAAAATCTGCAATTCTACCTCAATCTCTCATGGAACTCTCTGCAAGGATCCTTGCCACAGGAGATTAGTAAAATTGTAATGGCTCAAGCCATAGATATATCTGGAAATCGACTGACTGGGGTCATTCCAAAATCTGTAGGAGACTGCACAGCATTAGAACATCTAAATCTGTCCCACAACGCCTTTGTAGGTCCAATACCAGAGTCACTTTCCAAATTACGAAATCTCCAAGAGATGGATCTTTCTTTCAATAATTTGTCAGGGCAGATTCCAGAAGTAGGGTTGTTTCCTAATAGAACTGTTGTAACATTGTTTATGGGGAACCCTGGCCTATGTGGCCCAAAAAATTATTCATTGCCTCCTTGCCCAAATTTGACCCAGGAAAATCATTCCCTAGTCAAAAAAATAATCTTATCAGTTGTTGGAACCATTGCATTTGTAGTATGCTGTTTCATTCTAGGAATGCTACTGAGGCATAAACTTTCAAGGCAACTAGTCCTTCCCTCGACCTTTACTTTTCGAAGGCTCGACTATCCAAAATTTTCTTATCAAGATCTTGTCACTGCAACATCAGGATTTGATGAGTCAAACTTGCTTGGACTGGGTAACTTTGGATCAGTCTACAAAGGTGTTTTGAGGGATGGTAAGGTAGTTGCCATCAAAGCTCTTAATTTGCAAACTGAAGAAGCTAATAAGAGTTTTAACAGAGAGTGCAAATTGTTAGGGAGGATTCGGCACCGTAATCTCATTAAAGTCATAAGTGCATTTTCCTACCCTGGTCTCAAAGGTTTAGTTCTTCAATTTGCAACTAATGGGAGCTTGGAAAAACATTTGCACCCTGACAGAGATGATGAGGACTTTTGTAAATTGGGATTGAGAGAGTGTTTGAGCATTGCTATAGATGTAGCCCATGGCATGGAATATTTACATCATGATTGTCCTCTACAAATTGCGCACTGTGATTTAAAACCTAGCAATGTGCTCCTAGATGCCAACATGACAGCCCTTGTGACTGATTTTGGTATAGCCCGTTTAATTACTGTTACAAACTCAGATTCACTGAGTACAACAACATTTACACTCAAAGGATCCATTGGCTATATTGCTCCAGGTAAGATTTCTTTGTTTATCTTTATACTGGCATTATCATTTCCTTCATTGACTTTTTAAGAATTTCATGAATAAAATTGCTTGCAGAGTATGGATTGGGTGGGAGTGTTTCTACAAAGGGAGATGTTTATAGTTATGGAATTCTGATATTAGAGATGGTTACAAGGAAGAGGCCAAGTGATGACATGTTTGTGGGAGACATGAACTTGCAAAAGTGGGTGAGGTTAGCTTTTCCAGACAGATTGGTAGATATTGTTGATAGTGAGCTGTTGAAAGATGTGAATGAAAATATGGAAGACAATAGCTGTCTTCTTTCTTTTATTCATATTGGTTTGCTTTACACTAGTGAATCACCAGGAAGGCGACCTTCCATAAGAGATGTAGCCAATGCTTTGGAGAGCCTCAAGGCAACTTTCATGGGAGGTGCAGCTACTTCCAATTTGACATCTACCATATCAGAGCTCTTACACAATGCCAATCCCACAGAAACATTGGCATCTAATAGTCAAAGTTATACATTTTAGATTCTTATAACTTCCATTAAGAAGTTTTAGTCCTTTATGTTTGCTAGTTTCAAGTTTGTCTTGTGTTCCTTTATGTTTGCTGGTTTCAAGTTTGTTTGTCTTCCAACACAAGCTAGTCTTATTTCATGTCAAATCCAGCTTAAATACTAGCTATTTGAGCTTGTAAGCTGTTTAAATTCATGTGTATGCTACTATGCATTGTACCTGTTTTTAGAAGTATGAATTTGTCAGTACATATAAAAACAATGCAAAATTCGTACCATATTGTACTATTTACAATAGCCATTCCTCTCATAATATGCAAAAGTTTAAGATGGTTTTCCTCTCGATCGCAAATAGTCTCCAAGCTCAAAAACATGAGACCAATTTGTATGTCATGCAAAGGATGATATACATGGCAGAAAGAAGAAAGCATGAATAAGAATTTAAGAATCCACCATTTTTGAGTTGTTTGAACAATTTAGAATGGTTAAATAAATGATAGGATCATGGAGTTATTTGTAGAATTTATTCAAAATTAAGATACAATTAAATATAATATAATTGTATATTTTTTTTAATTGAGTATTTGAAATCTAACAAAATATGTCTTATATTATATCATTTGTGATAAAGCGTTATAGCTATTATGAACTTACACGACATCTTTGAACCTTCTATAGCAATATTGAAGAATTGTTTCATGTCACTTTGCAAAATACTTGATAAAGAGCATAATTTTGAACTATCTATATGGTTTGTACTGAAATTATTTGAATAATAGATTAAAATAATAGAGATTTTGCTATAAATATTTAATAGTGTGCAAGTGTATGAAAATAGGGGACAAAAGGGAGGTTGTGGAGTCTTTCATTCCATTAGAACATAAAATAATAAATAATAATAATAAAAATATTTTGTATGGAATTGCCAGCATAGAATTCTGACCATTTCACTTTGGCTTGCCATTGATCACAGTAGAAGGAAGAAAAGAGTGTTGCCATATATTTGAATAGCGTACTTAGTCAAGAATATTGACTGTCTGAATTTAATGCACACCACAAAAAATTTGGACTGTCAAACACGCTTACCTTATTCACATGATATAGGAAATTAATGAGAATTTGGGGGAGCCTGCAGGAAACAAAACAGATGGCTTTAATTTGTCTTGTACTGTTGTTTTTCTCTGCACTCAAGATGCACCTACCACTTATTTTTCTACACCGTAGAAGAAAAGTGAATTGAGGAACATTAACAGTCTGATTTTTCTATACTGTACAAGAAAAGAGCGTTGTCAGATATTAAATTTGAATGACTTATGTAGAAGAACATTGACAGTCTAAGTTTAGTGCTCACCACTAAAAAATTGAATTGTCAAAACACGTTTATCTCTTTCACATGGTAAAGGAAATTACTAAGAAATGATAGTTTCGGACTGCAACTTCAAAAGAAATAAATTATATGCGAAAACATAGATCTCAGTTATTGAATTTCAACACGTTTGGATTTTCAAATAAATTTTATTTATTTCACATAATTTAATTTCGAAAAATAAGGAATGATAAGACAAATAGTTTAGAAGCTTGGATTAAAGTAAATGAGTTGTGAAAGTCATATGATTGGGCTGAAGCTATTCTAGCTCCAAAACAGACCTTTCATACAGCGTGTTAGCGACAGGTTAGTCAATCACAACTGTTAATTGCAAAATCGACGGTGTAAAACGCGTGACTAACACGCGTGTTAGTCAATCAGTACTGTCGTTATGGACCCAGAATAGATGCGTCTATATGATTGAGAGATTGACAGTAGCATTCATTAGGAATCTTAAAATTTTGGATTGTCAACCACACATATTTCAAGGAAATAATTAAATAATATAGAAAAATATTTAATAAAAGAAATAAGCTAATCAGAATTTGTATATCATTGTCCTCTTTTTCTTTGGTTTTAAGTTAATTTTAAATTATTCCAAATCATTTTAATTGAATATTAGTTTATTTCATATAGATTTTTCAAATTCGATATAGTGCAATCCTCTTTGTAGCCCAAACTGTTATGTCATACCAATTCAACACACTTCATAATCATCTACGATATATTACTATTTTTTTTGCTCATCACAATCCTTTCCATCAAATCACACACACCACAAATGAATTGTTATTCCTTATATATCCTCCACACTCTCCAAAAAATCACTTAGGTAAGCTCAAATAGGACTTGTCAAATATAACGTGGATCTCAGAGTACAAGTAAGCCTCAAACATGTATGTTAACCACAAAATTTGGTTGTGAATCAATCAAGCATATAACCGGACCCTAGGGTAAAAGTACAAACCTATGTCACACTTTTATAAAGGAAAAGGTTAACACAACAATAACTATTCAATTTCGACGCCATAAAAATGACATTTGTATTTTGAATTTGAAGATGATGTAAATTGATGAAATGTGTAAAATTTGATGAAGTTTAAGTATATTATTTTTAAATTTTTTTTGATAAGGATTGATATATATATTTTTACTTTAAAATCATTTTTTTTATTGCTGAAAAATACTGAAATCAGGGGGTTTAGTTCCCACCAAAAAATAAAATATAAATCAACTTTTTTTTTTTCTAATTTTGATCAACTTAATAGATGACATACATATACACTGCATCAAAAAACAAAAAAAAAGTTTTCGATGTATTTTTTTTTGTTATAACATTTTAAAGTTGAATATAACTGAATTTGACAGTTTTTTTCCCTTGCCAAATTTTGTCTATTAATTTTATGTTAATAAAAAAAACCCTTTTAGAGAAGACTCTCTCCTCTAGTGAACCATATTTAAACAAAAAATTAAGGTGATTCAATTTTTTCTTTAGTTTTTCAAACCAGCCTCTTACCAAACATTAGAATATCTACTTGTAGTATTTTTGAAATAATGTATATTAAATCTAATCAAAACATCATAAATAATAAATGAGTAGATTCTTGACTTCGATCTCTCCAAAGGGGTATTTTTTATTTTTTTAATAAATTGAGTTTGCTTGTAGAAAATTGTTGCAGAAGTCAGAGGTTTCAGAAATGTGACAAATTTGGTGATGTAGTTGCCACTTAGGATGTTCCGGTTGAAAGGGTTCCGACTGGAACCCTTAAGGCCGATGCGACCGGTCATTTGAGCGACCACACCCCTTCAACCCTAGATAAATAATGATTTTTTTGTTTTAAAATATGAAAAATAAAGGAGTGCAAAATAAAATGATTGATTTTTTAATTAAATCAATTGTTCTTGCAAATAAAAACAACATTAAATTAAATTTTTGAAGATTTTGGTAGATATTAAATTAAATTATTTTTCAAGTATGTTATGTTAAAAAAAATTCTCGATTAAATAAATATCTAATATTTTATTATTTTATTTACCTACCATTTAATCTTAGTCGACAATTTACACTTGTAGACACTCAAAATTGTCATGTCTAATTAAATAAATATTTTATTTATTTAATTATCTAAGCCTAATTCTTCTATTAATTAAATAAATCTTTATTTATTTAATTAATTCATTTATCCTCTTCTAGCATTATTTCTCATTTAAATAAATACATTTATTTATTTAAATTATCCCTTTCCTAAATTAAATAAATATTTTATTTATTTAATTGTCCTACTTCTTCTATTAATTAAATAAATCTTTATTTATTTAATTAATTCATTATCTTTTTCTACACATGACACATGTCATTCATCTCTTAATTCATACACTACCTACCTCTTTCATTATTTTGGTATTTCTTTTACCTACCCTCTAATCCTAGCCGACCTCTCTTTTTACACCTCTCAATCTTAACCCTCCATTTCATATTGTGTCTTCTATTTAAGGAGATGCTTTCTTCATTGTCAAACCCTAATGACACATGCTAATGATCTTTCATGCAACTTGGCTACACTAAGATCCTACTTGCAACCACATTCCATTCTTTGTTGAGCTCTTGTGCATATAAAAATCTGAGAGCAAATATATCAAGCAAGATCAATGGAGATAGGAAGAATGGAGATCAAAACCCTATTGGACATGTGATGGTATAATCTTTGTGATTTTGAGTTATTTTTGCATTGTCTTAGGTAATCTTCATATGTTATGGTGGATCTTTGTTCATTGTTAGGCTAGGGTTTAGTGGTTGGATTCATTTTAGCCTTGCAATATTGTTGTTATTTGTAATCCATTTTCACCATACACATTTTTTGGCACGCCTGGTGGGACTCTTGTCCCTTTGCATTTAACATTTTTGTTGCAGATTTGGCATTTTTGAAGTTGCAGATCGGACAAGTTTTTGACGACATTTTAGGTTTTCCGCGTCTGCGAGTGTTCGGATCGCGTTTTTGTGTTTCAGAAACGTCTGAGATATCCGGAATCGCGTCTGTGTTTCTGTCAATTTTTATTTTGCAGGTTCCCGAAAGGTGCGTCTGTGATTCAGAACCGCGTATGTGCTTTATATTATCGCGTCTGCGTTCGGGAGAGGCGTCTGTGACCTCTGATCGCGTCTGTGTCGTACAGACGCGTCTGTGTCTGGTATAGAGGCGTCTGTGCATTCTGTTTTGTAAATTTTTCAATTTTCTTTGATTCGGATTTTCGGATTTTTATACTTAGGGTTTCAGATCTGGTTTATTTTCGGCTAACCCTTGCAGATCTAGCTAACCTGGTTTGTGCAGCTTGCTTTGGAGGCAAATACGTTTTGTTGAAGGCCCCTTTTCACAAAGTCTTTTTGGGTTTTCTAAAAATTTACCTAACTTGTGCGCTTGCAGGAAGGGGTTATCATTTGAAACAACCCAAACTACTAACAATTTTGTTGCAGGGCCTTAGCTAGGGTTTTGTAATTTTGTTGTGTGCCTTGTTTTCATAGCTTAGCAAACACTTCAATTGGTGCACTAAAATTGAATCATTGTCTTTTGTGTCTTGAGCAATAGGCTCTTTTTGTTTAATCTTTAGAGGGCCTGTCTTCCCGTGTGGTCATTAGGACTACTAGTGAGAAGAGAACGACCCAAGTGGTAGCGAGGAAAACCCACCTCATCCAAACCACTATAATCAAATGTATTTATGGTGAAAACTATGAATAACGTGTGCTGATTAGTTCATACCGACACTATGTCTCCCCATAAACCCGTTTGATCAAATTTATTTGATCATTTGTAGGGCGTAACCCCTGCCGGCCGGGAGCCTTCTGTATTTACAGAGCTGAAAGTGCCGCATGTATGGCCACACGAGCGGATGCCCTTACTAGCACCTTTTTGTTTTAGAAGCCCAAATCCTTCTAGTTGTTGAGGCAGGAGGTCGGACCTCTGGTAGCGGCCCACACACATACGGTTCTTAGTAGAGATACAAAGTTCGCCATGGGGAGTTTTCATGGGGATTGATGCTTGGCTGACCCGAGAAGTGAGTGCCGAGGGTGGAGCCAGTGAGGTCAAGCATCTAAGTATCCGCTCTGAATAGCGTAGCCTCGGGGGTAAAACCCTATGTGGGATCAACAACTATTGTCTTGGCCAGCCCTAAGATTTGTGCTTGTCTTATGCTAAACACTCAAACATTCAAGACAAAACAGCAAAAACATTGTGTCTTTTGTGTCTTCAAGTGTATGCAAAACAACTTTACATCAAACAACACACTTTTGGAGTCTAAACAGTTTGCAAACATTGAGTCATCAATATTGTGTCCTCTTGTCACGAAAAACAGTCGAACAATCAGATTTGGTCACAACAAAACAACTTCACAGATAGGAAAAATTGCACTAAGGTTACAGAAACGCGTCTGTGTCTGTTCAAACCGCGTCTGCGTCAAATAAGCGCGTCTGTGAAGTACAGAATAGCGTCTGTGTTTTTGTCAGCGTCTGCGTCAAACAGAGAGGCATCTGTGTCTGGAAAACGCGTTTGTGAAGTATACAGAGGCGTCTGTGTCAGGATTTGAAAACTTTAACAGTCAAGCGAACTAAGAAAATCAGTTTCGGCATACTTGAGCTTCTTAGGTTGTCTCTTCAGGTTTCATCTAGCATTCAGCCTGTTCTAAGGTCTCACATAGTCCATCATTGCTTCATACCTCATTTTACATTCATACTTGTCTAAACTTGAGTCAAAAAGGTCACTTGCTTGTCCTCACTATACTCTTTCAATACACTACATACAACTACACTTTGCTAAGTGGTCCCTCATCAAGGTTTCTTACCTTTGGGTCTCATTTGGTCTTACTTAGAGTCAAGGTCAGCTTACCTCATCAAGAGAAACTATCCTCTCTTTGGAAGTCACACCTACTCTACTACTTACATACTTGGTCTTACACTTTGGACATTGCAAGTACACCCCAAGATTCATTTACACTCCATACAACTCTTGGTCTTCCATACCTTTTCACTTTTCATCTAGTCTCTCACACCTTGGTTAAACACCTAGTTCATGGTTGAAACCCGCCTTCAAAAATGTAGGAGAATAGCTAAAGAAGCTCAAGAATCCGTAAACATGAGTTCTTATGAGTATGACAATGATCTATTCTACAATCCTGAGCACACTACATTACCAGACATGAATGTTTATAGACACAATCCAAATGTGGAGAGCGCAAACACTATAAACAACAATGCTACACACAATGATACCGTGGACAACTCTTCAATACTATCAGCAGACATACAAGAATCCATAATGGATCCTCAATTCAATAGATTGGTTGAAGAGATAATGAGGAGAGATCGTCAATACTTTTTAAACATGATGGCACAAAGTGGAGCTAAAATACCGCATGATTTTGACTTATCTCAACTTATGGAAAGTCGACCCTCACAACAAACTCAACCTAACATGGATCAAAGGAGACCAAATAGTGGAGGAAATAGAGGACCAAATAATATGATGCCGGAGTCACCATCAGCTTTGCTTCAAAAACCAGCAATCCCACATACACAAGCTCAAATATATGATACTTACGCTCAAAGACCATTATGGAGGCCTTATGCTCAAACGCATGCTTAAGGTATGGATCAATCAAAACAAGTAGATACTCAAGGACATCCTCAAAATTTTGACACAAGGAGACCTCATGTCAAAATTGGGGGCAACACAATGGAAAATGAAAGGCCTATTGAATATGGTTTATACACACAAAATAGATATGGGGTTCCCCAACAAGAAGTTATGCCAAGTGCTCCATATATGTCGCAACAATATAGACCTCCATATGGACATGTCTACGATCAGTATCATCCATACATGCAACAAGTTCCTCCTCAAATGGGTGTTTCAAACATGGGGTATGCTACAAGAAATCAATCTCCTCCCAAGAATAATTTGGAGCAACAAATTAGAGATCTACAAAAGAAAGTGGAGGACATGAGCACATCAAAACCTACATACACTATGAGAGATATATGCCCTTATCCCTTCGATAAGAGCATTCAAATGCCTCCATTTCCTCCACACTTTGTGACACCAAAATTTGACAAATATAGAGGGAGAGGAGACCCCAAGGCACACATAAGAAAATTCTTCACAGCCTGCATTGAGGTAGCGGCAGAAGAAACATACTTAATGAGGTTGTTCCCACAGAGCTTAAGAGATCAGGCTATGGAATGGTTTTCTCAATTACCTCCTGGTATTAAGTCATGGGGCGACTTAGCAGAGGCATTCATTCAGCATTTCTCTTACAATATAGAAACAGATGTCTCAGTTACTACCTTGTGCAATACGAAACAAAAGGAAGGAGAATCTTTGGCAACATTTTTACAAAGATGGAGAAACCTAGCTAGCAGATGCTCTTGTGAAATCCCGCAAAAACAAATGGTGGAGATGTTCACACAAAACGTTAATAAAGCTATTGGCTATGATCTCAGAAAAGCTTGTTTGTCTACATTCAAGGATGTTATTGAAAAGGGCCTAGCAACAGAAAAGGTCTTAATTGAACAAGGAGTTATCAAACTATTCAAAGAAAACAAAGAGGACTTCAAAGGAAAGGACAAACCAAAATTTTGGAACAAGAACAAGAACACAGTTAATGATGGTGTTGTTGATGCCAATACAGTGAGACCAAAGTTCGTCTTTTCTGGATCAAATTCTACCAACAATCAAGTGAACAATCAAACAACTTCTAAACCACGAAGGAAGTACACTCCATTGGGAGAACCACTTGAATCAGTATTCAAAAAGCTTGTAGCAAACAAAGTGATCACGGTCCCAGATTTTCCTCCATATGAACCAAAGGTAAAACCAAATTGGTGGAATGATGATGAGTTTTGTGAGTTTCATAAGAGCAAGGGTCACAAGACAGGTAATTGCCATCGATTGAAAAACATTGTACAAGATCTCATTGACAGAGGAGATATAGAGATTGAGGGACATTCATCTAACCAAGAGCATGAGGTGTTTAAGGAACCATTCCCAAAACATGACAAAGGAAAAGGCAAAGTCACAGATGATCAAGCCAATTACACTAGAGCACCTTACAATTATGATTCTACTATCAATCACATCTCAATGGACAATCATATTTCTACCATTACTATCAAAAACAAAAATCCTGAGAATCCTTCTCAGAGACCCAAGATCGTCCTAAAAGGTGTGGGATCTTCGTTCGAATCTACCTCTGAATGTCATGTTACAACCCGTCGAGGTAAGATCACATTGCCAGGTGCCTCCACTAAGAATACCAATCTTTCATCAACCAAGCCTGAGTACGACCTTGTAGAACAATTAGGGAAAACACCCGCACTCATCTCTATTCTTGAGCTCTTGCGTATATCCCCTGCACATAAAGCCATCCTTGACAAAATCTTGAGAGACACTGCTGTCCCTACTGATCTGAACGTGGACCAGTTTCAAGCCATGGTGGGATACCTATCCGTTCCACACTCCCTCACATTCATAGAAGCCGATGACACCTCCATAAGTCAGCCCCATAATGCACCTCTACACGTTGAAGCCTTCATACATAAACACCGAATAAAACGAGTCCTGATAGATGGAGGAGCAGGTCTTAATATTTGTACATTGAGCACCATCAGACAATTGGGATATTCTGACAAGGCTGTGAATTCTACAAACCAAATCACCATTAAGGCTTATGATGATGAAGAGCGTTCGTCCAAGGGCACGGTCATCTTACCACTAAGAATAGGGCGAGTCACAAAGGATGTGGTTTGTCAAGTCCTGGATCTAGATCTCACGTATAACATATTGCTAGGACGCCCATGGATTCATGAAATGAGGGCAGTCCCATCAACATACCATCAATGCATTAAGTTTCCTCATAATGGAGTCGAGGTAACGGTCAATGGCGATCCAAATCCATTCATATATTGCAATAACTTGAGATCACATACTGAGACTATCATTCCCAGCAATCGTGAGGCTACTCCTTCTTCAGCATATATTGATCCTGAGTCACTAAAGCCCTCGACATCCAAACAAGGTGAACTTAGAGCCAAGTTTCAAGACAAAGGCATGGGAGAATACACTTTGAATCAAACAATGTTTTTACGACAAGTCATGACCTCTCCCAAGGAATATGGGAGGCCACATCCTAACAAGCAAATCTCCATCATGATACTCAAATGGGATCCTACCATCTTTCAAAAATGGGGTGAACTAGAAGAAGAAAATTTATATAAAATGCTCTATAAGGACGTTGAAGAGGAAACACATGATCAGATTATTATACCCTGTGAAAGCTATGGCAAAGGTTTCAAAATTCTGCAAAGATTCGGGTATGATGGAAAAAGCCCTCTCGAACTACGCAGAGAAGGTGTCATGGAGCCCTTACAACCTGAGCTAACTACAAGAAGGGAATGCTCCAAGGGGCTTGGTTTTCTGAATCCCAGACTACACAATAAAAGAACAAAAGAGACATGGCGAATTAAAGTTGCCGAAGTTCAACAAGAGGATTACTATTCCACAGACTCCAACGAATGGGAATGGGGTTCAGACAAATCTTCCAGTGACTATGAGCTCAACGAGACATTCAGAGAACCAGATGAACCTACAGAGGAGGAGGAATTTTACAAAAAGTTCAGAGTTGGTCAAGAACCAACCCATAAGGATCCCGCACAAGCTTCGTTTCAAGGTCCTAGGTCAAAATCACATAGGATGAGGACACCTGTCCCTGAGGGTGCTACTAGTGATGACAATTTGGATTCGTTCGCAATCGAAACTGATGAGGAGAGTGCCATTGATGACCTTGACGACTATCTTGACATACCTGAATATAACCACATCTTCACTATTAGCCTTGCGAACTCTGAAAACACTAAAGACCTTCCCCTTGTCCACCCCCAACTCATTGACTGGGATCATGAGGGACCAGCACAGTTTGATACATTTCAAAATGACGAAGCTATTGTCGACTATCTTGGCATTCGAGATGATCTTCCCCCTGGAGACCATAAAGCAGGATACGCCATAGAGCTTAATAACATGGCATACTTTGGTGAGGATGTCGAGCCTTCTAGTCGCAAAAATGTGAAAATAAAAACAAAACAGGGGTCTTATGGCGAAAACCACACTGTGGCGCTATCTGACTCTAAAAAAGTAAAAAGAAAGGACGTATCTGAGGGTGAAAACCTCTCGGAGGCGCCCGAAGATGGAAGGCTCGACATTCTCCCAGCATCATACGAGGAAAAATCATCCATGTTGGTAGAGGAGACTATAAAGACAAACATTGGTACAACAGAGGTTCCACACAACATATTTTTGGCTCAATCATTGACAGAGGCCGAGAGAGCAAGATTCATAAGCTTCTTTAAGGAACGACAAATCAACTTCACATGGTCTTACGCTGATATGCTTGGGCTAGACCCGGATTTAGTAATGCATCATTTAACAGTCAAGCCGGGGGCAAAGCCAGTAAAACAGAAATTGAGGAAAATGCATCCACAAGTGGCATTGCTAGTCAAGGCAGAGCTGGAGAAATTGCTGGATGTCGGATTCATACGCCCAATTGATTATCCCGAATGGATTTCCAACTTAGTACCTGTCAGCAAACCGGATCGCAGCATCCGAATATGTACAGACTTCAGAGATATCAACAAGGCTTGTCCAAAGGACGATTTCCCATTACCAAACATTGACTTGATTGTTGACCTCACAGCAAGCCATGAGATGTTATCCTTAATGGACGGATTCTCTGGATATAATCAAATCAGGATTGCACCTGAAGATCAACATAAAACATCATTCACTTGTCCATGGGGAACCTTTTGTTGGAATGTCATGCCCTTTGGGCTGAAAAATGCAGGTGCCACGTATCAACGAGCGATGACTACTATCTTTCATGATCTCATGCACATAACCGTGGAAGATTATGTTGACGATCTTTTGGGAAAATCAATAGACAGAGACACACACTTGGACATACTTTTAGTTGTCTTTGATCGGCTAGAAAAATACAAGGTAAGACTAAATCCAAAGAAATGTGTCTTTGGAGTAACCTCCGGGAAGCTCCTAGGATTCATTGTGTCTAAAAGAGGAATAGAAGCCAATCCAGCGAAAGTCAAGGCTATCTTGGACATGCCGCCACCCAAGAACATCAGTCAACTTCGATCTTTACAAGGGAGACTCCAGTCCATACGAAGATTCATAGCACAACTTGCAAATAAGTGTAACCCTTTCCAGCACCTGCTACACAAAAACATCAAGTTCAAATGGGACGAGAACTGTCAATAGGCTTTTCAGGCCCTCAAAGACTATCTTTTGAACCCGCCAGTTTTGATGCCACCAATTCCCGATCAACCATTGCTACTTTACATATCAGCTACTCCGACAGCACTGGGGGCACTCCTAGCACAACAAATACCTGACGGCAAGGAAAAAACAGTCTACTATATCAGTCGTACATTGGTGGGATATGAGCTAAACTACACACCAATCGAGCGTGCATGTCTCGCTGTGGTCTTTGCTTCACAGAAGTTGCGACATTATATGCTCACTCACAAGACTAAGTTGATTGCTCGAATTGATCCACTAAAATATCTTCTCAACAAAGCTACACTTACTGGGCGGCTGGCCAAGTGGGTAATGATTTTGAGTGAATTCGACATTGAATACGTGGACAGAAAAGCTATAAAAGGACAAGCCATTGCAGATCAACTAGCAGATGCTCCCATGATAGATGATGTTCCTCTACAGTCAGAATTTCCAGATGAGTCCATTCTAACAATATCACCTGCAAAGCCATGACAACTATACTTTGACGGCTCATACACACAGCATGGGGCAGGAGCGGGTATACTCTTTATAACTCCTCAAGGCAATTCTATACCAAAGTCATACCGCTTATCATTTCCTTGCACTAACAATATAGCGGAATACGAGGCATTAACAACTGGGTTAAGAATTGCAGTTCAGTGGAAGATCCAAGAACTTCGTGTTTTTGGGGATTCGCAACTTGTCATCCGTCAAGCAACTGATGATTATCAGACAAAAGATGAAAAGCTAATGCCTTACAAACAACTGGTAGATGATCCGAAACAGCACTTTGCAAAGATAGAGTTTGAGCAGATACCAAGAGAACAGAATCGTGCTGCGGATGCCATGGCTACAATTGCTTCGCTCATTGATCTACCGCGAAATGAGACCTGCTATGAGTTCCTGGTAGACAACCTGTTGATTCCTTCATATGAGATCACTCCTACGGAAATGATATGTGTTGTTGGTCCTGAATCCCAGTTATATGGTCCCATATTCACATACCTTCGCGACAATATCTTACCTCCCGATCTATCGAACAATCAACGCCGCACTTTCATTCGCCAATCCTCTCGATACGTCATTTTAGCTGATATCCTGTACCGACGAGGTCTAGATGGCACCCTTCTTAGATGTTTAGAGAGTGACAAAGCTCAGATTGCGTTACGAGAAGTGCACGAAGGGATATGTGGTCCGCATACTAGTGGTCCTACCTTGGCCAAGAAACTTATCAGGACTGGATACTACTGGCCTACTATGGAAAAAGACTCATATCAGTTTGTCAAGAAGTGTAAGCAGTGTCAAATTCATGGAGACCTCATACATGCACCAGCACAGGAACTACAACCACTTGCATCTCCTTGGCCCTTTTGTCAGTGGGGACTCAATCTCATAGGCAAGATTCATCCTCCTTCTTCCAATGGTCATAAATTCATTATCACAGCCACAGAGTATTTCACAAAGTGGATTAAAGCCGTGCCTCTCACATAAGTTACTGGGAAACAAATCGCTACTTTCATCCTGAACTACATCATTTGCCGATACGGGATTCCTACTTCCATTATTACGGATAACGGGCGTCCTTTCAAAAATCAGGATGTTCGTGAACTCTGTGAGCGCTTCCATATCTCCCATCGTTTCTCCACACCATATTACCCCTAAGGTAATGGCCAAGCTGAGGCGTCTAATAAAACAATTCTCAAAATCCTTAAAAAGACAGTCGATGACGCTGGCCGTAACTGGCACATCCAACTCAATCCCGCACTTTGGGCCTATCGTACCAGTGTCCGCACACCTACAGGAGCTACACCTTACTCACTTGTCTACGGCTTTGAAGCCATCTTGCCTATTGAGGTCGAGTTACCTTCTTTACGGGTCTCTTTGAGAAACATAATCAACGATGAAGACTACAGGGTCTCTCGCTTACAAGAACTAGAACTGCTGGAGGAACGAAGGCACACTGCTTTTAATCATCTCAAGGCTTACCAACAACGAATGAGTCGCAGTTACAATCACAAGGTCAAGCCTCGCACATTTGAGGTAGGTGACTTAGTCCTCAGAGAGAACCCCAAGAATCAACAAGATAGAGATAAGAAGGGCAAATTTGAACCCAACTGGCTTGGTCCTTACATCATCACAGCAGTATATGGATCTGGGGCATATCAGCTCTCAACTACAGAAGGTGAACCCTTGGAGGATCTTATCAACAACATGCACCTTCGCAGGTTCTACACATAAGCTCTTCGGAACATCCTAATTCAAAAATACAAAACAAATCAAAAAAATTTCAAAAATACAAAAAAAATTATAAAACAAAAAAATCGTTACTTGGTGAAAACCTGGCAAACAGGCGCCTTGTGATAACAAAAAAATTGAAAAATCCAAAAAAGTAAAGAGAAATAATTTCGTCCAACGGTGAAAACCACTTCGGTGGCGCCCTGGGCAAGTACCATGGTGAAAACTGGGTCACCAGCGCCATGCGTAGAGACTTTGCTCCTCTCTCCTTCAGGATTCTCTTTCATCTTTCACTTTGCACACACTCACAACCTATTCACTCACAATAAACTTACCTATTCCCATCATGGCTAGTTATTGATCTGCCTAAAATTGGTTAGCCATCCATAACCCCTCCCTTTTCACTCCCTTTCCATCCATAATAAATCAGATCTTATCTGTGGCTAAGGCAAATCCTACGTCTAGTAATGGGTGTGGAACTGAGAACATCACATGTTTCGAGGAGTATAGTTTCTTCCAGCTTCCTTCAAGTCTATCCACACACAATCCGCAATAAAGCAACATCTGCATCGCCAGTCCACAATAAAGTTCCATCTTCTCCACAATAAAGTATCAGTTTCATGGATTCAGTCAGTTTCAAATGAGACACAGCAGCAACAATGAGCTTCAACAAAATCAAATCTTTCAACAGACTCAGACAACATATGGTTCAGTGCTATCTATCATTTTTGTGAAAGTGAACATTGTGACCACAATCGAATAAGACTTAAACAAGTGACAAGAGACATTAAACTTGAGGACTACAGTGGATGTTGCTGTCGAGTCTTGGTTTTCTTTTGATTTTATCTTTTTGGTGACATGTCTTTTAGCTTTTCCAGGATGTCTTTGACTAGAGATTCTATCTCCAGGATGTCTTTGACTAGAAAGGCAAGGATGGGGTATCGTCACCTATTTGCATTTGCTGTCTGTGGATTGTCTTTTAGTAATGCTATGACTTGTCCAAGGATATGAGGACACTGTGATTCTAGTATGAACTGGGGCATTCCTTGTTTGTGACTGTCTTATCTCCATGCAAACAGGTACAATGACTTTCTGGGCCAAACATATGCCTCGATTGTCATAACCTATTCTGCCATAATAAAGCTCAATGATGATAACGCACAAGAAGCTCTTTCACGTTCATATCTTCTGTCTTCCATCCCCCTTTCTTGATCGACTTCCATTGTCCTTCTCGAGTCTGCGTAGCCCGCTATCACATGACTGAGTATAATGACACACCAAAAACATTTGCATTTCATATAGTTACACCTACATCACCACATATAAGCATTTCATATATACATATAGATATCACAATTGCATCACATCCTGCATACAACACATGTTAGCACATCATACATTTTCATCATGTAAATAATCATTTGCATTATCATATTCATTTGCATTACATACATTCACATTTGCATCATGTATCACATATACAACATAAAAGAACAAAAATATATTGCATTGCATCATATAAGCATCCATATCATAAAACATGTATCACATAAGAACATTTCATCACATAAAGTACACATGCATATAGCTGCCGCAAAAATGGATCATCTCTCATATATAATCAAAATGTGTCATGATACAATGATGTCAAAAATCATATGGCTACAAAATCACCCGCGGGTGTCTACAATACAAAAATGGTACATATACTGATACAAAGGGGAGCCCACTATGGCTATGATGAACTCCCTCTCTCGGAGCCGCCCGGCCTCGACGGAGTCTGAGCTCTAGATGGTCCCGCTCCAGGATCTCCCTGCCTGTCTGGTGGTGGTGGAGGACCCATGACCCCACCGCTGGATGCCTGCCTCCTACGACTCCCTCCCGTAGCCGTCGCTGTGCGCGACGATCTATGGAAGCTCCTCGCCCGCTGATCCGCTGGCACGACACCATAGTACAGATCCCTCCAGTAGGCGATCTCCTCTCCGGCTCGCAGCACATATGCGTAGCCTGCCCCTGCATCCTCTGCTACCCGCCTCCTTGCCCTCAGAGCTGTCTCGGCCTCAGTATATCTCTGGATGGCCTGGTCTCTCTCCCGCTCTGTGTCCCTGAGCCTGATCCTGAGGCGATCTCTCTCCCGAACCAAATCAGCAATCTCGTCTGCCTGGCCCTAGCAGATCTCTCTCAGCTCTAATAGCTCATCCTCCTCAGGATCTCCACCCTCAGCCTCTGCCTGTGGCTCCTCCTCTGCAGGTGCCTGTACCTATGCCTCTCCCTGTACCTGTCTAGGTACCTGAATAGGTACCTGTCCCTGTCCTTGTCCCTGCACCTGTCTAGGTCCCTGTGCTTTAGGACCCTGTGCTGCTGGTACCTGTAGGGGCAATCCACCTCGACCCCTCACCACCTGAGCTGCTCTCTCCTGTCCTCCCTCCCTCCGAGGTGCTACCCGCCTCTCTCCCACCACTCCCCTCCGCCTCCGTCGGCCCCTGCCTCCATCTCCTCCACCACCATCATCATCATCCCCTCCCACCTCTCCCTCCAGCAGCTCTCCCGGATCTGTCAACCTCGGAAATGGATGCTCTGCCCAATATGCAGAGTACTCTGCGTCCATCCCTGCATCCTCTACCTCTGGCCACATGTCCCATGGTAATGGCATCATCTTTGCCAGTTGTGTCACGACCTGATCATATGATAACAGCGGCCCGAACTGTACCTGATCTCTGACTGTACGGGCATACATGCCCGAGCCTCGTGGCATCCGTTGAATCCGGCCAAACTATCTGCAAACCCTGTCTACCAGCTGCCTCTCCAGAATATAGGGCGTCCGCCCAATTAGATACCTGCTCCTGAATGTATAAGGTAGCTCCAATGCGTCGTCATCCCACTCCTCGCACCCCAAGTACGGCCTCCAGATAACCATATCAATGTCATCTATGACGCGTCTCCAATGCTCCAGTCGACCAATCCGCGGCTGTGATGTAATCATATCATATAAATGCACGAAGCTCCGTCCATGCCCTCTGCCTCTGAAGTGGATAGGCCATGTGATAGGAAGGTGCTCATATGCCCACACCTGTAGGAGAGTCACTCCGCAGCCCAAGCCCATCGATCCGTGGTAAACAAACTGATGCAGCTCATAGTACAAATGTGCTATGACACATGGCCCCCATGCATATCTGGTGTGCTCTGTCATCAGTGTCTCCAATGCTCCTCCCCAGCCAACTGCCAATCCCCGTGTAGCCTTGTCTGGACATAAGAAACCACTGATGGCTCCTCCAATAACAGCTGGCAAAGCTAAACCTGTAGCGGTCATGGTATCCCATGCCACGTGACCTGCTCTCATCTCCAAACCGGGATCCTGGAATACCCGTCTTAGTGCCTCCCTGTCACCATCTCGATCATATGGAATCAACTCTCCATCGATCGGTATATGCAGTATCCTGTACACATCCTCCAGCGTCACTGTCATCTCCCCCATAGGCAAATGGAACGTGCAAGTCTCGGAGTGCCATCTCTCCGCCAGTGCAGTCAGCAAACCCATGTTTGCCCGAAACGCGGGCACATATAGCACATGTGTGAGACCCATCTCCTCAATAGAAATCCTGTCCTGGATCGACAACTCTGGTCGCAACCTCTGAGTCGATGGGAATCTCTCCCGTGACTCCAGCATAGGCAGATACTCCTGCAGTCAACCAATCAATCATGTCAGTTATCGTGGCATTCACTGTTTATCACAAAATGCTACTTGCTATCTAAATGCATATGGCTATCTATCCTAGTGACACTCACTGATCATCACAAAGTGTTGCTATATATCCTAGTAGTGCTCCCTGTTCATCACAAAGTACTACATGTGTGACATTCCCTGTTCATCACAAAATGTTACTCACATTCGCACTCCCTATTCATCACAAAGTGCTTCCTATCTTGGTGCTCCCTGTTCATCACAAAGTGCCTTGATCTATCCTAGTCATCCTAGAGGACCTGTTTGAGTGTATCCTCTCAGCAGCTTATCCAATCGACAGCGTATGTTCATCACAGAACTGCCGATTTGACCTATAAAGACTCAACTTATGCATTTTGACACACAAACGCGCTTCTGCAACACAGACGCGCTTCCTGAATACATACGTGCCTATATCATGCACAAACGCGGCCAGGGAACACAGACGTCCCTACATGACATAAACGCCCTTACATTTCACAAACGCGTCCGTATTCAGCACAAACGCGGTCCCAGGCACAGACGCGCCTGGAACCGACACAGACGCGCCTGTTGGACACAGACGCGCCTGGCACTAACACAGACGCGGTTGTGCGTTTTTGCATATTTTAACTACCCTATTCCTAGCGCATTTATTGCTACCTAACATGCATTAATGACACAACTTGAAATGCATGAAAGTACGAGGAGGTTTTCGGGTACTTACCGGCTCTCCTGCATCTGCTGGTCGCTGGAATCGGCGAATGCGGTCAAATCTATGAATGAAAGCCATCGCTGCTAACTGCTGCTGCTCTTTTCTCGCTCTGCACTATGACCTTGTAAGGGTGTGGATGACAATGAGGATGTCTTTTGCCCGTGGTCTATCTTATAGCCTACCCTAGCCCTCGCCCTCATTTCCTGAGTCAGTATTCTTCTTCTTGTGACTTTGTCACTTTCTTCGGTCAGTCCATTCTATCCCGTTTTTCTTATCGAGAGATTGTCTGCAATCTTTTCAGACATTTTCATCCAATCTCTCAAGGGGGCATATCATTCCCATCCTGGGGCAACTCTGTATCAGTTCATCTTATCTTCTTTGAAACAACGCGACAAGCCGCATTGTCTCAAAGAGGGGCAAAATGTAGACACTCAAAATTGTCATGTCTAATTAAATAAATATTTTATTTATTTAATTATCTAAGCCTAATTCTTCTATTAATTAAATAATTCTTTATTTATTTAATTAATTCATTTATCCTCTTCTAGCATTATTTCTCATTTAAATAAATACATTTATTTATTTAAATTATCCCTTTCCTAAATTAAATAAATATTTTATTTATTTAATTGTCCTACTTCTTCTATTAATTAAATAAATCTTTATTTATTTAATTAATTCATTATCTTTTTCTACACATGACACATGTCATTCATCTCTTAATTCATACACTACCTACCTCTTTCATTATTTTGGTATTTCTTTTACCTACCCTCTAATCCTAGCCGACCTCTCTTTTTACACCTCTCAATCTTAACCCTCCATTTCATATTGTGTCTTCTATTTAAGGAGATGCTTTCTTCATTGTCAAACCCTAATGACACATGCTAATGATCTTTCATGCAACTTGGCTACACTAAGATCCTACTTGCAACCACATTCCATTCTTTGTTGAGCTCTTGTGCATATAAAAATCTGAGAGCAAATATATCAAGCAAGATCAATGGAGATAGGAAGAATGGAGATCAAAACCCTATTGGACATGTGATGGTATAATCTTTGTGATTTTGAATTATTTTTGCATTGTCTTAGGTAATCTTCATATGTTATGGTGGATCTTTGTTCATTGTTAGGCTAGGGTTTAGTGGTTGGATTCATTTTAGCCTTGCAATATTGTTGTTATTTGTAATCCATTTTCACCATACACACCCAGAAATACAATTCTTTCTCTTGAAAGAAATAGAGGTCATCTTATTGATTTGACAATCTTTGCATATCACACTATCTGGTTTGACAAGTTGGGGTAATCCTCTTACAACACTTGACTTGCTTATCTTAACCAAATGATCAAAATTAACATGACAACATCTTTTATGCCACAACCAACTGTCTTCCATTCTTGCAACCATACAATTATTAATATTACTATTCAAATGGAATAAGTTCCCTCTAGTTTGCTTCCCGATAGCAATCAATTCACCATTACCTCTAAGAATTATGCAGACTCCACTTTTAAACTCAAGCAAATAACCTTTATCATTGATCTTACCAACACTTAAAAGATTATGCTTAAGACCATCAACCCAAAACCCATCATCAACATTACTCTTCCCATTTCGAGAGATTGAACCTTTACCTTTCACCATGCAAGGAGAGTTATTTCCAAATCTAACAACACCTCCATCAAATTCATTAAGGGTTATGAACTTACTTTTATCTCTGGTCATGTGGTGTGAGCAGCCACTATCTATAATCCATTCATCACTATTCTCCATATGAGATATTAGTGCCTTTTCATCTGACAGTTCCTCCTTCACGACTACAAACACAATTTCTTCATTGTCATCTTCTTCTTCCGAGTCCTCATCGGTCACGCCTTCATCTACTGCAACATAACAATGTTCCTTGCCCTTTCCTTTGAATCTTCTAAATTTCTCTTTCTTACCGGTATCGGTGTTAGGGAATTTCGCAGCAATATAACCAGTTTTACTACAAGAGAAACACTTCAAAGGTAGATTTCCTTTATACTTACCAATGCCTCTTGGAAATCTCTTTGCTAATAGTGCCTCAAGTTCCATCACTTGATCTTCATTGTCTTCATTTCCCCGATTACTTCCATGACTTGTCTTGCACTCATGATTTTGACATATATCTTTTCCTTTTCTAGCAGATGAACTGGTAATAGAAGCTTTAAAGGCAGATTCAGTAGATTTTGTCACACTATTGTCAAAACTATTTAAATCAAAAGTTGTAAGCTTACCAATCAATGAATCAACAGTTACCTTATCATTTGAAATAGATCTAAGTTCTTGGATTGCCGATACTCTTATAGCATACTGATTGAAGAGTTCTGAGCATTTTACTCACTATTGCATCATCTTCTATTTTACCTCCTTCACTCTTTATACCACCAACAACTTCTTTGATTCTCTGACCATACTGTGCAATATTCTCTCCTTCAAGCATTCTCATGTTATTGAACTTTCCTCTCAAGATTTCCTCTTTGGCTCTTTGAACATGCTCATCTCCTCCATAGATTGTCCCTAACTTTTCCCAAACCTCACCTGTAGTTTCCAATCCTTGAACATCAATATATTCTGGATCAGATAAATTACTTACAATAACTTCTAGGGCTTGCATGTTATCTTGCTGCAATTTGATTTCATCCAGTGTTAAGGGAGTAGTAGTAGGAGCAACATATGTTGTTTCAACTTGCTTCCAATATTGTGCACCAAGAACTTTTATGTAGATCTTCATTTTGTCTTTCCAGATCTTGTAGTTATCCTTGTTGAACTTGAGACCCTCTTTCTTCATCATCTTGACTTCCTCATAATTTTTTCCTCGAGCGGTTAGGCTTTCTGCACATAGAGGACCAATGCTATGATACCAATTGTTAATCCTATGAGGATCCAATTAATATTGAGAGGGGGGGTGAATCAGTATTAAGACCAATTGAAACTTTAAACCTAGAATCAAACTTATATCAGATCTGAAACCATTTAACAAATATATCAACTTCTTTAATGAGATCTAACAACCTCTCTATCAGATTTGCTTAACACATTAATCAAATCATTTACCACATCAATCAATACTTTCACCACCAAAGTAATCATATAAACTTGATCATTTACCAACTCATTAACCTTATCAATTAGATCAAATAATTTCAAAACAACTCCTTATCAGTATCGATAACCTCTAATAAACTTCTGATAAAACATCATAACCAATGTCTCAGAGATAATGCATGAAATGAAACATAAACAAGAACATCACATGAAAAACATTTCACACATGAACACCATAATTTTTTTGACGTGGAAACCTAAATATGGAAAAACCACGATGGGAGTTGGCACCCACAAATATTTGTATTGTTTTGAAGTGCACCCTGTTAGGAGCTTACAATACGCCCGGTTAGGATCAGACCCTGTTGGGAGTCACCTGGTTAAGGGATTTGTCTAGCAGCCTGGTTAGGATCTTGATGATCTGTTAGGATCAACCTCGTGAGAGGATTTAACACTCTTTTGAGAGCTTCCCTGTTAGGGGACTTAAATGTTTAAGGCCTATTAGGACCTACCCGGTTAAGGGATTTAACCTACTGCAACTGTTAGGGAATAGCAATGAAAGAATGATCTGTTATTTGCACTTCTCTGCTTGCTTGATCAGATCCAGTTATACACAACACTCTGCAACTCTCAGGTAGATTTCACACTTCACTTGGATAGCTTAACACATTCTCTAAGATCACCGACACAATAAACATCAACTGTGTCATCCAAAATAGCCATCTCAACTAGGTGGGGCACTAAACCCTAATTACATCATTACTTTGCAATACAAATCATAAGAGATCATCATAGATCGATATACAGATCATTACAACAAATTACAATGCAACATCAACCATTGGTTGATCATAACCCATCACAAAAATCCGATCTGTACCAAAGTCAAACCCTCAAAATACTCTACTAAGCATTTAGTTGATTCCCAAGAAATTCTTCCTTGAATCACACCAAAACAACAATTAAATATTTTCACGTGGGTTGTGTCGTGTTACCAGTTTCATGTAGACTCGCCATCGATCATCATCATAACAAAAATCATTACCGATTTGATGATTTCTTCACCGGTCTTAAACCCTACTAAAACCTTAGCAAAACTTCATCATAAATTTGAAACACGCCTTCCGATAATCTTCATAAGTTCCAGTTCTGATCACATACACCTTTCCATGATACAAGTTCACTATACAAACCGCAAATCACCAAACATCGCCGGTCGACTGATTCAATCAAAACATCTTTGCTTTACCGATTAAAGTCCTATTTCACATACTTTAGTTCTCTTTCGGTAAACTCTATCTTCCAGTAAACCAAATCACTAAGATGACCAAACAAAACATTAGGAACATCATTTGACATCGGTTGCCATCAATGACAACACAAATAACTGATCATGTCATCTATTCATAGAATCTCAATCTCTTCATCACAAATAGACTTCTATCCTTTATCGGTGCAGTCATCCATCTTCAACTAGATGACCTCATCTGCATCAATTATGTGAAATGCCAACAGATTTTACGAAGTTTAGATATGCGAAATGAAGGTTTGGATGTGAAAATAGGACCCTATTAGGGTTTTGAAAAAGATAAGAAATTGAATTGCAAATTTGAAAAAGGTCAAACCTAATGGATAAGGCCACCTTGGATAATGTTTTGAAAACTTAAATGGGTTGAAATTGATTGAATTTTACACAAATGCAAGTGAATTTGAAAATTAGGGTTTTAGGACCTAACCACTAAATTTTTAAATTTTGAATTTTGAAAAAGGGACGGAAATTGAAAATTTGAATTTTAGGCAAGAAGACAGAACTGAAAATAGTTCTAAATCTAAAAATTAAATGTAAATCTAATGTTTGCACAAGTTCAAGTTTATTTTTGAAAATTAGGGTTTTGACCATTAACCACTTAATTTTGTAAAATTGATTTGCATATTCAACAAGACAAATAAGAAATTGAATTTAATGCAATCTTCAAACCTAAAACAATAGATAGCAATTTTTGCAAAACACAAGTTCAATTCCAATTTTAACAACTAGGGTTTTGAATGAATTAACCACTAAGTTTTGCAAGAAAATTAAACTTGTAAATGAAAAATATGCAATAATGTGAAATGTCAAGCATGTAAGGTGTCATGTTCACCAAAATGTAATGGTGAAAAAGGGAGGAGGGGATCATGTGGAAAGCTTTACCCTCCTTAAGAATGGAGTGCAAGTTTCACAAAGGATCCTCTTCAACCTCTTTCATGCATTATATTTAAAAGAGGGGGATTGAATTCACTAGATCCAATATCAATGGAAAGAGATTGAATGCTAAGTGAATTGACAATGAATTTGGAAAGTAAAAGTAACCCCTCTTTTATAATGGATAGAATGAATTAAGCAAATTGAGACTAAGTGTAAAGACAACAAAGAAATGATTATAACTTGAGACAATAATGCAGGATGAAGTTGTGCACCTGGAATTAGCAGTGAAATGTCGAGACGAAGCCCCCTTGTAAATTTGAGCGAAAGTTGTCAGGACTGTGTTGAAAGTGTACTCGGTCCTCCAAAAAATCCATGCGCTAAAAAGGGTTTTTTTGTCTTTGAGAATGAAGCCTAAATCTGCAAATACAGCTGCGCACTTACAACCTACACACAGAAAAGAGAGGAAATGTTGTTGGGATTGGGGGTTTGCCTTCGGGTCAAACCCCAGTTTTGGAATCAACCAAATGATGAAAAGTACTTGCAAGTAAATGTCTGAAATAGAATTAACCTCAAGAGAGGATGCAATTGAAATGTTGATAGAGTTGTTTGAAAGGATATGTAGAATTGAATGCTTTGATTGTTGATAGGGATCTCCTCTTCAATGGTTGAATCCTTGACTTGAACGCAACACCTAGCCTTGAAAGGAGACTTGAGATGCTCAATGCTTGAAAGGAATGCTTGAATGACGATAATGCTTGTTCTCCTTACTTTCGCTTATTGAACTTATATTGTACTTATGTAAATGAGAGGGGAAAACTCTCGTTATGTACTTGCCAATTAGGGTTTATCACTGGTTTTCCGTCTCAGGCCGTCATAGAAAACCTTTTTCTCGCTTCTCATTGACAAGCCCAATGCAGGACCTAAGTGGAGGGGGCCCAAAATAGGGCAAGAACATGGGTGCCACACCCCTGTCCTGCCTTAATATAGGACAAGAAGTACATGAGGAAAGTGCAGGATGCAAGGAAATGCATGTTTTAGGTGATGCGAGCATATCTCGGGTCTCCAATCAAGGTTAGGATTCGTTTTGCCAATGTGAAGACCCAAATGCGATCAAAAGGTGTAGGTCACAATTTTATGACGTTACAACAATGGGTGTGGATATTGACTTGGTGGGATACACAGATTCAGATTGGGTAGGTGGTGCTTAGGATCGCAAGTCCACTTCAAGGTATTGCTTCTCTCTTGGTTCTGGTCCAGTTTCTTGGTCCAGCAAGAAACAATTTGCTATTGCTCTTTCATCTACCGAGGTTGAGTATCAAGGAGCAGTTAATGCTGCTACTAAGGCCATTTGGCTTCAAAATATTGTCATTGAGTTTGACATTTCCTTTCGAAAGCCTACAATCATCTTTTATGATAACCAGAGTGCTATTCAGATTTCTCGCAATCCGGTCCATCATCAGCGGACCAAGCACATTGAGATTCACATGCACTACATTTGGGAGTTGATTCATGAGCAGGTTCTTGATCTTTAGTACTGTTAGACATCAGATCAGACTGCACACATTTTCACCAACCTCTTCAATGAGAGCAAGTTCATTCATTTGAGAGCTTTGCTTGGGGTGCGACAGGTGTTTTGTTTTGTTGGGGGGGCTTCTTAGTTCCTTCTCTCTCTCTCTCTCTCTCTCTCTCTCTCTCTCTATTTGGGGGGGGGGGGGGGGGTGGAGTACTCTCTTTGTTGAGGGGGAAGACTATGTACATGGGTACCTCATCAGACTTCATTTGCCAGGACCCATATTTTCACCTACCTAAGCTATGCTTAAGTGGGGGGGTTGTTAGTGTAGGTTTTTAATTTCCTAGTTGGGTTTATTATTTTTCATTTTTCCTAGATTTTTCCTACACTTTAATTTAGCTTGCTTAATTTTATAAAGCATGTTTACTTAAGACAAGTGGGTATTAAGGTGTTGGCATGCTATGAGGAGGTGTATTTACTGTGTTTAGACCATCATGGTGGTTTCTCCTCATTGGCCGATATTTCCACCTCCACCTCTCACTTGAGTTTATATAAACATGCTACCTTGCTTGTATTTTATATTGGATATTGGGAGATTTCTCTTGATGCTATTCTATCGTTGAGCATTCACATCAAGTTTCTCTAGTATTGTTATTCTGTCCATTTTATTTCCAGTATTTTTTTCTAACTCTTTCAATTCGATTCTAGTTTAAATTTGTTTTCTTAGATTTTAACAGTATTTAAAGGCATTTCATTACTTTCATTCACAATTCCTCATTCTCTAAGTTGATTCACATTACAACACATCAATTAGTATCCTACTAGTATTCTAGATCTACAAAACCATTCTAGAAGGATATTCAATTTTGAAAAGAATTATCTTTAGTTATTGTCCAAATTTTTGTAGGTTGACCTAGGAGAATTTCACCCATTACAAAGCTAAATACAATCATCCAAAGGTATTCCTAGATACTACTAGTCTCAAAGATTAAGAAAAATAGAAAAAATAAAGATGGAGGAAGTGAAATAGAAAGTGAAGTTATAAATTACATAGATGTAAACATTTCATTTCAAATCTCGAAACATATTAGATTTTGCTACGTTAATTTTTTCACTATTCAATCACAATTTCATTTTCTATTATTTTCCACATTTAATTATTGCCATATTCAACTAACATTAACCCATAACTATTATTCATTAGCTTAACTGTGCTAATGTGTATGCATATTGGATTAGTCTTTCAAGTTAGAAAATGTTTTTAAGATCCAACGTTAATATCAGGAAATACGACAAATACTGACTTTGGCTGAAGTCCTCGCTGAAATTTGGTTCAGAAGAGCGAGGTGGGCCTCGGAGATTCAGCAGATGCATCCTCCTGCTGATGGGAGAAGAGAATTGCAGTGGCACATCATGATGAAATGAGAGCAGCATCGGATCTAATGAAGAAACTGGGTATCCTAAATGGAG
The DNA here is from genome assembly GCF_030272615.1 of Cryptomeria japonica. NCBI lineage: Eukaryota > Viridiplantae > Streptophyta > Pinopsida > Cupressales > Cupressaceae > Cryptomeria > Cryptomeria japonica. Next base: position 208,667,352 of record NC_081409.1, read on the forward strand.
AATTCCTGGATCTAGAAAGCGGAGTCAAAAGAAGGAGAAGCAGCAGTATCATCAGCAGGCGCGGGGCCTCTAAAATGTCAGGCCTCTTTAAACCCAACCCACTTCTTTTTCTAAGCTTCGTAATCTGTTTGGGCACATTCATTCTCCTCCTCGTTTCTTTTTACAACAGCAATGTGCGATGGGGAGCTTCTTCGATTAATCGGCGGGAGCAGGGGGCGGTGTACCCATTTAAAGACCTCAAGAATTTGGTGATGGTGGCTGGACATTCTGTGTATAAAGGGGGGAGCAAGTGCGAGAAGGGGACAGAGGAGGAGGAGGCGGCGTGGTACTTGGAGTCATATCAGAGGCATCCGGGTCAGGCTGCTACGTTTGTGGATCACATCAGGGAAGGAATTAACATGGCAGCCATGGATGAGGCCGCATTGCTTTTGTTCAGTGGAGGCGAGACCAGGAAGGACGCTGGTCCTCGCAGCGAGGCACAGAGTTACTGGAATGTTGCAGACAGCCACCAATGGTTTGGTATGTTCTAAACTCTTGTTTTCTAGGGCTCAAACTTAGGATCTCCCAGTCCGTCTTCCAAAATTCTAACTTGTTTGTTTCTAATTGACATGGACTCAAACTTACAATCTCCCATCCTATCACCTACCTGCCTTTCGGGGTTCGTCTTCTAAAATTCTCTTAAATTGTTTGTTTCTAGTTGGCATGAGTTTTTCACAGTTCATGTAGTATAATGTTAAGAATACAATTGGATTCACTGGGCAGATGTTGTAGACCACACTCAGTATTTCACAGTTCATATAGTATAATATTAAGAATGCTTCTGAATCTCTTAGACGTTGTAGATCACACTCAGTGATACATTATCAAGAAGAGGATAATAAACGAATAGTTTGCAGACATAATCTTAAAGAAGCAAAGGGAAGGGAGGAGGATTGGAGAACGAGGAACATGAACAAAAAACATGATTAGAGGGAGAGGGAGTAAGGATGGAGGGGGTTATGTAAAAATGTGTACTGATACTTATGCATGCAAAATATGCCGTTTTATATTAATTCTTGATTTTCAGAAACTCAATTCTGATTGAGAAAATTTAAATGTGAAAATCTAAACGGGTTTAGATTATTTAGGATATGATGTATCAGGAAGAAACTGCCTTACGTCAGGACGTAAAAATAGGCCATTTGAAACAATCCGTTCAAATGATCTATTTACACTAAAATTCATATTCACAATCCTAATATCGTATAAGACAGCGTAGCAGAGGTTTAGGGAGTGTGTGAGAGCACTAGAGAATTATGTGGTATAGGAATTGCTGTTGCGGGCAAGAGAAAGTCCTTGTAAGCCTTGATTTGGGCAAGAAACCGTTGTAGCTGTCCATGAGATGGTTGCTTGAGAAGGAACAACATTTCACTGTCTTGGTGTTTTTTTCCAATTTTTGTATCTCTTGGTTAAATTGCTGGTTTCTTATACTCATCATGCTCTTTGCTTATATTTCTATATATTATTTGCATTACTCTAAGATTCAGGAGTAGTGACTGTCTTCCCCTCTTTATGCATTAGGAACAATAACTTATGGAATCAAGTTACACTAAAGAAGAAGCGTATTCATGTTAATGAATCAGGTAGTGGAATATTTGAAGCAGCTGTTAATGGAGTTCTAATGGAAGACTATCTATCCATGCAGCAATGATAACACTCAGCAAATTCACACAACAATGGAATTGTTGAATCTGTATGCAAATTTTTGTACTGAGTCAAATTCTAAGTACAAAACTTTTTGTTTGTGGCTTGTAAGCTATACTTAATCCCTTGTTATGATCATCAGTGTCATCTTTATCATCTCTAGTCTCTATCTTAGCAATACCAACAAAATAAGCATTCCAGCACATTTGACGAAGCAAAGATCCAAGCTCAGACGAGGGAAGAAAAAAGGCCAAAAAGTTTTGAAGGCATGAAAAATTACAGCCCAATGTAGAGGCATGCGCCACTCCAAAGAGGTGTGTGAAATTCAAATTTGAAAAGTTGCACACCAGTGTAAAAGCCTATGCTTGTGTATTGGAGTGCAAATAGTATGTTCCAAAAGATAAAATGTCAGCCAATGGAATAATGCATGCCTCAATGGAGGAGTGCAAGCTTTAGGCTAATAAAAAAGATGCGTGTTAATGTAAAAGAGCGTGCCTTTCTAAAGAGGAACATAAAGTCAAAATTTGGAAAATGTTTCCTAGTGTAGAGAGGCATTTGCATGATCAAAGAGGTTCAAGAAAACATTTAATGAAATAAAGTTGCTCGCTATATGAGCAAAATGCCCATATGAAGACTTGCAAGTTTTCAAAATGCATAAAGTGTTTCTCTGTTATGACTCATAAGGCATGCACCTATTTGAAGGGTTACTTTAATTTCATGACATAAAAAATGGTTGCCTATACAATAGTCCCTGCACCAAGGGGGTGAAATAAAGTATTTCAAAAATAAAAAATTGAATGTCCTATTGAATGGCAAGCACCTCTGTGAGCATGTTATCCTTGATTTTAGCTCACTCAAATTGTGGGATAACCCTTACGAAATTTGTCCATTTTGTAGCCCACACCTTCTAAGCACACATGTCGAGGCACTTGTCAAACCCTCTTGTGTGTAGTTAGGTTCCTCGGGAAATTGTCTCATTTGGGTCCCTTAATTTGCCTCTTGAAAAATTGGCAAGGTAGTTTTTTTGATTTCATGTATATTGGGTTTTAAAATCTGAAATACATCTTATGCATTATCACATGCAAATTGGGTTTTAAACCTCGATTTACATCCTGCACCACCGTTGTCGTTTGCACATCGGGTTTTAAAACCCGACGTGCACCTTTTGCATCACATGCACATCAGGTTTTAAAACCTGACGTGCAACCTTCACTACAACTTACATGTCAAACGGGTTTCAAAACCCGAATGACATGTTTATGCATTGTCACTTGCATTTCGGGTTTTAAAACCTGAAATGCACATTTGTCCAACCTAAGTGTAGATTAGGTTTTGAAACCCGATTTGCATGTATTGCCAACCTTTTGTGCAAATCGGGTTTTAAAAATTGATTTGCATGTTTTGACCCATTCTTGTTGCAAATCGGGTTTTAAACCCCAATTTGCAATTTTTGATCTACTATGTTAGAATTTTTCTAGCTCTGGAGATTCTTCAGTTTAGCACTACAACTCCATTCCATGTGTTAGATTCCACACATTGGGACCATATGACTTTGAAGCATAGGCTACCTTGCAATGATATGAAGAGTTTCTAAAGAAGGGTGATGATAATGAAGACGTGTCTCTGGACAATTAGTTTATTTTCATATTGTCAGTTATGCATTATGTAATTTGTTTATGACATTTTACATGTAAATTGTAAAATTGTAATTTTATGTAACAACAACACAAGTCCAAAGTCAAATAGGACTCTGTTGAATAAGTCAAAGTTAGTTGCAATTTTCCCTCTTTTTGCTCACAAGCCCTCCCCTATATATTTGAGGGTGCTCATTTGTAAATAATCATCTTAGGCATAGCAACAAAATTCTGCCAGTTTGTGTAGCAAGTTAAGACTTCGATTTTATTTTGCAAATCAATTTCAAGTAAATAGAAAGGAGCAATTGTGCATTCACTCTTTGTGTTGGAACATTTTCTTATGAGATTACAGTGTTCTTTTGTCATTGGGATTCCATAACCTTGAAATTTGCTTGAGGTATTGTGTTGTGACTATTAAGTTTAAAGTGGTTTTAAATCTAATTTTACAGTCGTTGAGCTGTAATACTAGATTTAGAGATAGTAATCAACATCTTAATTAGAGAAGGTTTGAAGTCTTCGAGCTACAAATTTTCTTTTCTTTATAAATTTGGAGCTACAATATACTTGAAAGTCTTTGTGCTGCTATATATTTTATCTTTGTTATTTAATTTGTAAAAAGGGTTGCAGAAGTCTTTGAGCTTGTGTTAGCTCGTGAAATCATATATTACATTGGTGCACGTGGGGTTCTTCTTTCGTTTAATCTTGTGGTATCAGTTATTATTGTTTATTACTGTTCTTATGTAGTATCCCATGCCAAATCTGTCCTCAAAATGTTGATCATAGGCTCAAGAAATATTATCAAACACTTAGCATACAATGTATGAAACCGCTGTTATGAATTTTCTGATTGTCTTCTTTGAGTTCATAGGCTGCAAATGAAGTTATTGAAGGCTTCTAACAATGCAAAGTTGTTATAGAAATGATATACTAGCTGTTTCAGACCTTTACACACCCATGTAATTACTGAAATTAACTAGTACAGCTAGTTGACATAAAGACAAACACTTGCCATGCATCCCAATGTACACCTACAGCCACTAGGCATTTAAGCAAACAGTTGGCATACAAGCCATATGCTGATAATAAACCAAATACAAATAACCATAAAGCTTAATTTGTAATGCAACTCAAGATACATGGCAATGCAATAAACAATAATCTGGGAAGTCTTTATTGGAATGTAGCAAACAACAATGGTAATAACAAGTATGGAACCTGTTAAATACAGCAGCAACCATAAACTTTATTGTTTCTTTTTGATAGACTTTTATCTTGACCTTCCAAATGGTGCGTTTATCCTTCTCTTATACCAGCGCTGCCAAAGATGATTTCCTTTGATTTTATTGTGTCTTCTAAATAAAAATCGCACCATACAGGTGCACCCAGCAATGAGGGTATACGGCAGGCTTTTTGCAACAACTGTATAGCTTAAGAAGCAAGCTAATGACTAAAGAAAATCACCAACACAATAACCTCGATCTGCCAGTTGAAAACCCCTTTGGATCTGCTCTGAATGTCCACGAAACTTCACCAATTTAGCCCAATTAGAACTCTTGAATGAAGCTCTCCTGAATGCCAAATTCACTGGATGTTTCACCAACTCAAATGGCTACAACACTGAAGATTTTCCGTTCTCCAATGGCTGTTGAAAGCATGAAACCCTTGGTCTCTTCTCCCAAACCAAGTTCAAAGAAAATAGATGCATAACATAATAATCAAACTTCTCTTTTTTCATGCTTATATATTCTCCATAAGAAGTTCGAACCTCTCCCAAAAAGGCACTTTTAATCATTTAAATGAAATATTATTTTATTTGCTCATAAATGAATAAATTTTGGGTTATGTGTCGGATATTTAATTAATAATTTGGTCCCCTCTTTAATGATGAAAATGACCCTTTCTTTATGAAATAGTAATAACTTATAACATAACATTAAATGGCCTCATAATAAAATTTATTAATAAAGCTATCACTTTATTAATAATCAAATAAGCATAATTCCATGATTAATCAATATTTTTTCATTTAATCTGCACCGGGCAGTTGACCATTTTATCCTCTGTCCAACCTACTGATTTACCAAAAATAGAAAGGGTCGCTCTCAATTGTCTCTTGACTTACTATAAATAGTAAGTACATGAAATTGAGCCCAAACAAAGTCCAATCTTGAGCCAAACAAAGTCCAATCTGAGCCAAACAAAGACCAAACTGGAACATATTGAATTCCGGGGAAGACAAGAATCTCCATTAACCAAGCCTCTGACTCAAAAGACCCTCTATCCACAATTATTAGCCTATGAGGGTCAGAATGATAGACTAATCATCCAAAATCCATGTTTGCTAAAATGGGGACCTTACAGTCCGCTCATTTTGAAACTGCTTGTCCCCAAGCAATCTCGTCTGAAAGTAAGCTCCCCCACTTGGATCCCAAGTGAAGACCTGTGTAATGTCCCTATTATCACTATCCAATTCTTGCAACACCATCAACAACACAATTGACAGGACCTGCCAAACTAAATCAAACTCAATAGCAGGTGTCACAAGAACATGAACATCAAGTGGAAGCAACTCTGCAAATTGACAATGTTTGCTTCCCAAAACTGCGCAAGATAAGCTGCCATACATATCATCTAACACATGCGCAACTAAACTATGCATCTGAAACAAATCATGTACATGAGAACCTGAAATGAGACTACCAACGATCCACACCATGTACATGCAGTAATACTCCTTAGTGAACGCAAACTAGAACCCTGATGCACACAAAGGATCCCTCAACATACTGGCGAGTGTTCGACATAATATACCAAGATCCCAAATCCAGGAAAGAAGTCTGCCATGTAAACCTCCCTCAGACTTCCGCCGCTCAACATTGATCCCCACTTCACCATGCCAGATGTGGTGAAGCCAACCCATGGGACCATTTCAAGTTGCAACACTAACTTTGTCGCCACTTGGATATCAGTGCAATCTATACACACATCCATCTGTACTGTGAAGATAGGAGTACCTGGAAACATCTGCTACGCAACATCTCTCCACAACCTCTGCTAAACCCTCATGGATGTGATATCCAACTAAACCATCATACCCATTGTCACCATAATCTCTCTGAAGTCATGTATCCAAAGATAGCCTTTGTGTCATAGGAGTAACAATCTCCACGGGATACACATCAGCATGATGGGAAACCGAACACTGCTCCAGCAAATAGCCACCAATAATCAACTGAGTCGGGTACTTGCAATTGCTAGTTCCATCTACTGAAGATGGTACCTCTCCATCCCACAATGGATGGTATAATCCCGAAGCCAATCCACACCGATGTATCATCAAGTCCTCTACGTGTGGATCAAAAGAAAAGTGATGAGCACTTCTCACTGTGTAGTTGCGATAAAATGCTCCAACCTCGGTCAAGGGCTCATCTCTATCAATACTGGAATCATTAGATGGCTCCAATCTCTGACCTTGAACAACTAATTGGGCAGGGGCTCTGGAAACCCTCTCTACAAACCCAATCACAAAATCTCTATTAGGAAGCATTGTAGTCAGAGTATCTACAATTACTCCCACACCACGCCTAATGGCGAGAGAACCTTGGATGATAGTATCCTTGGTGGCTCCAAACAGACCCTCCCGAACCTCAGGACTCTTAAGAAGCTACTCAATAAATGAATCTGTGCAGTAAAAACAATATAAGGCTGAGTCAACCTTATCCTCTGAGACCTGTAGTTGATCACTCTGACTCTGAGACACAACAAGCTGGCGTCCAAAATCAGTTGCATGGGATGAAGTAACAGATTTGATTCCAGGAGAGGGAAACAAATCTACATGAGAGCCATACTCCCAACCCAACGACACTCTATGAGTCCCATGTGAAGTGGATGGAGTAACGTCATGTACTAACACAACTCTCTGGAGAGTTCACCACTGCCACACAAGAGCTATCAACAATCTGACCTGCATTATCGGTCATAGTACTAACCTCGGGAGATCCTGATGCAACAAGTGGCTCTTTGCTGCTCTCAATAGAAGTACTCATCCCAGCTAAGTCACCTGTACCTACATCGGTGACGGATGTAGCCACATCCTCAATACATCCATCACTACAACCTGTGGGTGTAAACTCATCACCAAGTGCTGCTATAGGAAACTCAATTGTATCCACAGATGGTGAAGATTGTGCTAAACTCAACGCCACGGTAAGCTCCTCAACCTGTGACTGTGACTCACAAAGGGCTGACTGAGCGCTCTCCAACGAGTCTATAGTCACCTCAAGCTCATGGGTGAGCTCATCAACCTCCTCCTTTCCCTTCAATGCATCGTAGCAAGTGCAATCCCACTCGAGAAGATAATCCCTATCAGCTAGTAATTGCAAGTAATTCTGTTTCATTATCCCAATAGCTTCTCGGAGTGCATGGAACTCTGCTAGGGAAAGGCTACTATCACTTTGCTCATATGTCTCAGGAGTACTCCAACCAAAGGTCGCCAACATCTATCGGGCGACATCAAAATGCTCCAAAGCTGTAGCAATCATATCATTACTAACCGTCAACTGCCCAGCCAAATGATGATACCCCTGTGACTCATTCTTTCCACCCAAATATGCATTATGGTATGAGGCTGAATCAACATCACTCTCCTCATGATGAACAACATCATGTGTGCTATCATCCATGCACACCTCAACATCTAAGGTACTGCTTCTGTGACCCTCAATGGGTGGCTCAACTGGTAAGGAAGAAGTTGCTGATATAACATTATCTTCGCACACTTCCACTTCCAATATAACTTGCATGACCATCCAACTCACGATTCTGAGATTCTATGCCAACACTTGAATATTCAAACTTGTTTTCTAAGGTCTGATCAGACTCACAATGACATGAATCCACATCACACATTACACCATTAGTACCCAAATCTCGAGTACCTTCATGTGACAACTTATAGAAGCATCTTGCACATGTGTAGTCACTGTTGTCTCATACTGATGCAAAATTTCATCACTGCTGGCATGTAGATCCGAACTGTTATGGGTCAACCTTTGCATGCAATCTTCATTCTTGGCACTAGTATCATGAGTGCCAACACCCAATGTCACTGCCATAACATCTTTTGGACTTGCCACGACTTTCAACTCATCTTCATGCTCAAGTGGACAACTGCTGTCATCAAAATCAGACTTGTTATCATAACTGATAACAACTTCTTGAGCGCTAAAAATGTCCACTTTCTCCCCAAGTTTCACCTTCTTATCCTTTTTCTCTGCACTGATAGGATTATTTGCATTAGTACTTGCTTTCTTTTTGTTTGTAAACAAGGGATCCAAAATTTCCGGATGTTGTAAAAACCTTGTTAGATTCCTATCATAGTCTTGAAAGGACTGCATGAATTCTACTATGATTTCCTCAATGGACTTCGACTTTCCCATGACTGAAACAAAACAAGAGTGCTGGTTACTCTAATATCAACTGTGGGAGCTCAATGATTTCCAACTCCAGCAGGATGGCAGAAAACCGCTCTGATACCACTGTAGAATCCCTTGGCAAATCTATCCTCAAAATGTCGATTATAAGCTCAAGAAATATTATCAAACACTTAGCATACAATGTATGAAACCGCTGTTATGAATTTTCTGATTGTCTTCTTTGAGTTCATAGGCTGCAAATGAAGTTATTGAAGGCTTCTAACAATGCAAGGTTGTTATAGAAATGATATACTAGCTGTTTCAGACCTTTACACACACATGTAATGACTGAAATTAACTAGTACAGCTAGTTGACATAGAGACAAACACTTGGCATGAATCCCAATGTACACCTACAGCCACTAGGCATTTAAGCAAACAGTTGGCATACAAGCCATATGCTGATAATAAACCAAATACAAATAACCATAAAGCTTAATTTGTAATGCAACTCAAGATACATGGCAATGCAATAAACAATAATTTGGGAAGTCTTTATTGAAATGTAGCAAACAACAATGGTAATAACAAGTATGGAACCTGTTAACTACAGCAGCAACGATAAACTTTGTTGTTTCTTTTTGATAGACTTTATCTTGGCTTTCCAAATGGTGCGTTTATCCTTCTCTTATATCAGTGCTGCCAAAGATGATTTCCTTTGATTTTATTGTGTCTTCTAAATAAAAATCGCACCATGCAGGTGTGCCCAGCAATAAGGGTATACGACAAGCTTTTTGCAGCAACTATATAGCTTAAGAAGCAAGCTAATGACTAAAGAAAATCACCAACACAATAATCTCGATCTGCCAGTTGAAAACCCCTTTGGATCTGCTCTGAATGTCCACGAAACTTCACCAATTTAGCCCAATTAGAACTCTTGAATGAAGCTCTCCTGAATGCCAAATTCACTGGATATTTCACCAACTCAAATGGCTGCAACATTGAAGATTTTCCTTTCTCCAATGGCTGTTAAAAGCATGAAACCCTCGGTCTCTTCTCCCAAACCAAGTTCAAAGAAAATAGATGCATAACATAATAATCTAACTTCTCTTTTTTCATGCTTATATATTCTCCGTAAGAAGTTTGAACCTCTCCCAAAAAGGCACTTTTAATCATTTAAATGAAATATTATTTCATTTGCTCATAAATGAATAAATTTTGGGTTATGTGTCGGATATTTAATTAATAATTTGGCCCCCTCTTTAATGATGAAAATGACCCTTTCTTTATGAAATAATAATAACTTATAACATAACATTAAATGGCCTCATAATAAAATTTATTAATAAAGTTATCATTTTACCAATAATCAAATAAGCATAACTCCATGATTAATCAATATTTCTTCATTCTGTCCGCACCAGGGAGTTGACCATTTTATCCTCTGTCCAACCCACTGACTTACCAAAAATAGAAAGGGTCCCTCTTGATTGTCTCTTGACTTACTATAAATAGTAAGTATATGAAACTGAGCCCAAACAAAGTCCAATCTGAGGCAAATGAAATCCAATCTGAGCCAAACGAAGACCAAACTGGAACATACGGAATTTCGGGGAAGACAACAACCTCCATTAACCAAGCCTCTGCCTCAAAAGATCCTCTATCCACAATTATTAGCCTACGAGGGTCAGAATGATAGACTAATCATCCAAAATCCATGTCTTCTAAAATGGGGACATTACATCTTATTTCTAAGTCTTGAGAAAAGAACCTATTCTGAAACAAGAGAATCAGAGGAACATCGATCTTGAAATAAGAGGAATTGGTGAATGTAACACCCAAATAATTAGTTTAGTTTTAGTTCCTGGTCAAGCGTTAATTGGTAACAAGCAATAAGAAGGCAGCCTCCCCTCTATGAGGAGAAATTTAATCTCACGTATTGTGGTTGAAACTATTATTTTGTAAACCTTATAGTTTACAAAATTTTCACCCAACAGAGTAATAGCATAAGTTTCCAGGAAGTCAAAATTGTAGTTGTGAACAGGGGTGCATGCTCCTTATAGAGATAGTGGGGTTTATTTTTGTATAAATTATGCAATATTGTTGAAAGGCACACACCATTATTAATTAATTTTTTTTTTCCAAAGTTAAAAAATGCACACCTTCATATTGGTGTGTGCCATTGTGAAGGGAGGGGGTTTTTCCAAAAAACAGAAAATTCAAGTGTTTAGATCTATCTTCATTCCAACACCATTTCTTTTGGTCTCATATGTACAATGATCAAGAGCACCATATCAAGTCATGCATCCCATGTTGCATCACCAAGGCACCCAACAAGAAGCCTGGGTTGTATACACCATTTCTAGTTCCATCTAGACCAGGAGAGTCTATTAGTATGGATTTCCATTTGGTTTATTGAGACCAATGTACTAGATTGACATTGCGTATAGATTTTTGAAAGATGGCCATCATGGTTGTGTGTAAGAAAAGCATCAACATGCCAGATTCGACGTGCTTCTTGTCCCATCATTTGTGGATGCACTTTGGGTTTCTTGTGTCCATCATATTTAACCATAACCTAAGGTCTCTGAGTTTTTTTGGGAAGGCGTTGTGGGATGTTGGATATAGAATTTGATTGGTTGTCAACATTCCTTCTTAGACAGGTGGGTAGATAGAAGTGGTCAACAAAACCCTTGTCCATTTGTTATGCATATGCAATAGTGCACATCTGTATCCCTAGGATGAGAATCTTCCTTCATGCAGCATGGCTACAACAGAGTTACCAACACTCCATCTTAGATAGATTAGCAGATAGAAGTGGTCAACAACAAAGATTGTAGACTCGCTGGACTCGCCTTGAACTTACCGAGACTTGTGATTCCATTGGTGGGCCAAGTTGACTCGCCATGAACTCGCAAGCCGAGTCGGGGAGAGTCCTGGATGCAGACTCTCGAGTTTGTGACAAGGACTCGGGTGAGTCTGACGTCAGGACTCGCGAATCCCGAGGAAGGACTCTCAACGCCAGTCTTGAACGCCTAGGCAAGCGTAAAAATAGATTTTTTAAAAACTTTTTTCACTCATTTGACATTTGTTGTTGCTGATAACAGTTTTGTAGGGTTTGAAGAAGGAGAGGAAACAAGATTAAAACAACAAAAGAGATCTAGGTAAGGATTTTATCATTTTTTTTCTCTTTTTTTTTTTCATTTCCATATTTTGAAAATAAAAAAATCTTGAAAAACAAGGGGATATGTTGGCAAAAAAATTTCCATTTCCCTTCCTAACTTATTTCCTTGTATTTTTTCCTTGTTTTCAAATACTATTTTTTTCAAATGATTCATTATCATTTTTTTTGTTGATTTTCCACAAAACCCTGCTGTTTTTTTAATTTTTTCATGTTAAAACAGTAATGGCAAGTTCAACTCCAAGGGCAACCCAACCAAGAAGACAAAAAGACAAAGCATGGAAGTATGGGATATTGGGAAACAAAAAGGGAGAGGTCACTTTTACCAAATGTGGTAAATGGAGGATAGGTGGAATCAATAGATTAAAATACCACCTTGCAAAAATACTTGGATAAAATGTGGAGGTATGCCTCAGAACATCTCCGAAGATTATTAGAGAGATGAAGGCCCTTCTTGCTGAGTATGATATGCAAAAAGAAGAAAGACAAAAAACAAAAGAAGCCATAGCAGTTACAATGAATCCAACACTATCCAGTTCGGGTCCCCTTGGTCATGGAAGTCCAAGTTTCCGACAACCACATTCATCTTTTGGTGACAATGAGGGTGAAGCTAGTGAGACTTCTCTTAGATTAGACCCTGATTACTTTGTTCCATGCAATGTTCCAGGAGCACAACCTTCACTTGAAGGTATGTGATGGAATAGAGAGAAACATGAGCAGGCAAGGATAGCAGCAACAAACTTTTGGTATTACAATAATTTACCTTTCAATGCGGCAAACAATGCGTATTGGGAAGGTTTGGTTAATGCATTTACAGTTGTAAGCAAGGGGTTTAAGGCGCCAACAGCTAGAGAATTCAGTGGGCTATTGCTAGAGCAAGCCATAAAAAATACACAAGTTGTGGTTGATGATCAAAAAAGATTTTGGAAGAAAAAAGGATGCAACATTTTATTAGATGGACGGACAGATGGACGGAATATGACTCTCAACTTCTTGGTGGCTTCTAATGGTGCAATGGTATTCCTTAAGTCTATTGATGCCTCAGATGAAATAAAAAGCACAAAAACTTTGTGTAATCTAGTAGATGGGGTGATCCAGGAAGTTGGAGTTGAGAATGCTGTCCAAATTATCACGGATAATGTAGCTACATATGTAGCTGTAGGTAGAATGCTTATGGAGAGGCATCCTGCAATTGCTGCACATTGCTTGGACTTGTTGTTAGAGGACATTGGGAAGATTGGATGGGTGAAAAGGGTGATTGAAGATGCAAAAAATGTCACCAAATTCATCTACAACCATACTTGGGTCCTTTGTTCGGTGAGAAAACACACAAATGGCAAGGACCTTGTGCTACTAGGAGTGACATGATTTTCTAGCCACTTCGTCACTTTTCAGAGCATTCTTGGTGCGATTCCTCATCTTAAGCAAATGTTTGTGTTTGATGCTTGGTTGGAGTCTACATTCTCCAAAAGAGCTGAGGCGGAGAAGATTTCAAATATTGTTTTTGATGAAGGGTTCACCAAAAGTGGAGAGGAGTTGATTGGGGTAAGCAACAAACTCAAACGTAAACTTTATACAAGGTAATCTATTTGCTGTTTTTTTTTGAGGGGTTAATTTTTGTACTAATTTAAAATTTGTTTTCATTTTTTTAGGTGGCAGAACCTTTAGTAAGGGTTCTTGTTATGGTGGATGGAGAGGACATGCCAATGGGTTTCATTTATGAGGCCATGGATACGGCCAAAGAGGCCATTTCACATTACTAGGGCGGAAATACAAGAAAATGTGAAATCCTTTGGTGCATCATTGTTCGTAGGTGGAGAAACCAACTTCACCAATTAATACATGCCTTCGTCTACTTCTTGAACCCAAAATTGTACTTCTCTGATTCATTTAGGGCTGATGAGAAGGTCATGGCAGGTGTTGTTGCATGCATTGATAGGATGGCACCTGATCCTGAGTTGAGAGACAAGGTTCTTGATGAGTTGGAGGTGAGATTTGACATTTGCTATATCTTATAATTTATTTATGAATTTGGAAATGTTCATTGTTGAGTTTGACTATCTTATTTATGAATTTGGAAATGTTCATTGCTCAAAATCTACAAGGGTGCAAAGGGGAGACTCTTTCTTCACAACAAGCAATTGATAGGAGAGCAAAACAACAACTTGATAAAAAGTTTAGTTCAATACTACAAGAGAAAAACTAGAAACTTGATTGTTACATTTTTCACTCAATTCTAATATTTCTAAATGATTTTTTGTAAATTATGGTGCTGGCACGCCTAATTTTCAAAAGATAGCCATCTGTGTTTTGTCCCGTCCCTATTGGGTTTGAACGTAATTGGACTTTATTTGAAAGCATTCACACGAAGAAGAGAAATAGGTTGACCTAGAAGTGCCTCAATGATCTTGTCTTTGTTCGATACAACCTTTGCCTTCACACTAGAAGTGGAGGGTGTTTCACATGGGGCTATTGACTTGGATGAACAAAATGATGGTGATTGGATCATCAATGAACAAAATGATGGTGATGATGTCCTCCTTACCGAAGAAGATCTTGTAGAATTAGAGAGAGGAGCAGCACAAGAAGCAGAAGCAGCAGTTTTGGATGAAATGGAGGAGGACGAAGATGATGACTTTGATGTTGAAGAAGAATCATCTCATCGTTTAGATACCTCAGCACCTAGTACTACTAGCTCAAGGCCTGAAAAATTGAGTTATGCTAGGAGAGGAAAGAGGAAGATGTAGTCTTCTCTTTAGTTTTTGTTTTGCACATTTGGACATGTCATTATAAGTAATTTTGTAAACATTTATAAACTTATGTTGCTATTATACATTTTAAAGTTTGAAACTATGAGTATGAATGATGAAATTTCAAATATTGTGTTTGGAGATCATATGACATGTGTAATGTTTCAATTATGGCTCTTATGTTCTCTAAATGCATTAATTTCTTTTTTTTTTTTTTTTGGTAAAACTACGGTTTTTTTTTGCCAAGTCATTTCCTGAGTTTTTGCTGAGTCTGAGTCCAAGTCCAATTTTGGGGCTGCCGAGTCCACGGTGAGTCCGAGTTTTCCAACTTTGGTCATCATTACCCTTGTCCATTTGTTATGCAAATGCAATAGTGCACATCTGTACCCCTAGGGTGTTGTTGATGTGTTTTTTATGCACAAAACATTTCAGAATAAAGTACCAAGGTAATTTACCCTCTCTTGAACAAAATCACCTCAGATGCTAAGAATGAGATCAACTAAAATGATTCCAAGGTTTCTACATGTCATGTCTTGACGAGTGGGTAACTCAATGGTCGATGTGAATTGCTGTGTTCACTTGGGAGCTTACGCAAATGTTTGGATCATCATGAATGATGCGGAATAGGTATGCTGACAACTTAGGATTTATCAATATGACTTTGGATTTACTTCTTACTAAAAAAAGGGGGAAAAGGAATAGGGTTTAGGAAATCTATTCTAAACCTAAGAATGTAGGAAATGATGAATGGATTTAATGGAATCAAACCAGGCAAGGTCTCACAATCAGGTATTGACACAAGCTTAGTGCAATCATCTAAGGTATACTTAAAATTTTTTCAAGCTACCACCATCAAACGTTGACACCATCCAAGTTGATGTTTGTCAAAGGACGCGTAATAGCTGAAGTTATGCTTACTTAAATTCCAGTTGACCACACAAGGCGCACTTACCAGTGGCAAGAGGCTAGTGGTATGGACTAAGGATTCCACACAAATAAATTCAACAAATCTTTCACTCAATCTAACATACATGAAAATAGATTCTAATCTAACTTGGAGGAATTGAGAACCATGAATGCAAATACAACACTTGAAGAGCAAAATCACCAACAATTGAACAATTATTAGGATTCAAATAGTTGTAGCATATACCAACAATTCTACAAAAACTCTCCCTTACAAATGAGAGACAAGGAGGCATATATAGAGTCTCTTACAAAATGGATGGCCAAGATTGATCTAAGATCAACGACCAAGATCATGCCAACAAAACCCTAGAATTGCCCTAATTAGGGTTACATAAAAAATGGTGCCACCAACATATGGCCCAATGAAAAGATACTTAGTCATCAAATAGGGAATCTTGTAGAAGATTCCTCCCTGCATCTCTCTCTCTCTCCTAGCATACTCCAAGAATCTAGCCAATACTGAATCTAGCTCCTCCATGGAAATGCTAGGCAAGGTATCCTGCTGTAAATCAATCATGTCCAAGGAATCTGAGCAAGCATTCAAAGCATTCTCCCATTCTGGCATGAGCTTCTGCGAACTATGAACATGAATCAACAAAGAGACCAAGTCATCTATCTGACTCTTCTTCAAAGAGTCCAACTAGCAAAAATACATAAATTTCATCTTGTCTCTTAATTCGGCTAAGTGTAAACCACTAGCATCACTAACATCAACACCCAATAATTCCTCAATCGAGGCAAGGATCTTCATCTGAATGTCCTGAATTAATCCTTCCATCTCCATACAACTCGACTGGGCGTTCTCATAAGTTGATTTCTTCACGGCTAGTGAACAATACCAGCCATGGAAATCATATTTGTCTCCACTGTGCACAATGTTCTCGTTGACCAAGGTGGAATTAGGAATCTTCTTCAAAGCTTGGAGGCGTGGAATAGTCTTGTCTTGGATATGCCGGAATTCTTCCCAACTCCCTCCAAATACTGGATTCTAAATACGAGCCATATTGTCCTATCATATGCATTGACAAACTAAGTGAGGAAATCATTTGCCTGCTTTCTTGTGCTCTCAATCCACTTTTCCACCTCCGAGTGTGTACCTCTCGCTACCTCATAGTGTGAATGTATTCCATGGTCAACTGCAATAGGGGAAATAAGGGTGGGACTTCCATGCCTTGTCCCTGCAATATACTCTCTAAGTCTAACATTTTCTTCTCTGTATCTTTCTTTCTCCGCAACCTCTTTGCCTAACCTCGCATCGATTGCCTGGAGGTTTTCACCAATCTCTTGGAATTCCTGCTTTCTGGATTTACGACCATGGGCAACTGAAGTGATCTGGAAATCCATAGGAGTAGCAATGTCCGCTGCCACGCCTACAATAGGAACAGCAATCTGCGCCATCCGCATTCCTGTCTCATCTCTAGCTATGTGCGACAAAATCTCCGCTCTCTTGGGATCCTTCTCCTTAGCACTCCTAGCTAGGTAGTCATCAATATCATCAATAGGCTGTACCTCTATCATTTGTTTACTTTTCTCCATACTTCTCATCAGCCATTCAGGAATAGCGGCCATCTCCATACCATCATCGAGACATATTTCTTGATCAAGCTCTTTCAACGCCGAGATAACATCATCATCATCATCAGGATTATTCTTGGTCCAATCATATACCTCATTTCCCAAACTAACTTCCAAAAGGACAGTAGGGGATTCCGACGGATCATTATTATCATTCGGAGGTGCAGATGTCGTTGTGGCATGGAACTTCTGAATATTCTTTGGTAGTATCACTGTATTGGAACACTGCTGAGTCTCCTTGTTCTATTCTGTTACTTCAGTCACTTCAATTGATGAGACACTGGGAGGGGGTGAAGGAATGATAAGTGGAGGAATGACAGTCTTCTCTTTCTTCTTCACTTCCCGAATCTTCTTCCCTCTGGCCTTGACTTCTCCTGGTGTGTTCTTCCTTCTCTTGGGAGCTTGACTCTCTTCGTCTGCATGAATCCTGACATCACTGACAGTCCTTTGATCATCCTCGGAAGTAGACTCTTCCGGCTTCACCCTTTCATAAGTGAAGGGAACAACCATGTCAACTAACTTATTCATCTGTATGTCCACCCATAGGCGGGAGAAATTCAAGACCTCTCTCATCAATATATTCAGGTCAATCTCTTCTGACTCTGACCAATTAGGCAATAAGATTGCCTTCTTCATTTCACTCTCATACTGTGGATGTGTATGATCTCTATCATCTAATACTTGATCAAGAATGAGGAAAAGTCCACACTTCCTCACGAAATCCACTGACATTCTGGCCCACATTCTTCTCTTCACTGCTTGCTCGTCCATCAGGTTAGCCCAATAATCTTCTATGTCAATTTTATGAGTGAACTTCTCTCCCCTGATCCTTCCGACCTTCTTGTCTGGATCAAATCTTTCTCTTTTCTTGTACGTAGCAAATTGATAGAATGCAAGCTCCTCACTCGCAGTGCTGGCGGCTATGGCTGACTGGCAAACCTCTGACGTCTTCCCAACTGAAATAGGGAATGTCATGCCTGTCTTGTGCTTCTCTCTCTGAATAACATCAAACTCTAGAAGCTATCTTACCACTTCCAACAATATCATTCTGTCGGTTGGATACCTAGGAAGTTTGTAGGGTTTAGATTGAAACCCATGAATCCTCAGGTATGTGAAAGTGGGAAACTGTATATACCATGATCCATATTTTTCTATTAACTCTGTTGCCTCCTTGGACAATCTTCTGTGGATTTTGCCTTGTAGCATCTGTGCGATGTACATAGTGAATGCATCATTTACTCTCATATAGTCTTCAATTCTATATATGCTTAGCTGGGGGTAGCACTCATGACTTTTGAACTATTCTTGCCCATTCCCGACTTCACCTTTGCATATTAATCCTCTGTATGAAACAAACCATGCAAGTATACCAGGTAGGAAGTCATGGCGAATGACTTGGACCGCTCTACATTCCTCAGCTGAAAATCCAGGTTGTCACTCATAATCTTGGACCAATTTATTAGTGTTCCTCTAAGACAATCCTGGATGAAGTAGAACATCCATCCATCAAATATTGCTCCCTGCGGCATCCCCATCACTCTGTTGAGTAGGGATATCAAATCACTATATTCCTCCTTAAAATCTATGCACATGAGTGTCTTGGGAGCCTTGGAATGATGAGACCTAGGCTCAATCATCCACTCTTTGTTAATCAAATTCTTTCATACACCCATCTTCTTCGTGTATCTTTCTGCATAATCCTCCTTGATCACATCTTTCATGTCTGTTCCGTGTGGAATTCTGAACACCTCTGCAATAGCATCCTCAGCAAGGTAGGCGATGACAACGCCTTTAGGAGTATTAATCATTCTTATGAGTGGATCGTAACATCGTGCACACTCCAGGATAAGCTCACTGCACTGTATGGACTGTAGAAATCCAGCGGCATGGAAAATGCCACTCTTCATAATGTTCGCATATGCTGGGGAAGGAACCTGATCTCCGACTTCGAACATCCGACGCTACATCTGGTCGAAGTCTAGGAAATGCATGTTTGTATTAGTGATCTCCTTCCATCTGGATGAAATTCTGAGCTCTGGATAGAATCCAGTCTCCAGCATCTTCAATAATTCTTTCCTTTCCTTATATCCAGACTTTGACATCGCACCTGTACGAAGCTCGAAGTTAGACTTAGGAAAATAAATAATGTTCTTTTTAATAAAATTCCTGACTTTCTAAAGATTTTAGCTAATTTAGAGCATGGAGTCAGGAAAATAATTCATACACTTGGTAAATTTTAACAATTAAGTTCAAAGTGTGACAACAATAAGACATGGAAGCCTTCCATAAAATTCATTGATACCTCCTTATGTTTAGAAAATATGCAAGCTAAAATGCAAAGGAGTATACCAGATTAATGATGACTAAGGAAATGTGTGAAAGATTGTGTTTTCACACGATGTATGTCTGAAGACACCTTCCGCAATCAACAATGGAGGTCAACAATTTTGAAGACAACCTGAAAATCAGGCTTTTAAAACATCATGTAATCTTAAAAAATGTGCATAAACTCGTGCGTGGGGGAAAAAGTGACACTAAGCAAACATGCCCTAATTTCACTTTCAATCACACACTTGTGGAATACGAAAGAGCCTAGAGGTATCACACAATTGGCTACTCCTTTTTATGGAAGAGAGAGCCACGGGCTACCTATTAGGATTTCTATTCCTTTGTTGCAAATGATAGATAGAATGATGCAAGTTCAACTATTAACCCTAAAGTGTAAGTATGAACTAGTAACTTTGAGCACAAGATTTTAGAATTGAGATTTAATGATGAACAATTGTAAGGATAAGAGGAGAAATGTAAATGTGTACCTTGAATGGATTTGATTCTGCAAGATCTGCTGCTGAAGCCAGAAGCCTGAAATATTGAAGCTGCTACCTCTGAAACTGCCAAAATTCACTGAAATGGACAAGGACCATGGCGCCCAGCGCCCCTGTCCCAGGGACCAGGGCGCCCAACGCCCCTGTCCTGGCAGGACCAAGGCGCCCCACGCCGCTGTCCTAGCTTTCTGGGTTGGAATTTGGTGTGAAGTTTTGTCTCGGTCCGCTTCCGTCGGATCTGCAACTTGCGGCGTCCTTCGAATTCAGAAATCTGCACTTATATCTGAAAAGGTATGGTGGGCGGCTATATAGGGTTTTGCCTTAGTCAAACCCCTGCTTTGGTGATTTCCACCTCCACGAATAGCCAAGTTGTATTGTAAAAGTAGTGTGTGTGCAGACCTTGTGTGTGTGCAAGATCCTAAAATGCAAGTAAGCAAACTAGAGCAACCTAGAAAGTAAACCCTAATTGCTGGTAAATGATAATGTAAATGCTCCAAATCAAGATGCAAAGTGATCTAAAGCATGAATACAAATGATATAATGAGGCTTATGCAAAGACACGAAAATAACATGAAATCATACCCAACCCCAAGGGAGGGGTACAAGCCAATCTTCAGTTGGTGATCCCTTATTGCTTTTCCATGCCTTCAAAGCCCTAAATGGATGAATGAAATTGATGAATGCTTGATGGATGGATGTTGAATGTTATTGAAGTCTTCAAAGATCTGCTCTTTCGCTGCATAGAAGGTCCCTGAAACTAAAAATTCGGATCCTTTCAAATGAAGAAAGAGAGCTCTTATATATGAAACCCTAGGTCTTAATTTCAACTTTTGGCCGACCTAGAGATTGAATCTCCCGTCAATTTCTTGGGGTTAAGCTTTTTTTTATGATTGGATCGCGCTCCTAAAATTTTGGGAAAAATGTCCGGGACCATGTGCACTCCGGGCGCCATGGTCCTCTCCGGGCGCCATGGTCCCGACAACTTTTCACCAAATTTTCAGGGCCGTTGGATATGATGATTTTAGAGAGAATCCCGAAGTTACAGGTGATTTCGAGATGTTTTGGCCCCTGAAATCAAGCCCCCAAGTTCAAAATAGGACCTAATTAGGGTTTTTGATTAAATGATGTATTGGAGGAATAAAGTGAAAAGGGCACACTTTAATGAAAGGGCCCAACTTTATGATGTGGAAGATGATGAAATAGAACCTTAGACCTAATTAATTTAATTAATTAAGTGCTAAAGGGGAAATGCAATGCAAAATGCAAAATGCGCCAAGGCGGGTGCTAAACTAGGTGTGAAATTGTACCACCCTAGCAACTGCGTACAATTTACGACGTTACAACTCGATAAAAATCAGTTCTAATGATAAAAATAATTTTATTCAAGAATGTAAGTGTGGCTGGTAAAAATTTAATTTCTGAGGACAAGTCTGAAAATTGATTACTTCAGACTTACCAGCACCTTGCAAAGTAGTTAAAAATCCTTGAAAATGATGAAAAATCCCTAAAAATGATGAAAAATGGCTAAGGAATCAGCTCCAAGCAAAATTGCCAAAATGGTTAGGTGGCTGGAAATGAATATTTTTGAAGACAACCGCCTAACAATGGAGTTTTCAGACCTGCAACAGCGATAAGATGGTTCTGAAAATGCACAGAAAACTCCACAAAATACCTCCAAATGCAAATCGCCTAAGTTGGAATTCGCTGGGCAATAAAAACTTAAGTCTGAAAATTAATGGTAGCCATTAATGGAGGTTAAAATCTGAAGCAAACCTCAGATCTGAAGTGAATCAGCAGGCTGGAGATGATGGCAGCCACCAAGCATGAATAAAAATCACCAAAATGTGGCACCAAACCACTCTCCAAGCAAAATCAAAATTTTCCCAACTATGGCGCCAAAGTTAGATTCTGAAAATGTCATCAATGGCAGCCTTGATCTGCAACAATGGAGGTCTGAAACAACAAGCAAAAAATGGAGGAAAATATTGCCCAAGTCTCCAAACATAAAATCGCCAACTTTCACCAAAAAATGCCAAATTTGGAAAAATCGCCATACTTGGAAAAATCAAAATTTTGGAACTGGTCTTTAATGGCAGCAAAGGGGAATAGATCAGCAAGCTGGAAAAAATAGAGGAGGAAGAAATCCTCAACCCAACACTTCATTTCAATCACTTGCTAAAATTCACCCAACTTGGAGAAAAAATTGCCTTTCATGGAGACACCTGGCACAAATAATAATAAAATAATGCTAAGGCTCGTCTTTTATACTTGCTTTCACCTCTCACTTTCACCACACAAGCAATGTGGGATAAAACACTTGTATATATACTTGCTTGGTGAAAACCTAACTTGCTTCTAGAAGTTCAAATATTAAATGATTATTGCAAGTTATTAAATTTTGCTTTTAAAATTTTAAATAATTGTTAATTATTATTTAAAAGCAATTAAAATGGGGCTTATTTATTAAAATATTGCAATTTAAATCAAAATTAAGCCTCCAGGGGAAAATCGACTTGGGTTGGGATTGAAAAATCCCTTCAAAAATCATCAAAATGTCAAAATTTGCCCCATAAGGGAAAATCGACCCTAGCTTGGATAAAAATCCATGCATAACTTCATAAAAAATGCACACAAAACTCCCCAGGGGAAAATTGATGGTAGTTTGGATTGAAAAATCCACACTCCAAACTCACTTAACTTGGAAAAATACTCCCTGGTGGAATTTCGACTTTAGTCTGGATGAAAATCCGGACTCAAAACTCTTCAAAATACTCCCAGTGGAAAATCGATCTCTGTCTGGATGAAAATCCGGACAAAAATCCTTACAAAATGCTCTCAGGGGAAAATCGACCTCTGTCTGGATAAAAATTCGGACAAAAATCTGCAGTCACTTGTCACAAATATCCTGGTGGAAAATCGACCCAGGCATGGAATCATTCTCAACGTTGTCTGCATTTTAGTTCGCACTCCTAGTGGAAAATCGATGGCAGTCTGGATAAATCCTGACACATAGCCAAATTTTAGCACTCCCAGGGGAAAATCGATTTGGGTATGGATAAACAGTGGGGGAAAATAGTAGCCAGTATGGATTTCAGGGGAAACCCATGTGTAGTGTGGATTTCAGTCTAGATGAAAATCCGGACAAAAATCCTTACAAAATGCTCTTAGGGGAAAATCGACCTCTGTTTGGATGAAAATCCAGACAAAAATCCGCAGTCACTTGTCACAAATATCCTGGTGGAAAATCGACCCAGGCATGGAATCATCCTCAACGTTGTCTGCACTTTAGTCCGCACTCCTGGTGGAAAATCGATGGCAGTCTGGATAAATCCTGACACTTAGCCAAATTTTAGCACTCCCAGGGGAAAATCGATTTGGGTATGGATAAACAGTGGGGGAAAATAGTAGCCAGTATGGATTTCAGGGGGGAATGGGTTGGGTAGTCTAGAATGTGAGGGGAAAAACACCTCTAGCATGGAATTTGACCCTTCAACCCTTGGAATATGGATTCCCCTTAGGATTTTATCATTTTAACCACTCAAAATCACTTAGAAACATTAAATTTAGACTAGACTTAGGCAAATTTTTCAAAAATATGAGCAAAACGCTAGGAAAATATTGGAATAAAGTGCAAAACCAACTTGAATAATACCTTTGGAGTGAGAAAACAACTCCAAAAGGTTTGGCAATACCTTGACACTTTAAAATCACTGATGCGCGTGTTTAAAAACACGTTAACGCTCAAATGGTCAAACACTTAGACAAAACTTAGGATCATTAAAATATCAACGTTAGCAACTTGATCCTATAACTTCAAAAACCCTAGACGGTACTAGGCATGATCAAAACTTCGAGACTTGGGCACGGGAAACGCAAAATTGCCCACTAAGCAGCCAAAACCCTAACCTAACAACACAGAAAGCCGACAAAGAGGGGGGTCCCCGTTAGCAATGGGGCGATGTGTGAAAAGGTCACAACATGTGCCAATCTTCTGTCATGCAGCATGCATAAAATAGAGTTTTACGCTATTGTATGGGACCAAGTAACTTCTAAACATGGCTTGCATTCTATTCAATCACACCCATAGACATCTATCACACGCAAGTGGCATGATGTCTACAATACATTGAACATGTTCAAAAGCAGGTTCAGTAGATGCTCTTGAGCCAACAACAAAACTATAAAGAGTGCCATGATGCTGACCACACAACTTATGAGTTCAAAACTGTTGAGAAAATTTGATCACAATTTCAAAAAGAGTGCTTCAAGTATCCACACTTGAAGATTATGGTCTTTACAACATATCACACATAGTTGGAGAAAAAGCTTTTGTTCTTGACTTGGCACCATACTTGGGTCTACCTACAATATTCAATATGGAACTCCTTAAGCCCTATTTTCACCTTTCCTTTAGCAAATAGTCACTCAACATCCTTCAAAGTTGGATCTTGAACATCTACATCTAGTGCCAAAGGACCAAAGTATCATGAACTACCACACCATGCACACACTGTAGCTCACATTAGTTGTTTTGAGTGGTCAAGGCAACTGAGTATGCTGACCAGGATAAATGGCACAAAACAATTCAATGCTCAGTTTCTACTGTTGACTGAAGACACGATGGGGACCATTGGTTCTGATGAAAGGGTGAATGACCCATGCCAAGTTGTGCTAGTTTGCAGTTTGCACTCTCACCTTGGTATTGCCAAGCATGTTGCACTATGGCAGCACCAACAGGTGTGGCACCATCCTCATTGGTGCCTATCCTAAACATTACCTTCTCAACAGATCGATGACATCTAGCACAGATCTGTATGCTCTGCATTATACATTTTGGATCATCTAGAGTTGGCACATGACATCAACAACTTCCGTGTAACTTGCACCCCATGCTGGACTTTTGCGCCATGTTGCATAAGTCTGACTTACTTTCATGGTTTGCTCTATGTCAGCAACCTTTTCCACACATCTTTTTGGGATATGAATCATCACATTGGCGGGAAGGCGAACTGTTATCCATTGTTGAAACCTAATGGTTAAATAGCTTGTTTTGGTGATGTAAACTAGAAAAACATACAAGATGGATAATTTGTCAGAACCACAAGTTGGCTAAACTCTACATGCTAACTCTTTATTAAATTCAACTTTAATTTTGAAAAGATTGTGGAAGTGAAGAATCTTCAACAATATTGCACACTTAAATGATAGTTCTTTTGTAATTTTGGTCTATGTTAGGATAGGTGACATTAACCTTGCAATCCTAAGTCATTTTCATGTGTCTCTAACGGAATGGATACTTCAAAGTTCAATGCCTAGGGTCATGTGTGACAAAAATGCCTAATATTTATTTTACCTATGACAAATTGTAATTGAATTTATATAGATGGATCCATTCATCCGTGGCGGTTACAAAGCATATTGCTAGAATATTCCATTTGGTCATACATTTTTTGAGTGGGGTACAGTTAGATTTGCATGTCTATGCATGTTGACATATGCCATTTGCATTTCTTTTAGAGCTGGAAGCTTAGGTTTGCATGTTGTGCATGTTAGTTGTTAAAGCCATTGGGTAGTAATGGAGCACTTAGGATTGACCAAATTTGATTGGCTATGGGTTAGACAACCATGTAAGAGCCATGTGATCATTTAATAATTTTTACTATGTTTACAAGATTCCCAAGAGGTGGGGCATATGGTTTTTGCAAGGGGATTTGGCCATTGTTTTGAGATATCACAGTGGTTTTCTCATCCTAGCTCTTCTATAAATTGGGCTCTTGTGTTAGTAGTTTCATAAGTTGTTTTGTAGGTTGATGAAGTAGCGAAGTGTTGCTGGAATAATATTGTTAGAGAGAGTGATGTTGTGTTGATGTATACTCTTGTTTGAATGATTAACACAAGCATTGGATCTCTTTGAGTGTGGAGTTTTTTCTTGCAAGGCTTTTTCCACGTACATCTGTTGTCACTTGTGGTATTGCAGTTTTCATTCTATTATTGTGAATGCGTTGATCACATAATCATCTAAGTGGGTAATTTTTGATAAGCAGAATTCCAAGTCTGCATCACTTTGTATAAGTTAATATTGTAGTTGTTTAACCTTGCTTCCATTAGTCTAATCTAAGAAGAAAATGTAATTTAAGTCCTGATTTGGTGAGGGCATTAAGTTCATTGTATCTCTGAATGTAAACACTTAGGTGACAATTGAGAAGATTTATCAAGGTTTGCCATGATTTCCACTTATGTGTTTGAGGCCTGGTTAGGGTTTTTAAAGTCCATTTGTCTTGCTTGTATGTTATAGTAATATATCACTTGCGAATTTACTATTCCTTATGGCTGATGTCTAGAGTTGCCCAATCCTCTAATTAGATGAAAATTATTCACTTCATTCTCACCACAGTTTATGGTGTGAATTCTATATCACTTGGACATCAATTTTTTGCCCTTACGTTATGCTTGATTGGTATTAGCCTTCATTTCAATGTTAAGTTTGAGGCCTAAATATTCCCATGGTGGGGTTTTGTTCCATGTTATCTCTGTATGTAAACACCTAGGAGGCAACTAAGACAATCTATTATGGTTTGCCATGGCTTCCACTTACATGTTTGAGGCCTAGTTAAGGTGACTGTAAGCTTGTTTCTCTTGCTTGTATATTACATGAACATATCACTTGGGAATTTGCTATACCTTATGGCTAATGTCAAGAGTCGTCCAGTCTTGTAAGAAGATGAAAATTACTCACTTTATTCTTACCATAGTTTTGCCCCTAGATTATGCTTGATTGGCATTAACCTTCATTCTAATTTTTAATCTTGAGGCCTAAATATTTCCATGGTGAGATTTTATTCCATGTTAGTACCTATCCTTATTTCCTATCTTGGTTTTCTTCATTGTATATGATCCTTAATGGTTGTCTACATAGAGAAGGGACATGTTGTGTGATTTGTGGTTGGCTTGGGGCACATTTAATATATAGGATGCACAAAACTATCCGATTGGTAAAACCCCTAAAGAAATATCAAATAATCTCTCTTCTTGTCCAAATCCAATGACGGATGCATTACCATAGTCTATAGACATTATGGATCTTATACTTTTGACTATGCCATAGATGTCCCCATCCTCATTTGTGCTTTTGTATTCATCTAACCATACTGTATGCATATCTGCTCATCTTTGCGAATGCATCCAGCTACGGGTCAAACTGGCAACCACTGCGAACCATTGTGTAACTTTTGGTTTTAAATTTTTAATATGTTATTTTTTTCGTCTTTTTAATGTTTCGACTTTTTTGATTTTATAAAATTTTATTTATTTATTATTTTTTACTTTTAATTTTTAATTTATTATTGAGTTTAGAATCTTTTATTATTAATTTTATGATTCTTATTTGATATTGAGTGCAATTTATTTATTAAGATTATTTATTAGGTATATATTATATAATACTTATTATCTATTAAATGACTATTATTTATTTTAATTATATTTATGATAAGTATTTTTATTTTTTAATATATTCATTATTATTTTTTGATAAGTGAATAATAGACTAGGGGTTTGTACCCTTTATATTAATATGCCAAAAGATATTACATTTTTTTGTTTCATTCCTCCACTGTTGCATATACCAAGAAACCCTCCCAACATTCATAAATTTATCCAAGTAAATTTATCCCCCAAGCATTCTTCACTAGATTATATACAGTCTAAGTCACCAAGTTCGGCCGAATTTCAACCTTGAAGTTCGAAATTCATTGAACTTAAAACATTTTATAAAAACCCTAAAAAATTCGATTAAATTTGAATAAAAATTAGGGACGACGTATTTGCCGAAAGTGTTTTTTCCCTTGTGCATTTTAGGGTTTCATCGAGTTTTGTTAATAAATATGGGCCACGGACAGCGGCAAACAAGCAAAGTTTATGTTGAGTTGCAATCACGGACGCGTCACGCACTAGTTCTAGTCACCCCTTTGACTGCAGACCGACGTTGCCGATTGCCAAAGCTTGGTTGTTGCTACCCGACGTCGCCCACCAGATCGCCACCATTGTAGACGGACGTCGCTTGCCTCTCTCGAGTCTCGACCTGCATAGCCTCTCCCGAGTACCGACCTGCACAGGTAGGCTTCGGCTTCTCTTGTTATTTTTAAATTTTTTTTTTAGGTTTAATAATTAAATAATATTAAACAACGTTATAATTAAATTATTTTAGGTTTATTATTATTATATTATATAAAATTACAAAATACACATAATACACATTTATTTATTTATAATGTTTATAATGTTGTTGAATATTATTATTATATAATTTATAATTTTATATTAATAGTTTTTAATTTTATATTATATATTTTTATATATATTTTTAATATTTTTAAAAGTTTTTTAGGTTTAATAATATATTAATATTATTATTATATTATACAATATAATATTACAAAATACACATAATACACATTTGTTTATTTATAATATTTATTTATAATGTTTATGTTTTATAATGTTGTTTAATATTATTATTATATAATTTATAATTTTATATTAATAGTTTTTTATTATATTGTTTAATATTAATATTATATATTGTTTAATATTATATATTATTATTATATATTTTTATTATATATTGCAAATCATCCTAAACAGCAATTTCTGGGAAAGTGCAGCAAAAGTTTTGCTTGTATGTGAACCAATTGTTGATGTGCTTCGTATGGTTGATGGTGACACTCCTTGCCTTGGCATGCTTTATGAAAGCATGGACCGGTGTAAGGAATCTATTAAAAAAGCACTAAATAATGAAGAAGCAGAATATATGCAGATATGGGAGACAATTGATTGCAGATGGAAAATGATGCACACACCTTTACATGCGGCAGCTTGCTTTTTGGAGCCTAAGTTGTTTTCTATTGATAGAAGGGGTGATAATGAAATTATGGCAGGGCTTTACCAAGCCATTAGTAGGTATGCACCAGATCCAGAAATTGCAGCACTAATCAGAGATCAAAGTTGGCAATGCAAGAGAGGAGAAGGGATGTTTGGAGGGGCAGAAGCCAAATATGACTCGCCACGTATGCCTGGATATAGATGGTGGATCGCTTATGGATCATCAGCGCCTGAACTGCAAGAGTTTGCTATTCGAATTTTGAGTCAAGGAGCAAGTTCATCAACTTGTGAGAGGAACTGGAGTTGCTTTGACCACATCCATTCCAAAAAGAGGAACAAATTGTTGACTAGAAAGTTGGGAGATCTTGTCTATGTTCGCAGCAATTTGAAATTGCTGATGAACAAATCAGCAAAGACCACTTCCTTAGAACAAACTCTTGAAGGCATAACAATGTGTTGATGTGTCTTTTGTACACGACCAAACACAGAATAAAATACCTAAAGGTACCTTATCCTCTTTTGAACAAAGTTTCCTGACTGCTGAAGATCTTGCCGAAGGATCAGTCGAAGTAACTCCAAGGTTCTGATATGTAGGTTCTCTAAGTGTGGATAAGCTCTTTGTGGTACGATGTGATTTTGCTGGAATCACAAGGGGACTTACATTCGATGACCCGAATGTCTGATTTGCTTTGGATATCATTGGAACGTGGAATTTCACCGGGCCTTGATTTTGAAAAAAAAGGAAAAAAGGATAAGGGTTGTAACGGGATCTATTTCTAACGCTAAGAATGTAAGAGCAATGAATGACCTTTGATGAAATTCTAACTAAGTCTTGCTTTGACATCCTAGGATCATCTCCACAAGATTAGTGCGATCTTCTGAGTAAAGCTTTATGATGTTTAGATCACCGCTACAAGCATGGACATCGTCAGGTTGATGTATATCAATGAAGAAGCGATAATTGAAGTTAAGCTTAAGCTGAATGATTCCAGTTGACTACACAAGGCAAGTTGCAATCAACAAACTGCTAGTAGTATGGATATACAAATTTCACCATCAATCATACAAATTTCTTCCATTCATCTAATAACATGAAATTAAATTTGAGAAGTATAAAGACCATGCAAATTATAGAATCGACCCATAGAATTCACCATTTCTTCAATGAAGTTTACAAGTCTTTTGCAACAATATCTTGGCAACAATCTTTGCCTTCTCTTTCTACTCTACTCTAACTATTTCCTACTCTCTGACTACTAACTATTAGCTAGCTATTAGCTACTAACCCACTATTAACCTTTACAAATGAGGAACCAGGGCTTTATATAGAGAACCCTTTACAAATAGACGACTCTGGTTGTCTTAGAATCAATGACTAGGATTACAAGATAGAAACCCTAATTAGGGTTTGTTACAACAAACTTCCTCTAGCCAATGAGAAAATTACATTCCAAGAGTGAGGACCAATAGGAAGCATGGGTAGGTAAATCGAAGTTTGTGCCGCCTTCGATAGATTAGATACATTGAATCTGGTCCTGCTGAGGTGGACCAATCCGACCGGAAGAATGATGATTGGGATGCCACCTTGTCTAATGCTTGTGACTTGGTTGATCCTCTTCAGTCTTTTGACACAATGAATGATGTACTTCCTTTGTTTGACCAGGCTTCCTTATTGTCAAGTCTTTCTTCTCCGGTAGCACACCTCCGCCTGGAAGTGCTGGCAAAGCCTTTGTTTGTCATCTTGTGGTAGAATGAGGTCTTGAGGCTAACTTGAACTCCTTGAGCACCCCTAGTCTTCCAACGCTTCAAAGCGCCTTGAGTCCTCCCTTTTGCATGCGGAATGTCCTTGATGATGATGGACTGGAAGAGGTCGTCCTTGCCCTGACCTGGTCTTCTTCCATCTGCAAAACCAACCAAAAGGTGATTAAGGTCACATAATGAATTCATTCTAACATAGCATTTCCTACCTTAAATCATCAATAAGAGTTATCAAAATGAAGTTCTCTTGAAATCCTTCCCAGGGACAGGCCCCATAAAATTTCGCCCTGGACCCTGGCCAAGGACAGGACCTATAAGGGATTTTGCCCTGGACCCTCTGGAAGGGTCAGGAGCGATTTCCTTGTCCAAGCTTAGAATCTTCATCTTTGATGGCCAAAACCCATTCCAGGACAATCCTAGGGGCATCTCCAACTTCTCTCACCTTGGCCTAGGCTTGACTTGACACAAATTTTGGAGGATAGAATAGGTTTTAGGATTTTCGCTGTGGACCCTTTGGAAGGGTCAGGAGCGAAATCCTTGTTTTTGCTTAATTCCTTCACATTTGGTGATCACTAGCAACTTAAAGCCATGCTCAAAGACATCTCCAATCCTAATTCATCTTAGTCCACACTTGACTTGGCACAAAATTGAGAGAAAAGAGTGGTTTTGTGAAATTTCGCTTTGGACCGTTTGGAAGGGTCAGGAGCGAAATTTCAACTCTAGGCTTGATTCCTCATCTTTTCAACTCCAATCTTCTTTGCAAGGTAAAAATACACCACTCTTCGCCCAAGGAACAAGGTTTGGGACCTAAACATGGAAGTAAAAGAGGTTTATCAAGAATTTCGCTCTGGACCCTTTGGAAGGGTCAGGAGCGAAATTTTTGTTCGAGGCAAAATCTTCATCTTTCAATGCCTCCAACTACCTCCCAAGGCAAGAACATACCAATCTACCCTCCAACATGCCTTGGACTCCAACGCCTAGCCAAAACAAGGAAGCAAATGAGAGTTATAAGGATTTTCGCTCTAGACCCTTTGGAAGGGTCAGGAGCGAAATTCCTACTTTGGGTGGATTCTGAC
The DNA here is from genome assembly GCF_030272615.1 of Cryptomeria japonica. Lineage (NCBI taxonomy): Eukaryota > Viridiplantae > Streptophyta > Pinopsida > Cupressales > Cupressaceae > Cryptomeria > Cryptomeria japonica. The sequence continues at coordinate 208,699,097 of NC_081409.1, forward strand.
TACTCCGTCGCCTCAACCCAATTTTCAAAGGCAAGAACACATCAAAGTCTTTCCAACCATGCCACAAAACTCAAGAATTTGACCATCTCCAAGAAGAAAATATGAGTTTCCAAGAATTTCGCTCTGGACCCTTTGGAAGGGTCAGGAGCGAAATTCTAGTTTTAGGACAAAATCCTTAACATTTTTACATCCCATCACTTCAAAAGGCAAAGACATGTTAATCCACTTCCAAATATGTCCAAGGAACTAGAATGTTGGTCTAAACAAGGAAGAAAATGAGGTTTATGGGGAATTTCGCTCTGGACCCTTTGGAAGGGTCAGGAGCGAAATTTCCATTCTTGGACAAAACCCTCACTTTTCAATACTTTCAATCACTTCCTTAGGCAAGAACATGACCAATTTACCCTCCAACATGTCCAAGGAACAAGGATGTTAGCCCAAACAAGGGAGAAAATAGTGTCTAGGGAGAATTTTGCTCTGGACCCTTTGGAAGGGTCAAGAGCGAAATTCACATTTAGGCTCAAATCTTGACTTCATTTCTCACATTTCTTCATCCAAACAAGTGTTTTGCCCTCAATAATGCCTGGGAATGAGTTAGTTCTAAGTTTGGGTCAAAGTAGAATGTCTTATGAAGAATTTTGCTCTGGACCCTTTGGAAGGGTTAGGAGCGAAATTGAAATTCGCTTTGGACCCTTTGGAAGGGTCAGGAGCGAAATTTGACATTTTGGTCTCTCCGTCAAGATTCATGTATGGAATATAACATTTAAGTATAAGAATTTCTTATACTTTAAGTTATATTCCATATATACTGTCAGGATATTTGAGAGTGGTTTTGGACCTCCAGGAGTTATAATGCAAAATCTAGTTTTTGGAGGATTCTTCAATTTTCCAGACTTAGTCAAATTTCAGGATCAGGATGACATTCCAGACAGCCAAATTTCAGGACATTTGAAGATCAGGATGACATTCCAGACTTCATCACTCACCAATTTGACCTAACTCAGACCTTCAAAGATGATATTCGCTCACCAAGCTTCATTGACCTCCTGAAACTCAAACAAGACACAATTAGCAACAAGAGCAAACTTTGTCCTAAGGAAGACTTTCAAAGATGACCCTAACTCGGAGCATCCACTGACTCACCTTGGCTCAAGCAGAGCCTGCCATCCTAGTGATCCCCCTGGTGACACTCAAAATGCAAAGGCTAACAGACAAACCCTAAAAACCTAGAAAACAAAAAAATGTAGGGGTCACCATTTGCAATGGGGCGATGTGTGAATACATCACAACACAATGCTAGATGCAGATGAGCCTGACTTTGCAGATGATGAACTGAGTAGTGATACAGATAATGATGATTTGGCATCCTAGCCAAGTGCTCTTGATGACTTAGAGTTATTTTAAAGTTCTGAAGTCTTTGATTGTTATTGTGCCTTTTTGACAAAAGAACATCTTTGCAATCGTGAAAGCATATGTTTCCTATGGTTTATATTTTATAAATGTGTCATCTTTTTGTAATGATTTCAAGTCTATTTATCAATGTTAAACTATTTAGGCAATTTTATAGATATATTACATATATCTATTAAAAATTTTAAAAAATTACATATAGTGAATTTAATTCGAATTTTATACATTTCGAATTTTTTCCTCATTGAACTTCATTCGAATTTCAAAGCTGTCGAACTTCGAATTCGAATTCTAACCTGGTGACTTAGCATACAGTAGTGTTATATAGTGACATTGAAAACGATTTTTTTGAAAAAACCCTACCATCCAGCAAATCTTCTATCTTGCCACAAGTGACACTTAAAACAATTTTGTAATGTCCCATTTTTGAAATAGGATTTAATAATAAAATGAAAATTGAAAAAATAATAATATAATATAATATAATAAAAAATTAATTAAGTTTAATGAAGGGTCATAAGGCATGAAATGAAGAGTTGTGATTCTCTCAAACATGAGATATAAAAGGAAGAATAGTTCATTTGAAAGGGGATATGGAAGAAGGAAGAATGTAATGTCCCCTTTTGTAAATGCTCTAGTTTTTGCCCTCAAATCACAATTCCAAGCAAAGCAAGGAAGGAAATAGGATTAGAGATATCTTTTATCAATTTAAATTGTTGAACAAGATAGGTCCTGGTTGAAATTCTGCAATCATGTTAGGCATTCATTGAAAAATACAATACATAATATCAATTATTACTACTAGGGTTAGAGAACATATATCTTAATCACCTAATATCTATTATTTATTATTTAGGTTCAACCTTAACGACCCATGATAGGGTGTCTGAAGTGACTCTCTACCCTAGGCCCAAGAGCAGATATACCATCCTTGTTGGCCTCATGTGGACTTCTGCCATCCATCCTTTATGAGGTGGTGTACCTAGTGAGGACACTTGTATCTACTCTCCTTACTTGTGCCACCTTATTCACCATCTATGATCGCGATCCCTTTGAATCCATTCCTATAATCAACTATTGTTGAAGTTGGTGTGGAAGTCACAATAAGGTGTCTAGAGCATCCTTCCCTTCTAAGCCCAAGGGCTGGGCACTCCTTGCACCCCCTTGGTCTCATGGGACTATCCGTCACCACCATGAGGTGGCATGCTTAGAAGAGGACCTCATAACAGTTTCTCCCTCTTTGTACTCCTTTCCTAACCTCATGGTTGGTTGCAGCAAAATGACAGACAGATTGGCTAGTCATTCCACATAATTGCCTATATCAATTTATTAAAGATTATTCATCAAATACATTATTACACATATATATCAAACATACATATAACACACATATTTATGTATACCACAATTGAACAGTAATGCTACAACCTGTAATAAACAATGATTTACTGATCTGATTGCTTATATATATGCTAGAGGTCGATCTGCTCTTATAGGTGCTGCTGCTTGATCAATCTACTCTCCTTTATATCGGCTCTAAATAGGAATGATATTCCATGAATTGTTGTTCTAATGTCCACCAAAAGACTTGTTTATATATCCCTCAACATGCCTCTTTATCCAACGGTCACCTCCCTTTGGTTAGGTCAGCCAGCATTAATATAATAATTGTTTATTTGTTTTGATCCCATCTCAAAAGGGAGTGCTGGTTTGTAATATGTCCTATCCCTATTGGAGTCAGCCTCTCTTGTAATTGCCACCATGTAAACATTTAATTTTTAACCTAGTCAGCTCTATTTGAGAATTTGCTACTCAGTAATTATTGAACATTTATCTTAGTCGGCCTTCTATGTTGTTATTGCCTTAGTTTGCTATTAATAGGGGTAGCGATCTAGTTTAGGGCCATGACTGTCCACCCTTTCCAAAATTGCTTGTCCTCAAGCAATAGTGGCATGATCATAGAGTCCCGTTCATAATCCGCCTTTTGCTGCGCTACTCTGATTATCATAAGTTGCTAATTTGAACAACTCAACCAAGGTGTTGAAATTATGAGAGAAGTTTTCTCTCATCTTTCTTTCCCCATCACTTGAAAATGTAAAGGATTAATTTGGATTGACCCAACGTATATTGGATACTTATTTGTGTTAACACAAGAACTTGCCATATGTTAAGATGAGGATTAGAAGCGTGGCATACATCTAAATAATGTTCTATGAAGGGTTTTCAAGCTGACATATTACAATTTTCATTGTGAAGATTGGTTGGAAAAATCTGTTTCTAGACCTTGAGGATGTAAGGGCATTGTAACTACTAGATATGTTCCTCCTCAAATTTCCACTTGTTCATTGCCCCTTCATCTTTTGATTGGATGCTCTTACGGTCTCCCTCATCATGCTTTGTTTTCTTGCTCGGATATCCTTTTGCTTCTTCATCAGGTATTGCCTCCATATTATGCGTTTGGCTTTTCTTTCCACATATGTGTCCTGGCTCCCAATTTTCTTCGCATTTGTAACACTAGTTCTTTCATTTAAGCTTCCTTCGGTTGCAAATATACCCAAGCTTCAACTGATCTTTGCACTTGAAGCACAACTTCTTCTCATGGTGTTCTTTTTTGCAAACATGTTCACATTTCCATCACCCTTTGCAATCGAAGCATAGATTTTCTTTTGAAGTTCTCGTTGAGTGCTTTGAGAAAGAAATATTCTTTCAGGTCCATCCTTTCCATAGAAATGCTTATGCTTTGATGTCTCCTTTCCAGAGTGATCCTTTTCCTTTGTTTGGGCGGTATCAAGCCAAGTAGCTATTAGGATTGCTTCTTGGAGTATGGTGGGGTTCAAGGCACTTACTAGGCCACAGGTGGTATCCAACAATCCCTCTAGAAATAGGTAGGCGAGTCTTTCCTTGGATATTACGTGTACCTTGATTGCTAGTCTTTGGAACTTTGTCACATAATCTTCAAGGGTTCCTTATTGCCTTATTCTTGATAACTCTTTAAAGTATCTTTGGGGATGCTTTTGGTCAAATCCCTCAATGAGTTTTTTCTTGAAGGTATCATAGGTCTTTATGCTTCGGTGGTCTTGGGTGATTAAGCCATGGTGCCGCCTATCATGAGGGACCCCTTCTAGATGAATATGGCAAATGTAATGACATCTTCCTCTAACATGGGGCTAAGAGTTAAGTAGGTCTCTAGTTTTTGGATCCATGCATGGGCCGTGATTTTTCCTGAACCATCAAAGATAGGGATGGTCAATTTTCCTACTTTGTGTTGTAAATCTTGATTAGTTTGATTCTTCCCCCTTCTATGAATATCCTTTTTTACAGCCTTATAATATATCATGAAGGGGATTCTCCTCTTGACTTTTGGGTCAAGCCTTGCATATGCTTCAGCCAGTTCATTCAAATTAGGATTTGGGTGTGTTTATCTCCTCATCTTCCCTTGATGGCCTTTCCCTCGTTAAGAAGGGAGGCCGAGTTGTTTCTCGGATTGATCTTAATGTAGTTCTATTGTCACTTTCAGATTGGCTAGGAGTGACATCTCTCTCATTTCTTTGGTTAGGTCTAAAAGTATTCATGGAGATGTTTATATTTTGTAGGGTTTGAAGAAGTTTTTTAGTTGTTTGTTCATTTTTCTTTATAAAATCCCTCAATTCATGTTCCATTTGCCCCCCCCTAGTGTTGTCGTGGTTTGGAATTTTCTTCTTTCCCTTTCTAGAGCCCTTAAAGCCCTTTGACTAAGTTGCATTGACTATTGTTTGTCCCTCAGGCTAGAAGGAACGATGCTCTGATACTACTTGACACTTGTAATGCCCCCTTTTGTAAATGCCCAAGTTTTTTCCTCAAAATCACAATTCCAAGCACAAGGAAGGAAATGGGATTAGAGATATCATTTATCAATTTAAATTGTTGAACAAGATAGATCCTAGTTGAAATTCTGCAATCATGTTAGGCATTCATTGAAAAATACAATACATAATATCAATTATTACAACTAGGGTTAGAGAACATATATCTTAATTGTTGACTTGGTGGTCAACACCTCCATGGGGACTCGTGACATGGCTAAACTGCCTCCCATGGATCGGGGTAAATCTGGTGTTTTGTATTGGGTGTTGATAGTTCGAGCTTTTGGCATAACCGCAAACGACTCCAACAATTGGTATTAGAGCCTTGGGTCACGGGTTTGAATCTCCCTTTAGTGGGTGTTGAAGGCTCAATCAGTGCTAAGGGGGAGATTGTTGACTTGGTGTTCAGCACCTCCTTGGGGACTCGTGACATGGTTTAAACACGTCCCATGGATCGGGTTAAATTTGGTGTTTGTATCGAGCATTGATAGTTCGAGCTTTTGGCATAAGGACAAACAATTCCAATATTAATCATGTAATATCTATAATTTATTTAGGTTCAACCATAACGGCTCGGATAAGGGAACACGATAGGGTGCCCAGAGCGACTCTTTGCTCGAGGCCCCAGAGTGGATATACCATCCCTCTTGGCCTTGTGGCCTTCCGCCATCCATCCTTCATGAGGTGGTGTACCTAGTGAGGACACTTGTATCTGCTCTCCTACTCATGCCACTTTCTTCACCGTCTATGATTGAGATCCCTTTGAATCCATTCCAATAATCAACCATTGTTGAGGTTGGTGGAAGTTGCAATAGGGTGTCCAGAGCGTCCTTCCCTTCTAAGCCCAAGAGCGGGGCACTCCTTGCACCCCCTTGGCCTCATGGGACTGTCCATCACCACCATGAGGTGGCATGCTTGGAACAGGACCTCATAGCAGTTTCTCCCTCCTTGTATCCTTTCCTAACCTCATGGTTGGTTGCAGCAAATTGGCAGACATTGGAAATCTAGTCATTCCAAATAATTGCCTATATCAATTTATTAAAGATTATTCATCAAATACATTATTACACATTATAGCCCATATATATCAAACATACATAACATACGTATTTATGCATACCCCAATTGAACAATAATGCTACAGCCTGCAATAAACAATGATTTACTGATCTGATTGCTTATATATATGGTGGGGGGGTCAATATGCTCTAATAGGTGCTGCTGCTTGATCGATCTACTCTCCTTTATATCTACTCTAAATAAGAATGATATTCTATGAATTGTTGTTTTAATGTCCACCAAAAGACTTGTTTATATATCCCTCAAAATGCCTCTTTATCCAACGGTCACATCCCTTTGATTAGGTCGGCCAGCATTAATATAATAATTATTTATTTGTTTCTATGTTCCATGGGGATGTGTTCCTGACCTTGGTACCTCCCTGCCCATACTAGGGATGGTACGGGGACGTTTTTTCAACGTTTCCTACCTGTTTTAGAAATAGTGGACGTTTCCTGAGCAATGAGGGGACATTTCTGGGCATACTGCCCCAATTTTTACTCTTCTGGCAGTCCATAAAAACTGTCTAGTTGAGTTACAAGTAGAAATAGCACGTTGAGTAGAAAAACTGGAGCAAATGTTTTGGTTGCAGACTTCAAGTAGATGCAGAGGAAGTGGGACTGGAAGATTTGAAAAAAAAAATGCTAAGCCAAAACTGATTTTTTTTGTATAAACTTGCTATTTTATTCTGTGGAAGAGCAGTAACTCAAGAAATGCATGGGACCACTTCTCTGGAACACTCATACAACCTTGACAAACCAGTCAGCACACCTTCATTGGACAACCATGTAGTTTGGATATCCACCATTTTATCATTTTTATTCATGCATGGCTCCTAAAGCATTGCGTTGACCTTGTTTCCACTGGTTTTGGAAAGTGGCCGGTATTTATTTTACAAAAGAAATTGTAACGTTTCATGCATGATGCAACACTTCAAATTTTAGGGACAATCTATTACATGAATGAACTCACTCAGTTTATTGTCATTTTTAAGAGTATACTTTGTGAAAGATAATTCAAGGAATCAATGCATATAGCTTATAAGCTTATACTGCATGAGACAATTCAGCAGGTAAAGTATTTTTTCCAGAAGAGAATAAGAATGATGCTTAATTCTTGCTACTAGAATAATAGTTTTTACCCAATCATTGTTATGATACGCATATTTGAAATTCTCTATATTTTTAAAAATCTCCCTATTTTTTAATAGCCGTCCCCTGCCATCCCCTCGAAAATGGCCCAAAAGTACCCCTGTACCGAAAACACGTCTTGCTGTCCCTGTCCCCAAAACTTTGTGGAATATAGATTTGTTTTGATCCCATCTCCAAAGGTAGCACTGCTTTGTAATATGTCCTATTATCCTTATTGGAGTCAGCCTCTCTTGTGATTGCCACCATATAAATATTTTATTTTCAACCTAGTCGGCCTGATTTGAGAATTTGCTACTCAGTAATTTTTGAACATTTATCCCCATCGGCCCTATACGTTGTTATTGCTTTATTTCCTATTAATAGGGGTAGCTCTTTGATTTAGGGGCATGACAGAGAAAGGAAGGAGCATCAGAATCAAGGAAGATTAATGGAAGAAGAAAGGAATGGGAAGAAAATAAGGAAGTGACTCTTTCAAAGGGCAGAAATGATGAAGGGTTGTAACTCTTTCGAAGGGTGGTAATTGTGAAGGGTTGTGACTGATTCAAAGGGCAGAAATGATGAAGAGTTGTACTCTTTAAAGGGTGGTTAATTGTGAAAGGTTGTGATTCTTTCAAAGGGTAGAAATTATGAAGGGTTGTACTCGTTCAAAGGGTGGTAATTGTGAAAGGTTGTGACCCTTGCAGAGGGCAGACATAATGAATAGGTTTAACTCTCCCTCACATTGGAAGATATAAAAGGGGAGGAGGTTTCATTTGAGGAAGACATTCAAGGGAGATCCTTTTGGAAAATAATTTATTATTCTCAAAAGGCAGCAATGGAGAGTGGCGACTCAATTCCTATGAAAGGTGGTGACCCTTTCACCAATAAAGTATAAAGGAGAAATCATAATTGAAGTGTTAATTGCCCTATCATAATTGTCTCTTGTCCTTTCAATACAGTCGTCTTTTTGCAGCATTATTGGCAATTAACTCCATTTGCCATCCCTATGTCTGTCCTTCACATGAACTTGTGCCATACGTCCTGCAAAATCATTCCACCATCCTCCTCCAACCTATCAACCGCCCAACTTGCCAATTGGTCCGCCATAGAATTGCCTTTCTGATAAATATGGGATATTAAAAAATCTTCACATTCATCCAACAACTACCATATTGGCTCTAAATATTTATTTCATTTCCAATTAGGGGTTCTTCTCTGTTGAATGGTGTCCAAAATTATTTGAGAGCCACTGTCTAAGTATATTCTTTTAAACCAAGTCTTCTCCTTGCTCTCAAGGTGAGCCATGCCATCTGAATCTCTGCTTTATTGTTGGTTCCATCCAACAGTTTTTTTGATTGAAATCCAATCAAGCTCCCCTCCCAATCTCTAACCGCACACCCTACCCCCGATGGCCCTGGGTTCCCTCGTGAAGCCCCATCAAAATTCACTTTCACCCATCCTTCCTCTGGAGGTACCCATTTTACCTCATTTCACACATCCTTCTGTGGATTAACTTTCTCAATCCCATTAACGAGAGTTAATATTATTCATTATTAATTTTTATATCTTACACATTTATTATTTATTATTAATTTATTTGTTGTTATTAATAAATTTAATGACTAGTATTTTTGCAAGGGTAATTAACATTGAGCCCTAACTTGGATGTTACACTTGTGTAAGGATGGGCATTTAAACATTTTAGTGTGCCATGTTTAATAGTTGTATTAACATTGTGCCCCATTAATGGGGAGTCCTCAGAAGCATGCCTTTACCAGTAGACTATATCTTGATGGACCTTTAACTTAATATTATGTATTACTAATTTCATTTTTAATCTAATTTATTATGTTTATTAATATTTAAATTTTACAAGTTCAATATTTTGTTACTTTTGCTGAGAGGCATTCTACAGCTGTATATAAGTGTGAAGAACCCATGTATAGAAAGACAATTCAAAATAGTAAATAAATTTTTTTTGATGTTTTCTTTATTCTTTAAAGCTAGCGTTCGATCCAGCAACATTCCATTTTGAGTTTTGATAATTTTTGCTTTAACTATAAATGCACATATAGATGTAAAGATACATAACCATTTTTTGCATCTCACCAGAGGTAGGCACAGCTTACAGACCACCATTGAATCAAGTATGGAGTTTATTGAGCTTTTTTTGTAGTGTTTGTTATGCCAATAGTATGTGTTATGAAAAGAAAACAATGCACAGACAACTCACACAAAAATGCCGGTCCCATGGGATCTTGCCATCTGAAAGTCCCCCTCTCACTCTCTTTTTAACTTCTCTTGGTCTGCAATCAACCATTTTTCTCCTCCAGCTCTTTATCTTGATGATGGATCATGGAGTGCAATCCAAAACATTGATGCAATAAACAAATCTTACGCAGTTGAATCCAGAAATCAGATGGACTAATTACTGACTGTGGAAATCTTATGTCTCTAATTATTAACTTCATTCTACTCGTCTGCTCTAGTGGCTGCTGTTCATCAGACTCGCCTGGGGCAGTGGATATATATATTTTTATATTAATCATGCCTGTATTCTTTGCTAGTTTGCAGAGTATTCTTTGCCAGTTTGCAGAGCAGTAATAAGCATGTTGATATCTTATGTGAAATTATAATTTAAATATTCAATAACACAATAATAAATATGCATGTATGCTTGGTGAATTGAAATCATGGGGTTCACACCCATTCTTTTAAGCATAAAATAAGAAAATAAATAGTTTAAGGTCCACAGGGGGACACCAGAAGTTACAAGATTGCCATATGCTGAGGGTTGACAGATTCAAAATTGAAAATACCCATAAATATTGATAATAGAGAACAACTTTCCTCCTACCTATAAGGCCTTAGCAATATAAAATGTCCAATTTCTATAATACATTAACGACAACTAGCAGAAAGATAGCCAAAAATAGTTACTAATCTTCATTATCACCGGAGCTGCCAGTTACCAAAGAGTTTAGCCATGCGATACCATTAGTTTGCACTATCCCAAAAAGCCTAATTCAGGGACTCAGCACCCCTTGACATCTTCCTTCTATGCCCTTCATTTTGTGGAAAAGCCATGAGTATGATGGGTCTCCATGTGCTAGACACAGTGCCATTACAAATAATCAAATTTTCTACAATTGGAGGTATCCCAGAACAAAGTACAGCAGCCTGAAGAACTTTCTCCGATCCATCAAGCAGATGCTTCTTCACCAAATTTGTCACCAACTTGTGGATAACTCTTTTTCCTCACCCAAATCAAGGACAGCCACAAATATGGAAGCAATATCTTTGTTAACTCTAATGATAGACAGAGACTATGAATTTGTCCGAGGACCCATTGAGCAGAAAACAACAGCATACCAGACCTCATTTTGAATTCATGCTTTAATCACAGCTCTGTAATGCTCTCAATGAAGGCCAATGGCCTTTGCCTTCTCAACAATCTAACACATGTATCTAATTTCGTTGTAGAGCGAGGATAGCTAGGGGTAACACCTAAATAAACAACACATGTAAATCTGGAAAATTTCAACCCCAACATACCTGCAAATAATTTTTACTTGTTGATCACAATTGCAAGTTTCCTTTTAATTGAGGCTCTGCATGTCCTTTGTCAATTGAAAGCCTAGTTTGCATGTAAGATTATTCTAGGTATTCACTAGAGGGATGTGAGATATAGAGTGGTCCCAAACATCATTACATCCAAGTCTAAAGAAAGTGGGGAGGATTATTTGTTTAAAAGCCACAGAAAAGTATATCGTCGGGCTCCAAATGGTCATGATTCAAATCAAGGTTGGGAATTGGACTCAAAGTCATAAATCTAGCTTTAGATATAAGGGGTTCCCAAGAGTCAACCTTGTGATGATACACTCTGAATCTGTATCAATAGCTAAGTTGTCTTCTCCTGAGCCCTTTGCCCTAGGTGGAGGTGAATGAGTAGGTCTGGAAACATGGGTTGAGGATGTGAAGATGTAGGAGATATTGGCTTCCACATTTATTTCTCTATATATGTGTGATAGTGAAGTTGTCCAAAGAGTCCAATAAAGGCCATTTTCTATGACGGATGTTGTTAATTTTCCAGTTAGTCAATTTCTGCTATCTTATGGCATTAATGAACACCATAGAATTGCCTTCAATCTCTACACTTTTGACACCATACAAGTTACATATTTGCAAGCCAAGGACAAAGGCCTGACTTTTGCTTCATTATTTGTTCCTACTTCTTGAGGTTGAGTCTATTGGTTTGGGTTGGGTTTGTGACCGCAACTTTGTCCTCTATATTCACGAGATTTGACCTTGCTCAGTGCACACCTTTACTTTGCTGCTCATCTAATTGATTTGTGTCTAGTCTGCTCTTTTTAATAGCTGAGACAGGCCGTATTTAGAAACATCTTTAAGGGATTGCCATTGCATTGCAAGGAAACATGTTATCCTAGGTCAACCCATGGAAAAACACAGGCACAAAACTGAAGACAACAAACAAGGCTCCTATAATGATGCATCAGGTTTTTCTGTTGATTGATGACTTGATGCTCTAGGTTAGATTGATGCCTTGATGCTCTAGGTTAAGTGAGGAAGTGTGTATTTTTTGATGATAAATGAATGCTGATGAATGCCTTTAAATACTAGCACATAGCATCAAAATTTCAAAAAATGTGTTCTAGAATTAGAATTATGAGAAGGTAGAAAATCAGGTCCATGATTGTGGGATTGATCCAACAATGCATAAATGACCCTAGGTGGGCAAACAGCCAAATGTGGGTGGATGATGACTATATTGGGGTAGTTGTATAGATAAATGTGATAAATGCAAGGCTTAGGTGAATGTATCATGCTACGGGTATGATAGGATAACGTGGGGGCTAAATGTGTGGGATGTGAGTGTATAGGGTTAGGTAAAGGCAGGGGAGTTAGCTCAACTTTGCACAAGATTGTGCCATTTGTTGATATGTTCATATATCAAGACATTCACTCAAATGGCCACAAAACTAAATGGTGAATGGCATGGGTATGCAAATTTCACCATCACAAACATATATATTTGTTGGAAAAATGTGTTATATATCTATAGATAGATAGACAGACAGGTAGCTAAGTAGGTAGGTAGATAGATAGACAGATATATAGATATGGAGATAGATAGATAGAGCCTGATAAATGGACAGTCAGATAAACATATAGATAGATAGAGAGACAACTAGCCAGATGGACAAATGGATGAATGGACGGACAGACATGTACACACACACACACATATATATATAGAGGGACAACCAGACAAGTAGACGGATAATAGACAAACAAAGAAAGAGGAGATTTATGACGATATATATATATATATATATAGAGAGAGAGAGAGAGAGAGAGAGAGAGAGAGAGAGAGAGGAATGAACAGATGGATGGATGTACAAATAGATAGAGAGACAACAAAACAAATAGATGGATAATAGAAAAAGAAAGAAAGAAGAGATTTATGATTGCCATGCTTTGGTGCAATTTCTTTTTGATGTTTAAAGCATTGCTTTTCCCATTATTATATCCCAAATTTGTTAGTGGTCCCAGACTAGGGACAGGGGCTGTTCTTTTTGCTGTTTTCGGCATCAATTTGATGCATAGTATGAGGAGATGATGATGTAAAGGAATTTAATGATTGCCGTACCCTGGTTTTATTTGCTTTGATGTTTAAAACATTGCTTTTCTCAATATTAGATTGCAAATTTATTAGTGGGCCCAGACGAGGGTTTTATTTCCTTTTGATGTTTAAAACATTGCTTTTTCCCATATTAGATCACAAATTTGAAATTTATTAGTGGAGGGACGGGGGCAGTTCTTTTTAGTGTTTTGGGCATCCATTTGATGTATCATATTAAGTCTCCTATTGTCATAATCAACCACAGTCCTAGGTGGTTGAGTTTCGTTAAAGTTCCAGAAACTTGTTGTGGAAATAATTCTTTCCATTGAGTTCTGTTATGTGACATACTTATTTTAAGTTGTGGAATCTTAAATATGAAAAACTGTTGACAAAACCTTAGATGCACTGTTTGTGTCCAATAACATGTAGCTCTGAAGTTTGAATTGCAGAAGGTAAATTGGGAAGACTAACTATCAAGCTGCAGAGCACAGCTTACAATTGGTGGTGCATCCAAATTTATCGGTGGATAACATGGAGATAGGGATTGATCATTCCATGTGTGACCAAAAGGCTGGACACAGGATGTAGATGAAATTCATGCTGTTCTAATGGTGCTGTTTAGAAAACTATTCTGGTGTTAGATTAATGTACTGCATGTTGTCATTGAGTAGTAGGTGTTTTTTGATAGACAAAATCATTGCATGTAGTCATTGAATGGTAGGCGATTTTTGAGATTTATATCTTTAGTAATAGAAGGGGTTCTTGTTGTTAATTGAGATGAGGATAATTCTGAGATGGCAGATTTTGTTAATCAATGGAATGCTAAGGAGATGAATGGAGAGAACATCTGATTTGAGGCTAGTATAACTATAAACAACCTAAAATGTTGGCATGAAACAAGTAATGAAACCATGGCTTTGCACTTAGTATAAGCTATAGCTAGAGCGATATCTGCAAATTCATGGGCACTGCAATGGCTCTGCAATTTTATGAAATAAACAAGTCCAGTGCATAGAAAATTTCTAATTGTGTTGAGAATCCTTCTCGATATGCATGGACAATTGAATCACAATGTATACTCCATCCAAGATTACTACACAAAATCTTGGTCTGTGCATGGGGTTAAGGAAGTTATGAGTGATCTTGCGTTTTTATCAAGTATCTAGAGAACTAGAGAAAGTGAATGCACTCAATAATAACCCGATATTATCTAACCGAGAGCGCTCTTTACAGCTAAGGCAAGATCTGCAAACTGAGGGGCATTGCAGTACCTTTTTAATTATATGAAAGAAACAAGTCCAGTGCACAGAAAACATAAGCTTTTGTTTAAAATCCTTAATCATGTATCTGCACGGTAATTAAGAAACAATGCATACTCAATCCAGGATTATTCTGCAGGCACAATTTCCTGGTCTGTAAATGGGTGGCATGAAGGAGGTTTCAAGTTGTCCCACCTTTTGACCATGCATCTAGAGAAGCAGAGCAAGTGAACATACTTGTGAATAAACTGGTATTGTCTAAATTGAACATAATCATCATTTTCTATTCTGAATTTGTTTTTAGTTTGAACATTTTGGCATTTCCCAAATATTTTTTTAATATATCTCACACCATCACATCGTTTGGGTTTTTAATTTTTATTTTGGTTGCCTAAATAATTAGAAGTGTTAAGCAGTGTAATAGCTGGTTTTTTTCATCACTATTTCAATATGTGTGCACAATTCAAAGTTTTCCAATTCCTTCTGATTCTTTATTTGTCTCTTATTCCTTTTCTCTAATGCATTTTCAATGAACTTACACGTTTTCTAATTTTTGTAGGAAAACAGATGACTGTTAGACACAGATCTCTGACAGAGGAGCATGCTCGAGACAGTTTTGAGAATCTTTTATTTAGTATTTGTCGTTTTCGGGAACTTACAGGAGTGTATCCTCACAATATAACGGTGAGTTCAGTTCTTAGTCTCCGCAGGAACACATTTTTTCATGGCTATTGTTTCTATGAGAGTGAATACTTAAAAGAAGCAAATTGAATGAAAATATGTGAATCATGCTGATATCTCTTCATGGATTGGATCATTTGGAGTGCTCGAGGGTTGGAAATTGTAATTATTGACCTTAAAAACTTCATTTGGCCCAAACATTTTTTTATGAAGCTTCAATTAGCTTATACCTGTTTGTTATGAAAATGACCACAAAATTTGAAACACAGGCCCTGCGTTTCAGGATGTTTTGGTGGCTTACATAATTTATGAGAACCAAAAATATGGATGTCAAAGAAAGCTCCTCAACTTAAGAAGGATAAAGATTTGCCAAAATGTACATTTAAGAAACAGTTAGCATGCAACATGTACAAGAGAAACCTAGAAATTAAATCAGAGAACACCGGCAGGCTTAACCTTTCCTGTATCTGGGATACAATTCTCAGATGTCCCTCATAAGCTTCCAATGCTTACGTAATTATTTCAAATTGATATGTGAAAGATTCTTTTGTCAGAGGTCTTACATTATTGGCTTTACATGTTTAAAATCAAGCAATAGAAGAAAACTATGCAGAATCATATTTCTGTCTGTCCTGTTATGTAGGGATGGTGCATGGGCATAAATATGCATATGCGCTGTCAAATCCTCTTACATTTAGATGTATGGTTTCTTCTGATTATCAACTGATGTATATTTTTCTGAGACGCCATCAACATTTCTAGACCTATTCATATTTCACTGTCTAGCAATAGGAAAGCCTCAAATTAAATGAAATTTTAAAAGCAGAGGTTATTATTTAGTTTAGTCAAAATATTGAAATGGTCTTCTTTATATTCAAACCATGTTGTTTCAAATATCAACAATATTTTATGTTATTCATTGAAGATTAACTTAAGTTTTTTTAATTTTTTATATTTCCTAGAGAGTTCTGATATCATGTTTATTCAGGTTGTGAGTTATGATTTCAAGCAGAAGCGTTTTGCATACCTTCATCGGTCGGCACTAAGATTTCCTTCTTTTAGATTTTTCTATGTTGGAACTCCTGCATCACCATCATCTGCAGTTGCAGCATCGAAGGGTGAGGCGTTGGTAAGAGAGCAATTTCAGAAAGATCCATATGGATGTTCCGGATCTTTACGTATGAAACGACTAGGTCGTGATCCTTTTCACCGATCAATTCCATATCCTAATGGTTGCCCAGAGTTGGGTGGCTTATTTGATTATTGTGGCAGAACTATTTATTCTGAAAAACTTCCTTGGGATGATTAAGTAGGTTTTGTTAGGGCTGATTTGAAATCTTTTATAAAAATCTGTTTCTATACAAATTGCATATCCAAAACCCGCCCAAAGGTAAAAGGGGAATATTAGTTTCTACACAAGCATTCAAGTACAAAGACTGTTCACTTATGGGTCTAACTTATTATAACCATTTCCTACTTTGTGGGAAGTCTTTGATGTGGCGTTGATAGTTCTATCACCTGTATGTAATATAATCTGGCTCCTTCTGATAAAAGTTGTACCCTATAACTTAATAAAGTCCGAGAAATTTTTCTATTGGGGAATATCTATTTTATACTAAATCAAGATTGTTGAATCTTCAGTTCTGGATGCAACTACGCAAGTGTAATTTTAAAGTAGCATTGGGCCATAATAGTTCCATCAAGCTGTTGCTTTTGCTCTTTTCATGGAATGTTGCACAACATATCACTCTGCATAAACATCTACAGGATGTGCAGATATCAAAACTTATCCAGGTATTTGTTTTTCTGATCTGAAGCTGTTTATATGAAAATGGCAGTGCAGTAAGCCAATGTGTATACAAGGGGAACTAATATCGGTTTCTTTTATACACAGTATTTTGAACAACAATATCACGAGTTCTTAGGTGGCTTCACATAGAAATGTTTATCACAGCTTTTGATTAGGTATGAAGATGGACTTTGTATGTGTATATCGACATACACTCATGTTATTTTAGTTAAGAAGCAGGTTTATTCCCATGCAACACCTTGACATGCAGTTATGAGGCATTGTTTGTACTTAGAGACACTGGTAGAGTAGGAGGAGAACATGTTGCCTCAGGACATTTGAGCATACCATTTGCTGTTGGTGGAGGTTACTTTTTTGGAAACTTTGAGGGACTCTTATTGTGTTACACCAAACAAGCACTCCTTCTTGAAGAGGATAAGAGCTTGTGTAATATGCAACAATTACTCGGAAGCTAATTTCTCCTAAAATTCATCTAAGACAGACATTTGAAATGGTGCTTGTAAAGCTTCACTAGCACTAAATAATCTTTAAATGAAAATATATCAGGTACATTGAAATCTAGATAACAATGCAATGGCAACTTGGTCATCCTCCTCAGTGATACCACATTTCTTGAGCTGCATCTGCAATGACTCGCATTAAATATTTGATTTGATTTAAATTACACAGATCAAACATGATCGATTAATTTTCAAGCTGATTGACTCTAACTGGATTTGTGTTTTCAGAAAGAGAATCAAGCTTAGTTTAAGTCTCGTATGGATGTTGTATGTCAGGGATATAAAATTTCAGATAATCTGAAATGGATATACCAAAAATCCCCTCCGCCTTAATACATCATTTGGGAGAGATTTCTTTTCAGCTTAATTTAACTCTATTGAAATTTCTGTCAATAAGTCAAAAGAATTCCTGCTCTTTGGAGAAATGGCATGTAGTATTGGATTTTTTTAGGTGGGCATAGTATGACCTCTAGGCAGCTGTCATCATTCATCCATTATGCCATTTGGTATCAATATATAATTAATAATAGCCATACTGAAATTGCCTCACTAATTATATCATGCTAGCCATTGCTCTGAGCCTGGTTACCTGCCAAATTATTCAAAAATGGATTGGAATATACTGCTCCTATGGTTTGAGATGGGAATTCAATGCTTGCATTTTCCCAAAATTATTAGATGATGATATGCATGGCAAGAAAGATATAACGAATTAAGAAAATAAATGTTGTCAGAGGTGAAGTGTTACAGGTAGAGGTCTGAGGAGAGAAAATTCATGTCAAATGCTGTCATATGAGCTTTAACAGATATTTGGCAGTTGTACTTATAATGATATTGCTATGTCAAAAAAGGAAAGGAAAGGGTCTTTTATAGTCAATGGAGTTATAAAGTAGATAGCAGAGAGCAGGCTATAGGTATAGAGGGAAGATCAAGATAGGAAGTAACCTCGACTATGAAAGAAGAAATTAAGGAACCAGGATTATAGTCCGAATGATAATCAACATCAAACTAATAAGCTTTTAATAAGTCAAATTGATCCCCTAGGATTTTTCCAATCCCCTAGATAAAGAAAAATATTTTTGAGTTGATCATGCTATTGCCTGGGGGAAATCATCTATTCTAATGTAAACTTATAATGGTTCTCCATACAAATTAGCTATGAAATCTGCCGCTTTGTTACACTCCCTTTTAACGTGCCTGAATCAAATCCTTTGAAATGATGCTGCTAAATTTATCTAGAGAACATTTTAGGTCATCTTTGTGACAGTTTTAGATAGAGGTTATGATATCAACAAATGGTGGTAATAAAATAAAAAAATCAAACAAATATTTCAGTTTTGTAATAAGAGCCCCCATTGGACTACCATTTGAACTTGTGAGGACATAGGTCACCATGAAGTGGTGACTTTTTGGCTCACCAAAAACTTTTTCTATTTTTTGAAAATTATATAATAGCTAAAGAATAAAGAGAATAAAACTTGTTAGGATGAAGTGTTATAGGTATAGGTAAGAGAGAGGAAAATCCATGTCAAATATATCATGAGGTTTAATAAATAAAGGGCAATTCTAGTGATAGTGCTATGCCAATGGAGTTGCAGAGGGGTAGAGAGTGTAGGCCAAAAGTGTCACATCCCTGCGAACTGTATGCTTTCTTTTAGTGTTAACTGTCCAATGTCTTGATGTAATTAGGACTAAGACAAGCTCTAACGTTGAAATTTTAATCATGTTTGATATTTTTAAATTTTTTTATGGACCTAATGATTAAGGCTCTAGACTTAATACCTTTAATCATCAATTGCTACAATTGTTGAGTAATTAAAAGTTATGAATTAGTTTTAATTTACAACATGGTTGTATCTACACATGTTATATTTTAGGACTAATCGGGTACGAATAATCTTGTGTTGACCTATACATGATAAATTAGAGTGGTTTTGCAAGTGCAAGGGTGCACAAAAGGAAACCTAGCAACATATATTTGAGAATAGTCCTTAAGCCTTTTAACCTTGTCTTTGTAACTAGGAGACTGAATCACCCTAGATTGATTACTCAACTATGAATTTCCCCATTGAATGCTAGTTGCGTCCTTGACCCTTAGCTGGTCACTTGGTTCTAGAATGATGGTTGAGTCAATCGCTCACATCCCTTATCAATGTTCTTTAAGAGTTAACAATAGCAGACCAATGAATTCTCTAACTTTGTTTTTGATATTAAAAGCAACAAAACAAGGGTGCTGACCCTATATACAAAAAACATGTAGGCAACATAAAAGAAAGATAGCAAATCAGGGATGCTAACCATTTACAAACTCAGGTCAAACAGACCATTAATAGTACGTCAGAAAACCATTGTTAACAAAAAAAGATCAAACAGATCATTAACAACACACCAAAGAAAGCTAGGATCTCCAATTCAAGAGTGGGAAGAATCACCCACAAATCGACTAGGTGGGGAGAGGGGGGAGGGCGGGGAGGGTTTGTGGAGAATTACCTTTTTGCCTATGACAAACAACAATCCAGACAATACTACTCTTAGGAACATCATTACAAGTGGGATCAAGTGGGGAAATCCCCTTAGAGTGTCTGTCAACACCTGGAGGAGATTGTTGTCGTAGAACAGGAGCAAACTGTTGCTGCAGAACATGAGCAACAAGAGTAAAAGCTTCAGGGCTAGAGGATGCCACATTAGGAGGAGTAGGATTGAGGGGGCAACAAAGGCCATAATAGTAGTATGAGGCACAACCTCATCTTGTGAGGAGTCATTATCAACATGTGAAGAGTCATCAAAATTGGAAGCATCAACAGTCAAATGATCAACATTCGCATCTTTCTACCAAGTGGTAGTACCTTAACGACGCGAGAGAGAAAAATCCATAGCTAAGTGATCACTTGAGAAGCGTCTACGACAACGAAAGGCCCCCCCCTCATAATCCAACGATTGAGTCCATGACCTATCCCCAACCATAAGAACCACATCCCCAAGGAGAGGAATTCTCCAACTCTGTTGATTGAGTGTTTATAAGTATATTTTGGAAATGGACACCATCTTAATCGACTATTAAGTTGTGGGGTATTAAAATTATGTTTGCAATGAGGAGATTGTTGAAACTTTTACATACTCCTAAACATCAATATTTAAAAATAATCTAAAAAATAAACTAAAAGAAAAATAGAGAAAATAATTAAAAAAAATAGAAAAAAGAAGAAGATAGAAACGAAAAATTAAAACTTTACTAAGGTTGTGGCATTTCCATCAATGAATGATCTTGCAAGCATGAGGGTGCCATTAATTTGAGTTAAATGGGCACACCATGGGTATGCAATAGGGGGCATCCATGCCATTAAAAGGTATGGTGATCCCCCATTTATAAAAAATCTAGAGGTTGTGAAAGAAATTGGTGTCAGGGAAATCTCCAAACCTCCACAACCTCACTAAATTTGTGCTTTTTGACAAAAAAATAAATAGAGAACAAAAAAGATGCAAAATAAAGGATTCTAGTTCAACCAACAACATATTTTCTGCATTTGCAATGATTGTTTAGGTTAAATTTGTCCTTGTTCAAGATATGCTTGTGTAGCAATAATACTCACTCACTGTGCTTATTACTGTAGACACTTGTTAATGAGCTTGAATAAGAGATGACAAAGGAAGATACACTCAATCTTGGCTTTAAAACTACTATTATTCACTCTAGTGTGGAAATTGATGAGAGATCAAGTAACTAGAGTGGTATTATGTAAATAACTCCCATACAAGTTCACAATATTTATCTATTGCCATTGTTACACATTGTATTACTAATCTCATTGGTTTGTAAAAGATAATCATGAAACCAAAGAAACTAGTAGGGAGTCTTCATTCCTCATCCATTTACCTTTCAAAGTGATAAGACTCTTATAACAAACTTGAAAGTTGATGAAAAGTAGTAAGTGATAAAACATCCCTATCATATTGTGATTAGAAATGAGAATGTAAATGCCCCCAAAAAAGAGTGTTAAGGTCATTTGTTTAAAGTTTTTGGATATACTTGCCCTTATTTCCCCACGTAGATAGTATGAAACAAATACCATAGGACGTTCTTTAAATTTCTAGGTAGGAGAGATCATAACTCTTGCAAAAACTAGTGATATATTTAATTAGATGTAAGAGACTTGCTAATTTTGTCACTATCTAACTTTGATGGTAGGATTATTATAACTTGAGGAAAATCTCACATAATTTGATTAGAGACATTCTAATAGCAGCTAAGTTCTACTAATCTGATTGTTATTTTTAGTACTTTCAGATTGAATAAAACTCGGAAAATTAGAATTAGGTTAATTAATTTATAGTTTTCTAGACTTTAAGCATAATGAAGGAAATGAAATGCTAAAGACAATGCACAGTTACCTTGGGAAAACCTCCTAGGAGGAAAACCCTAGCCAAAGGATCCTCAGATCTGATTTATGATTTAGAATTCAATTGAGCATTACACACTTATCTGGAGTTGCAACCACTATGAGGAAGGAATAGTTAGTTTACAGTTCTCCTTATCTGATCACAATACTTTAATGGAGTCTTCGATATTTTGATGATGATCCGCAGTCTCTAAAGGAGTTCGCTACCCTCAATTTGAAGTTTGCTGCCAATTGATCAAGTTCGCACTCTCCTATTTTGGATCTGCTGCTACATATGAGGTTCACTGTTCGCTGTTTGGGATCTACTGTCAAGTTCGCACTCTCCTATTTTGGATTTGCTACAACATATGAGGCTCGCTGTTTGCTGTTTGGGATCTACTGCAATCCTTATGAAGTTCGCTGTCACCAAATAGAAGATTTGATATTGCTAAATGCATAAGTATGAGATTCACTTTTCACCGAAGATTATTTCATCAACTTGAAGAACTTGATTGTGCTAATGAGAGGAAAATGTTGCATTTATAGGAGACATATGTTTCCCAAACATGTCGGCCTCCTTTATATTTTAATCCATATTACTTATTGATTTCCCCTTTAATTTACTTTGATAGGGTCGGCCCTATCAAGGAGGCGAGTTTAGTTTGAGTGTGGCGTGCAATCCTTAGTGCCATGATGTAATAGGTCTAGCTCTATATTAAGGGGGCGGATTCCAATGTTGCCCAAGGCAATTGGAATCCGCCAGCCCTAATTACAACCAACACTCCCTCTTAATTAGGGAATAGAATCTTAATCATAATCTTCCAGCTTGCACACAAGCATAGACTAGATCCACCTTGTATTGCTCACAGAGGGTGGAGAGGATCCTTTACTACCATCTTACATTGCCCGCAAAGGATGGTCAAAAGGTTACAATACCATCTTACATTGCCCGCAAAGGATGGTTTAACAATTACACTTCTCTCTGAGAAGTTTACAATACCACCTTACATTTCCCGCAGAGGGTGGTTAACAATACCATCTTACATTGCCCGCAGAGGATGGTTAAGAATTATACTTTTACAATACCACCTTACATTGCCCACAGAGGGTGGTTAACATTTACAATACCATCTTACATTGCCCGTAGAGGATGGTTAAGAATTATACCTCTCATTGAGAAGTTTTACAATACCACCTTACATTGCTCGTAGAGGGTGGTTTTATACAATACAAAGTATCACTAAAATTGAGACTCCCTCTCAATTGGAGTTTCATTTTCCACAATACCAAGCCTATCCCTAAAGTACACAAACTTCACTTTGGATAGAGGCTTGGTGAGGATATCTACAACCTGCTCATCAGTGCTGACATACTTCAGCTGAATAGCACCTCTTTGCACCATGTCCCGAATAAAATGATAATGAGTTTCCACATGTTTTGACCTGTCATGAAACACTGGATTGATAGATATTTTAATACAACTCTGATTATCACAGTGAATAACTGTAGGATCCCATGGCTGACCAAACAGCCCAGCAAGAAGCTTACGAAGCCACACTGCTTCTCTGGATGCAACACTTGCTGCAATATACTTAGCTTCAGCAGTACTCAATGCCACTGAGGATTGTTTTCTGCAAGCCCAAGAGATCACTGCAAAACCCAAGCTAAAACAAATACCAGAGGTGCTTTTCCTGTCTTTGATGCTTCCAGCCCAGTCTGCATCAGAATAACCTTCCAAGGTTATTGGAGTGTTAAGTGGATACTTCAGCCCAAAACCAACTGTGCCCTGCAAGTATCTTAGGATATGCTTGGCTGCAACAAGGTGAACATGCTTGGGCAAGCTCATGAACTGGTTGAGAGCATTTACAACAAAACATATGTCTGGTCTAGTGTTAACTAGATACATCAATGATCCAATCAACTGTCGGTACTCGGATGGATCTGCAAATTCAGAGTTAGCTGCAGAAACACTTAACTTCTTTAAGTTAGATTCCATAGGAGTAGACATTGGTTTACAATCCATCATTCTAAATCTTTTCAAAATGTCAATAGTATACTTTCCTTGACTTAGAAAGATTTCGTTAGATCTTTGCCATACTTCTAGACCTAGGAAATAATGCATTAGACCCAAATCTTTCATTTCAAATTCTGAAGCTAGTTCTTTCTTGCATCTAATAATAAGTTCATCTTTACCAGTAAGAAATAAGTCATCCACATAAAGAACTAGAATTAGCATTTCATCATTGGCTACTTTAAAGTAAATATTAGGGTCAACATCATTTTTACAAAAACCTAGACTTAGCAAATATTTATCAATTCTTTCATACCAAGCACGAGGAGCTTGTTTAAGACCATACAGAGCTTTCTTTAACCTGCACACATGGGTTAATCTATCCTGAATCTCATATCCCTCAGGTTGCTCAATATAGACTTCTTCCTCAATGACACCATTGAGAAAAGCAGTCTTAACATCCATCTGATGTAGTTTCCAACCCTTAGAGGCAGCAATAGCAATTATTGTTCTAATGGAAGTATATCTAGCAATAGGAGAAAAAGTTTCTTCATAGTCTATGCCTTCCTTTTGGGAAAAGCCACGCGCTACAAATCTAGCCTTATATTTTTCAATACTACCATTAGCATTATGTTTAATTTTAAATAACCATTTAGATGAAACAACAGATTTACCTTTGGGTTTGGGCACAAGGTCCCACACATGATTCTTGATGATTGACTGATATTCTTCATCCATAGCAAGCTTCCAGGCATGATGATTTAAGGCTTCTTCAACATTGCAAGGTTCAGTTTCAATGAGATTACACATTAAAGAAACGTAGTTGGAAAATACCTGAGGTCTCTTAGTTTCACGGAAGGTGCCACTTGGAGCAACAAATCTCTCAGCTTCTTGAATGGTGTTTGTTACCCAGAGTGGCCTCTTTTTGGTAACAACAATGTCACTAGGAATATCAGTGGGATTCATGGGTTCTGGAGGATCATCATGATCATCTTGAGGTGGAGGTTCAACTTGCTCCCTCTAAATCTCAAGGTTAGTATCAACGTCTATATTTTGATTATCATTAGATTCATCAATAACACAAGAACCTTTCGATTTCTTAAAAGCAACGTCTTCTTCAAATTTAACATCCCTACTTACCTCAACGTACCTTTGACCTGGGATGTAAATCCAGAATGCCTTGGAGGATTCACTGTATCCGACTAGCATGCCTTTCTTTCCGGAGGGTTCCAACTTTGATCGTTTTTCCTTGGGCACATGAACATAGACGAGACTTCCAAAGATTCTGAGGTGGCTAATGTCTGGTTTGGATCCTGTGAAGGCTTCTTCCGGGGTCATGTTCTTTAGAGCACAGTGAGGACATCTGTTCTGGATGTATACTGCTGTTCTAGAAGCCTCAGCCCATAAGAAGGTTTGCAAGTCCTGATCATGGATCATAGCCTTTGCAGCCTCCACAATGGTCCTATTCTTTCTTTTAGCAACACCATTTTGTTGAGGATTGTATGGAACACAAAACTCCCTCTTAATTCCTGACTCAACACAAAAATCATGAAAGCTATCGGAGGTGTATTCACCTCCATTGTCAGATCTTAAACATTTGATTCTTTTACCAGAGAAATTTTCAGTTAATGCTTTAAACTCCTTAAATTTACTTAAGACTTCATCAGATTCTTTAGATTTCAAGAAGTAGATCCAAGTTTTCCTAGAGAAATCATCTATGAAGATTACATAATAAAGGAATTCACTAAGAGATGCTATAGACATAGGACCACATAAATCAGAGTGAACAAGTTCTAGTTTGTCTTTAGCTCTATTTTCACTTTTGTGAAATGGACTTTTAACATTTTTACCAACAGCACAACCTTTACAAGAGTTATCATGAATTTGACTGAGTTTAGGCATACCTTTAACTAACCTTTCAAGAGATGTAAGGGCTTGATAATGTAGATGACCAAGTCTTCTATGCCATAACTCACAGGATTCCGGAGCCTCATTAATGAGGGCTTGAATAGGGTTAGTGGAGAGCTTGTAAAGACTATCATATCTATGTCCAATTATATGAGTAGATTTAAAACTATCTTTCTTAGGCCAAGCAAAGACTTTTCCTTCAGAAAATGCAATTTGATAACCTTTATCTTCTAGAGCAGAAATGGAAATTAGGTTTCTTTTAATTCCAGGAACAAACAATATATCACTGAGATGTAAGGAAATACCAGAATCTAATTTTAGAGAAGTAGAGCCAGAACCTCTTACTGAATAACGAGCGTCATCACCAATTACCACGTGAAGGTTGGAATCTTTTTCTACTAGGCCTGAAAGATGATCATAGCAACCTGTGATGTGTCTGGAGGCACCACTGTCAATCAACCATGTATTGCTATCTGAGGGAACACTGCTAGATAGAGCGGAGATAAATGAGAAGTCATCATTTTGTTCTAAGACTTCATTTAGGTTTGCTTCACTTTGGTTAGGGTTAAAATGACATTCCTTAGCATAGTGACCAAATTTGTCATATCTAAAGCATCGCACACGCGAAGTATCTCTTGGTTTCTTCCAAGGGTGTTGGGAAAAAGATCTGGATTCCCTATTTCTTTTAGGATAGGGTTGCTTCAAATTTCCCCTTTTCTTGCATTGAGCTGCAAGCATGTGATGGTCATCTACATGGGGGCTCTTGGATTGACTCGTTGCGATAAGGGGAGACTCTTCTTGGATGCAATCATTCTTAAGGCGATCAACTGATGGTAACTCTGACCGACCACTTATGGTTTGGATAAATGACTCCCATGAGTGAGGTAGACCATTAAGGGAAATCATGATGAGATCTTTGTCTTCCATGTTATGGCCAATTAAACCTAGTTGATTATTTAGTTCTAAAATTTTCATGAAGTAGGAAATAATAGAATCTTCTTTAGCCATTTTTATATTGAGTAGTTGTTGTCTTAACGTAATTGCCCTACTAAGATTATTAACTTCATATGTACCTTGTAGATGGCTGAACATTTCCCTCGCAGTGGTGAATGAGGCAATAGAGGTGACGAGGTGGTCTTTGACTGAATCAATGAGAATCTTCCTGGCCTTGATAGCATCCTTTTTTAATTGTTTCAACTCAGCTGCATCCGAAGGTTCAATTAGCTCTTTCACTTCTATGAATTGGAGGAGATCTTCTTCCTCAAGAGCTAACTTGATTCGAACTTTCCATGTAGTAAAATTTAGATTCCCATCAAGCCTATCTTCAACTTTCAGCCCCATTGACCTGATTTGCAAAAGCTACATCAATCTGAAAATGAAAGTGTATTGAATTTTAAATCTGAAGATTGATCTAACCAATTGGCTCTGATACCATGTTATTTTTAGTACTTTCAGATTGAATAAAACTCAAAAAATTAGAATTAGGTTAATTAATTTATAGTTTTCCAGACTTTAAGCATAATGAAGGAAATGAAATGCTAAAGACTATGCACAGTTACCCTGGGAAAACCTCCTAGGAGGAAAACCCCAGCCAAAGGATCCTCAGATCTGATTTATGATTTAGAATTCAATTGAGCACTACACACTTATCTGGAGTTGCAACCACTATGAGGAAGGAATAGTTAGTTTACAGTTCTCCTTATCTGATCACAATCCTTTAATGGAGTCTTCGATATTTTGATGATGATCTGCAGTCTCTAAAGGAGTTCGCCGCCCTCAATTTGAAGTTTGCTGCCAATTGATCAAGTTCGCACTCTCCTATTTTGGATCTGCTGCTACATATGAGGTTCGCTGTTCGCTGTTTGGGATCTACTGTCAAGTTCGCACTCTCCTATTTTGGATTTGCTACAACATATGAGGTTCGCTGTTTGCTGTTTGGGATCTACTGCAATCCTTATGAAGTTCGCTGCCACCAAATAGAAGATTTGATATTGCTAAATGCATAAGTATGAGATTCGCTTTTCACCGAAGATTATTTCATCAACTTGAAGAACTTGATTGTGCTAATGAGAGGAAAATGTTGCATTTATAGGAGACATATGTTTCCCAAACATGTCGGCCTCCTTTATATTTTAATCCATATTACTTATTGATTTCCCTTTTAATTTACTTTGATAGGGTCGGCCCTATCAAGGAGGCGAGTTTAGTTTGAGTGTGGCGTGCAATCCTTAGTGCCGTGAGGTAATAGGTCTAGCTCTATATTAAGGGGGCGGATACCAATGTTGCCCAAGGCAATTGGAATCCGCCAACCCTAATTACAACCAACACTGATGATCAACTAGGTATCCTTAGTTTTTAGATGACCATGTATCCTTGATAGTTTAAGTTTGAACAAACAAACTAGCAATATTATGGTATTAGCCCTTTGATAGATGACACATAAAATGATAAAAAAACATTTGTGCCAAACAAAGACAAACCACATAGAGGAATTAAACCCTATTTTGATATGAAACTCATGCAAATAGGAGGTTAGCTAAGGACCCTTGAAACTGCTCTTGTTCTAAGGTTTGAGGAAATAAGTCTTGCCAAAAATTCAGTTGTCTTTATCAAGTGAGTATGGATGGTGTTACCTTATCTTTTCCTATGTTGCATGAACTATTAAACTTAAGAGAAAGGTCAAAATCTAGAAATATAATCCACAACTTAAATATTATAAAAATGAGATATTGTAGGGTGGTTGGTATAATACAACATGTTGGAGTTACATTTAACCAATATTTTTTCAATTGGTTAGGACTTACTTCGTACGAGCCTACTTATATTCTTTTGCATGTGGTGAGGGTATTAAATCCCTATTCTTGGATAATGTTACTCTCTTCACCCCCTTACTAATTAGGTGTATGAATGTAATGAATAAATTGTGGTGAATGACGAGGTCAACCTAAACTTTATAAGGGTGAGTCATTTCCTAATTTTTTTCAAGTATTTGATGGCTCATTGAAACTCTTATCTCTAGCAACATAATTAACTCATCCTTCACCTTAGAATGCCTTGCATGCTATGTCAATTGTGGCTAGAATTCCAATAAATTCTAGGTTGCAAACAAATTTAAATTTGAACCTCGAGGATACCAATGTAGTTAGCATTCTATCATTGGGCCGATGACAATGGTTCTGATTAATTAAAAAAACAGGTTTTGAGGACCCGAAACCTTTACATCATAGGTAGAGAAAAAGCACTGAGAAGAACATAACAAAAGAGTCCGCAGACAAAAAGACTGGCCAAAAGACTAGCGAACAGAAAGAACAACTTAACAAAAAAATAGAAAAGAAACAAGGAATGCGCTACACAACGATTTTCTTTAGCAGATCCTCCGCCTTTGTAACCAGCTCGTCATAGGTGGCCCCGACAGCTTTCAGGTCTTCTAGATCCTTGTTCGGTTTCTTTTCCTTCCTCTTGCCTCTGGTGCAGGTTCTAGGACCTTGAGCTTCCCCTGTTCCTTCAGCTTCCAATTCTAAGTCTTGGATTTCCTTTTCGTTATCCATCTTGCTGATGAGGGTGTGGGTGTTGTTGGCCGAGATCTTCAAAATACTTAGGCTTTGTTTAGCGATGTTCTTCAGGCACTCCTCAATTTTATCAACTTTGGTGACAGTGTCCGAGAGGGTTTTTTCGCTTGTGTCCGCAAGGCTTTTTCTGTCCAGCATCTCCTTTTCAATCTTCTCAAACCTAGGGTTGAAAGCATCTCTGATGTCTTTAGCTTTGGCAATGGTGTTTTTCAAGTCCTCAATATAGTCAGCCATAGTATTTCCCTCCCCAATATTAATGGTTTCTAGAATCAAGACTCTGTTACAGAGCTTCTTGTATTCATCCACAACTTTCTTGTAACCATTAATGAGCCACTCCATAGTTTCCATGAAACCATGCAAACCCTCGGGAGGAGGGCTAGGTGAGGGAGCAACTTTTCCAGGAGTAACCTGTTCTTCTTTGGGGATGTGGAGGGCGGAAATTGTGTCGGCAACCTTGAGAGTCTCTTCCATAGTCTCCTTTTCCAGACTGTGCTCAGCTTCCAGGGTCCTTGCTTTCTTGTTAGCTTCCGATTCCTTGCCAGTCTCCTCTTTTTTCTTGTGCTTTTTTCGGGTCTGGGTATGGATTTTTGTTTTCTTCTTCAGCAGCCCTTTAGGGCTCTCCTTCTCAGAATCATCTGAATCCTCCCCTTCCAAAGAGATGCTAATCAGGGGTTTCCTTTGAGGCTTTTTGCCCTTGGATGAAGAGGGTTTTGTTTTTCTGTATTTCCTCTTCTTCCCACTTTCATACTCCGAGTCATCAAAACTGTCCTCTGTATCAGATGAAGAGTCACTATCGGATTCCTCCTCCTTAGAAAAGGCAGAATCAAACATCTCTTCCTCAGAATCCATAGGGGGCCGCATACGAGCAATTTGAGTGGCCTTTAAATGGTCATAAATTAGGACCATTAGACCTTGGTGCATAGCAGTATCACCCAGAGGATTTTCTTTGTAAGCCTTAAGGGATGCATTCATCGAACAAAGCAGGAAATAAGGGAAATTAACCTTATCATTGTGCCTAAAGTGATTTAACAGAACAAAGTGATACCCATAAACTTTCGTAAACCTGCCATCTAGAGTGATATATCACAATTAAACAAAAATAATCTCCCGCCAGGGTTTGGCAAAAGCCCTAGGTGGGTAGTAGGTTTTGCTCAACTTTACCAGTCGTTTTTTCTCTTTCTCAGTTATCGAGTACCTTTCAATAGCTTCCCTACTGACCTTCCTATTTCTGTAGAAGTTGCAACCTTCCTTGGTGAGGCCTGTAGCTTGGGCTATTAAATCTTAGTCGATTTCAACCATTTGATCGCCCATTTTTAACATGCCCTTCTTCCAGTTCTTGCAAAAAAGATTGGTTACCATACCATCTCGATCTTGGAGTCTCTCCATGAAGTTTGAGAGACCCCCTTGCTACAGAATACCCCAAACCTCTTCCTTCTGTTTCCATTCTTTACAACTACTTGGTTCATATCGCCTCCTATTTCCGCCCATGTTGTTGCTACTCACGGCCAAATTTTGAAACTTACAGAGCTGATTAAACTGAGAGCTTTTCGAAGCTATAACAATTACCCAGAAAGCGTGAGAGTTTATGGCATTGATGTTATAATGAGTGATTTTCTCATTATTAAAATAACTCGAAGTACTCACATTAGTACTTTTCATAATTATCCGGTCCATCAAGAGTCTTTGGAGTGGCTGATGACAATGGTTAATGCTTAGAGCTACTATCATATTCTTATGTGTTAGTCAACATTAATCTATATCATGGGAGTGAAAGAGTGCCAAGGGCTATCCTAGATGTGATACTAGAGTGGTTGAGTTGGTTGTTTTTGATTAAGGACAAACAAGTTTTTAAGGGACCAGAAACCCTATACAAGACAGGTTTTAGAAGGACCTGCAACCCAAACCGAAAGATAAACTTGAAAGTCCATTCAAAGAAACAGAACACAAAAGAGACTCGGCACAACCAATCAAAAGAATGGGAACAACAATACCCCCACCAAAAACCAACAGGTTGCAAAAAACCAACAGCCTTAACCCAGCCAGGAAGGATCAAGAATTTGTCCTACCCTTGTGGGATCGAAGGGTCATATCAAAAGAGGACTGGGACAATTTAGATTGTTTACTTTTAATAGTAATCCAGGACTGGGACAATTTAGATTGTTTACTTTTAACAGTAGTCCATCCCTCCTCAACCCTAGCAACAGCCTTTTGCCAAGAGGATGGGTCCAGAATAGAGGACCTCCCATCATCAGGAGGAACAGAGCCAACATCCAGAGAGGCAAGGACAACAGAAGATCCAATAGCAATTTGGGATGCGGGAGGGTCATCCATCGAAGAAGAAGATCCAACATTTTTCAAACGATCAATTGGGATGCCACCGCAAGCATCCACACATTCCTGAGGCAAGGCAACACCAGAAACGGAGGCAGCAATCAGAGGCGCAATACCATCGACCTGAGCAACCTGTGCCACCACCTGGGAGAAGCTTTTCTTTTTAACTATATTGTGTAGATAACAATAAATTAGAGTCGATCTTTATATTAAGAGGGTTACAAATTGTCACTTATAGCATAGAGGTGACTAATGCCAAGTCCCATCCATATTGTGAAGGGGTTAGTCGAAAATATCCCCAAAGCTATGTGGCAATATATGTTTAGTATTACTCTTCTTGGATGGACAAACTTGTTGTTGCCCTAGGGGTGATTGTAGTTGGAATAGATCAATCTAGGAAGGTTTACCACTTGTAAAAATCTTTTTTAGTCTAAATGACCATTTTGGGATTGAGGATGGACCTTTGATGTGGTATGGGATGCACCAAAGTCCTCATATAGCCATTCCCTTGGAAAACCCACATTTCTCCCTTCAACTAAGCCCCTAAGTTTGATACCATCACTATGGGATTGTTCTCAAGGATATCATACTGGATCCACTTTTTTGTGGTAGATGGTGTAGTGGTGCATGTGGTTTGGTTTGTTGTACTTTTGAGTGGCGTAGCAATCATAAGCTTGGGCCGAAGAAGATAATTCTATTAGATAATCTTGTCAATAAATATAAATGATTACAGACCAGCATAGATATATTAAATACATCTATCTTAAAATGTAGAAAGAGAAAAACATATGTATCCCAATGCAAGAAGTTGAAGAAAACAAAGAGACTAACAAAATACTCAAGTAATTATTTGGATTCATCATTATGGACAAGATGGAGAAGTTGAGAGACTTTTTTAGTGGACATACACCCCCACTCTAAAACATTCCACATTTGATATTCCTCAATAGTCCACTTGGCACACAATAAAGTTTCACACTAATGAGTGAGATAAAGGATCTGCTCAACAAAAATTCTAACACCCGAGTCCTCTCTTCATTCTAGAGAGAAACTATGATGAGGAGATTCATTTCATTGATAAGTATATTCCAACCTAAGTCACAAGATTTTTCAAGAGCTAAAAGGATAGTGTAACCTTCCATTTGATTATTAATGTTGAACCCCAACAATATTAAAAAAAGAATATTGACCCATCTTCAACACAACTAATTTTTCTAATCCCAGTGAAATGAGTTACAATAGGAGTAACCATCAATATTTATTTTGGAAAAATATTAGAGTGGAGGGAACCATTTATCACATATGCTTACCTTGCTAAATGCTTTAGGGGGAGGTTGAGAACACCAAGGGGGGGCAATAATAGATTAAAGTTTGAGGCCCTTGTTTAGGTGGAAAAAGGTCCTCATCCATCGGAAACTTAACAAATATACTCTCTTTCGTAGAGTTGAAAACTTTCTGTCAAATATGAGAGTGAATTCTAGAGACCCTAGAAAATTTAACAAATTTGTTCTAGCTATACCTGCTAAAGGATGAAGATAGGGCCAATATACCAAGCAACATCGAGGGAGATAGTTATAGAAGGAGGTCAATCAATGCTTGCCCAAAACTCTAGTAGTGAGGTGGCATGAATGATATGATGGTTCCAAAAACGCCACCATTGTTCCCAAATGCCTAAGGCAAAGGGCCATTCAAAAAATAGGCGAGTAATTGATTCTTCCACATAACCACATTGAAAGAATTTTGAGGGGCCTTGAAAGCTTCTCTTTTTAATGTTATCCTAGGTGAAACATTTATTTTGATTGAGAAGTTAGATGAAGTAAAACTTGGGCCAAAAAAGCTTATTCTAGATTTTGTTCCACCAAGAAAAATCATAGTTTTTGCCATTATACTTGATAATGGATTTGTAACTAAGATTCATAGAATAAATCCCTTTAGGATCTGTGAGGTCATAATTATTATTTAAAGGTTGACATGATCGAGATACAAAAATAGATTGTATCATGTATAGGGATTTTGAAGATCCTCATTATGTTAGTTGTTAGGTGTCTAGAGATTTCCTAAAATTAATCTCTTTTTAAATCTTTGCATGGCCTATCAAAGCCATGTCTTCAATAGACTGAAGATCGATTTGAGAATTTTGACCATGAGCAATAGACCAACGATGGATGTACTCAATACTTTTTAGTTTCTATATGTCTATCAAGAACTTTAGCCATAAGGATGAAGAGGTAAGGAGACATGGAATTGCCCTGTTGGAGCTCTCTAGAAGCAAAGAAATGGGGAAGAGGAATACAATTAGTCAGGATAGAGGAGGTAGAACCCAAACTACTCATCATCTAATCCATCCACTCATGAAAAAAACCAAAGACCGTAAGAATATTATGGAGGAATGACCATATGACCCTATCATAAGCCTTAGACATATCTAGCTTCATAAATATAACCTCTTCCTTGGAATTGGACATAGAGTGGATAGCCTAAATGGCTATAATGATACTATTCAATATTTGACACCCTTTCACAAACCCATCTTGCTTAGAAGAAGTAAGGAATCCATAACCTATTTAGGCAATTAACAATGAGCCTAGAAATAATCTTATAATGATGTTGTAGAAAACAATAGGGAATAAATGATCAAAAGAGTTGGCACCCTCCCTTTTAGGAATCAAGTCCATGAAGGTAGCATTGAGATCTTTAAACATCCTTTTATTAGTATGAGGTTCCAAAACAACCTCTAATAGATCAACTTACAAAATATCTCAACAATCTTGAAAAACTTTGATGGCAAAGCCATCTAGGCTAGGAGTTTTCCCTTTCTTCATGTGAAACACCACATGTATGAAGGTAGCATTGAGATCTTTAAACATCCTTTTATTAGTATGAGATTCCAAAACAACCTCTAATAGATCAACCTACAAAATATCTCAAAAGTACTGAAAATATTTGATGGCAAAGCCATCTAGGCTAGGAGTTTTCCCTTTCTTCATGTGAAACACCACATGTTCAAGTTCATGAAGAGAAACATGTATCTTACAAGCATTTTTTCATCTTTGTGGAGACAAGGGAAGGGGAGTACACTAAAATACCCTACTTTTCTTTCGTAGTTGAAGAGTCACTCTCATTGAAGAGGGAAGGAAGTGTTGGTTTGCTTCCACACATATAATGGAA
This sequence comes from Cryptomeria japonica, assembly GCF_030272615.1. Classification (NCBI taxonomy): domain Eukaryota; kingdom Viridiplantae; phylum Streptophyta; class Pinopsida; order Cupressales; family Cupressaceae; genus Cryptomeria; species Cryptomeria japonica. The sequence goes on from NC_081409.1 coordinate 208,733,795, forward strand.
AGAAGAGAGAAGAAAGGAAGTTCCCATTTTTTTGGTCTTTGTCAGAGTTATGAAAAAATGAGTATTCCTACCCCCTTCTACGATTGATAAATCTTCAATTTCTCTTTCGATAAGATCTCTTGTAAAATAAATTCATTGAACTGATAGGGAGGGAGGAATGCTTAAAGGTAGTCCCTAGTCATACTATCGTCCTTAATTTGCAAGGTAATGCTATCCAACTCTTCTTGCACTTATTTATTTTTTCTTAAAATTGTTAGCAAAACAAAATTTATTCCATTTCTTAATTGAATGAATACATATCCATATCAAAAGAAGGTTTCCCTTCCAATGACCAAGCCACAATGTATTCATAAATTGTCTAATCTTTGAGAGTTGTATCATTGGGAACTTGAAGGGTTTGTTTTTTACATGGGAGAAAAGGAAGGAAAAGGGAGGAAGAGAGCTCAATAGGCCAATGATCTGAGCCTTTCCAATGAAGAATATCTAAAAAGGTCACTAAATAATAACAAATCCAAAATTTAGAAATCATGAATTTGACAAGATGCGCTAATGTAGAATCATGCCCACATCTTCTATTATTCCAATTAAAGAGCCCAATTCTAGGTTTAACATAAAAAAGTTGTGAAAAGACAAATTCTCACGTGTAAAAAAGATGAAGTACTTAATCAATAAAAATCACCTAACTTAGGTCAAAAATCACACTGAAATCTCCAAACATGATCAAAGGAGAATAAAAAAATCTCATATGTGACTAAAGGAGAATATTACCTTGAATATTTGTAGGTGCATAGACATTGGTTAAGAGGATGGTTCTACAAGATTCAAAATAAAGCAACGAAATAGAGTGTCTTCTTGCAAGCCAAAGGAACGGAATAAGCTAACATGGTCCCATAAGAAAGGAAATCCCCTAATGGATCATTGGGCTCCTCCTACACATTGGCATTGACAACATTTCCAAGGTTTAGAAGATAGGGTTGTCATATATTCTATAGAGAGTTTTATTACTTGAATAAATATAATGTTGGATTATTCTCATAAATGAGATCTTGGACAACTTTTGAAAGAGAGATATCTAGATCCATTGCATTCCATGAGATGACAATCATTTGTAGCCATTAGGTTTCCATAGTCCATGATAATATGATTTCAGTTCTTGGATTTGACTGTGTATGATTTGAAACGTTGATGAGTAAAATGATATACATAGTCAAATCCAGAAACTCAAATCAAAGAATCATTTGTTGGAATTATAAAAGAGTTCTTCAATTGTGGGAATGACACTTGATTCCATACACAATTCCCCAATCATCTTGACCTTTTGTTAATCTTTCTTTCTTCCCACTTGAGAATATTTAATCTGAGGAAATTTTTGAGAATATTTTGCTAAAATCCTAATGTGAGAATACTGTCTTCTTGGAATATTTTGTTGAGCCATGGGCCAAAGGTCCTTCTAGAAAACGAAAACTAGAAGTGTCCTTGAGATGATCAACTATGGTCAAAAGAGATGTAACAATCATATGTGTTTCCTTTTTCTTAATGTCATGGATCACAAAGTATTCCTCGAAATTGTTAGAAAAGGCAATGATACTTTTATTCAAGGATCCTTGCAAAATAGAATTATCATTAATTTCCATCATGTGGAAAGAGATAACATGTGATCACTCAAGTCAATTCCTTGGATTGTTGGAGGTACTCTAACATGATAGGATTTGGTTTCTACAAAAATCTAGAACCCCAAAATTATTATTGGCCTTTACTCTTGTAGCATTCCCTCTTAGGTGATTCAAAACCTTTCCTCAATTATGGGTATTCAATAAAATAAAACCATTTAGATCTAGTCCTTTTACATGAGCAAAAATTTTACCTTTTATCAGATATTTTTGAGAGGAAAAATTAAGGGGTTGTAACTCATTGTAGATACCTATACACATGAAAAACTTAAGGTTGAAAGGAAGAGCTTCATAGTCTATTTTTTGGATGCATTGCATGTTTTTTATTAGATAATGTGGGAAGATGAGGTACTTACTATATCATGAGGCATACTTGCAGGCATAAAAAATACAACCTCCCAAATGGGAGTATGACATAATTGCAACCCAGTCTCCAAGCACAAACCACCACAACTACAACCAAAAATCAATAAATAAAGTACCTAGAAATCTAGCCTAGAAAATGCCAGACCCAACCGTATTCGATCTCAAACCCTTCACTCTAGTATGAGATTGAGAGAGAGATTTGGGAAGATCTTTCTTCCACCTTTGTACAATTGTCCACAAAGTATTATCTTCCAAATTCTTAGTTATAGGAGAGGTGGGGGGAGGGAGGGGAGGATTTCTTAGGGCTCATCCACGGGCATGCCAAAGATAGAGGAATATTGAGCTGAAGTAGTCAAATGTAGATTGAAATATATTTGATCTTTGAGAATTTCATGGATAATTTTAAAAACTATATCTAGATTAGAATAGGAAAGGGAGTTCTTTCACAAGATCAAATCCCACATGATAGAAAATATAGGGACCACCTTCAAAGACCATGATTTGACCTACCATTTTGAAGAAAACCATAAAGTAACCATTTGCAACCAAAAGAACCTCCATATTTCATGCTTGTTGCGAAGTACAATGGGCCTAGTTGTTTAGGAAGGACAAAGAGACTTCGATATCCATAGGTTTACTAATTAATTCATGCTTAAAGATACCTATAACACACTGTTTGCAATTAAAACTAGATTAATGAATGGAATAAGCCAATCTTCACTCTTTGAAACAAATAATTAGATTGAGGATATTTTTCATTCATTTGGTTTGATTTGAATTATTGTGACCTATGTGAAAAAATGATGACATATGCATGATTAGAGATTGTGGGCTTTGAAGCTTGAACAACTTCTTCAAAAGAAAAGAAAGGGGACCTTTAGGTCCCCACTAGTGGCATCTATGGATGTCACAAATCCTAGGAAGCAATACTTAATAACCACACATAGTAGGGAAAGAACATAGTGTAGACACCTAAAACTAGCACAACTAATTAAATGATTTTTATTCATTTAATCGCCTATTAATTAGACTAAGGTTTAATTAATATCCCTATTCTTCTAATTGACTTATTAATCACATTACAGATTTGATTAATTCCCATTTTTTCTAATCTAACCCACTAATTAAACTAAGGTTTGATTAGGTACCCTTTAGCCACTTAATTGAATAAATCTTATTTATTTAATTAATTGCCTTTTCTCTTTTAATTAAATTCATATTTGATTAAAAATCCTCTTTGCATCTAAATAAATCAATATTTATTTGTAAATAACCCCCCCACTTGCAAAATCTTACAAATGCAAGTTGCATCTTTTTGGCTGAAATAAAACTTTTATCTTATCTAAAAATACCTATTATCCCCCCAACTTGCATTCTCCTACATCTCTCATTAGCATCCTAATATCCTTCTAGAACCTATCTAATCTCGTCATTATCCTAATTAATCCACTTTGTTTCTTCCAAGGTTGCTCACACATGTGTGAGCACATACCCCCCTTCCCCCTAGGACCTTTGTTCCTCCCAAGGTGGGACCACACATGTGGGAGCACATTGAATTTTCACGCCTCTCCCCCTTGTGACACTTGTCACAAGGCTAAGCTTGCAAATCTGGGACCACATTGATCCTCACCCTCTCCCCTTTGTGACATTTGTCACAAGGCTAAGCTTTCCAGCTTGGGACCACATTCCTCCTTCAATCTCGACCCTTGATTAGTAATAAATCTTGGCCATCCATTCCTAACCCTTCAACTCTATAAGATGAGCTCTTGTCTCATATCAAAGGATCCCTATATCCACTTTATGCATCCATATTATAGTTGTTTTTGTGGGTTATCAAGGAGCTCTCACTGTGCCTCTCTCAAGCATTTAGGCCATCCTAATTGCATCATGTTTAGATTATATCATGTGTTAGATTAACCATTTAGCTTAATTGCATATAATTTCCATAGCATTCTCATCTTCATCTTAGCTTAATTAGATCATTTAATCTTTCAATTTGGAAATACACCTCCATTTTGCATATCATCTTCATATCAATAGTTTTGATCATCTAATATCTTAGTTGCATCATTTGGATTCTATTTCATCATTCAAATCTCGTTCTTTAGGTTGTCATCTTAAAGATGAAGTGCTTTTCCAAGTGGGGGCCACCTTGAATCTTGAAGATCCTTGGAGCTAGAGGACAATGAGACGAATTTGAGAGTTTTTGATCAACTAACATGCTTTGTTGATTTTGATCTCTAATGCAATGTCCCATTGGTGTTTTTGTGTCTCTTTTGCAGGTACCACAATTTGAGCATATATTTTTGGCACCCACCATGGGGCTAGACCCTTGATATTATCAAAATTTTAATGCTTTTGCACAGGTCCAGACAAGAAAAGTTTGAAGATTCTTTTAGCGCATACGTTGTACGCTATAGCGCGTTTGTTGTTTGTTCTAGCGCGTCTATCCACTATTCTAGCGCGTTTGTCTATTCTTTTAGCATGTTTGTACTAGGAACTAGTGCATACACCTTTTGTTTTAGTACGTTTGTCTATTTGTTAGTTTTTAGGTCTCTGTCAAAGTAGCGCATTGACACATTACACACACACACACATATATATATTAGCACATTTACATTACGTTTTAGCATGTTCGCTATACGACGTAGTGCATTTGTCACAGAGGCAGGAAAAAATGTAATTCACTTGGAAAAATAGGCTTGTCTAGCCCACCTAGTAAATAACATTTTCACTAACTCGTTTGTTGTAGGTTCTAACAATTTCTTGCAGGTTGGAGGAATTTAAAAATAGAATTTTTTTGTTTTTTTTCTTTTCTAGCTTTTTCAAAGTTGGATAAAAAGAACTCACAATTTCCTTTTGGGTAAAAAGAATTTGACATTTGGTTTTGGTGTTTTTAAAACAAATCAAACTTGTTTTTGGGCTTAAAAAGAACATCATTTGTAAAGGTTAAAAAGAACCACAAAATCAAAACCTTCATTTCACTTGCAAGTTAGGAGCAAAAACACCTCAATTTATTTTATAGCAACGTTTTTTCATTTTGTTGACTAGGATTTCACTTTCGTAGTTAAAAAACAATTTCTCTGTGGGATTAAAAAGAACACCATATTTGATTGGAGCAACATCTCCAATTAGGACTTAGATAAAAATTGCTTTGAAAGGGTAAAAAGAACATTGTATGCTTTGTCTTGAGTGGTAGGTATATGCTCTCCCCTTAATTCGGTGACCAAAAAGCCAAACCCATTCTTTTTCATGCTTTATTTAATTTCAAGCATTTACAACATTTAGAGGGCCTGCCTTCCTGAATCCTTGAGGAGTACAACCCAAGTGGGCAACAACTTTATCGCCAAGTTTACCGACCCACTATAATCAAATGTGGAGGCTGATGAAAATCCCTCCAATGGCAGTGTGCATTTGATAACCTTCCCCTAGTGTCCTTGTGATGCGAAAAACCTTTGTTCTAAAGGTCGAGAAGTCTCTTAATTGAGTTTAATCATTTTTCGTACCAAACGAAATCCTTATTACAAACCATAGAAGTAGAAACTTTGAGCCAAGTCAGTTGCCATACATTGGCAATATCATAGTGCAAGAGTGGGGAAGAATCTGCCCCCAAGATTACTCACCATACATCTCCCAAGATGACTACTCAACTGAGGAGCAATCCTCTTTGGGTTAATTTATCGACAAATGCAAAAAAATGGGTGCCCTTTAGGGGGTGACACGGTTGTTTGAGTTGAAAGAGTATCGAGTGTGGGATATGATATTGTCAATGACCCTTGAATACAAAGTCTACTTGGTGTGTCTGATTTATATCCAAACCAGTGAAAACATCAAATATTTGAGTACATCCTCAAAAGAACATACACTCAATGTTTAGCATTAGGATGGCCATGTATTCTTGTCATAAATGCTAAAATATCTTGCAAAAATATCCAAAAATCAAACTCAAAAATTAAGTTCAAACAAGGATAGGTCATAGGTGAGAGAAATTTTCAAATCCAACTAAGTACCTTTGGAGGTGGTTATCAACATTTCAACTATCTTTAGGCAAGATTTTCATCCAACCAATTTAGAGGAGTATCAAACCAAGGGATCAAGATTTTATCATCCAGCTATCTCAAAAACAATACCTAGCTAGGTATTCAAGTTAGTCAAATCAAGTTTCCATATCGGGAGACTTTATCCATATCATTTGATGCACTTTGTCATAGGGGCCTATCGAACAACCCTCTATTAGACTTAGTAAGCTTGAGTATTGAAAACGAAGTATCCATATCAACCATCAACATCGACACTCTTTGATCATTTGTATGACCACTCCCCATATTTTGAGAAGAAGTCTTCGTCAAAAGACTAAGTTGAAAAAGAGACAACCCAGTCCTAGGGCACTTATCAAGAGGAGAAAGTTTCTCTACATCAACAGTCAACTCTTTGCATCACATCGTGTTTTCTTGCGCCATATGCGATTGTATCTCCAAGAAAAAAACTAAGGAGTTTGACAAAGAACCTTTGAGAAGTAGGGCTTACACTCAGAAAGAAGCATTCAATCAACGCCTTAACAAAGGGGGAAAGATCAATCCCGTATTCTTTCCAAGAATTTGCATCACTTACAACAAGGCTCGGCCTGAGCCACCAACCCCACCAAGAGCTCCATTAGAAGAAGAGGATTCAGTATTATAGAAATATATTGATGCCCGTTGGCACTCGATTTTGAGAAGGAAAAGAATTGGATCCACAACCAAAATCTAGCATGAGTTGTAGGGAATCCAACCCTTTTGACGAATACAAAAATATGGAGGAAGAGGAGATCATCGAGGAACTCGTCCAACAATGCCAACAAAGCGTTGCTTTCCAAAAACTCATGGAAAGGCTAATAGATTCCGATAAACAAAAGTACCTCCTCATGCTAAATAGCAAAGGAGTCAGGATGCATGAGGATTTTGACATGTAAAATTCAAGAACAAGGCCAAGGGCCTACACATTCAACACTCAAAATAAAGAACACTTAAGAGGAGACAACACTCAAGACAACGTCCGCAACCAAGACAATACCTATGATCATGATGACATTAGTGAACAAGGGGATGTCCCTCCTCAAAGATCCAACAAAGACAATGTTCCCCTAGCTAATATTACACAACTCCAAGCACTTCAACGACAAATTCAGGACATGCAACAAGGGTCCACGATAAGATACTCCTTGGAGGACGTTTGTCCTTATCCTTTTGATAGGATGCTAAACATGATACCTTTCCCACCAAATTTAGATATACCAGAGTATGACAAATACAATGGTAAGAATGATCCCCGTGATCATGTCAGGGAATTCTGCATTATGAGCTTGGAGTTTTCCCATAACGATACATACATGATGAGGCTATTACCAAGAAGTTTTTTTTTTTTGGGGGGGGGGTGTTGGGGAAACAATGGAGTGGTTGTCAAAACTGACACATCCCATCATATCATTTGATGAGTTGGTGAATAAATTCATTACACAATACTCCTATAATATCCAACATGAGGTCACCATGCTTGATGTATGCAATACAAAGAAAAAGAACAATGAAACATTCATGGTGTTCTTAAAATGATGGAGGCACATGGTCTCAAGGTACACACACGATGTACCTGAAAAAGAAAACATAGAAATCTTCATAGACAATTTAAATGATGAAATGAGTTATCAACTCAAACTACAATGTCTACCTACTTTTGCCAAATTGATAGAGAATGGTATCCAGGTAGAGGAAGGGTCAATCAAAAAGGTGACCTTAAAACTCTCTAAGGAAGGTGTTAGTTCAAACAACAACCACACCTATAGCAATCAATATAACAACAACTACTCTGACAAGTCCAAGTTTTGGACTAGAAACAAAAACGTTGTTAATGATGGTGTAGTTGATGCCAACAATGTAAAGTCTAAACAATCAGTGCTGACTTTATCAGGTAACACATTAGCCAACAATAATCAAAGAAGTGTCAATCAAGGCACTAACAATTATCAACGTAATACAAACTAAGGGAACACCAACAATAACCAAGGAAACAACAACTACCGAGGGAACAACAACAACAATCAGGGGAACAACAATAATCAAGGGGGAAACACTAACACTCCACATCCCCCATATTGAAGAACTTATACACCATTGGGACAAACCCTGGAATCTGCATTTTGAGAACTATTGGCAAACAAGATCATCACATTTCTAGTCATAAGCAAATTTGAACCCCAAGTCAAACCACCATGGTGGAATGACTCACACTATTGTGATTATCATCGAAACAAGGGGCATAGAACAAATGATTGCATGAGGTTGAAAATCCTAGTTCAAGATATGCTGGATAGAGGAGACATAATAGTCGATGGTCATAAAACTAATGGTGATCATGAGGCTTTCAAAAATCATCTTCCTAATTACGACAAGGGAGGAGCATCAACATCAAACAACAACAAAGGAGCCCGCATCAATCACATATACGAAAAACGTCATAAATCACATATCGACATGTGACAATCAAGTAAATGTCATAAAGATCAAAGATAAACAAGAACATGTGCCGGTAAATGTGGCAACAAGGGCCCGAAAATATGTGTTGAAGGAGAGTATGTCTAAAGTAACAACCCTCCCTAAGATTCAATATAACTTGGTCGAACAACTGCAAAGGACACCTGCTCAGATATCAATACTAGAATTGCTCAAACTTTCACGAAAGCATAAGGATATCTTGGAGAAAGCTCTTGTAGAAACAACAGTTCCGAACAATCTAGATATCAATTTGTTCCAAGCCATGGTGGCACATATGAGGATGCCTCATAACATATCTTTTTCAGAACACGATGATGTCTCCTTGAGTCATCCGCATAACACCCCACTCCATATCGAAGTCCTAGTCTTCAAACATCAGGTAAAAAGAGTGGTAATAGATGGAGGAGCTGGTCTCAATATATGTACCTTAAATCTTATCTGTGCATTGGGCTTCTCCGAGCAAGCTATTGATCCTAAAAAGAAGATCACTATCAAATCTTATGATGATGAAGAAAGGTCATCTAAAGGAACAATGATACTACCCATTCAGGTAGGACCTGTGCAAAAAGACACAATGTGCCAAGTCTTAGACATAGACTTGACATATAACATACTCTTGGGTCGTCCTTGGATCCATGAAACACAAGTAGTACCCTCCACGTACCATCAATGTCTCAAGTTCCCCTACAACAGACAAGAGATTTCGATATCAACAGACACTGACCCCTTTCAGTACTGCAATGATATGGGGGAAACTCAAAATGTTCTTGTACCACACAACAGGAAAGCCCAAGATTCCTCATCATGCAACAATCAAGAAAAACTCAAGTTGTTGTCCATAGACTTTGAGAAGAAGATGAAGATAAAGGACCAAGGCATGGGGGAGTACTCTTTTGAACCCCTATGTCTATCAAAATTGCCAACTTCGCCAAAATTTCACGGACAACCTTCCACATCAAGACACCAAGTAGCACAACCCATCAAGAAGTTTGATGGCAAATTTATCCAAATTGGCACACTTGCAGAAGAATCAGACGACAAGGATATTCTCAACTGGCTATACAAGGATGAGGAAGAAATAAGAGTCATTGCCCTAGAAGTGGTCGTTCCCATAGAACAATATGGAAATGGGTTCAAAATCATGCAACGAATGGGATACAAAGTAAAAGGCCCTATTGGAAAGCATCAAGAGGGAATCATAGAACCCATACAACCTCATTCACAACTTGAAAAAGACAAATTAGGACTTGGGTATGGTTAGCATATTCAACTTGTGCAAAAGAGAGATCACCATCAAAAACCTTGATGGAGAGAAAAAGTAACACATAACGAAGACTCATGGAAAGAGGTGCTACACCAAGTAGCTGAAAAGACAAGAACAAAACAAGAGTATGAAGAAAATGAGAGGCGACAAGAAGAGATCACTATCCAAAGAGAGGAGGCCTCTTATAAACAAGTACATCATGTACAAGCACCTGATCAAACCGAATTCGAGCCACAACATGAGGAGATCACTACTCAAAGAAGGGAAAATGTGTATGAGCAAATCCAAAGAGTACAAGAAAACACCAAACTTGAATCAGAACAAGCTACAAAACTTGTATCGATTACCAATGATCTTTTCTCGCCATACAACATCCCTGTCAAATTCAGTGGGTTAAGATAGATTTTGAAACAGACTCCAATGAGTATGAGTGAGACACTTGCTCTGATGTCACTAAGGATATTGGAGTGGATACAATCCATGCATACACACCCATTCCTTATGAGGGACAAGGCTCAAATCTAGATCATTTGAATTTGGATCACAACATATCTATGAGGCTAGTGAGAACAAACAGATTCAATACGAAAGAGGCAATACCAATGAGAGTACCATCAAAAACCTTGAGACTGTTATAGACCTCACCCATGCTACAGACAACTATGATAATATCTATATCATGACTCTTACAACAGTAGACCTTGATCCACCAAATGACTCCCTACCTCTCATATATCCTGACCTTATAGATTGGGAAGAACCTAAGCACAATGATATACCAATATTCCAAAACAATGAGGCCATTGTTCAATACCTTTCTCAGTCAACCCTGAAACATGCCCCACTAGCGAACCCTATAATGATATCGGCAATCAGGAGAGTGCCAAGTCTCTTAGTCACAAAATTAACAAAATAAAAAATCGATCTGATGGTGAAAATCATCTAATGGTAGTATTAAATCACAAAAAATTAAAAACAAAGGGCGTATCTAATGGTGAAAACCTCTTTGAGGCACTTGAAGATGAGAGACTTGACACTCTTCCTGAACATTACTAGGAGAGATCACCAATCTTGATTGAGCCAACTCAATCAATAAATATCGACACTGAAGCAACATCAAGAACCATACATTTGGCGGAATAACTAACAAAAAAAGAAAAACTTGACTTTGTCAAATTCTTCAAGGAGAAGAAAATCAACTTTGCTTGGTCGTATGCAGATATGCCAGGTGTAGATCCAGATCTCATCATGCATCACTTGTCAAATAGAAATTGAGAAAGATGAACCCACATATCACCATATTGGTCAAAGCAGAGTTGAAGAAGTTACTAGATGTCGGTTTCATCCGACCTATAGACTATGTCAAATGGATCTCTAACATTGTGCCGGTATCTAAACCAGATAAAAGCATCAGGATTTGTAGAGACTTCAGAGACCTCAACAAGGCATGTTTGAAAGATGATTTCCCTCTACCAAGCATCGATACAATTGTGGATCTCATGACAAGGCACATGATGCTATCACTCATGGACAATTTTTCAGGCTACAACTAAATAAAGATAGCTCCAGAGGATCAGGATAAAATGACATTCACATGTCCATGGGGTACATGCTGTTGGAATGTCATGCCTTTTGGTTTTAAAAATGCGAGTGCAACTTATCAAAGAGAAATGACAACAATCGTCCATGACTTGATGCATAATTTTATGGAGGATTATGTAGATGACTTGCTAGCCGAATCATTCACAAGAGCAGAACACCTAGACATTATTGATAAAATCTTTCAGAGATTAGAGCAATTCAATGTTAGATTGAACCCTAAAAAGTGTGTTTTCGGAGTCACATCTAGAAAACTCTTGGGCTACATTGTATCAAAAAAAGGCATCAAGGTGGATCCTGCAAAGGTTCAGTCTATCATGAAAATGCCCTCTTAAAGAACATTAGTCAACTGCGATCTCTTCAAGGTAGGCTACAATCTATCAGACGATTCATTGCTCAACTAGCAGACAAATGTCTCCCATTCAACCATCTACTTCATAAAAATGTACCTTTCAGATGGGAGGACAAGTGTGTAGAATCATTCCATTAGCTGAAGTAATATCTCATGAATCCGCCTATTTTGGTGCCACCAATAGTGGGTAAGCCACTCATTCTCTACATATCAGCAACATAAGTGTCACTGGGGGCATTACTAGCATAGGAAGACTCAACAGGAAAGGAAATAGCCATCTATTACATTAGTCGGACACTGAATGGCTACGACCTTCGTCACACTTTCATCGAAAAGGATTGCTTAGCTGTAGTGTTCGCTTCCCAAAAGTTGCGATACTATATGTTAGCTCATACTATCAAGCTAGTAGCAAAGATCAACTCACTAAAATACTTACTCAACAAAGCCGCTCTCACAGGGAGGTTATCAAAATGGGTCATGATCCTAAGCGAGTTTGACATTTAGTACATAGAACAGAGGGCTATCAAAGGTCAAGCAATAACATATCAACTAGCAGAAGCACCTCTACCAAACAAACACCCACTACAGGTGGAAATCCCAGATACAGATGTGCTCACTATTACACCAAAGCAATGGACCCTATACTTTGATGGATCATATACACAACATGGATTAAGTGTTGACATCTTGTTCGTCACTCCAGAAGGACACACAATTATGAGATCTTGCAGATTGATGTTCCCATGCACCAATAATATCGTCAAGTATGAAGCTCTAGTGACAGGTATCAAAGTAGTCGTGGGATGGAAAATCACAGAATTGAAAGTCTATGGGGACTCTCAATTAGTTATCAATCAGATCAATGATAACTATCAGATGAAAGATGATAAGTTGATCCCGTACAAATGCATGGTGGATGATTTTAAGAAATACTTTGTACACATCACATTTGAGAAGATTCCAAGCCTAAACAACAGAGTTGTTGATGCAATGGCCACCATCGCCTCGCTTCTACAAATTCCAGATAAATAGAATCACTATGAATTCTTGGTGGAGCAATTGTTTTCCTTGGCCAATGACAATTCAGAATCCCAATTCATCTGTGCCTTAGGCGGTTCTGATTCCCCCCTATACGGGAAGAATTATGCCTACTTGAAAGACAATACCCTCCCACCAGAACTATCTCGTAACAAAAAATAAAGCTTTATCTGAGAAGCAACCCACTATACCTTAAATGCTGATACTCTTTATCGTCGAGGTCTTGATGGTACTCTTCTTTGATGCCTCGATCGTAACGAATATGACTCTGCCTTACAAAAGCTTCATGAAGGTATTTGTGGTACACATCCAAGTGGTCCTACTCTTGCCAAGAAACTACTAAGGATGGGATATTATTGGCCGACAATGGAAAAAGATTCCTATCAGTTTTCTCAGAAATGCCCAAAGTGTCAAAATCATGGTAACCTCATACATGCACCAGCGCAAGAATTGCAACCATTCACTACATCCTGGTCTTTCTATCAATGGGGACTCGACCTAGTGGGAAAGATTCATCCTTCTTCATCAAATGGACACAAATTCATCATCACGGCCACCGAGTTCTTCACCAAGTGGATTGAGGCAGTTCCATTGACTACAGTGACCGACAAACATATAGCTTCCTTCATTCTAAATTATCTCATCTATCGGTATGACATCCCTAGTTCCATTATCAAAGATAATGGAAGACCTTTAAAAATATCAAGATGTCCAAGAGCTTTGTGATTTCGACACCTTATTATCCGCAAGGGACTGACCAAGCAGAGGCCTCAAACAAGATGATCTTGAAAATCCTCAAAAAGACAGTGAATGATGTTGGTAAAGACTGGCATGTCCAACTTAATCCTGCACTTTGGGCCTATAGAACGAGTATCCACACACCTACAAGAGCTACACCATACTCATTGGTGTATGGATCAAAAGATATGCTACCTATTGAGGTGGAGATTACATCACTCCGGGTATCATTAAAAGGCCTCATTCTAGATGAGGAATATCAAGTCAACAGGCTGCAAGAGCTAGAGCTGCTAGATGAATGTCAACAACGTGCCTTTGATCATCTAAGGGCATATCAACAAAGAATGTGCAGAAGCTACAATCACAAGGTCATCCCAAGGGTCTTCAAAATTGGTAATCTGGTACTAAAGGAAAACCCCCAGAATAACCAAGATCGAGAAAAGAAAGGGAAATTTGAACCCAACTGGTTGGGACCGTTTGTCATCATATCAACTTACAAATCAGGAGCATATTAGTTATCAAATTTTGAAGGGGACCTGCTTGACGAGCCAACCAACATCATCCATCTGAAAAAATTCTACACTTGAGTCGTCCAATGCATGGATCAAGTAAAAAAGCAAAAAAAAAAAAGTATCAAAAAATCATCACTAGGGTGAAAACTTGGCAAACAAGTGCCCTGTGACACAAAAAAAAAAAAAAAATCGAGGAAAATACAAAAAAATGAAATAAAAATAAAAAAGTGCAATAAAAACAAGTGGTGAAAACCTGGCAATAGGCGCCATTTGTGATAGAGCAACTCCTCTATCTATCGGTACTCATATCACATCTTTGGCTCCATCTAATCTAAACCAATAGCCATCACAGAACACTTACGCATACAACATTATCCCGGACATACTTAGCGTAGTCATTGTCCTTGATTATCTGAATCAGTTATCTGACTCATATCCCGCCATGGCTTGGTGATCAGTGTACATATCCATATCGAAGTAGTATTGACAACAAGGGGCAAAATCCTGACCTCGCTGGGGGCATTTTTCCTTGAGGATTTTAGACATTAGACCAAACATGTAGCAAAACAACAAGGATCAGAATGACCCACAATGACAACAACAATGCAAAGAGGCTACACATTAAGGGCTTGAACTGATTCCCATTGAACAAAAAATCTATTTGCAAGATGTTTTACTTGACAAGAATACATTTATGAGAACATGCATGCTTACTTATGGTTGTTTATCATATCTCATGAGCGACTCAAGGATGTCTTAAAGACTAGAGAAGCAAGGAAGAAATGTGATGTTTTCTTTGTCTACTATTTGGGAGTGAAGCCTCCTACTATGCAAATTTGTTATGTGATGTGATCTGGTGGCCTATCACTGAGGACATTTAGGATTTGTATAGGACTAAAGTTAACTCTTGTCTGTTTTACGCAAGCAACACTCAGGTCGTCTTGGTTCAATTATACCTCGACACTTGTGTCGTCTTGTAATATCAAAATCCATGTAAGTTATACTCAGGTCGTTATGTTTCAATTATACCATGACACTTGTATCAACTTTCAACAAATTAAGGCTCGATGATGAAAAAATAGGGAAGCACTGACAATTTGATCAAAACAGATGGCAACATTGAGAACGAGAATGCATATTAAGCTTTGCATTAGTTGCATTATCATATCATGTTAAGCTTTACATTAGCTACATTATCATTATCATGTTAATCTGCATTTACATTGCATTATCATTCTCATTATCATGTTAATCTACATTTAGATTGCATTATCATTATCATTATCATGTTAATCTGCATTTAGATTGCATTATCATTATCATTATCATTATCATTTTAATCTGCATTTAGATTGCATTATCATTTATCATTATCATGTTAATATGCATTAGGTGCATTATCACATCATGTTACCATTGCATTAGATGTCATTATCATATCATGATTTAGTTACACTACCATTATCATTTCATATCATTTTTTCCATCACATTTACTCACATTATCATTTTCATATCATTTTACAAGAGTGCATTAGTTGCATTTTCACATCTCATATCATTATCTTTACATCTCCATCTCATTTTCAAGAAACATCTCATATAGTCTCGTATCATAATCATTTCGCATCACATCATATCCTATCCAAATAAAATTATGTTAGATGCATTATCATTATCATCTCATATAAAAGTGCATTTATATACATGAACATTTCCATATTATTTCAAACAAACATTTTGCATGATAAATGAACTCATCAAAAGCATACAAAAAGTACAAAACATGTTAAAAATATTTGCATCCATGTGCATACATGCATTACAATGAAAGACATGCATTCATCACATATCACCTACACAACATATAGTTAGGCATGATTATCAAAACCATCTCAAGCATATCACCTACAAAACACGATCATTAGCATATAAATCATATCATTATCATTTCACATCACATTATCACACACATCACGTAGGCAATTATCTACATCATCACAACAACAATTATGCATATCATATAGCACATAAAGGCATCCATAAACATGTAGACACATATCTAATAACATATCATCCTGCACATGTGTGACCCATGCTAATCCAAAAGAAACTCATAGATATAAGTAAGAACAAATCATCAGTGACACAATAGAAGTCCAAAGTCCTTGGATATCATATCAATAACAGAGTTCATGAATCAAGCAACATCAACATCTATCAGTGAATCATTATGTATCATATCAAAGAGATCAATAAAAATACAACAATATCCATCTCGAGTGAATCATCAAAGGTATAATGATCTGTGTATAACAACAAAAGGGTACATCATCATCACATAGGAGACTAAGAGTGGCTGCCTCCTGAATTTGTCGGTCTAGCCTCGGAGCCACCTGCACCTGCCTCGCCACTATGAGAATCTCTCCTAGGACCCATCACGCCCTCACTGACTCCTCGTCTCTACGAACCCCTGTGCTGAGAGATGGTAGCATAGCTAGGAGCACGACGATCTGGTGACACAACTTGCAAATACAAAGTCTTGTAATACTTGTCCCTGCAGTCTGCTCAATAAGACCTTTGATAGTGTCTTCTATCACACCCTGATTGATGGCCTATTGTAATGAACTCAATGCCTCCTCTTCGCGGCCTCGCAACTCTATCTCTATATCCCTCTCTATAGTTAACTGTGCTATCTGTTCCTGCAACTATGTAATCTGTCCATGTGCCTGTGATAACTACGTCTAAAGTCTCTGTACTAAGGACTATAATGTCACTGTCTAGGCCTGCTGTTGGTGTGATGGCACTGTGATAGTAACATGTCTGAGCTGTGATTCCTGAGAAACCTATAATGCCAGGATCTATGGTATACTCGTCTGTCTTGTGGTTGGCGAGGGCATGTCCAATCTCCTCTGGCGTACCAAGGGCTGCACATCCTCTTCCTCCTCATCATCAAATCCCATGCCACCCAATCCAACCCTCTCACCACCTAGATCCTCTGACTTTGTCTCCTCATCAGAGCTATCATCCTATCCTCCACCTCCCATGACTGCTATATCCTCTGCCTACAAAGGATCTCCCAACCTAACATTTGTCTCCATCCACCACCTCTACGCCTCACCCCACTAGGACCTACTCCACCTCCTCTCCTCTCTCCACTAGAATCCCCACCAACATCCCTACCTTGGCCCAATTATCCTCGGCCTCATCCCACTCCATGATCTCCTCCCTGACCCCTCATCCCCCTCTCCACACCTCGGCCTCACCGGCCTCCTCGTCACCCTTCGTCGTCACCACCACCACCACCACCACCACCACCACCACCACCACCACCATCATCATCATCATCATCATCATCATCATCATCATCATCATCATCATCATCATCATCTACCTCTAGTGGTGGTATCGACTCTCCTAGGCCTGTCAATCATGGAAACAGATGGCTAGCAAAATAAAGGGCATAATCCCGATGCATGCTTGCATCTATCACTATAGGCCTCATATTCCACACAACAAAAGGAAGAGCGTGGAACTCTACACGAGAAGTGGCATAATCCAAGGGTGGTCCCCACTCTGCTCTCTCCTTGTACACTCTGGCATACAAGGCATTCCCTTGTGGTATCAGTTGTGGCCGACCAAACCGTCGATATACCCGTGACAAGAGGAATCTCTCCACAACATAGGGTGTCTGCCCAATCAAGTATCGACTCTATAGAAAAACTGGTACCTCTGTCGTATCCTCAGGTCAAGGCTCGCAATCTAAATATGGGCACCACACCACTGCATCCATATCATCTAAATTGCACCTCCAGTACTCTAGCTTCCCTATCATAGGCTGGGAAGCCACCTATCTATACATATATACATTAGGATATCCAACTGGTCGAGCTCTCTGAACAATGGGACGCGTAATTACTATATGCTCCCAAGCCCAAATGTGCAGTAATGTACACCCAACGACCAGAATAGATCCTCGATCCCTGTCATATACTATCTGATGAAGCTCGTGATAGAGGTGGGCTAGAATACATATACCCCACGCATAGCGGGTCCTCTCTTGTATCATACGTCATAGCACACGACCCCATCCAACAGATAATCCATGTGACCTCCTGTCAGGAAGGAGGAAACCACCAACTAATCTCGGTAGCACTGATGGAAGTGGGGCGTATCTATCTACCATATCCTACCAACCCACTAAATATCCAGCAATCTGAGGATCACCAAAAATATCTCGAAGCACATCTATCCCTCTAGTTTCCTCTACATCATAGATGACCAGCTTGCCTATGATCGAAATCCGTAGAATCCGATAGACATCCTCAAGAGTAATAGTGATCTCTCCTGTCGGTAAGTGAAAGGTGTTGTGCTCATTGTGCCACTGCTCCGCTAAAGCTATCAAAAGTGCTCCGTTCTTTCGATAGGAAGGCATGCGCAATAGGTGAATCATACCACAAGCCTCGAGCTGCTCGATCATCGTTTGTCAATCGACTGTGTAAGGAGAGCGTCTTTGGGTATCTCTCTTGAAGTTGTATGACACCTAAGTCTTCATATATCAACACACAAACACCATATCAATTTCACCTATCCTAAGCAATCAAACATCAAATATCAATAAAAAGGGGCACCTATGATAGTGACAACAACCACGACATCACACAAAGAGTTCCAAATCAGACACTCTTGACAACTAGGTGGGTTCAACTTAACCTATCTATTGAAATCAGCAAATCAATTAATCAAAGTTTCATATCGAAAATCAATCAATCAAAGCATCATATTGAAATCAAAGTCTCATATCGCAATCCAAGTTTCATATCGAAAATCAATTGATCACAAATCCATATCGAAAATCAATTAATCAAAGTTTCATATTGAAAATCAATCAATCAAAGCATCATATCAAAATCAAAGTCTCATATTGCAATCCATGTTTCATATCGAAAATCAATCAATCAAAGTCTCATATCGCAATCAAAGTTCCACATTGAAAATCAATCAATCAAAGCATCACATCGAAATCAAAGTCTCATATCGCAATCCAAGTTTCATATCAAAACCAATCAATCAAAGTCTCAGATCGCAATCAAAGTTTCATATAAAAAATCAATCAATCAGAGAATCATATGGAAATCAAAATCTCATATCGCAATCAAAGTTTCATATAAAAAACAAACCAATCAGAGAATCATATCGAAATAAAGCAACATATCAATATTCAGTATCATATCACAATCAGTCAATCAAGGACGCGTATCACGCATCCTATCGACGACAAGTTGAACCCATATCAAATTAGGACTCATATCGACAATCAGGACCCATATCGACACCATGACTCATATCAACAATCAGTTTGAAACATATTGACAATTGACCCATATCAACAATCATAACTCATACCAACGCGACCTATATCAAAATTTGATTCATATTGACCAGACTCATACCAAACGATGACTCATCTCGACCCTAGCTCGATTTTTCAACATCACGCAGCTCAGTGGATGAAACTGACGCATGCTAATACATTGACGTGGTGCCAAACATCATAACAAACCTAAAAATCAAATTTGCACATGTCAAAATTTTTAAAAAACTCAAAATTGTCACGTATGCGCTAAAACAGTCAATGTATGCGCTACTCCAAATGCACTGTATGATTTCATGTATGCACTAGGGCATACAACAAATTCTTTAAGAAAATTAACGAATGCGCTACGAAAAATCATATGCGCTACGTCGTACGACGTATGTGTTTCGAAACAGGATGTATGCGCTAAACGAATAAAAAAA
The DNA here is from genome assembly GCF_030272615.1 of Cryptomeria japonica. Lineage (NCBI taxonomy): Eukaryota > Viridiplantae > Streptophyta > Pinopsida > Cupressales > Cupressaceae > Cryptomeria > Cryptomeria japonica. Next base: position 208,753,662 of record NC_081409.1, read on the forward strand.
TAAAAAATTGGAAAAAGACCTACCATACATGCAAAAATTGAAAAATCTAGCCTAAAAAGCAGGAAAATCTAGCTAAAAAATTCACAAGGAAGGTTGGAAAATCGAACTTACTGGTGGGCCGTACTCCGGAGGTCGATGAAATCGCCGAACACGCTCGAATCGATGTTTGTGGTAGGGGGGCTCTATTTCTTCTCTCCTCTCCAAGATCCAATCTCCAAATGACAAGTGCACAAATGAGGTAGAAATGGGCCCTAGAGGGTTTATATAGCCCATGTTGACACAGGTGGTTGTGTTGTCTTGGTGGACGTGTGGGGCATGTACATGCTATGCCCACCACATTAGTTCTAATACCATTTTTTACTATCTGTTTTATTAAAATTTCTTGACAAATAAAAATAAAAAAATTTAAAAATTCAAAAAAATAAAAAAATAAAAAAATATAAAAATCTTCCAAAAATTCGAAAATTGTCTACGTCGTGACACTGCCCGAGAAATCGTAATTTTTCTCAATTTATCTCTCGAGGGGGCATATCGACATCTATTTCACATCAGTCTCGTATCGACTTTTCATATTGAATCAATTTTTCATATCCAAGGTTTCATATCGATAATTTTGACGACAACATCATATCGAGAATTTTGGTGACATATCGAGCGTTTTCTTTGAATCATCATGTGGTCACACGTCACTTCAAAGAGGGGCAAAATGTAGACACCTAAAAGTGGCATAACTAATTAAATGAATTTTATTCATTTGATCATCATTTAATCACTTATTAATTAGATTAAGGTTTAATTAATATCCCTACTCTTCTAATTGGCTTATTAAACAAATTACAGATTTGATTAATTTCCCTTTCTCTAATCTAACCCACTAATTAAACTAAGGTTTGATTAGGTACCCTTTAGCCACTTAATTGAATAAATCTTCTTTATTTAATTAATAACCTCTTCTCTTTTAATTAAATTCACATTTGATTAAAAATCCCCTTTGCATTTAAATAAATCAATATTTATTTGTACATAACCCCTAACTTGCAAAATCCTACAAATGCAAGTTGCATCTTTTTGGCTAAAATAAACCTTTTATTTTATCTAAAAATACCTATTATCCCCCACACTTGCATTCTCCTACATTACTCGTTAGCATCCTAATATCCTTCGAGAACCTATCTAATCTCCTCATTATCCTCATTAATCCACTTTGTTTGTTCCAAGGTTGCTCACACATGTGTGAGCACATAACCCCCTTCCCCCTAGGACCTTTGTTCCTCCCAAGGTGGGACCACACATGTGGGACCACATTGAATTTTCACCTCTCTCCCCCTTGTGACACTTGTCACAAGGCTAAGCTTGCAAATTTGGGAACACATTGATCCTCACCCTCTCCCCTTTGTCACAAGGCTAAGCTTTCCAACTTGGGACCACATTCCTCCTTCAATCTTGACCCTTGATTAGTAATCAATCTTGGCCATCCATTCGTAAGCCTTCAACTCTATAAGATGAGCTCTTGTATCATATCAAAGGATCCCAATATCCACTTTATGCATCCTTATTATAGTTGTTTTTGTAGGTTATCAAGGAGCTCTCATTTTGCCTCTCTCAAGCATTTAGGCCATCCTAATTGCATATCATTTCCATAGCATTCTCATCTTCATCTAAGCTTAATTAGATCATTTAATCTTTCAATTTGGAAATACACCTCCATTTTGCATATCATCTTCATATCAATAGTTTTGATCATTTAATCAACTAGGATCTTAGTTGCATCCATTTGGATTTTAGTCCATCATTCAAATCTCATTCTTTAGGTTGTCATCTTAAAGATCAAGTGCTCTTCCAAGTGAGGGCCACCTTGAATCTTGAAGATGCTTGGAGATAGAGGACAATGAGACGATTTTGAGAGTTTTTGATCAACTAACATGCTTTGTTGATTTTGATCTCTAATGCAATGTCCCATTGGTGTGTTTGTGTTGTTTGTGTCTCTTTTGCAGGTACCACAATCTGAGCATACACATAGTAAAAACCAATTTCAATTCACAACCTCCGCAACAAAGACAATGCCCATCAAAAGGATGATGCCCCATAAAAGTCATGCAAAAAACACTAAGGCATCATAAACCTCCATGGCTAGACACAAGAGCACTCCTAGATGCATGATTCATGGAGTCCAACATTCTTCAATGGTGTTTCCATATAAACATAAATTTTATTTTTTAAGAATCAATTATGTTATTTATATTGTTTACTTTATTTTTCTTTGGAATATTATTTTTATTTACTTAAGAGACATTCTATTTATTGACAAAATATTTTATTTAATTGACGTGTTTTAGTTTTAATTTTTGAAAGAATGTTATTTTTGATATAAAGTAAAAATGAGATTTTAAAAAGGACCTCAATTCTTGAAGAAAGAAATGAAAGAGAATAACATCAAATTAGTTTGGCTATAAACAAACAACTCTACAAAAACAAAATAACAAATCTAAGATCCAACCTACCACAAAAGTCTGAGAACAAAAAAATAAACAATAATAAAATAGACCCCCAAAAATTTAAAACACATTTAAAACATTTCAACCTGTTTTTAATAAATATTAAAATAAATATTTCCCTGTCTTTACTTATCTATTTACTTAGTGTTCCTTACCTAAAAGGTGAATCCTTAAAATATTAAAAAATATCTTGAAGGCATTCAATGAATGTTTTTCCTAGTGAATTAAATCACGACCATGATAGGCATGGCATAAAAAAATGAGGAATTAAGAATATAAATGTTCCCAAGACTGTGTAAACAAGTGTATAGTTTTGAGGTAAGATAAATTCATGTAAGATATTATCATATGAGCTTTAACAAATCAAAGGCAGTTGTAATGATGGTGCTAAAGTGGTAGATAATATATAGCAAGCTCTAGTTACAGAGGCAAGACCAATAAAGGATGTGAAATAACCTCTCTACTATGAAAGAAGAAAATAAAGAGTTAGGATTATAGTGTGAATGCCAATAATTTTAAGGTAATTATTGGAAGTAATATTGGAACTGTGTTTAATATTTGAAGCTATATAAATAAGTATTTTATGATGAGTCATATGAAAACAAGTTATTTGGATTATTTGGATTGGAGAGTATTTGTGTGCTTAAGAAGTTAAAATAATTTTTGGATGTCCATTTAAAAAAAATTTACTTGAATGCATTGATTAGAAAATTTAATAAATTTTTCATACAACATTTTTGTTACTTTCTTGTATATATAGAGTTCTTGGGATGTGATATTTAATTAGGTTGTTAAAAGATATTTACATGCTACCAAATCTATTTTAATTCGTAGTGTTGAAAATCTTGGTGTCGCTTTGACACTCAAATTTATAAAACTAAATTTAAACATGGGCTCAGGTCAATTTGATTTCAATTAAAAGTTTCACGTTGAATTGAGTATAAAGTATTTAAATTTTAGTGTTAAAATGTTGTATAAAATGATAAATTTGTTAGTTTATTTTAAAAATCCAATCCATTCATATATTATCTCTTGTTTAATTAATCATTATCACATTGAGCAGGTTGCATCAATATTAAAGACCACACAAGACAACATAGGAATTTGCTTGGCTACTTCACTTGTCTTCAAACTTCTTGAAATTGTTAAGTCAATCATGTGGGTTTAACGAGGGTGAAAATCCTTAAACAACATATTTTACTGGTATCTCTAAATACCACCAAGTTGTCAATTGTAATTATAGATAATAAAGATGAATTTTTTCATAGATCAAAACTATACAAGTTAAAGCTATACTAGAATATCAAATCAATAGATTCAAGGTTACAAGTGTAGGGATTAATTTTGCAACTATATTTTTGAAGCAAAATTGAGTGTAGATTAGGTAATAGTATTTTAGACCATTACAATTTTAGATATGATAGTAAAGCACATGATTGGATCATTAAAATCAATGTACAATATAATATTTCCACATCACAAGCAAAGATAGGCATTTGCACCTTCTTTGTCAATTTGAAAAATCATGTTTGTGTAGTGTTGTCTCAACTCAATTATCTACATGTTGATTTAATTATTATTTTACTTGTATTTAGTTAGCCAAGATAATTTGAAAAGAATGATTTAGTTCATTTAAATTTGGTGTACTTGTTAGATCTTACACAAGTAGGATTTTCTTACTATTTTATTCTTTGATTTAATATTTAATATTTTTTACTTCTTTTATTTTAGATTTGATAAGAGTTTGGATCCACAATAACTTTTTCTTTTCGATTTACATTGATTAGGGTTTGTCCTTTCATTATTTTCTACTTCTTTAATCTCTATCCACTCACACTTGTTTTGCTTGTGCTTGATTAATTGATTTATCATTATGGCTTCTACTTAGCTCCTTTCCTTGGCTTAGGCTAATTGATATATCAAGGGTCTTGTAGCATCATAAATTATATCCCTATACAATATTGTCCTCGCCTAACACTCACCTTGGCATTTTAGCCTCTGATGCTCAATGCCTACTTTAATGTTGCTCATACCCTCTTGAAATCTGCATTTTCAATTCATGATCTAGCCTCTATCCAATTTTGAGTCTTGATTGACAAGACCAGAACATCCTGGGTGCCTTAGTCCTCTCAATCAGGACCCAAAATGGAACCTCATAATGGTCAATTGATGTGGGTGAGAAATTTGGCTCCGTGTCAACCTATTCCAAAAATTCAAACATTTAATGCATGGTTAGGCATAAAAGGAAGCCTACATCCCTCATTTGGTAACTAGGAAATCATAACTGGGCTTTGAATTGCATTCTAGCAAAATCAATTCAAGTCTATATGAGCAAGCATTCAAGTATTCATCAAGCATTGAAGGAGAAGGTCAAGTCAAGCTCAAGCATTCATGTTCAAGCATCCATGATCAACCTTCTATGAAGATATTGAACACGACATCTTAAACATTTGCATGAGGATTCAAGAAAAACTTCATCAAGGTATCAAGTTCAAGTATTTTTAGATCAAATCTAGCCCTTCCCTCAAAAGGAATTCATTATACTTCAATTCAATTCCACTTCAATAATAATTTGAATTTCAAGGTTAATTCCTAAAATAGGGTTTGACCTAAGGCAAACCCCCATCAACCAAATCTATTTCGTTCTTTTTGTGTGCAAGGAATTATCTTAAGAGCTACAAGCGATGAATCCAACAAAGTAGACAATGACAATTAGACTTGGCTTTTGAAGGTGTGAAAAGCAGAGGACTAGGACAACTGTATCCCCTTAGTCTTGAGAATTTCTGATGACCTTTTGATAGTGAACTTTTTGCATCATCTTGATCTAAAAAACATCAAGTTTGTCTTCCCTGATATTTAGAGGACCAGGGTGACCTACTCCCCCAGTGTCGATAATTTTGCCCGAACTTTCTATGACCGGTTCTAATCTACTTTTCATTCTAAAATCTAGATCTGTAGCTTTGCATGATATCTGAAACATTTTATTACTGTTATTTTATGTCAATTTCTCATTATTTGTCCTAGATCTAGCATTGAAATTCAACCCTAATTTAAATTTAGTTTTCAACTCAAACAAGGAGGATTACTTTGATTTGTATTCATCCCTTTTAGGGTTGGATCAATTAAATTCATTTCTCTTCCCTTAATGTAAGGTGGTCCTAAGCAAAATTTGTGGCTTTATCAATTAATGTGTTGAAGTCGTAATTTTTAACACATTACATTTTGGTGAACCCATCATGGCTTATTCTCATTTCTGATTGTTTATGTTCAAATTTAATTTTTAGGTATTGAAACAATTTACCTTTTATTCATTGCACTTAAATCACATCAATTTAAAGGTTAAATTGACGAAAACCTAGATATTGTGTTAAAATTAATTCATGGGTTACATAATTTTCAAATTACATGCTTAGATCTAGTTTTTATTACATATCATTTTTATATTTAGAAGCGTCTTGCGTTCAAATTCATAATTCAAATTTCTTAATTCATTGGTTAGTTAATTATTTTACAAAAACATTGCATTGTTTAATCATACATATAGCTTGCATTATCAAAAGAAAATTGATTTCAAATATTTCCTTCTTTGTGCATGAGTTTTGTTACCCTTATTCCTACATCCAATATTCCAATTGGAAGAAGTTATAGACTTAGGACTTTCCAAAGTTTAAAGACCAAGGATATGGAGCCCGAGTTAAATATCCTATTCCATGTGAATATTGTTACTTCCTCTAATCCAACACATGACATATCTAACATCATGCAGACGCATTCACCTCACACTTCTAATGATGAAGATGATGAATTACTAAGTAGGGTTACTAGTGCTCAATTGGGGAAGCTTGAACAATGGATGTGCCAAGAACACCCGAATAGTGAGGCAATCTCCTTGATGTTAGAGTTGAATATAATGGTTCAAAGTGATAAGTTAGGTGTGGAAGTGTTATGTGGCATTTCTCATATTGTTGATACCAATATTATGCCTATCAAAAGTTGTTTCGAAGCTCTTGGTTTCTCATCTTACTAATCAAGTTGAGCATTCCATTCCTATGACTACATCCTTTCTTAGTGTGCCTACATATACATCTTACATCAAGACCACGTCTACAAAAAATATTAATCCTACACATGTTATTCATGGGGGAAATCCTATTAATTCATACTCTTATATACCTCCTCCCGTAAGTCTTCCATTTCTTTTCCAATCATATCCTATACCAACATATCAAAATGTTCTCCCTCGTTATTCTCAACCTCCATCTACCTATAAAAACATTACTCCCCCATCCAAATCGAATATGTCCAACTCAAATCTATCTAGCGAAGCCACTATAAATAATCTAGCTCTAAGTATTTCATCCTTACAACAACAATTGGCTTTGTTAACCCACTCCAAGTTTAGTTTTCCCACTTGTGATGTAACAAGCACAATATCCAATGAGATTGTCCGTGCGGTTGCTCCTAAGAATGTGGAAATGCCTCTGTATATGGTGAAAATGGATAACAATAATAACAAGATTGAAAGGCTAAATGAATTCAACCACCAAACCCTAGCCTAGCAACAACAAAGATCCACCATAACATATGAAGATTACCTAAGACAATGCAAATCAAATGAAATCACAAAGATTATACCATCACATGTCCAATAGGGTTTTGATCTCCATTCTTCCTATCTCCATTGATCTTGCTTGATATATTTGCTCTCAGATTTTATGTGCACAAGAGCTCAACAAAGAATGAAATGTGGTTGCAAGTAGGATCATAGTGTAGTCAATTGCATGAAAGATGATTAGGGGTCTGATAATGAACAAAGCATCTCTTTAAATAGAAGACACAATATGAAATGGAGGGATAAGATTTAGAGGTGTAAAAAGGAGGTCGGCTATGATTAGAGGGTAGGTAAAAGAAATAATAAAATAATGAAAGGGGTAGGTAGTGTAGGAATTAAGAGATGAATGACATGTGTCATAGTTGGAAAAGGATAATGAATTAATTAAATAAATAAAGATTTATTTAATTAATAGAAGAAATGAGATAATTAAATAAATAAAATATTTATTTAATTTAGGAAAAGGATAATTTAAATAAATAAATGTATTTATTTAAATGAGAAATAAGGCTAGAAGAGGATAAATGAATTAATTAAATAAATAAAGATTTATTTAATTAATAGAAGAATTAGGCTTAGGTAATTAAATAAATAAAATATTTATTTAATTAGACATGACAATTTTGGGTGTCTACATTTTGCCCCTCTTTGAGACAATGCGGCTTGTCGCATTGTTTCAAAGAAGATAAGATGAACTGATACAGAGTTGCCCTAGGATGGGAATGATATGCCCCCTCAAGAGATTGGATGAAAATGTCTGAAAAGATCGCAGACAATCTCTCGATAAGAAAGATGGGATAGAATGGACTGATCGGATAAAGTGATAGAGTCACGGGATAAAGAAGACTGACTCGAGAAACGAGGGCGAGGGCTAGGGTAGGCTATAAGATAGACCACGGGCAAAAGACATCCTCATTGTCATCCACACATCCACGAGAGCAGAGTGCAGAGCGAGAAAAGAGCAGTAGCAGTCAGCAGCGATGACTTTCGTTCATAGATTCGACCACGTTCGTCGATTTCAGAGGCTAGCAGAGGCAGGAGAGCCGGTAAGTACCACCAAACCTCCTCGTACTTTGATGCATTTAATTTTGTCATTAATGCATGCTAGTTAGAGCAATAAATGTGCTTAGAATAGGGTCTCAAAAATGTCAAAACTCATCTAGGCGCGTCTGTGTCCGCCAGGCGCGCCTGTGTAGGTGCCAGGCGCGTCTGTGTCTGGAACCGCGTCTGCATCAAATGCGGGCGTGTGTGTGTCATGCAGGGGCATCTGTGTCACCTAGGTGCGTATATGTACAACATAGGCACATTTGTGTCATACAGGCCCGTCTATGTTGTACAGGCGCGTCTGTGCAGTCTGTAAGCGTGTTTGTGTCAAAAAAATGCAAGTATTGTCTTCTAGGTCAAATCGACAGTTCTGTGATGAACATACGCTGTCGATTGGATAAGCTGCTGAGAGGATACACTCAAGCAGGTCCTCTAGGGAAGACTAGGATAGATCAAGGCACTTTGTGATGAATAGGGAGTACCAAGATAGAGTACTTTGTGATGAACAGGGAGTACCCAAAGTATGAGCAGCACTTTGTGATAAATAGGGAGTGCAAATGTGAGCAGCACTTTGTGATGAACAGGGAGTGCCAAACACGTAGTACTTTGTGATGAACAGGGAGTACCACTAGGATAAAAGTAACACTTTGTGATGAACAGTGAGTGTCACTAGGATAGATAGCAATGTGCATTTAGATAAAAAATAGCATGCTGTGATGAACAGTGAATGCCACTATGACTGACATGATTGATTTGCTTGACTGCAGGAGTATTTGCCTATGCTGGAGTCACGGGAGAGATTCCCATCAACGCAGAGATTGCGACCTGAGTTGTCATTTGAGGATAGAGCTGCCATTGAGGAGATGGGTTTGAGACATGTACTGTATGTGCCTGAGTTTCGGGCGAACATGGGTTTGCTGACTGCGCTGGCTGAGAGATGGCACTCTGAGACGTGCACGTTTCATCTGCCGATGGGTGAGATGACAGTCACCCTGGAGGATGTCTACAGGATATTGCGGGTACCGATCGATGGAGATTTGATCCCATACGATCGAGACGGTGATAGAGAGGCCTTGAGACGGGTGTTTCAGGACCCTAGACTGGAGATGAGGGTAGGACATGTGGCATGGGACACCATGATAGCCATAGGACTAGCGCTGCCGGCAGTGATAGGAGGAGCTATCAGTGGGTTCCTATGTCCGGATAGGGCAACACGGGGTTTGGCTGTGGGCTGGGGAGGAGCACTGGAGACACTGGTGACGCAGCACACCAGATACGCCTGGGGACCGTGTGTGCTGGCCCATTTGTATTATGAGCTTCATCAGTTTGTTTATCATGGATCAGTGAGATTGGGCTGTGGAGTGACACTGCTGCAGGTATGGGCCTAAGAGTATCTGCCGGTTACTTGACCAATACACTTTAGGGGCATAGGTCATGGATGCAGCTTTGTACATTTGTATGATATGATCACATCACAACCGCAGATTGGCAGGTTAGAGCATTGGCAGCGAGTATTGGACGATATCGATGTGGTTATATGGAGACCATATCTGGGCTGCGAGGAGTGGGAGGATGATGCAGTGGAGCTTCCGTACACCTTTCATAGCAGGTACCTGATTGGGTGGACGCCCTATGTGTTAGAGAGACAGGTGGTAGACAGGGTGTGTAGGCAGTTTGGCCGGATTCAGAGGATGCCCCGGGGCTCAGGCATGTATGCCCACATAGTTAGAGATCAGGCACAGTTTGGGCCGTTGCTGTTGTATGATCAGGCACTCACACAGCTAGCAGAGATGGTGCCCCTACCCTGGGACATGTGGCCAGAGGTCGACGATTCCAGCATGGATGCTGAGTATACAACTTATTGGGTAGAGCATTTATTCCCACGGTTGACAGATCCAGGAGAGGCATTGGAGGGAGATGGGGGAAGAGATGATGAGGAGGGTGGAGGTGATGGGGGCAGAGGGCGACAGAGGAGGAGGGGAGTAGTTGGAGAGAGGCGGGTTGCACCTCGGAGGGAGAAAGGAGAGGAGAGGTAGGCTCGGGTGGTGAGGGGTCGCGGTGGATAGCCTTTACAAGTGCCAGCAGCACAGGGTCCCACACAGGTACATATACAGGGATAGGTACAAGGATAGGTGCCAGTACAGGCACAGGAGCAGGGACAGAGATAGGTACCCATACAGGCACCAGTACAAGTACAGGTACAGGCACAGGGGCAGGCACCCGCAGAGGCAGAGCCACAGGCAGAGGCAGAGGGGGCTGACCTAGTGGAGGATGAGCTACTAGATCTGAGGGAGATCTGTCAGGGCCAGGCAGATGAGATCCAGGAGCTGGAGAGGGAGAGGGATCGGCTCAGGACGAGGCTCAGAGATACTGAGCGGGAGCGGGATCAGGCTATCCAGCGCTATACAGAGGCTGAGACAGCACTGAGGGCAGGGAGACAGGCAGCTGAGGATGCAGGGGCAGGATACGCTTATGTCTTGCGGGCAGGAGAGGAGATAGCCTACTGGAGGGACCTCTACTATGGTGTAGTACCAGCAGATCAGCAGGCAAGGAGCTTCCATAGATTTTCGCGTATAGTGACAGCTACGGGAGGGAGTTAGAGGAGACAGGCATCGAGTGGTGGGGTTATGGGCCTTCCACCACCACCAGATAGAGGGGACAGGCAGGATGATCTTGGGATGGGTCCCTCAGGGGTTTAGATTCTACCGAGGCCAGGCGGCTCTGAGGGAGAGAGTTCATCATAGCCGTAGAGGGCTCCCTTTGTATCAGTTTTGTACCTTTTTTGTATGATGATGTAGACACCTGCGGGTGATTTTGTAGCCATATGATTTTGACATCATTGTATCATGACACTTATGATTATATATATATATATATATATATATATATATATATATATATATATATATGTATATATGAGATGATTCATCTTTACGGCAGCTATATGCATGTGTACCTATGTGATGTATGTTTCTATATGATGCTTATAATATGGATGCAAATATGTATATGATGCAATGCAATATTTTTTTTTGTTCTTTTATGTTTTATATGTGTATGCATGATGCAAATGTGAATGTATGTAATGCAAATGAATATGATAATGCAAATGTAAATTGTGCTAACAAGCCATGATGGGAATGGGTAAGTTTATTATGAACGAATAGGTTGTGAGTGTGTGCAAAGTGAAAGGATGAAAGTGGATTTTGAAGGAGGGAGGAGCAATGTCTCTACGCATGGCACTGGTGACCCAGTTTTCACCATGGTACTTGCCCAGGGCGCCATCGAAGTGGTTTTCACCATTGGAAGAAATTATTTCTCTTTACTTTTTTTGATTTTTTGATTTTTTTTTTGTGTCACAAGGCGCCTGTTTTCCAAGTTTTCACCAAGTAATGATTTTTTTTGTTTTTATAATTTTTTTTTGTATTTTTGAATTTTTTGATTTTTTTTGTATTTTTGAATTAGGATATTTCGAAGAGCTATGTGTAGAACCTGCGAAGGTGCATGCTATTGATAGGATCCTCCAAAGGTTCACCTTCTGTAGTTGAGAGCTGATATGCCCCGGATCCATATACTGCTGTAATGATGTAAGGACCAAGCCAATTTGGTTCGAACTTGCCCTTTTTCTCTCTGTCTTGCTGATTCTTGGGGTTTTCTCTGAGGACCAAATCACCTACCTCAAATGTGCGAGGCCTGACCTTGTGATTGTAGCTGTGACTCATTCGTTGTTGGTAAGCCTTGAGATGATTAAAAGCAGTTTGTCTCCGTTCATCCAATAGTTCAAGTTCTTGTAAGCGAGAGACCCTATAATCTTCATCACCGATGATATTTTGCAATGAGACCCGTAAAGAGGGTAACTTGACCTCAATAGGCAAGATGGCTTCATTGCCGTAGACAAGTGAATAAGGTGTAGCTCTTGTAGGTGTGTGAACACTTGTGCGATAGGCCCAAAGTGCAGGATTAAGTTGGATATGCCAATTACGGCCAGCGTCGTGGACTGTCTTCTTGAGGATTTTAAGGATTGTTTTATTAGACGCCTCAGCTTGGCCATTACCTTGGGGGTAATATGGTGTGGAGAAACGATGGGAAATATGGAAACGGTCACATAGTTCACGAACATCCTGATTTTTGAAGGGACGCCCGTTATCAGTAATAATGGAAACAGGAATACCTTATCGACAAATGATATAGTTAAGGATGAATGTAGCAATCTGTTTTCCAGTGACTTGTGTGAGAGGCATGGCTTCAATCCACTTGGTGAAATACTCTGTGGCAGTGATAATGAATTTATGACCATTGGAAGAAGGAGGGTGAATCTTGCCTATGAGATCGAGTCCCCACTGACAAAAGGGCCAAGGAGATGCAAGTGGTTGTAGTTCTTGTGCTGGCGCATGTATGAGGTCTCCATGAATTTGACATTGCTTACATTTCTTGATAAACTGATATGAGTCTTTTTCCATATTGGGCCAGTAATATCCAGTCCTAATGAGTTTCTTGGCCAAGGTAGGACCACTAGCATGTGGACCACATATCCCTTCATGCACTTCACGTAACACAATCTGAGCTTCATCGCTTTCTAAAAATCTAAGAAGAGTGCCATCTAGACCTTGCTGGTATAGGATATCAGCTAAAATGACATATCGAGAGGATTGGCGAATGAAAGTGTGACGTTGGTTATTTGATAAATTAGGAGGAAGGATATTATCGCGAAGGTATGTGAAGATGGAACCATATAACTGGGACTCGGGACCAACAACACATATCGTTTCAGTAGGAATGATCTCATATGAAGGAACCAAAAGGTTATCCACCAAGAATTCATAGCAGGTCTCATTTGGAGGTAGATCGATCAATGAAGCAATTGTAGCCATGGCATCTGTGGCGCGGTTCTGCTCTCTTGGTATCTGCTCAAAATCTATCTTTGTGAAGTGTTGTTTCAGATCATCCACCATTTGTTTGTAAGGCATTAATTTTTCATCTTTTGTTTGGTAATCATCAGTTGCTTGACGGATGACAAGTTGAGAATCCCCAAAAACACGAAGTGCTTGGATCTTCCACTGAACTGCAATCCGTAATCCAGTTGTTAATGCCTCATATTCCACTATATTGTTAGTGCAAGGAAATGATAAGTGGTATGATTTTGGTATAGAATCCCCTTGAGGAGTTACAAAGAGGATACCAGCTCCTGCCCCATGCTGTGTGTATGAGCTGTCAAAGTACAGTTGCCATGGCTTTGCATGTGATATTGTTAAAATGGATTCATCTGAAAATTCTGAATTTAGAGGAACATCATCAATGATGGGGGCATCTGCTAATTGATCTGCGATGGCTTGTCCTTTTATTGCTTTTCTGTCCACATACTCGATGTCAAATTCACTCAGGATCATTACCTATTTGGCCAGTCGCCCAGTAAGTGTTGCTTTATTGAGAAGGTATTTTAATGGATCAATTCTTGCAACCAACTTAGTCTTATGAGTGAGCATATAATGTTATAATTTCTGTGAAGCAAAGACCACGGTGAGACATGCATGCTCGATTGGTGTGTAGTTTAGCTCGTATCCCACCAATGTGCGACTAATATAGTATACAACCTTTTCCTTGCCCCCAGCAATTTGTTGTGCTAAGAGTGCCCCCAGTGCTGTTGGAGTAGCTGAGATGTATAGTAACAGTGGCTGATCTGGAACTGGTGGCATCAAAACTGGCAGATTCAAAAGATAATCTTTGAGCGTCTGAAAAACCTGTTGACAGTTATCATCCCATTTGAATTTGATGTTTTTATGTAGCAAGTGCTGAAAAGGATTACACTTATCTGTAAGTTGCGCTATGAATCTTCGTATAGACTGGAGTCTCCCCTGTAAGGATCAAAGTTGACTGATATTTCTGGGTGGTGGCATTTCCAAGATGGCCTTGACTTTTGCTGGATCAGCTTCGATTCCTCTTTTGGACACAATAAATCCTAGGAGCTTCCCAGAGGTTACTCCAAAGACACATTTCTTGGGGTTTAATCTTACTTTGTATTTTTCAAACTAATCAAAGATGACTGAAAGTATGTCCAAATGTGTATCTCTGTCTACTGATTTACCCAAGAGATCGTCAACATAATCTTCCACCATTACATGCATGAGATCATGAAAGATAGTAGTCATGACTCTTTGATATGTAGCACCTGCATTTTTTAGCCCAAAGGGCATGACATTCCAGCAAAAAGTTCCCCAAGGACAAGTGAATGATGTTTTGTGTTGATCCTCGGGTGCGATCCTAATTTGATTATAACCAGAAAATCCATCCATTAATGATAACATTTCGTGACCTGCTGTGAGATCAACAATCAAGTCAATATTTGGTAATGGGAAGTCATCTTTTGGACAAGCTTTGTTGATATCTCTGAAATCTGTACATATTCTGATGCTGCGATCCAGTTTACTGACAGGTACTAAATTGGAGATCCATTCAGGATAATCAATTGGGCGTATGTATCCGACATCCAATAATTTTTCAAGTTCTGCTTTGACTAGTAATGCCACTTGTGGATGCATTTTTCTTAATTTCTGTTTCACTGGCTTTGCCCCCAGTTTGACTGTCAAATGATGCATTACCAAATCCAGATCTAGTCCAGGCATATCAGTGCATGACCATGCAAAGTTGATTTGTCGTTCTTTGAAGAAACTTATGAATTTTGACCTTTCGGATTCTGTCAATGATTTAGCCAGGAATATGTTGTGTGGAACCTCTTCTGTACCAATGTTTGTCTTGATAGTCTCCTCTACCAACATGGATGACTTTTCCTCATATGATGCTGGGAGAATGTCGAGCCTTCCATCTTCAGGTGCCTCAGAGAGGTTTTTGCCTTGAGATACGTCATTTCTTTTTTCTTTTTTGGGGTCAGATAGCGCCACAGTGTGGTTTTTGCCATAAGACCCTTGATTTGTTCTTATTTTCACATTTTTGCGACTGGAAGGTCCGACTCCCTCGCCAAAATATGCCATGTTGTTGAGTTCTATAGTGTATCCTGCTTTATGGTCCCCAGGGGGAAGATCATCTCGTATGCCAAGATAGTCAATAACAGCTTCATTGTTTTGGAAGGTGTCAAACTGTGCTGGTCCTTCATAATCCCAGTCAATGAGTTGGTGGTGAACAAAGGGAAGGCCTTTAATGTCTTTGAAGCTAATGGGACTAAGAGTGAGGATACAGTTATATTCGGGTATGTCAAGGTAATTATTGAGGTCATTGATGGCACTCTCCTCGTCAGTCTCGATCGCAAGCAAATCCAAATTGTCATCACTAGTAGCGCATTCTGGGATAGGTGTTCTCATCCTATGTGATTTCAACCTAGAACCTTGAGACAAAGACTGTGTGGAATCCTCATGGGTTGTTTCTTGACCAACTCTGAATTTTTTATAAAATTCCTCTTCTTCTATGGGTTCATCTAGTTCTCTGAATGTCTCGGTGAGCTCATAATCACTGGAGGATTTGTCTGAACCCCATTCCCATTCATTGGAGTCTGTGGAATAGCGATCTTCTTGTTGAATTTTGGCAGCTTTGATTTGTAATGCTTCTTCTGTCCTTTTAGTGTGGATCTTGGAAGTCAGAAAACCAAGTCCCTTCAAGCATTCCTTTTTTATAGTCAATTCAGGTTGTAAAGGTTCCATGATGCCTTCCTTTCGTAACCCAAGAGGGCTTTTCCCATCATACTCGAATTTTTGTAGAATCTTGAAGCCTTTGCCATATTTCTCACAAGGTATATTGATGTGATCTTGTGTGTCATCTTCAATGTCTTTGTAAAGCATTGTGTATAAACCTTCCTCTTCCAGTTCGCCCCATCTTTGAAAGGTAGTAGGGTCCCATTTGAATACCATGAGGGTTATTTGCTTGTTAGGATGTGGTCTTCCATATTCTTTTGGAGAACTCATGACTTGTCGTAAGTACATGGTTTGATTTAAAGTGTATTCTCCCATGCCTTTGTCCTGAAATTTGCCCTTAAGCTCACCTTGTTTTGATGTCGAAGGTTTCAATGACTCAGGATCAATGTACGCCGAAGAAGGAACAGCTTCACGATTACTGGGAATGATGGTCTCAGTATGTGATCTCAGGTTATTGCAATATATGAATGGATTAGGATCACCGTTAACTGTTACCTCGACTCCATTGTGAGGAAACTTAATGCATTGGTGATATGTCGATGGGACAGCCCTCATTTCATGGATCCAAGGACATCCTAGCAATATATTATAAGTAAGATCTAGATCCAGGACTTGACAAATCACATCCTTTGTAACTGGCCCAACTCTGAGAGGCAAGGTGACCGTGCCTTTAGATGAGTGCTCTTCATCATCATATGCCTTGATGGTAATTTGATTTGTTGAATTCACAGCTTTATCAGAATATCCCAATTGTTTAATGGTGTGCAACATACAAATGTTTAGACTAGCTCCTCCATCTATCAGGACTCGTTTGATTCTATGTTTGTGTATGAAGGATTCAATGTGTAATGGTACATTATGTGGTTGACTTACGGAGGCGTCATCGGCTTCTGTGAATGTAAGGGAATGTAGAACGAAAAGGTATCCCACCATGGCTTGAAACTGGTCCACGTTCAAATCAGTAGGAACGGCAGTGTCTCTCAAGATTTTGTCAAGAATAGCTTTATGAGCGGGGGATATGCGTTAAGAGCTCAAGTATGGAGATGAGCTCGGGTGTCTTCCCTAATTGTTCTACAAGGTCATATTCAGGTTTGGTTGATGAAGAAGCGGTATTTTTAGTGGAGGCACCTGGCAAAGTAATTTTACCTCGACGAGTTGTAACATGACATTCAAAGGTAGGTTCGAAAGAAGATCCAACACCTCTTAGGACAATCTTGGGTCACTGGGTAGTACTCTCAGGAGTTTTGTCCTTGATGATAATAGTAGAGACGTGATTGTCCATCGAGATGTGATTGATATTTGAATCATAGTTGTAAGGTGCTCTAGTATAGTTGGCTTGATCATCTGTGACCTTAGCTTTTCCCTTGTCATGCTTTGGGAATGGTTCCTTAAACATCTCATGTTCTTGATTGGATGAGTGTCCCTCAATCTCAATGTCACCTCTATCAATGAGATCTTGCACGATGTTCTTCAGTCGATGACAATTTCCTGTCTTATGACCCTTGCTCTTATGAAATTCACAATACTCATCATCATTCCAGCAATTTGGTTTAACCTTTGGTTCATATGGAGGAAAATCTGGAACTGTGATTACCTTGTTTGCCACTAGCTTTTTGAAAACTGACTCAAGTGGTTCTCCCAATGGAGTGTACTTCCTTCGTGATCTAGAAGTTGTTTGAGTATTCACCCGATTGTTTGTAGAACTTGATCCCAAAAAGATGAATTTGGGTCGCACTATGTTGGCATCCACAACACCATCATTGACTGTGTTCTTGTTTTTATTCCAAAATCTTGGCTTGTCCTTTCCTTTAAAGTCATCTTTGTTTTCCTTAAATATCTTAATCACTCCTTGCTCAATTAGGACCTTTTTAGTTGCTAAGCCTTTTTCAATAACATCCTTGAAAAGATTACCCCTTGAACGTACTCATTTGAAGACATGTGAAACCTTGTGCAGTGTTTTCTCTCATGAAAAAATACTCATGGAAAATTTATTTACCCGAACCTTTAGAGATAAAGCTTTGCAATGGTATTGTTCTTTGCCTCCTTATTACATCACTATCATGTCCCCTCTTTAGCTCTGTCTAGCAGAGACATGTGAGTCAACTTATTTTGGGGTCTTGTAGGCTGACAGTGGTGGATAGAGACTCAGAGAGGATATTCAGTGTTTGGGATTTGGTATTCTGGCAGTAGTGGACCAGTTTGGAGCAGTTCCTTAATTTTAGGAGGCATTTCCTTCTTTTGTGGAGGCTATTCCTACTATTTAGGAGGGTTTGACAGTACCCAGGGTTGGGTTACAATGAGACTATTCCTTGGTTTCAGTTTCAGGATATTTGGGTATGTTTCCTAGCTTCTAGGAGCATCCCTAGATTTTAGGGACAAGATTGTTCAAGGATCCATGATTTCCGACAATAGTCACAGATAGGTGGTAGGCTCCGTTTCAGACTTGTGGAGTTAGATGAGCATTATACGGCTATTTGGGATATATTTTTAATATTTCCTAAGTTAGCGTCTTATTAATTAAATAAAGCTATTTATATAGCTAATTGGAGTAATAAGGGGATTTTGGCTTCTTCTGGTTAGGCAGGCATATGTGTTATAGCTTGTTGGAAAGGTCTTGAATTATTATAACTTATTTTTATCATCCGGAGACCTTTTGGCACCTTGCGTTTTGTTATTTGACAAAAGGGGTGTTTTTCCTATACATAAAGGCCTTTTAATTAAGAATATGCCATTATTTAATAAAGGTAAAAGCATATTCTCCCTTTAGGGTTCGAGTAGCTTTGAGAGGGAGATAAAAAGAGATGTTGGCTCATTATTTTATTATCTTTTTACATCTTCAAACTTGGCATTTGTGAATTTTCTCTGAGGAGTGATTTCTGGAGAACTGGGACGCAAACCCCAGGGCTTGGATATTGGGATGCAAACCCCAATAGAAGGTTTAAACAACTTCATTTGGTTTCAGACTTTGATTGGAGTGCAAGTTCAACATTGGAAGTGCTTTGGCTTTGGATGTTGGGTATATTGCTTGGCACGTGGGAGTTCCTTGGCTGCCTGGACGTTACTGCAGCAGTCGTACAACCTCCTTCCAACTGGCACGTGGGTTGCTGATTGGTATTAATCAGCCATCTCTTTTCATTATGTGTGGATGGTCTTTCTTGCAGCTGACATCATTGTTTTGGTTGGTAGATACTTTGCTGGCATATCATTTATGTATTTTTCCTGGTACAATTTGTAGCTATTCTGGATTGGCTGAATACTATATTATTGCACATTATTTTCTAGCCTATTTCATATTTGCTGCTTTTGTAATTCATTGTTTACCTATATCTAGAAAAATGCAAACAAAAACAAAAGACACAACCTTTCTGCAACTTCTGTCTCTCTAAAAGATCATTTAATAAACAAGAAGAATTTATTTTAAAACAAATAATTAAAAAATACAGCCTGTCAACTTAAAAAGATCCATCAGGGATCTTTCAGTGGTATCAGAGCCTTGATCTTGCTGGCTTGTTGGGTGAAGATCAGTAGTTTGATTTTATATTGAAGCTTGGTTGCAGACCAAATTGGTCATCATGACAGGGTTGTCTAAGAATAAACAAATAGGGAAAAAATTTGAACAAATACCTTCAGGGAGTTCCAGACACTCTAAGGGTATGACTTCATCAACTAGTACAAAGAGGAGGTCTCCTGCAAACACATTGAATGATACAATTGTGAACAACTATGACAAGTATTGTTCCCTTCCGAAAAAGATATGTGACTGTTTTTCCTTCACACAATTCATGGCAATATCCGATGAAGATGACTTGATGCTTTTGAGTCCACGTCATCAACCAAGGAGGCAACATGAGTCATTTGAGAACTAGGGAAGTAGTGGAGGAGCAAAGGAAATGACGTCTGCAAATGAGATTGGCAAAAAATTAGTTGATGACTTTGATAGCCAGGCAGATTTGATTGGTGAAAAAAAAATCTCAGCATTAGGGAATAATTCATATGAGACTTCTACATCCTTGCAAGGTGCCTTACAGGTGGATTCCATTGGAGAGTATGACAGTAGAAACAACTTTGAAGGAATGAATGTTGAGTTACATGAAACAGATGCATTCTCTAGTGAATTAGTTGACTCTATTGTTGAGACCAATTCCATACATGAAGAAAAATCAGAGGTTAGCATGAATGAAACAACCCATCATAAATCAGATTTTGTGTACTTTGGGGCAGCAGATATAGAGAATTGCCAAAGGTTGAATGGAGATTGGTTAGATAGAGCTATGCAAGCAAAGATGCTTGCTACCCAAGCAAGACAACACTTGCAATAGTTCAAGGAAAGATGCAATCAACTTGATAATGTAAGAAGACAAAGAGAGTCATACATTAGATCGTTATTTCTTCCAAGGGAAGAATGTGTAGATGAAGAGCTTACAAGGGAAAAGCTTCTTGAGGTAAGCCCACAAGAAGAGCATGTTACACTGTGTGAAGAAGAAAGGAGGTATGATTCAAGAAATTCAGTTTGGTCTAGTTTGCCTTATGAAGTCTATGACTTCCCTCTTTTAGAGAGCCCCTTGAAGACTCAAAACATTAATGCTGATATTTACACACTTGATGGACTAGCCACAAGTGACATATCCATTTGTGTGGAATGGAACATATTTCATTTCAAAGTGGCTAATCATGCATCATCTACAATGAAAGGATAGTTGTTAAGGTCACATGAGGCATTTTATCTTAAAGAGCTTATTATGGAGTCCAAGAGATTGTCTACTAAGAAGACCTTGCATTTTGATAATGTTTGGTTTGGTTTGCATACTACACCTTGGAGACAATTGGTAAGGAAAAGCATAGCAATCATGGAGGTGAAGGTATGGATTAGATTAAAGGCAGCTATGGAAGCTATAAATCCATGTTACTTGCAACAAGGTACACTTCATAGGTCAACATTCATGAAAGGAGACCCTACCCTCAAGAACAATACAAGCAATGGAAATGAAGACACCTTGGGAAGGTTTGAACATAATTCTGATTTCCTAAATTGGGACATAAATATTTTGATTTCATATGGGCACAAATCTAAGAAGGATAGTGAAGACAACTATAGCATGGTTGACATTTATGAAAGGATAAATAAGCATGAGATTGTGGTGGGAACTTCTATTTGCCCACAATCTGATTTTATAATAGAAGTTAGAGAAGAACACAAATCAGTTTGTATGTTGATGTCTCACCTTTATGATGTTGACACTTTGCTTGAGTGTAAGAATGTCCTAGTCTCAAGTCTTGATATGCTACTTGATTGGGCTGCCAAGTGTATGCAAGTGTACTCTTGCAGTGAAGTTTTCCAAGGTAATGGAAGAAAGGCTACAATCATTTCTAAGTCTATGATTAAGGACAGTAGCATCATCCTCTTTCAATTACATGAATTTGCAGCTCCTATTCATGGAGCAAGTAGTGAAATTGAATTTGCAAATGTTGGTATACATGATACATTGGTTAAGCATGGTTATTTTGATGATGTCTCTTCCAAGAGGACTCGATTTGTTTATATCAAAACAATAGTATTAAATCAGTTTGAAGAAGTTTGTGACATACACTACTCCATACATAATGAGGAGCAAGACTTATCTTATGCTGAGTTTGTAGTTGATGTTGATAGCAGTACTTCAGTTGAGACAAGAAAAATCAATAACACGCTGACAATAGGCATATCAACAATGAACAAAGAGCCAAGGAAGCTAATGGTTATTGTTGAAGATGTGGCAGCCAAGAGTGTGCAGGTACAATTCAGTGTTGAAGACTTCAAAGGAAACACAAGGAAAGGTAATAACAGTGAGCTAGCAGCCCATACTCATGTAGAAGACAATGTTATCGAGTCATCTAATGTTGGCATTCAATTTTGGGAAGATAGACATGGGACAAGTCAAGAGTTGGTGATGTTTGATGATTCGAAAGAAAGTATAAAGGATGAGCCCAAAATTCTGATTAGAGACAACAGTTGTGTATATTCTCATTCTCGAGAGTTTGCCACCATGATACATGGAATAACAAATGAAGGATATTCTATAAGTGATAGCACTCAAAATGCTTGTGTTATTTTCAATAAAGAGGTACTTGTAAGAGTTGATGACATGACACAAACGCATGACAGTCATTCTGATTTTTATAACAACAGTAAAATACCTTTTCTTTTTCAAGTTAATACAAATTGTAAGCATGAAGAGATGAGTGCTAGAGATTCTACCATGGGTGTTACACAAGGTGCAATCATGTTGTGCGATAAGCTTGATGATGCATCTCACCATGGGACTGATTTTATGTGCTTTGGAGCAGCTCAGATAGAATAGTCTGGAAGGTTGAATGAAGGGGGTCTAGAAAGAGCACGTCAGGTTAAGTTGTTTTTTGTCCAGACAAGGCAGCACTTACAATAAATCAAGGAGCACCACAAATGTTTAAATTAGGCAAGACAACAAAGAGTTGCATATCTTCAATCACACTTTCATCCAAGAAAACAAGACTTAGAGATTGAGCATAAGCAAAGTAAGTATGTTGATTGCAAACCAATTTTAGAGGAGTCACATATTGCATCATTGGATTTTCATAATGATCACAAATTTGAAGGATATGCAATCATGGATGAGCACAGTGACTTTATGGATATCATTCATAGTGGAACAACCACCGAAGAAATAATTTTGTTTGGTGATAAGGGCATTTACAATTCTTCTTTGGATGTGTCACAAATTTCATGTGATATGGCAGCTATGTGTTTGTTGGTTGGTGATTCAATCTTCCTTGACTCTCCGGTAGTTAGTGGTTGTCCTACTACGATTTCCCATGCACTTGCAGATTTATCATGGTCTACATCAACTCTTGAGTTGCATGGGAGTGTGAAGAGACATGACTACTTGATGGACATTGAGATCGAGATCGATATCCTTGGTTGGCATTGGTATAATAACATTTACAACCTCATTCATGATGTGTTGGCATTTTTGTTGTTTATGTTGTGATTGTCATTAATGGACACACACTTGTATTGAGATCCCCTTTATGTGTATGAGCTTGTGCTCAACCAGTATTTGTTCCAACCGGTATGTTGTATTCTAGTCTTTAGACTAGTGGTGATTTTGCAGAATGTGTTTCCTGGTTTGAAGCGGCATGTCGACCCCAAGCGGTTCATAGATCCCAAGCGACACGAGGGAGCAAAGTGGCACAACACATTCTTACCAGTCTTCATTTTTGTCAAACCGGTAATACTCTATGATGAGTTACCAACCGACATTTTGTGATGAGTTACCAATCCACCGATTGTTTGACGGTGCCGACACATTGACGGTGCTTTTTGTGTCATGTTACTGAGTATGTCTAGATTCATTGAACCTAGGAAATTGTAATGTAATCCTATTGGACCGACATGAAATTAGATTCCTTTAAAAGGACATCATGTCTAGGGTTTTAGTAGGTTACTGAAAGGGTTAATGTCGAGCTAGGGTTTAAGGTGGAAGTTGAGAACGATCTTATCTGAGAAGATCAAGTTGTAACTGTGAGAGAGAAAGAGAAGACTGAAGTAATGCTGGAATGCATTAACTATGTGCAATACTAGATCTAACCAAGCAGTTTGTGCTATCCGATAGATCAAACACTTGTTGATTACTCACATCTTTGACAAGTCTGTAGCCCTTAACTAGGTAGGCCTCAAAGCCTTTGTAAAATCCTCTAACAAGGTGGTTCACACATGTGAATCTAAAATCCTCTAACAAGGTAGTCTTTAATCGAACTTATCTCCTAACAGAGATCGAGATTCCTAACAGGATTTGTTCTGGTGAAGAACATTGTAAGACCTTAACCGGTTTGACCTTAACCAATCTGGTTTCTATTTTGCAGATAGTGACTTGTGAGTTCCATCTCACCGTGGTTTTTCCTAGTTGGGTTTCCATGTCAAATATCTTGTGTTATGGTTGTATTGGTTTTGTGGGTGAATGCTTTATTCGCATTTTGGTTTGCATGTGTGGTAACCGGTTTGACTGTTAGACTGCTTTACCAGTTTATCTTTAGACTGTGTAAGTGTTTTAGTGCAGAGATTTTTGGCATACTAATTCACCCCCCCTCTTAGTATTCATCAATTGGTATCATAGCCTACCTTTCTATAAGTTTAACCACTTGGAAAGAGATATGGGGGAATACACCATGAGGGAACTTACTCAACAACTCACTAAGTTTGAGCAAGCCTATGATGATCTTATGATCAAATACAAGGCATCTCAAGAAAAAAGGAGAGAACATGTAGAAAAGCTGATGGAACTATCTGAAAGTAGTTCTGAAGATGAAGCTAACATGGAAGCCATGATTGCTGAAGTAAATAAATTGAACGATTCAAACTCCAATCTGAGAAAGGAGTTGGAAGGACTGACTATTAGGTTTAGTCAAGAGCTTGAGAACCAGAGAAAAGCTGAAGATCGGATAAAGGATAGAGATCATGAGATCTCCAAGTTGAAACAAGAGATTAGTGCACTGACTGCTCGCCTTCATGAGAGCATTATGGAAAAAGAAGACATGCAAGGAGAACTGAACATAGCGATATTAGAAAATGCAAGCCTAATGGAGACAAACACTGCTATTTCCAAAGAACTCTTTGAGTCAAAGGAAATACTTGCTAAGTCTGGAAAAAGTACTGTCAAGCTAGAGCAAAAGCTTGAGTCATCTAGACTGGCAAAGAATACCAATGGTCTTGGTTTCTCTGGACATGAGGAAGAAGAATCCTCAGGAACAAATGCTGAAGCGTCAAAGAAGCAACCGACACTCAAAGGAAAAGGTAGGCAAAAATTCAAACCTGTTTGCTTTAACTGTCTTAAAGAAGGACACACTGCCAATGTATGTAGGAGCAAAGCCTACAATAATTTTCCTTATTTTATCAACAATGTACCTAGATCCAATAAGTTCAATGGTCGTTGTTATGCATGCAACAAGTTTGGGCATAGAGCATTTGAATGCAGGTCTATGATGGATAACACTGGAAGATATCCTCAGAGGACCCAAGGAACTAGTCTTGAACCTTTTGTGAACCGAAATCACAACCAGTTTAATGTCTTCAATCATCAGTCAAGAAGCGGTGGTCATCAAGCGGCAACTGGATGGAGAGAAAGTTGTATGATATATCATGGTCATGGTCACACTGCTGCAACATGCAGAAGGAAGAATGGAAACATGTACAATGGACATTGGAGAGCACCTGGACTTGTTTGCTATCACTGCAACAAACCGGGTCACATTGCAAGATTCTGCAGAAGCAGAAAAAGTATATTTGATGATATACTGGTCACTCAGGAAGGAGAAATCAATGTTGAAAAAGTTAAAGGGGACATGAAGAAAACATGGAGGAAGAAACCAACAATGTCGGAAGAGGAACCAGTTTCTGCACCTAGTGTGGAAATATTGGAATCGGCAAACTAAGCCTTAAAGGCTTAGTGGGAGAAAACGGTGAAATGCTTTCGAACCCCCAGTTTACCCCGGTAAAAGACCTTAACCGATATGTGATACCTATCACTGGGCAAAAGATCAGAAATGGTAAAAAGGCAAATTAGGGTTTACACCCTAATAGAGGAGCATTAATGGCGGTAAGTGAGAGACATGTATAAAAGCATTTTTCAAATCATTTCTCACTATCTGATTTCGAGCAAAGAGAAGTATTCAAGTGCAGAGTGAAGACAAGGCGATTTGAGCTTAGATTTCAAGAAATTGACAAACCTTGAAAGAGATTCAAATCCAGTTTGCAAGCGGTAGTGGAGAACACAAAGCAGTGATTTGGCAACCGATGAAGAGTGGAGTAAAGTAGAATCAGGAAGCCCAAAATTTGCATTTGAAAGGTATTTTTTGTGTTCTTGAAGTACTCTACAATGGCTTCCGCATCTCATACCAGTTCGAGTACATCAATTGAGTTGAAAATTTTTATTCAGAGGAAGTCTAAATATAATGCTTTGTCACAAGTTCTAGTTGGAGTCATAGTTGAAGAAGGAATTTCTAATTATATTGATTGCAAAATAGAAGACCTAGGGTCTTTAGCCATTCACACTTAGTTAGGTCTATTTTGCGGCAAGGACAAAAAGATAAAACCAAAGTTTAGTGTCTTAGAGAAGAAGAAATTCCACAACGCAGTATATTTTCTAGAAGATTTCACAGAGGATCACTTCAGAATTATTTTGAGTAGAGTTCACGATGACAAGATCTACCTAGAGAGGACGCATGACCTTATGCCTTAGGCAATTCATGCAGTCACCAGCTTTTATAACATAGGGAAAGTGCCAACCCTGAGAAAAGTGAGCAAAACCGAAATAGCCAAGCTCACCGGTTCAACCAGTGATTCACGGGGTATGACAGTGAATCCTATCAAGGATGATTTGATGAAATATGCTTGCATGGTGATAGGCTACAAAACATTTTCAGCTAGTAGGATTAATTCTGTATTTGCTGCAGTGGTAAATGTCACTTACCGGATGATAAAAGAGGATGCATCTTTCGACTTATGCACCGACATGCAGAGGCAACTCCTGTTGAATCTTAAGGCAATCAAACAGGATAATTCACTGAGGTTTAAGTTTTGGACAACTACTGGTAGGGTTGTTCTTTTATTTCCAAGGCTACTTTCCTAGTGTAGGAGATGTCCAGTGGTCCCCTGACCAACCGGTAACCAAGCAGATAAAGGAAAGCATACAAGCCATTGGAACCGGCTACCCTGAAGTACTGAACAAATATTTTGATGAGTTCAGAAGTAAGATGAGTCAAAGGGTAAGAATCTCAGGTGACATAGTGAAGAAATACGAAGATGACATCTGTTTCACTATTCAGGTGGACAAATGTTTAATGGAGGTTGTTGAGCCTAGAATGGAGGAAGTAGAGCCAATGGGCTATGAGGTTATGTATGACATGCTGGAAGGGTATGCCTCAACCCTTATTGCCTCGCCTCTTGATCCAAAGGCTAAGAGGACCGGAACCTACTTGGAGAGGAGTGCACCAGTTGAAGAACCATCGGTGAAGAAAGGAAAAGAATCGGCAGCTAAGAAAGCCAAGGCAGTGCCTGCAGCATCAACACCAGCTACCACTGCAACTCCAAGAGTGACCAAGTGATCACCGGCAAAGAAGAAACCGGAGGTAACACCGGCAAAAGTCTTCAAAAGAAAAAGGAAGACTAAGACAAGACTCTGAAGAAACCGAGTCTGATGAAAAGCCGAAGAAGGCAAGACAGACAAAGAAGGTGAAGCAGAATGAACCGGCAACATCCGCACCAGTAAATATTGATATCTCCTCATACAAACCTTTGAAACATTGTCAAAGAACAGTAAAGAATATTAGGAGAAAATTACTTCATGATTTAGTAGATTATTATGATGATTTTAATAGTGAGGAGAAAGATGAAGTACTATAGGAAATCATTTTTTATTTGTGTAAAAATGATTGGTCACCATTAGAGATTAAATCTCAGACACCGGATTCATTATTTAAAGCATTAGATAATAAATGGTGCATTTCCATTGAAAAGGAACAAAAGATTAGGGAGAAAGTCTTTGCACAGTACTTCCCTGAACTCTCAAATTCAGAATTATTTGATGCCTTGGATCAAAATAAAGGTCTCTTCTTCACAAGGAGAAGAAGACTGGTTGTTGGAGGGGAGAATTGATGATGTTGAAAAAGATACTCATCAGCATATGGCTCATGCTATAAGCTCTCACAAAGCACAAATGGCCAACCTCCAAGCGGAAAGGAACCGGTTATTTCCAAATTGGATGAGGTCTTTGATGAGGAAGGAAACCCAATGGAAGAACCAATCGACACTATTGATGTCGATGCCCTAGACGTAGAAGATGTCACTCAGGACATACCTTATGAGGGAACTGAACATGGGCAACAAGCCGAACAGGGTGGTGAATAGGCTGAGGACACACAGCAAGCGACAAAGGAACAGGAAGAGAAGAAGAAGAGGGATGAAAATGAGAAAAAGAAGAAAGAGGAAGAGAAGAGAAAAAAGAGGAGAAACGGAAAGATGAAGAAAAGAAGAAGCAAGAAGATGATAGGAAAAAGAAAGAAGAAGAGGATAAGGAAGAAAAGAGAAAGAAGGAAGAAGAAGAAAAGAAGAAGAAGGAAGAAAAAGAGAAGAAGAAGAAGGAAGAGGAAGAGAAGAAAAAGAAGGAAGCGGAAGAGAAGAAGAAGAAGGAAGAGGAAGAACAAAAGAAGAAGGAAGAGGAAGCACAAAAGAAGAAGGAAGAGGAAGAAAAGAAGAAGGTAGAAGTAGAGCAGAAGCAGAAAGAAGAGGAAGACAAGAAAAAGATGGAAGAGGAAGAGAAGAAAAAGATAGAAGAGAAAGAGAAAGAAGAGAAGGAGAGGAAAAAGAAGGAAGAAGCAGACAAGACAATTGAAGCAATGAAGAGCACACAGATGGAGACTCCTAAGGTAACCGGAAGCCAAGCCAAACCGGTTGCTATCTCGAGTCCTATTGATCTCCAATCTACAAGTGAGTCTGAGCTTATGCAGAGCATCAAGGTTGCCCAAGAGCACCTTGAAGTCATTCATGAGAAAAAGGAACAGGATATTATTTAGGCGGCTGTAGACACACTTACCGGTTTAATCCCCAGTACTAATCTTCCTAACACTAAATCATCACTAGCACAGCTCAAACTTCTATGTATTGTAGTGGATGATCAGGTGTAGAGTCTAGAAGAAGCAGCAGAGGCCAATGTAAAGAAAGAGCACCAAAAGGCTCTTAATGTTGCTCTAGTGAAAAAGATGAATGACCTTAGGACTGAATTGCTGAAAGATCAAAAGGACATAAGGAATGCCTTGGATGAGGGAAACTTGCTACTCAACAAAATCTGTCAACCTCATCTCTTCTATGACGATGTGCTAGCCAAGAAACAAAAGCTTCAAACGGACTTACAGTCCTACTTGGGCACATTTAAGACACCTTATGATTCCTTTGCGGCATATGGGCAAACCATTCACCGGTTCCAGATCCAGTTAGCCAAAATGGAGCAAGAGATCAGCACACGGTCCAGGGATTTGCAGGAGCTTCAACTGGTATTACTTCCACGACTACAAATTCTTCAGAAGTGTTATCTAAACCTGGATGCCCTGACAGTCACACAAGAACTGAGCACAATAGATGCCATGGAGGAACAGGTATCCTAGATGCAAACAGAGAAGGAAGTGGCAACCTCCCTACTTGAGTCCTGGTCTCTATCCATGAAACAATTTTTGCAGGACTATAAATCGGTTTTTGACAAGTATTATTCATTATTGTCATAAACTTTATATATATATATGGAAACAGGGTTTTTCAGTGGTACTTTGTCATTGTTGGCAAAGGGGGAGAAGTATATCTGGTTTTTGGTTTTAAAATTTTGATCTTCTGACATAGGGGGAGAAGTATTTGGTTTTGAAATTTTGATATATGTTGTGATATATGCTATATGCTCTGATGATTATGCTCTATATGCAAAATTGCTATACATTGTGTTGATTAAGGGATAGTGTATATGCTTAGGGGGAGCAATTTTGTTAATGGTAAATATTTGTTGTAAAACACTTAGATGTCAAAATTTTTATTTTCCTAAGTGTTGCCATCAATACCAAAGGGGGAGATTGTTGGTATTTTTGTTGTTTATGTTGTGATTGTCATTAATGGACACACACTTGTATTGAGATCCCCTTTATGTGTATGAGCTTGTGCTCAACCGGTATTTGTTCCAACCGGTATGTTGTATTCTAGTCTTTAGACTAGTGATTTTGCAGAATGTGTTTCCTGGTCTGAAGCGGCATGTCGACCCCAAGCAGTTCGTAGATCCCAAGCGGCACGAGGGAGCAAAGCGGCACAACACATTCTTACCAGTCTTCATTTTTGTCAAACTGGCAACCGGTATTTTGTATGAACCAGTAATACTCCGTGATGAGTTACCAACTGGCATTTTGTGATGAGTTACCAATCCACCGATTGTTTGATGGTGCCAACACATTGACGGTGCTTTTTGTGTCATGTTACTGAGTATGTCTATATTCATTGAACCTAGGAAATTGTAATGTAATCCTATTGGACTGACATGAAATCAGATTCCTTTAAAAGGACATCATGTCTAGGGTTTTAGTAGGTTGCTGAAAGGGTTAATGTCGAGCTAGGGTTTAAGGTGGAAGTTGAGAATGATCTTATCTAAGAAGATCAAGTTGTAACTGTGAGAGAGATAGAGAAGATTGAAGTAATGCTGAAATGCATTAACTATGAGCAATACTGGATCTAACCAAGCAGTTTGTACTATTCGATAGATCAAACACTTGTTGATTACTCACATCTTTGACAAGTCTATAGCCCTTAACCGAGTAGGCCTCAAAGCCTTTGTAAAATCCTCTAACAAGGTGGTTCACACATATGAATCTAAAATCCTCTAACAAGGTAGTCTTTAATCGGACTTATCTCCTAACAGAGATCGAGATTTCTAACAGGATCTATTCTGGTGAAGAACATTGTAAGACCTTAACCGATCTGGTTTCTATTTTGCAGATAGTGACTTGTGAGTTCCATCTCACCGTGGTTTTTCCCAGTTGGGTTTCCATGTCAAATATCTTGTGTTATGGTTGTATTGGTTTTGTGGGTGAATGCTTTATTTGCATTTTGGTTTGCATGTGTGGTAACTGGTTTGACTGTTAGACTGCTTTACCAGTTTATCTTTAGACTATGTAAGTGTTTTAGTGTAGAGATTTTTGGCATACTAATTCACCCCCCCCTCTTAGTATTCATCATGATGTTGGTCTAAGTTATAACAATAGCTTATGGGGAGTTGAGAAGCTCAAACCTCATTTTTACAGACCATATAGAGTATTCAAGCGAGTTGGAGAGGTTGCTTATGAGGTTGAGTTACCACCTGGCAGTAAAATTCATAATATATTTCACGTGTCATGCCTGAAGAAGGCCCTGGGACAACATATTACAGCATCACCCGATTTGCCTCCCATGGATGAGGAAGATAAATTGACTCTGGTTCCTGAGGAGATTCTTGAGGTGAGGGAACGACGGCTGAGAAACTGGGTGATTCGGGAGTATTTGGTATGCTGGAGAGGTCTTCCCATAGAGGTCTATTTTGCAGCATCCAGCTTTGCAGTTGCTTGTGGGCAAGCATCTCTGAGAGGGGAGGACTGTCATGTCCCCTCTTTAGCTCTGTCTAGCAGAGACATGTGAGTCAACTTATTTTGGTGTCTTGTAGGCTGACAGTGGTGGATAGAGACTCGGAGAGGATATTTAGTGTTTGGGATTTGGTATTCTGGCAGTAGTGGACCAGTTTGGAGTAGTTCCTTAATTTTAGGAGGCATTTCCTTCTTTTGTGGAGGTTATTCCTACTATTTAGGAGGATTTGACAGTACCTAGGGTTTGGTTACAATGAGACTATTCCTTGGGTTCAGTTTCAGGAGATTTGGGTATGTTTCCTAGCTTCTAGGAGTATCCCTAGATTTTAGGGACAAGATTGCTCAAGGATCCATGATTTCCGACAATAGTCACAGACAGGTGGCAGGCTTCATTTCGGACTTGTGGAGTCAGATGAGCATTATACGGCTATTTGGGATATATTTTTAATATTTCCTAAGTTAGTGTCTTATTAATTAAATAAAGCTATTTATATAGCTAATTGGAGTAATAAGGGGATTTTGGCTTCTTCAGGTTAGGCAAGCATATTTGTTATAGCTCATGGGAAAGGTCTTGAATTATTATAACTTATTTTCATCATCCGGAGACCTTCTGGCACCTTGAGTTTTGTTATTTGACAAAAGGGGCGTTTTTCCTATACATAAAGGCCTTTTAATTAAGGATATGCCATTATTTAATAAAGGTAAAAGCATATTCTCCCTTTAGGGTTCGAGTAGCTTTGAGAGGGAGATAAAAGGAGATGTTGGCTCATTATTTTATTATCTTTTTACATCTTCAAACTTGGCATTTGTGAATTTTCTCTGAGGAGTGATTTCTGGAGAATTGGGATGCAAACCCCAGGGCTTGGATATTGGGATGTAAACCCTAATAGAAGGTTTCAGTAGCTTCATTTGGTTTCAGACTTTGATTGGAGTGCAAGTTTAGCATTGGAAGAGCTTTGGCTTTGGACGTTGGGTATATTTCTTGACACATGAGAGTTCCTTGGCTACCTGGACGTGACTGCAGCAGTCGTACGACCTCCTTCCAGCTGGCACATGGGTTGCTGATTGGTATTCATCAACCATCTCTTTTCATTATGCGTGGATGGTCTTTCTTGCAGCTAGCAATATTGTTTTGCTTGGTAGATACTTTGTTGGCATATCATTTATTTATTTTGCCTGGTACGATTTGTAGCTATTCTGGATTGGCTGAATATTATATTATTGCACATTATTTTTCTGCCTATTTCATATTTGCTGTTGTTATTATTCATTGTTTACCTATATCTGGAAAAATACAAACAAAAACAAAAGACACAACCTTTCTGCAACTTCTGTCTCTCTCTAAAAGATCATTTAATAAATAGGAAGAATTTATTTTAA
Organism: Cryptomeria japonica; assembly: GCF_030272615.1. NCBI lineage: Eukaryota > Viridiplantae > Streptophyta > Pinopsida > Cupressales > Cupressaceae > Cryptomeria > Cryptomeria japonica. The sequence continues at coordinate 208,785,986 of NC_081409.1, forward strand.
AACAAATAATTAAAAATTACAGCTTATCAGCTTAAAAGATCCATCAGGGATCTTTCAATCACTTCTTCTAAAAAATTGGCTAATACTTTCATTCAAAAATTTCAAAATAACATTGGTCCTAAAATTACTTTGATTGATTTGATTCATTTTAAGCAAGGAGTTAGAGAAAAAGTGATTGATTTTATTTGTAGATATAAACATTTGTATTCAAAAATTTCTTATCGTGTGCTTGATCAGATGTTCAAAGAATTTTCATTACTAATTTGCAAAAGGATATTAGAGATAAGATTGTATTTTTTGAATTTACCTCTTTCACGCAATTGTGTATAGTGCTTCATAACTATCAACTTCAAGTGGGCCAATTTTAGTCGTCTCCTTCAATGTCTTTGATTGATAAGAATGCGCGCACTCAACAATTGTTTCCAAAATTCAACAAACACAACAAATTTTTCATCAAGATAAATTATAACTCTTCCAACAACATCAACTCTCAAGTGGCAATCACAACTTCAGGTGTGGCCTCTTTATCCAAATACTTTAGAAAATAATTAATTCCTCTTTATGAGTCCTTTTATAGTATAATGTTGAGGTTGATTAATGCTAATGGGTTGCAACTTCTTCCCATAAAGCCTATAAATATCTTGAAGCCTCTAGCACCTTCCTTTGAACACAAAGCCTTTTTCCAATACCATCACCAAGCAAGTCATGATATTGAGAAGTGTTATCAGTTAGGTATAAGACTCAAAACCTTATTGATAACAATATTATATCTATAGCCGATGTGAATGATAAAGGGAATGAATTTGTAGCATCTCCTAATCCAAACCTCCAAATATTCACCAATTCTTTGCCTTCTGACTCTATTAATGTTGTTGAGTCTCAACCACTTGCATTACTTCCTAATTACTTTGGTGTAGAGTTCAATAATATTGTGAACCTCATTGAAAAACCTAAACCTAAACCCCAATCATGCATCACCTTTGATCCTAGTGAGACTATTGTTGCACTTGATGGACTATTATACATCACTATGAAGATTAAAGGCAAACTCTCATGAGGGGTGCTCATTGATCTAGTGCGTATGATGAATGTTATTACTAAAGAACATCGTTTTACTCAACAATTGCATCAAATTACATATGATAAAGTTGATGTTATGGTTAAGGTGTATGATAGTTTTTATTGTCGTACTATTGGTTCCACTACTCTTCCTATTGAGGTTGGTACTAATTGTTTAAATGTTACCTTTGCTATTTTTCTTACATTGGATCATTTTTTTGTGAATTTGGGACATCCTTGGCTCTTTATAGCCTCTAATAACCCATAAAACATTGTAGAAATTTCACCCTTGATTACTTTTGTCCTAAACACCTGAAGCTTTAAATCCTCGAGATGATATTTTTTTTCTATCTTATCAAAAATGGAAAATTGATATGATAATGACCTTAAATAAACCTAGAGAACCTTCACCCATGGATATTCATCCTCCTAATCTTGGACCTAGCCTTCTTCCTACACGTTCTATTCCCTCTTATATATGTTGTGGTCCTACCTCCCACATCTTATAAATAAAATTTCCCAACATTTGGTATCTCTCAAGCTAGTGAGCCTCCTTTCATTCCTCTCCCTACAAGAGAAGAAAAGGAACCTATGTTGATTAATCCTCAACCTTTGCAAGTCTCGAGTAAAATTAAAAGAAATCATTGTACGAGAGAACGCCAACACAGACGTCATGCCAAGGCTTGTGAACTTGCTTCCCAAACCATTTGCTCCTTGAAGACACATAATGTTGACTTGGTCCCATTTGTCTAAACTTTGTCTAACCCTAGGGAGGAAGTTCAACTCAAATCAACAAAGTTAAAAAATATTAAGAAAGATGATGGTACAATTTATTTTCGTGTTAAAGATCCTATTATGATTAATTTAGATGATGATATGGATAATGATAATAATGTTGTTCATGCTAACAATGATTATTCTAGTTGTTTTGATGATGTGTATGAGCTTGTTGAGATTAATCATGAACTATGTTCACACTTTCAAAAGCATCAATCCTACCTCCTAGTTACAAACAAAGTGACACATCATTAGAGCATGGTTCTTGTTCAAAACTTGCAGTAGTTCCATATGCTCATTTTCAATTCTCTTGCATCTCGTCTACCATCCCTAAATGATGTTAACCAATATTGGGAGATAAATGATTTGCTCAACTAGGTTCATTTGTGTTGTAGATTCTTATGTGAGTTGGTTGTATGTAATATGTTTCCCCCATGATGTGTTGCTTGATATGTCTTTATGTTATGTTAAGTTCTATTTAGATGACCCATGTTACTTTTTTAATGAAAGGTAATAAAGAGGTTGAAATTGTTGTGACATTTCTCTATTTGTATCTTAATTTCTTCTATATGTCATATCAATGCTATGTCATACAGGTGCTATTATTCATAAATGTGTCGTTGTGTTGGCTACTTAGGGACAAGGCAAAGCATTGAGATCTCTTTTTGGTCTCTTCCATGTTGACTCAAAAAGACATTTTTTAATTCATCTTATGTGATTTTCTTCCATTGTGCTTGTAGTTCCACTACCTTTGGGATATGATGTCAATTCAATGCAATTATTCTTGATATACATTATTTATCAAAGGTGCATACTAACCCCAATTAGAAGATCCTTTATGTGCTTTTTCCTATATGTTTTGTGACCATTTCCCTTTGATTTGTCCTTTATTGGGGGCATCTCATTGTGGCAATGTGCTTGTCTTTTAGATGAATGTATACTACCTTAAAGTTATTACTCATGGTAAGGCATGCATAATTGCTTTAACGTGTGATCATACACTTTGCTCAATGTTACACTTCATGTATACACCACGAGGCTTGGTTTGTATGCTTTGATTACACACCATGATGTGTTTGGTACATGTTGCAGTACCCATTTTGTAATCAATTCAATTAAATGTTCACGTTACTTTGCAAATTGAGCCTTGTGCTTTGTAATCTTTTTCAAAATTTTCAATCCTAACTTTGTCATACGAAGTCAAAATCAGGCAAACAAGATATCATCAGAAGGTTGATTTTGGTGCTAATTTGATTTTGTAGATGGTTTGATCAAATCTTACACCAATCTTTCATACCAGGTCTCCAAATTCAGCCTTCAATTTTTTGCTTCCAAAGCCATAACTTGAGCAAACAGACTCAATTTTTTTTACTTTCGCATATCATTACAAATCTCTTAGAGTCCTCTATCCATAGGTAGTAGTTTTTTCTTGAATATTCACCAGGTACTCAATGATCTCGTTTTTTCCCTAATTTTATTATTTCTCAGCTTATACAAGTACAAAAGGGTTTGTCTTTCTTGTTGAGGGGGGTAGAATCATCAACTTTCAAATTACTATATAGTTCTAACCTTAGGCTAATGGTGAATCCTTCTATTGAGAAACTCACCTCTAATAAATATCATACCTAGAAGTCTACAATGATTAGATTGCTTCGGTGTAGAGGTTTATGGTCTTGTTTAGATGAAACCCAACCCAACTTGACTAGTGAGTTTGAGATCATTTAGCATATGGATAAGATGGATTAGGCTATGGGTTTGATTGGTCTACATGTTTTAGATACTCTCCAATTCCATATTGATACCCGCACCACTCTTAGGGCTATGTGGCTCAAATTTGAGCAAATAATTGAGGGTATTAACGAGTTTTGTGCACTTCAACTTGAGACAGATTTGACATCATTTACACCTGATTCATTTCCTTCCATTAAGGACTTTATGGAGAAGTTCAAATTTATCAAATCATAGTTACATGTTTGTTGCAAGAAAAGACTGACAAGGAGTGTATCTTCCTAATTGTGTCCAAGCTTCAAGGCCAATGTCAATTCTTTACTTCATCATTCTATTCCACCATGGATGCTTTGGTTACTGCATTCACTATACCCAAATTTGAGGTGTTTTGTGAGTGCTTGAAAAGGGACTAGGCCAAGCTATCATAGCTTGTGTAATGGTTAGAAAATTGTAGGGTTTTTATCTCAAAAGGATGAAAATGAGTAATTTTGTGGCTTAGGGACCATTACGTTCGAAAGAGGGTTTAATCCAATAGATTTAGTCACAAACCAGCAAATTTCAGGATTGAAAATATTGATTGGATTCAAGGGGTGGATTTGTTTACCCTCTTTTGTGAGTTGAATTGCTGGAATTAGGGTAAAGCGCTGAAAATGAAGGTAAAAACATGAAAACAGTGAGCTATTGTCATCAGATTGAGGCATGCACCTAGATCTGAGGAATATAAGAAGATTTAGACTTGATCCTTGAAAAAGCTCCAAAATTGTCGAGATCGGATAGAAATTCTCCCTGGTCTTCCGAATTTTTCGCACACCAAAAGGGGTTGATTTGTCTCTGCAAATAATGTCAATTTTGAAGATCGTAACTCTGTACCTCTTTCTTGCACATAGAAAGAAAGGGAAATAAGTTGGAAATAGGGGCTTGCCTAAGTCAAAGCCTGGTTTAGGAATTAACCTTGATTGAAATATTGCAAATATTGAAATAAATAATGGAAGGATATACCTTAGATCTTCAATGACTGATAATGATGCTTTTCTTCTTAAATGTAATCACATATGTTGTATTAAATGGCATGCACATGACAAAACCCTAGTCACATACACATGCTTTCATATGAATGATGTAATGTTGCTCCATAATTGATAAATGAAGAATGCAACCTTGAAGACCTCTTGAAATGCTTGATGATGAATACTTCAACTCTTGAATGCTTGATGATTATAATTTTGCCTGTTTATCCTTGTTGTTGTATCGTGAACCCCAAATGAGAGGGGAAAGCCTCCTTATATACTTGCTTGTAAAAAAAAATGATAATTTTTTGACATAGAGAGGGATTTCCTGCTCAAATTTAAAAATGTAAGAGGGGTTTAAAATGGGACCCAAATAAGGAGGACCAAGGCATGGCACCTTAGTTCCAATAAGGACCAAAGCACCACACCTTGGTCCTACCCTATTTTAGGGTTAGACTAAAGGGCCATGTGGTGTATGAAGTGAAAATAATGCCATTTTTGCATGATGCAAGCATAATTAGGCCTTAATTAAGCATTGAGGGATGAACACTAAGGTGAAGGACCAAAATATGGACTAAATTGTAAGGGAGTACAATTTAGGATGCTACATTTAGTCCCCACTTTAGCGGGAGTCTGAATTTACACAAATAATCACGGTAAAGTATAGAGATGAAGAAGAGGATGAGTGAGGAGCAAAATCACAAGGAGTATAAGGTATCACTAATTTTGAGGAACCAAGCCCCAAATATTAGGATCTTAAATCACTCAAACATATGCAAGGACACACAAAATAAGACAAAAACAAAAAGACAAACAAACAGAAAAGGATAAACAAAGGCAAAAATAGAAAAGACACACAACACACAAAATCTAAGAACCAAAACAAGACCTCAAGTCAACTAGCCAAAGAGACCTCGATATAAAAATGTCTCAACCGCTAATATCATTCTTGAAAAATGTCATCTCAAGAACACAAGCGGTCACATAAAAGAGAAAAGAATGCATCATCTAGGAACTATCAAGAGCAAAGCTACAAGTTCATAAGAGGAAGGAAAGAGAGAGCATGAATACACACTAGATGTGTTTTTCTAGATAATCCATGGGAATAATGATGAGAAAGGACATGCCTACCTTGCCCCTAGATGTGTTTACTTAGGTGATCCATGTTGGGGAGGAGAATATGAATAGTCTAGTTGTTTTTAGCTAGTTCCACTCATCCTCGTGCGTGTGTGCAAGTGATGTCTCGTTTCAAGTATATAGAACCTAATGTAAAAGTGTACATCAACCTATTTAAGAAATGTAATCTAAATGAAAATGCCAAGTGGCTATATGTGTGAATTCCAAGGGATGAATGTCCGACTTCAGGAATATCTCTCTCGAAGAGTTTCATCTAGTTCTGAGAATGTGTAACCCCGATTGAAACAAACACATGCTTAGTTTTGAGGACATCTCGTGTAAGATTTTTTACTCCGGTTTCAGTGATGTATTACCATGATTAAGATATATATCAATGTTGCATATGTATTTGGTTGTTAATCATCTTGATCTAAGAGTTTATTTACTCTGCTTCTGAGGATGGACACCCCATTTAAGACTTTCCAAGATATGTTACAATATGATACAAAAGGAGCGATATGGGTGCCCCCCTTAAGATGTCAACATACCCCCATGTTGTGTCTTAAGGAAGATAGAAACAAGGATACCAACCTTCAACACCAAGGAGATATACTTTAGGAAACAATGTCATAAATCCAAGCCAAAGAGGGAATGCTCTTCTAAGCAAGGATAAGATAGTTTAAAAAGAGATATCTTGCAACAAGTGTAAAGAGGATCCTTGGAGGAGAAGAGATTTTTGCTCAAAATACATCTACCTCCAAGAGGAGTTCTTGATAAATATAACATATTCTACCAAAAGAAAGGAAGGGGGATAAGAATTCATTCCTTCCCCCTATTTCTAGGTGAAAGGGATTCTTGATGAAGGATGACAAACTTTTGACCCAATGAAGAAGAGGTTGTAGCCAAGGACTTAGACCTCTTTCATAAGAGAGAATCGTTGAGAAAACAACAACTTCACAAAAGGAATGACATCAAATCATAAGCAAACATTGCTCAACAAAGGAAAAGTAGATCCTTAGAGAGGAAGGAGAGAGAGAGAGAGAGAGAGAGAGAGAGAGAGAGAGAGAGAGAGAGAGAGAGAGAGAGATCATTTACCCCCAAGTGTAAGGACAATGATAATAATTCCACAACCTCTAAGGAGAGATTAAACATAAGAAAATGCACAATGTACTCACATGAATAAATATCCAATGCAATAAAATACATTAGTATATGTAAAATGCAACTCTAAAGAAGTGATAATCTTCAAAGAGAGAGAGAAAGAAAGAAAGATCACAAATTAGCCTAAGGAGGGATTAGTCATAAGAGACATACCATTTCATGCAAGAAAGGATATCAACACATGAAAAATGCAAACCCTAAAGGGAATAGTTATACTTTAGATAGAAAGAGAGAGAGGGAAAATTCTATCCTTTCCCCACAAGCAAGAGGACAAGGATAAATGAGAACAAAGGTTCACACATTCCCTAAGGAGAGATTAAACATAAGAGACGTACCATTCCAAAAAAAGAGTAAGTCCTAACCAAGGAACACACATGCATTCACATGAAGGATAACTCTATGCAAGAAAATGGTGAAAATTTAAAGATAAGAGATAGGATAGAGGTAAAAGAGAATCGTGTTGCTACCCTAAGATGTTTGAAATTGAAAAAAAAATCATGTCTTATGACAAAGTTCTCCCAATTAAGTTAACTACTTGTGTCATAGGGTGAGGAGAAATATGAGGGTGAAAGGAGTGCTAAGGCACTACCTTTTCACCAAGAAAGAGAGAAAGATCTGTTCAAAGACATATACTAGCAAGATCATATTAGTTTACTAAGTTGTCATTAGTTTTATATCCAAAGTCATCCTATATACTCTAGTCGGTTAATAATACCGGAACATTCAATCGGTAAGCACTAAAGCAGTCAGTTACAGAAGATAGAAGTCACAGAGTCTAGTATACACCGAGCTGTTTACCGAGTAACACTCTATGTCTACCGAGCAACAAAAATGATATACCGAGTGAACACACACTGAGTGAAAACATGTTACAGGATTCATTGAACCTAGACACATGTGGAAACGTGTTACAAGACCAAGGAACAAAGAACCATTATCATGTATAGGAAATTGAACCTTAAAGATTTTGTATGATCTTGAGGTCATCTATCCAATGAAATATTTAGTGTAGTTATTCATTCGATGAATCTTGTTTGTAAGATCGATGCATGAACAAGATCACCGTCCTAGGAGATCTATTTATACAATATGAATTAAGGATCAAATATAGAGGTATATGAAGCAAGACATGTGTAATAGATAAGGAAGCACTGAGTATTATGACAGTTAGAGACATAGAAGGTCACCGAGAAGGATTTCACAGAATAGTCAAGGATCAAAGTAAACAAAAGGGTTGACCGAGGTATGTTATAAGCAAGGTAATCTCATTTTGAGCACATAGAATCTGCTATAACATTTCAGATGTAAAGTTGTAGATATTTGTAAAGATTTTATTGTAATATTTTGAGTTGTAAGAGAAACCTTTAACATGGTAAAAGACTCTAACAAAGTCTATAAATTTTAAAGTCTTTAACCAGGTGCAAAATTTAGTTTAAGTGTTGTAAAATCCTTTAGCAAGGTAGATCTAATGATCTTGATACTCCTAACAGGGTAAGCTATTAGAAATAGCTAAACATGTAGCTCTAACCGAGCAACCTTCGTTGGCATTATGTGAACCGGTATGTGGACATAATAACATTGTATGTTGTCATTGATGTCAATATGTTGAAGAGGTATGAACTGGCATATGTGAGAACTGGTATAACACTGCAAACCAGCATTTGTGCCAAAGTGAAGCGGTGTGCATGACAAGGTGAACTGGCATGTAGTCACATGGAAGCATTGTATGACTACCGGTTGGTAGGTAGTTTCCACTTCAGGATTTATGGTTGGAGTACCTCAAGCCTGTGTGACTCAATCAATGATCTTTGTGTGATGAGTTAGCAGTATAACAAAGAACAGATCATGTTGCCACGTCAGCCTTGTGTGGGTGAAGGATCTTGCATGAAGTAGACTATCCCTATCTACCTCGGGAATGTGTGAAGTCTGTAAATGGTGATAATGTGTGATGGGTTATCAGTTGCCATGAAATCAGTGGAAAACAAATGATGGAGAATGTCTTGAGATTGGATCAAGACTATTGCATTCAATACAATATGATCAATGGTCAGGATTGAACCGTTTGAATTCCTTAACCTAACAGGTCTAGGGTTTAGGGTTTATGCTACCGACCAATCTGTTGTCCTATAAGGTCGATGTTGTGATTTTTTTAGAGGTTGTTGGAAAAAGCTGTGTGTGAGTATCCAAGAGAAGGGATACGAGATCCTTGCTAGACCAGAGGAGAGAAGTGATACCTGCAGAGTGTAAGTGCAGAAGGTGAAGAGGAGCTTAAGCAGATCTGCATTGGCATTGAGTGCTATTACCACATCATTGTAATACATATTGATCTCTAACCACCTCAACAGTTGAAAAATCCCCTAACAGGGTAGCCTTAACCGGCTTGCTGTAAATCCCTTAACAAGGTAACTCAGAGTTATTGAGATCTGGAAAGCTAGAGAGCTCTGGAAATCCTTTAGCTATTGAGTTCTTGAAATCCTCTAACAAGGTACCCTTAATAGGGTTTAACCCTTAACCAGGTATTGTAGCCATCCGTTAACCAGGTGATCTCTAACAGGATCGGTTCCTAGTAGAACCTTTTGTAATGTCTTTAACCGGACAAGGCTTCTAACAGAACGGACTTCCAAAGAGTTCAACAACAAGCTTGTGGGTATTCATTCCCACCGTGGTTTTTCTCAGTTGGGTTTCCACGTGAAAAATATGTGTGTCATGTGTGATTCTTTTATCTTGTGATGCTTTGTTATTGCCTGTTAAGCATATGATGGTTCTATGTTTTATGCCTGTCAATAAAACATGTTGAACTAGCTATTGTGAAGATATGATGATAGATTACCTGTTCATGCATAAGGGTGAAATGGTAGTGTAGTTTTGAGTTGAGTGGAAAACTCAGTGAGTAACCGGTTTATGATTGTTTTAGTTGTTCTGAGTTTTACCGGTTGCACTCTATTTCAAACCGGTGTCACTATTTGCCAGTCATTTGGAGTAATTGCTGCTGAATCGGTTTAGGTCTGTATTTTGTCTGTACTAATTCACCCCTCCTCTTAGTACCAGTTTGGTACTATTCGTTCATCATTGAGTTATCAATTGGTATCAGAGCATCCTCCAGGTCCTCTGTGTTATAAGCTTAACCGCTTGAGGTAAAGATCCCAGACAAATGATGAAGAGGGAAGGTCCAAAGTTTAATAGGGAAAATTTCGGTATATGGAAAGATAGGATGAAGATATTCATCAGAAGCATGGGTGCTCAACACTGGAATTATGTTGAGAACGTCTATGTTGTCCCTACCGGTACTCTCATCGATGACCAAAAGAGAGAGATACAAGAAAATGGGCAAGTCATGGAAGCCCTTATTAGTAGTCTATCTGACATTGAGTTTATTGATGTTCAAGACAAGGTAAATCCCGAAGAGGTATGGGATGCTCTTGAAAATATCTATGGTGGTGATGAACATGTAAAAAAGGCTAAGGAAGAAAGCCTGAGAGGGAAGTTTGAAGATATGCAGATGGTTGAAGGTGAGACCATTTAGTAGTATGGAATAAGAATCAAAACAGTTGTTGGAGAAATTAAGAGTACAGGTGGTAAAATAGAAGACTCCACTGTGGGAAGCAAAGTCCTGAGATCCCTATTGCCGGTCTATGCAATAAGGGTTGCTGCTATTCAGGAGTTGAGATCAATAGACAAGACTAAGGTATCCTTGGACTCCATCATAACAAAGTTGACAACCTATGAGCTAAATAGTTTTGATGGCAGTGTTCAAAAGACTGAATCAACTTTCAGATCTTCTATTGTACCATCCAGGAAAGGAAAAGAAGCAAGCACTAGTGGTGAACCAAGACAGAGAAGAGTAATGGATGATGAGGCGTTTTTGATGAAATTTGAAGCTCTACTTGCCAGGAAGCTTCCTAAAGGAACTGGTAAATACAAAGGTAAGCTACCTTTGAAATGCTTTTCTTGTAATCGGATAGGACATATTGCTATAAACTGTCTTAATGGCGATATCAAGGACAAACCGGAAAGGTTCAGGAAATTCAAAGGAGGAAACTAGAGAAACTATTTTGTGGCAGTTGATGAAGGCATCACAGATGAAGAATCAGAGGATGAAGAAAATGAAGATATTGTGTTTGTTGCTGTCAAAGAAGAAGTGTCAGACAAGAAGGCTCTTGTCTCCCAGTTTGATAATTCCAATGAGTGGATCATTGACAGTGGCTATTCTCACCATATGAATGGTGACCAGAGCAAGTTTCTATCCTTGGAGGAGTATGATGGTGGTGTGGTTCACTTTGGCAATGATGCACCATGCATGGTCAAAGGCAAAGGGTCCATCTCTCTGAATGGAAAGAGTAGTGTTGACAATGTGTACTGGGTTGATGGTCTCAGACACAACCTTTTGAGTGTTGCCTAGCTAAATGACAGTGGCCTCACTCTAGAATTCAAGAATGGAGTTTGCAGAATCAAGGGAAAATATGGTGAATTGGTGGCCACCGGCATGCAGACCAAAGGTAACCTATTTCAGCTGAATGCAAATATAAGCACATGTCTTATGGCCAAATTTGATGATAGCTGGATATGGCATAGGAGACTCTGCCATGTAAACTTTGATAACATTGTAAAGGCCAGTAAGATCAAGGTAGTTAGAGGATTTCCGATGCTAAGCAAACTGGATAATACCTTGTTCAAAGAATGTCAATTGGGGAAAATGTCTTCCTCAACCTTTAAAGGTAAATCTTTCACTGCTGACAACTTGCTTGATCTTGTGCATACTGATTTGTGTGGTCCTATGAAAACTAGGAGTGTGCAGGGTGATAGGTACTTCATGATTCTCATTGATGACTACTCAAGAATGATGTGGATCACATTCTTGAAAGACAAGTCTGAATCCTTTATAAAGTTTAAAGCTTTCAGAGCATTAGTGGAGAAGGAAAGTGGTAAAAGGATCAAGTGTCTGAGAACTGATCAAGGAGGGGAATTCACTTCCGGTGAATTCAACAAGTATTGTGAAGAATTTGGCATCAAGAGACAACTGTCTGCCCCCCAGACTCTACAACAGAATGGCCTAGCAGAGAGGAATAACCGGACTGTGGTTGAAGCAGCTAGAACCATGTTGATTCAAGGAAAGGTAGCTCACACCTTTTGGAGAGAAGCGGTGAGCACTGCAGTCTACACAATGAACCGGGTACTCATCAAGCAAGGTAAGAACAAAACTCCTTATGAGTATTGGACCGGTAAGACACCTGTGGTTAGCTACTTTAGGGTATTTGGTAGCAAATGTTACATCAAGAGGAGTGAACATCAAGGCAAATTTGAAGCTAAATGTGATAAAGGAATATTCCTAAGATATTCCACCAAGAGTAAAGCTCTCAAGTGTTACAACAATAGGACTCAGAGAATTATGGAAAGTATCAATGTAAGAGTTGATGAATCCTCTGAGAAAACTAAGGAAACTGGCAGCGAGCAAGCTGTAAATGAACTGGTTGCAACCTTCTGGGAATTGGTTGTCAGTCAACCAAGTACCAGTAACAGTGTTCCTGAATCGATGAATGCTGATACTGATGAAGATGAGGATGAAGAGGAAAAGCAAGAAGAACCAGTCAAGACCATTCCTCGGTATGTCAAGTTGAATCATGATCGTACGCAGATCATAGGAGATAAGGATGCAGGAATCCTTACAAGAAGAAAGATCAGAGAAAACTCATGTATGATCTCTGAATTTGAGCCTAAATCATTCAAAGAGGCTCATAAAGATGAAGATTGGATCAAGGCAATGGAAGAGCAACTTGACCAGATAGAGAAAAATGGTACATGGTCCTTAGTACCCAAACTAGAGCATAAAAATGTCATTGGCACCAAATGGGTGTTCAGAAACAAGCTGAATGAGGATGGCACAGGTATTAGGAACAAAGCCAGATTGGTGTGCAAAGGATATGCTCAAGAAGAAGGAGAAGACTATGGAGAAACCTTTGCTCCTGTAGCCAGATTGGAAGGAGTTCGTATGTTTCTTGCATATGCAACGTTTAAAGGATTCAAAGTATATCAAATGGATGTAAAATCTGCATTCCTAAATGGTGTACTTGAAGAGGAGGTGTATATTGAGCAACCAGATGGGTTTGCCCTATCTGAAGACATTGACATGGTATGTAGGCTACATAAAGCCTTATATGATCTAAAGCAAGCACCTAGGGCATGGTATGAGCGCCTACATTCCCATCTTGTGAAGATTGGATTTGAGAGAACAAGTGAAGATAGCAATATCTACTTGAAGTCTAAAGGAGATCAGATCCTAATCTGTGAGGTATTTGTTGATGACATTATCTTTGGTGGTGATGACAAGATGAGTCATGAGTTTGCTGATGAGATGAAGGAAGAGTTTGAGATGTCACTCATAGGGGAGATTAAGTTCTTCATTGGACTACAGATCCAATAGATGAAGGATGGAATCTTTATCACTCAGTCCAAATATGTCAAAGAGGTGTTGAAGACCTTTGGCATGGAAGATAGCAAACCGGTTGGTACACCGATGGTGACCAGTTGTAAACTATCCAAAGAGGATGACTCTGCATTGGTTGATGAGAAGGAATACCGATCAATGATTGGTAAGCTGCATTGTGTAGTGCATAGCAAATCGGATATTGCACATGCAGTTGGCATTACTGTAAGGTTCCAGAAAAGTCCAAGAGAATCCCACTTGGTTGCAGTCAAGCGGATTCTTAGGTATGTGAAGGGAACTGTTGACTATGGATTGTGGTATCCATATAGCAAGGACTTCAAATTGAAAGTGTTCACAGATGTTGATTGGGTTGGTAATGTAGATGACCGGAAGAGCACAACTAGTGGTGCATTCTTCCTTGGTGGTAGACTGGTCTCATGGATGAGTAAAAAGCAGAGTTGTAGCTCTCAATGTACAATGGAAGTGGATTATGTTGCAGCTTTCATGAACTGCACTCAGACAATTGGGATGAAGCATGTATTGAAAGGCTTCAAAGTTCCTGTATCGGAACTGGTAAGTATATTTTGTGACAATACTAGTGCAATTAATATCTCCAAGAATACAGTTTTACATTCTAGAACCAAGCACTTTGAGCTTAAGTATCATTTCTTAAGGGAAAAGGTTCAGAACAAAGAGATTGCAGTAGAGCATGTGTCTAGTAAGGAGCAGTTAGCAGACATATTCACCAAGCTTCTTCCAAAGACTACATTTACACACTTAAGAGGTGAATTAGGGGTACTACCCCTTCAAGAGGTGAACTAAAGGTATATGCTCCACATCAGTCATGTATTACATAGTCAAATCTTTCTTTAGGATTGATGTGTTGAAGGATGCTACTCCTCAGGGGGAGCAACATAATGGAACCGGGAAGCTTGTGCCTCCACTTTGGCATTGTTGTCAAAGGGGGAGAAGATGTAAAGCAGAGAAGATATCTACAGAAATTGAGAAGATGTGAAGCAAAGAGATATCTTTGGTGAAGTAGAGAGATATCTTTGTATATTGCCATCAATGCCAAAGGGGGAGATTGTTGGCATTATGTGAACCGGTATGTGGACATAATGACATTGTATGTTGTCATTGATGTCAATATGTTGAAGAGGTATGAACTGGCATATGTGAGAACCAGTATAACACTATGAACCAACATTTGTGCCAAAGTGAAGTGGTGTGCATGACAAGGTGAACTGGCATGTAGTCACATGGAAGCATTGTATGACTATCGGTTGGTAGGTAGTTTCCACTTTAGGATTTTCGGTTGGAGTACCTCAAGCCTGTGTGACTCAATCAGTGATCTTTGTGTGATGAGTTAGCAGTATAAAAAAGAACAGATTGTGTTGCCACGTCAGCCTTGTGCGCTTGAAGGATCTTGCATGAAGAAGACTATCCCTATCTACCTCGGGAATGTGCGAAGTCTGTAAGTGGTGATAATGTGTGATGGGTTATCAGCTGCCATGAAATCAGTGGAAAACGAATGATGGAGAATGTCTTGAGATTGGATCAAGACTATTGCATTCAATGCAATATGATCAACGGCCAGGATTGAACCATTTGAATTCCTTAACCTAACAGGTCTAGGTTTTAGGGTTTATGCTACCGACCTGTCTGTTGTCCTATAAGGTCGATGTTGTGATTTTTTCAGAGGTTGTTGGCAAAAGCTGTGTGTGAGTATCCAAGAGAAGGGATACGAGATCCTTGCCAGACCAGAGGAGAGAAGTGATACCTACAGAGTGTAAGTGCAGAAGGTGAAGAGGAGCTTAAACGGATCTGCATTGGCATTGAGTGTTGTTACCAGATCATTGTAATACCTATTGATCTCTAACCACCTCAACAGTTGGAAAATCCCCTAACAGGGTAGCCTTAACCGGCTTGCTGTAAATCCCTTAACAGGGTCACTCAAAGTTATTGAGATCTGGCAAGCTAGAGAGCTCTGGAAATCCTTTAGGTATTGAGTTCTTGAAATCCTTTAACAAGGTACCCTTAACAGGGTTTAACCCTTAACCGAGTATTATAGCCATCCCTTAATCGGGTGATCTCTAACAGAATCGGTTCCTAGCAGAACCTTTTGTAATGTCTTTAACCGGACAAGGCTTCTAATAGACTAGACTTCCAAAGAGTTCAACAACAAGCTTGTGGGTATTCATCCCCACCATGGTTTTTCCCAGTTGGGTTTCCACGTGAAAAATATGTGTGTCATGTGTGATTCTTTTATCTTGTGATGCTTTGTTATTGCCTATTAAGCATATCATGGTTCTGTGTTTTATGCCTGTCAATAAAACATGTTGAACTAGCTATTGTGAAGATATGATGATAGATTACCTGTTCATGCATAAGGGTGAAATGGTAGTGTAGTTTTGAGTTGAGTGGAAAACTCAGTGAGTAACCGGTTTATGATTGTTTTAGTTGTTCTCAGTTTTAATGGTTGCACTCTGTTTCGAACCAGTGTCACTGTTTGCCAATCATTTGGAGTAATTGCTGCTGAACCGGTTTAGGCCTATATTTTGTCTGTACTGATTCACACCCCCCCCCTCTTAGTACCAGTTTGGTACTATTCATTCATCATTGAGTTATCAACCTTTATTATTGCAGTAGTGAAGTTGTGGGTGCCATCCCCACCGCAGTTTTTCTCTCTAACCAAGAGTTTTTGCATAACCAAAATATATGTGCTATGGAGTGAATCATGTATGATTGTTATTTATTTGTTTCAGCATTATATTATGTTACAATAGTTTTTGGTTTATGCTTAACAGTAAAGTTATTGTTGAGGAAAAGATTTGAAGTATCGATTGACCCCTCCCTTCTCAGTACATTAGCTTTCCATATTGGGCCTAACAGGAAAATTATATCCTTTCCCCACAAGCAAGAGGACAAGGATAAATGAGAACAAAGGTTCACACATTCCCTAAGGAGAGATTAAACATAAGAGACGTACCATTTCAAAAAAAGAGTAAGTCCTAACCAAGGAACACACATGCATTCACATGAAGGATAACTCTATGCAAGAAAATGGTGAAAATTTAAAGATAAGAGATAGGATAGAGGTAAAAGAGAATCGTGTTGCTACCCTAAGATGTTTGAAATTGAAAAAAAATCATGTCTTATGACAAAGTTCTCCCAATTAAGTTAACTACTTGTGTCATAGGGTGAGGAGAAATATGAGGGTGAAAGGAGTGCTAAGGCACTACCTTTTCACCAAGAAAGAGAGCAAGATCTGTTGAAAGACATATACGAGCAAGATCGTATTGTTCTTGAACAAATGCCTTAAATGATTTATGCTTTTCAAGAGAATGAGAACCACCATGATGAAAAATATAATATCCACCACTCTCTTTATGCTTAGTGCTAAAATTCACAAATGAAAAAATAGCATTCTTGTCATACTTCAATTTCTAAAAGATTCTAGTTGCTAATTGTTCTTGATCATCAACAAGTGTAGGCTTATTCTTTTGAGATTTAGGATTGTTAGAAGAAGAAGGATTGTCATCAATGATATTATTTTTTCCACTACTAATGTCCTTTCATTGTATTTTGAAAATGATGACAATTATTAGCATTATGATCGCGAGTTAGATGAAATGAACAAAAAGGAGGTTTTGAAGAAGAAGGACTTTTAGCTGCACGAATGGATTGTTGTCTTGCAAGATGGTCTTTGAAGTTTTGAATCCTAATGATTTCATCCATAAGATATTTATTGTCATTTCATAGGCCTTCTGTAGTAATTTGTGTAGGAGGGTTTATAGGGACGTTAATTCCTTGTTCAAAATTTTTGAGTCCTCGTCCTCTAAAATCTTATTTTGATAGTATGTTAAAGCCACTTGTGTAAGAATCTTTTCATTGATAAGGTGGATGAACATTATAATAAATTTATTTGAATTTTTTAGTGTAAGGATGTTTAGAAGGAACAAAGGGATTGGTAGATAAAGAAGAAATATCTTGTTGAGAAGAATTTTCCTTTCTTTTGTCATGCATATCCTCTTTGGTAGATTAGGAAGGAAGAACCTTATCATCTAAGGCTTCATCTTTACTTAATGTTATGTGTGAAGAGAGATCATGAATTAAATCCATGAAATCATCTACTCTACCAATGTTTTGATGATTAAGATAAGCTCTAGGAGAATAAAGAGGATCTAGAGAGATGAAAACACCAATATTTTTATCTTTTCCCCCTTGTGCTAGGGTATGTGTATGAGAAGAAGATGGGGCCATGTTGATCTTTGATTATTTCTCTCCATTAGAGAGATCATTGGTAGGAGTATTAGTTCTTTCTTCATTCCCATTAGATACCCTAGGAGAGGTACAAGTACTAGGTTTTCCATTAGCAACTCTAGAATTGGGATCTAGAAAATATTTGAGGTGATCTCTATATGAAATGCACTTTCCTAAAAAACATCACCATAAAACAAAATGCATTATAAAAGAAAGATTTGAGATCAAATTGATTGAAAGGAAGGAGTTTTAAAACTCTAAGAAGACAATATGTCAAAGTGCTATGAATGAAAAGAAGCAATGTGAAATGAAAGAAGCCATTATCCAATGCATGATTTTGATAAATATAAGTGAAAAGAAGGGCAATCATATGTGAAATTGAAAATAAATTAGGTCTATGGATATATTGCAACCCTCTTCATGAAGAAGAAAATTTGTATCGTGGATCCCCTATTGCTAATCAATATTATATAATAAGGTTGCAAAATGCAAGAAAAATCAAAGGTAGTTTGTTACCCAGT
Organism: Cryptomeria japonica; assembly: GCF_030272615.1. NCBI lineage: Eukaryota > Viridiplantae > Streptophyta > Pinopsida > Cupressales > Cupressaceae > Cryptomeria > Cryptomeria japonica. The sequence goes on from NC_081409.1 coordinate 208,804,039, forward strand.
GTCGACGTTAAGTGCCATAATGAATGTTCTAAAATTAGATCTGAAAATTGATGTGAAAAATGAAGTAATCCATAATTCAAATTAACCAAAATAAATTAGGGATTTTATGAATTAGATCTCTAAATTTATATAATTTGATTAAAATGAGATCTATGAATTTGAATTTGAATTTTGAAATGTTTCTAAATCAGATCTGAAACAATTAATCCAAATTAGGCAAATGACAAGCTCAATTTTAGAATTAAAAATTAAGGTTTTTGTGAAATTAACTTCTAAATTTTTAAAATTCAATTGGAAATTAAACTTGTAGATGTAAATTTGAATTTAAAACTGCATAAATACTCAGATCTAAGAACATAAATCAGAATTAAAGGTGTAAGAAGTCGGGTTCACCAAAATGTAATGGGTGGAAAATTTTAGGGTTTTTTATCCCAAAAGGATGAAAATTGCTAATTTTGTGGCTTAGGGATCATTACATTCAAAAGAGGGTTGAATCCAATAGATTTAGTCACAAACCAACAAAGATGAGGACTGAAAATATTGATTGGATTCAAGGGGTGGATTTGTTTACCCTCTTTTGTGAGTTGAATTGCTGAAATTGGGGTAAACTATTGAAAATGAAGGTAAAAACATGGAAATAGTGAGCTACAATCATTAGATTGAGGCATGTGCCTGGATTTAAGAAATATAAGTAGATTTGGACTTGATCCCTAAAAAAACTCCAAAAATGTCAGGATTGGATTGAAATTTGCCCTTGTCCTTCGAAATTTTCACACACCAAAAGGGGTCGATTTGTCTCTGCAAATAATGTTGATTCTAAAGATTGCAGTATCGTACATGTTTCCTACACACATAAAAAAAGAGAAATAGGTTTGGACCCTAGTTTAAGAATTAACCTTGATTGAAATATTATAAATATTTAAATAAATAATGGAAGGATATACCTCAAATCTCCAATGACTGATAATGATGCTTTGCTTCTTAAATGTAATCACATATGTTGTATGAAATAGAATTTACATGATAAAAACCTAATCACACACACATGGTTACACATGAATGATGTAATGTTGCTCCACAATTGATGAATAAAGACTGCAACCTTGAAGACCTCTAGAAACACTTGATGATGAATAATTCAATGCTTGAATGCTTGATGATTATCATTTCCCCCTTCTATCCTTGTTGTTGTATCATGATCCCCAAATGAGAGGGGAAAGCCTCCTTATATACTTTCCTGTCAAAAAACATGCTAATTTTTTGACATAGGTCAACATAAAGAGGGATTTCTCGTTCAAATTTAAAAATGCACGAGGGGTTCAAAATGGGGCCCAAATAAGGAGGACCAAGGCATGGTGCCCTGGTCCCAATGAGGACAAAAGTGCCATGCACTGGTCCTACCCTATTTAAGGGCTAGACTAAGGGGCCATGTGGTGTATGAAGTAAAAATAAGTATATTTTTGCATGATGCAAGCATAATCGGGTCTTAATTAATCATTGAGGGATGAACACTAAGATGAGGGCCCAAAATGTGGACTAAATTGTAAGGGAGTACAATTTAGGATGCTACAACTTGATTCATTTTTTGGTTCTGAATCTCAAGCCTTGGTTGCTCTAACTCCTACACCTATAGAGAAATAGAAGAAGAATAAGAAGAATCACAAGAATAGAGGTACATAGTCTGTACTCAATTGCCTCTAGCTTCAGGGTCTCATGGACATGATTCAGATTCTTCAACCTCTTCAAAGAGGTATTCATCTAGGAAGGACAAACCTAAGTGTGCTTATTGCTCCAAGTCAAGACATGATGAGCATCGGTTTTATGAAAAATAGATTGATGAGATGAAGAAATTCTTAAAAGGAATAATATTCAACCACCTTCATCTAGTGCATCCTCTTCCACCACTCCAGGACCTGAACATTTTGGGTCTTCATCTATGGCATGTGATGAAGAGAAGATGAAAGGCCATGCTCTCTTTGCCTTGACACATTCTTTGTTCTACACATGACTTCTTGGTTTAGGAGCTTCACATCATATGGAATCATTAGAGGGTATATTCTCTTCTTTTAAGCACCAGCCTTTTTCATAGATTTTGATGGTCATAACACTTACATGATTGTTAATGGGAGTGGGTCTATTGAGGTTAATGGTGGTGCAAATTCAATAATGTTCTTTGTGTCCATACATTATCTTCCAACCTTATTTCCATTTACTGAAACATGCAAGACAACTGAATTCACCCCTAATTCAGTGCTCATCATAGACATGCATAGTAGAGAGCTTGTTGTAGTTGGCGATGTTGATCATGCATCATAGTTGTATGAGTTCTCTCATTTTTCTCCCATTGAGCATGCATCTAGTCCTATCTCTCATACATTGAGAATGGATCACAAATCTAAGGAGAGGTTTGGTCACTTGGACCTATGTGTACTTCATTCATCCATAGTGATTCCTAAGATTTGTTTCGATCCTCCTCCACCTCCCACTTCTTCATAAATCAATCCAGTTCAACAGGTTGATTGTTCCCTTTCACTTTGAACTAAGTGGGATGAGTACTTGCCTGATATTGCAACATTATTTGATACATCACACACTCCAATAAAATTGGTAACATGATTGAGGATATTCCATTTCTCCTTAATGGTAGTTTGAGCATTCATGTCATCCCATCTTCAATGCCTTGAAAGGTTGTTTATACCGGATATGCTTCATATGATCATGTTGCCTATTACAAAATCATTTTGGCATTTTGTCTTCAAAAATTTTAGATTGTTTGATAATTGTTCATGGAAAACATTGTTGTTCTAATGTTGCTATTAGGAGTGTGTGGAGGACTATTTTTCAAATAAGGTGTTCTACTTCTTTTTTGGTGGATCGCTTATTTTGTTTTTGGATTTGGGTTAAGACATTTTAGATTTAGCAGATCAGTTTAACTTGGCTTATGCATATTGGTCTAAGCAGTTGCATGCAAATTTTTTTTGATGATGATTGGAAGGTGTGTTGACTTGGTGTGAACCCTCACACATCTTCTTTACCTTCCGAATGATACATTTTGGGTTGATTCTATGTGCACTATACACTTTTCCTTTGGCTAACCTAGTAGAGATTTGTATGGATTTGATTAGTATATAATGAAAAAACTAGTTGTGTTTATGATGTACTAATGGTATGGTGTAATATGGTATGATGAGTGGAGTGCGAATATTATGTGTAGTTGTGGTTTGAAATTTGTGCAGAGTAGATAGATGAGTATAAAACTATGAATTATTATGCATATTTTAGTAGAAGCTATTTTGTATACAATTTAGTTTATTATTATTGTATTTGGATAGTTGTTTTGTATCTTGCCCCAAAGAAGTGATCTTTAGTTGTGTGAATCCTTATTTTGTATCTTACCTAAGGTTGTGCACCTTATTCTGTAGGTTCGAAGTAGTAAGCTCTTTGAAATGAAGCCTTATTCATTGTAAACAATTAATACATATATTGTAAGTTAGATTCTCACCGTGGTTTTTCCTAGTTTGTGTTTTCCACGTTAAAATCTTCGTGTTTTTTTGTATATGTTTTTTATGGTTCAAATGTTACTTTTATGCATAGGTGTTTCAATGAATGTTATTGTTCAAGTAACTTAATGTGATCAAATTTCTGTATATGCTAATTCAGCTCCCCCCTCAGCTTCTAGTAGTAGTCAACAACAACTTGCACAAGATTAATATAATATAAAATATGTTGCAAATACTTGATAATAATATGCCACTTCGAGGGGGAAACCTCCTAATCCACTTTGAGGGGGATATCTCCAATAGTCTTCAATAATAACTCAATACTCCACATCATGATAATAACTAGTCTAGACCACCTATATATACCATACTTATGCCTTGGATACCACCTAAGCTGACTTAGATGGGTGCTTGCAAGAAGTTGAGTCCACTTTTTGGCCAAAAAGTTAGATTTTTTTCCCTGTTTTTTAGATTTCGTCTTGTTTGACCTAAAAATTTGAAGCAGTTAAAGAATGAATCTTGAAAAAAGTCAGTAATAGAAAATGTAGTGCTCGAAGTCTACTTTCTAAATATGTAATTTATTTTAATACTTAGATCTTAAAAATTAAGTTTTAATATGCATTACTAAAACCTATAGTTTAAAAGTCACTTTTCAGAACCATACCATGCTCGTGTAAGGCAAGCATAATTTGACCTAAATGAAATTATTTTTCTAAACCCTTTTGGTAAAAGATATGTAACTCACTCACCTTTGATGAAGATATTTTTTTGTAATTTTTTTCTGCATTTTAAAAAAAATAAAAAATTTATTGGGTATAATCATTGTTTTGAAAAATCCCCGTGTATGACAAGCATAATTTGACCTAAACTTAACATTTTTTATTTATTTTATAATTGAATGGAATTGTCTCTAGTTTGATGCCATATAATTTTTTGTTTCAATAAACATAAAGAAAAAAAAGTTATTAAAAAATTAAAAAACCTTGTTATTTCAAGTTTATGGACCTCTTTCATTAGAAATTATATTAAAAATAAAAATATTGATCCATCTTTTAAAAAAATAATATATTTGGAATCTAGACAGTCTCCATTGTAATGGGTTTTCATTGTTTAAAATTTTTTTGGAAATTTGGTGTTCAAATATATTTTTGAAGTCATTATTTTGTATGAAGATTGATTTGGCCTTCAAGTTGCAAGTCAAACTAGGTCCAAGCCAAAGGGTCAGCACTCCAAGCTATTTCCCAAGCCAAAATCCGAAGGAACAACCAGGCCAAAATTCAAAATTTTTAGAAATGGGATCTTGTTTACAAAATGACAAACGAGATCCCGTTTTGTTTTTTCAATAATTAAAAATAAAAAAGCAAACAGGATCCCGTTTTAAAAATAGAATGGGATCCCGTTTTAAAATAGAACAAGATCATGTTTCTTTTTTCTTGTTATTATTTTTTTATTATTAAAAATAAGCTATATATACATGAAGTATAAGTCATTTTCCTTTCTTGTACTTTAAGTTATATTTCATGCATATATTGGCAGGACGTTTGAGAGTGGTTTTAGATCTCTAGGAGTTATATTGCAAATTCTAAATTTTAGAAGATCTTATAAATTTTCAGACAGTCAAATTCCAGCAATGAATGAGCTCCTATTAGCATTTTCTCGCTCTCTCTATATCACTCTTTCTCTCCCTCAAACTCTAGACCTATCTCTCTCCATATTAATCTTCCTCTATCCCTCTCTACCTCTATTTCTCTCTCTATATACCTCTCCATCTCTCTCTCCCTACCTACTTAGATGTTTAAATGTTTAAATTTCTTTATGATATGTTTAAATGTTATGTATACATTATATATGTTTTCAATGTTGTGTATAAATGTTATACATGTATAGTTAGATGTTAAAATGTTATCCTATGACCCCTTAGTACATCCTAGGACCTCTTAAGACACCTATGGCCCCTTAAGACACTTAGGACCCCTTAGTATATCCTAGGACCTATTAAAACATTATAGGACCTTTTAGTACATGCTAGGACATCTTTTGACCCCTTAAGACCCCTAGGACCCCTTAGTACATCCTAGGACCTCTTAAGACATCATACTACCCCTTAGTACATCCTAGGAGATATGAAGACTTATGCGACCCCTTAGTACATCATAGGACATCTACTGACCCCTTAAGACACCTAGGACCCCAAGTAGTACATCTTACAACATCATACCACCCCTTAGGACATCTTAGTACATCCTAGGACCCCTTAAGACACCTAGGACCCCTTAGTACATCATATGACCTATTAAGACAAATCATACAACCCCCTAGTACATCCTAGGCCCCTTAAGTCATCCTATTACATAAGACAACCCCTTAGTACATCGTGGGCCCCTTAAGACATCCTAGTACATCTCTCTCTCTCTCTCTCTCTCTCTCTCTCTCTCTCTCTCTCTCTCCCCCTTAAGTCCTTTTAAGACCTCTCTCCCTTTGTCCCCTTTTAGTCTTTTTAATACTCTCTCTCTCTCTTATGATGTCCTAAGGGGTCATATGGTGTTCTAACACATGTGTGGTCCTTTAGGAACCCATATGACCCCTCAAGACACCATATGACCCCTTTTAACATCCTAGTACATGACATGATCCCTTAAGACACCATATGACCCCTTAGGAAAATATGATGTCCTAATAGGTCATATGGTGTTCTAACACATGTATCGCCCCTTAGGACCCCATATGACCCCTAACAGCATCTTAGTAAACCATATAACCCCTTAGGAAACCATATGACCCCTCAATACCATATGATCCCTTTTAACATCTTAGTACATGACATGGGCCCTTAGGACACCATATGACCCCTTAGTATAATTTGATGGATCCTAGCGAGTCATATCATGTCTTGAGGGGTCATATGATGTTCTAACACGTGTGGCCCCTTAGGAGCCCATATGACCCCTAATAGCACCATATGACCCCTCAAGACACCATATGACCCCTTAGAACACCATATGGCCCCTTTTAACATCCTCGTACATGACATGACCCCTTAGGACACCAAAGGACAATATTATGTCCTAATGGGTCATATGGTGTTCTAACACATGTGTGGCCCCTTAGGACCCGATATGATCCCTAACAACACTATATGGCCACTTAGGACACTATATGACCTCTTAGAACACCATATGGCCCCTTGGGACATTATATGACCCTTCAAGACACCATATGAACTCTTAGAACACTATATGACCCCTTAGGACACCATATGACCCTTTTGGACACCATATGACCTCTTAGAACACCATATGACCCCTTTTAACATCTTAGTACATGACATGGCCCCTTAAGAGACCATATGATCCCTTAGGACATTCATATCATGTTTAGAGAGGTCATGTGGTGTCATTAGGGATCATAAGGGTAACTTAGGGGCCACACATGTGTTAGCACACTATATGACCCCATAGGACACCATATGATCTCTTAGTACAATATGATGTCCTAATGGGTCATATGGTGTCCCAAGGGTTCATACAGTGTTATAACACATGTTTGGCTCCTTAGGACCCCATATGACCTCTAACGACACCATATGACCCCTTAGGATACCATATGATATCCTAATGGGTCATATGGTGTTATAACACATGTGTGGTTCCTTATGACTCCATATGACCCCTAAAAACACCATATAACCCCTAACAACACCATATAACCCCTTATGATACCATATGACCCCTTAGGACGATATTATTTCTTAACAAGTCATATGGTGTCCTAGTGGGTCATATGGTGTTCTAGCACATGTGTGGTCCCTTAGGACCCCATATGACCCCTTAGGACACCACATGACCCTCTAGGACACCATATGATCCCTTAGGACAATATGTTGTCCTAAGGGGTCATATGGTGTCTAAAGGGGTCATATAGAGTTCTAACACATGTGTGGCCCCTTAGGACCCCATATGACTTCTAACAACACCATATGACCCCTCAAGACATAATATGACTCGTAACAACAACATATTACCCCTTTGGGTACTATATGACCCCTCAAGACACCACATCACCCATTAGGACATCATATTGTGTCCTCATACAGTGTTCTAAGGGGTCATATAGTGTCGTTAGGGGTCATATGGGGTTCTAAGAGGCCACACGTGTTAGAACACCATATGACCCCTTAGGATGTCATATGGTGTCCTTAGGGCTCATATGGTGTCCTAAGGGGTCATTTCATGTACTAGGATGTTAAAAGGGGTCATATGGTGTTGTTAGGTGTCATATGGTGTCCTAAGGGGTCATATGGTGTCGTTAGGGGTCATATGGGGTCCTAAGGGGCCACACATGTGTCTGAAAACCATATGACCCTTAAGACATCATATTATCATAATGGGTCATCTAGTATCCTAAGAGGTCATATGGTGTCCTAAGGGGTCATTTTTTATACTCAGATGTTAAAAGGGGTCATATGGTATCCTAAGGGGTCGTATAGTGTCCTAAGGGGTCATATGGTGTCCTGAGGGGTCATATAGTGTCCTAAGTTGTCATATGGTGTCTTAAGGGGCCACACATGTGTTAGAACACTATATGACTCCTTAGGACATCACATTCTCCTAAGGTTGATATGGTGTTTTAAGGGGTCATATGGTGTAATAAGGGGTCATGTTGTGTACTAGGGTGTTAAAAGGGGTCATATGGTGTCCTGAGGAGTCATAAAGTGTCCTAAGGGGTCATATGGTGTCATTAGGGGTCATATCAGGTCCTAAGGGGTCATATGGTCTTGTTAGGTGTCAAATGGGGTCTTAAGGGGCCACACATGTGTTAGAACACCATATGACCCTTTTGGACACAATATGACCCCTTAGGAAATCATATTGTCTTAAAGGGTCATATGTTGTCCTAAGGGTTCATATGGTGTCTTAAGGGGTCATGTCATGTAGTAGGATGTTAAAATGGATCATATGGTGTCCTAAGGGGTCATATAGTTACCTAAGGGGTCATATGGTGTACTGAGGGGTCATATAGTGTCCTAAGGGTTCATATGGTGTTGTTAGAGGTCATATGGTGTCCTACGGGGTCATATGGTGTTGTTAGAGGTCATATGGTGTCCTAAGGGGTCATATGGTCTCTTTAGGGTTCATATGGGACCCTAAGGGGGTACATGTGTTAGAACACCATATGACCCCTTAGGACTCCATATGATCCATTAGGACATCATATGGTCCTAAGGGGTCATATGGTGTTCTAAGGGTCATATAGGGTCCTAAGGGGCCACACATGTTTTAGAACACCATATGACCCCTTAAGACACCATATTACCCCTTAGGGTGTCATATGGTTTCCTTAGGGCTCATATGGTGTCCTAAGGGGTCATGTCATACATACAAAGATTTTATCAGGGTCATATGGTGTCTTGGGGTCATATGGGGTCCTAAGGGGCCATACATGTGTTAGAAAACCATATGACCCCTTAAGACACCATATGACCCCTAGGACATCATATTGTCTGAAAGGGTCATATGGTGTCGTAAGGGGTCATGTTGTACACACTAGGATGTTAAAAAAGGTCATATGGTGTCATGAGGGGTCATATGCGGTCTTAAGGGGCCACACATGTGTTAGAACACCATATGACCCCTTAGGACACCATATGACTCTTTAGGAGATCATATTGTCCTAAGGGGTCATATGGTGTTCTAAGGGCTCATGTTGTGTACTAGGATGTTAAAAGGGGTCCTATGGTTTCCTGAGGGGTAAGTAGAGAGGTGGATGGAAGGAGGGAGGGATGTATGAATAGAGAGGGAGGAGGAGAGAGAGGAAGAGGGGAGATAGTGATAAGTTTAGAGGGGGGAAATAGATAAAGAGAGGTGGAGAGGGAAGGAGATAGAGACAAGTGAGATATACAAAAGTGGAGGGGAGAGTTGGAATGAGGGAGAGAAGGAGAGGTATTCAAAGAGAGGGAGGGAAAGAGAGGTATTCTTTACTCCACCTCTCTATCAAGCACCCATCTATCTATACTATCTATCTCCCCTCTCCCTTTATGTATTTATCTATTCTCTCTAGATATGGGTATCTATCTTCCCTCTCCCTCTCTCTACCTACCTCTCTTTTCATCTCTATCTACTTTTATCTCCCCTAATTCTCTACCTCATTTCCTCGATTCTACTATTTATCTCACCTCTCTCTTTGTCCCTTTATCTCTCTCCCTCCCTCCTTCCATCTACATACTCTCTCTCTAGCTACTTATCTGTATCCACCCGACCTCTATTTAAATAACTCTCCTCTCCCTCACTCGAAGTCTCCCCTCCACTTTCGTATATATCACCTATCTTTATCTCTCTCCTTCCATCTCCACCTCTCTCTATCTATTTTACCCCTCTTAACTTATCACTATCTCCCCTCTTCCTCTCTTTCTTTCTCTCTATATATATCTCATTCCCTACAAGACCTCTATTTCTATCTTTTCTTATATGTCCCAAACCTTCCCTTACCACTTCTATCAATCTCACTCTCTCTAATACCTTTTCTCAAACTACATCTCTCTCACTGCCCACCTATTTCTCTACCTCTCTCTAGAGTGAGATAAAGAGGTGGAAAGGGGATAGAAGGGAGATAAAAGTAGAGAGGGAATGAGGGAATGAGGGAGGGGTGGAGAGAAAGAGAAATATTTTGGTAGGGAGGGAGATAAATGTATTTAGAGAGAGATAGATAGGTATATGTAGAGAAATAGAGGTAGGTAGGAAGTGAGGCGATGTGTAGAGATAGATGAGATAGGGAGTAAAGAGTTAAGGATGTGAGAGAGAGGTAGAGATAGGTCTAGATTTTGGGAGAGAAAGGAGAGAGTGAGATAGAGGGGAGATAAAAGCAAAGAGGGAAGGATGGAGCGGTGGAGAGAGAGAGAGAGAGAGAGAGAGAGAGAGAGAGAGAGAGAGAGAGAGAGAGAGAGAGAGAGAGAATTATACATGTATAGAAATAGAGGTAGGTAGGGAGTGAGGGGAGGTGTGTAGAGAGAGAGGAGACAAAGAGTAGAGAGTTAGGGATGTGAGAGAGATAGAGAGATAGGTCTATATTTCTGCATAGAGAGAGAAAAGAGTGAGATATAGAGGTAGACAGAGGAAGAGTTCTATGGAGAGAGATAAGTCTAGAGATAAAGGAAGATAAAGAGAGATAAAATGTTGATAGGAGCCTACTGATTACTGAAATTCGACTGTCTAAAAAATTTATAAGATCTTCTAAAATCTAGAATTTGCATTATAAGTCCTAGAGATTTGAAACCACTTTCAAAAATATTGCCAATATAGATGTGGAGAGAGATGAGTCTAGAGATCAAGGAAGATAAGGAGATTGAGATAAAAAGAGCCATAAAATGTTGAACTGCTGAAAACTAAAATTTGACTAAGTCTAAAAATTTATAAGATCTTCTAAAATCTAGAATTTGCATTATAACTCCTAGAGATCTGAAACCACTCTCAAACATCTTGCCAATATATACATGAAATATAACTTATATTATAAGTTACATTTTCCAATATATACATGAAATATAACTTAAATTATAAGTAATGTGACTTATAATTAAATGTTATACTTCATGTATATATATAGCTTAGTTTTAATAAATTAAAAAAAAAGATCCCATTTTGATTTTGAAACATGATCCCATTTCTTAGATTTAGACTCGGGATCCTGTTTCAAAATTTGGCTCGAGACCCCAAACCATAATAATATCTTGTTTCGTTTCTCATGCACTCTACACGATTTGCCATTTTTTTCTAAGTGTAAAACTTCCACACTAAGTGACTCAACTTCTTGCACTTACCCAAGACATGAATGACCCCTTAATACATCCTAGGACATATTTTGACTCCTTTTAGCATCCTAGCATGTATAACATAACACCCCATATGACAACATCAGACCCCTTAAGACCCCTTATGATTGTAATGACCCCTTATGACCTCTAATGAACCCTTAAGACCCCTTAGGACCCCTACTGACCCCTACTGACCCCATAGGATCATATAGTGTCATAGGGGGTCATATGACGTCCTAATAGTCCATGCATGTGTTCTAACACGTGTGACCCCTTAGGATCCCATATGAACCCTTTTAAAATCCTAGTAAGTACAACATATAACTTAGGACACCATATGAGCCCATAGGGTCATATAGTGTCCTAAGGGGTCATATGGGGTACTAAGGAGCCACACATGTGTTAGAATGTACATGTGTGACCCCTTAAGACCCCATATCAACCCTTTTAAAGTCCTAGTACGTAAAACATACCCCTTAGGACACCATATGACCTCATAGGATCATATAGTGTCCTAAGGGGCCACACGTGTTAGAACACATGTGTGACCCATTAGGAACCCATATCACCCTTTTTAAAGTCCTTGTAGGTACAACATACCGCTTAGGATACCATATGACCCCATAGGATCATATAGTGTCCTAAGAGGTCATACGCGGTCCTAAGGGGCCACACAGATGTTCTAACACATGTGTGACCCCTTAGGACCCTATATCACCGCTTTTATAGTCCTAGTAGGTACAATATACCTCGTAGGATACCATATGACCCCATATGATCATATAGTGTCCTAAGGGGTCATATGGGGTCCTAAGGAGCCACACATGTGTGACCCCTTAGGACACCATCTGAACCCTTTTAAAGTCCTAGTAGGTACAACATATCACTTAGGACACCATATGACCCCATGGGGTTATATAGTGTCCTAAGGGGCACACATGTGTTTTAACATATGTGTGATCCCTTAGGACCCCAAATCATCCCTTTTAAAGTCCTAGTAGGTACAACATACCCCTTAGGATACCATATGACGCCATAGGATCATATAGTGTCCTAAGGGGTCATATGGGGTCCTAAGGGGCCACACATGTGTGACCCCTTAGGACCCTATATGACACCTTTTAAACTCCTGGTAGGTAGAACATACCCCTTAGGACCCCATATGACCTCATAGGATTATATAGTATCTTAAGGGGTCATATAGGGTCCTTAGAAAGGGCCACACATGTTCTAACACGTGTAAGCCCTTAGGACCCCATATGAACCCTTTTAAAGTCCTAGTAGGTACAACATATCACTCAGGACACCATATGACCCCATAGGGTCATATAGTGTCCTAAGGGGTGATATGGGGTCCTAAGGGGCCACACATGTGTTAGAACACATGTGTGACCCCTCAAGACCCCATATCACCCCTTATAAAGTCCTAGAAGGTACAACATACCCTTTTGGATACCATATGATCCTATATGATAATCTAGTGTCCTAAGGGGTCATATGGGGTCCTAAGGGGTCACACATGTGTGACCCCTTAGGACCCCATATGACCCCATAGTGTCCTAAGGGGCCATACATGTGTTCCAAACCCTTCAAAGCCCATATCACCCCTTTTAAAGTCCTAGTATGTAAAACATACACCTTCTAATACCATATGACCCCATAGGATCATATAGTGTCCTAAGGGGTCATATGGGGTCTTAAGGGGCTATACATGTGTGATCCATTAGGACTCCATATCACTTATTTTAAAGTCCTTTTAGGTACAACATACCACTTAGGACACCATATGACTCCATAGGGTCATATAGTGTCCTAAGAGGTCATATTGGGTCCTAAGGGGGCACATGTGTTAGAATGGATGTGTGACCCCTTAGGACCCCATATCACCCCTTTTAAAGTCCTAGAAGGTACAACATATTGCTTAGTATACCATATGACCCCATAGGATCATATAGTATCCTAAGGGGTCATATAGGGTCCTAAGGGGCCCCACATTTGTTATAACACGTGTGACCTCTTAGGACCCCATATCACTCCTTTTATAGTCCTAGTAGGTACAACATACCCCTTAGGATACCATATGACCCTATAGGATCATATATTGTCCTAAGGGGTCACATGGGGTCCTAAGTGGCCACACACGTGTGACCCCTTAGGACCCCATATGACCTCATAGTGCCCTAAGGGGCCATATGGGGTCCTAAGGGGCCATACATGTGTTTTGAACCCTTAGGACCCCATATGAACCCTTTTAAAGTCCTAGTAGGTACAACATATCACTTAGGACACCATATGACCCCATAGGGTCATATAATGTCCTAATGGGTGATATGGGGTCCTAAGAGGCCACACATGTGTGACCTCTTAAGACCCCATATCATTGCTTTAAAAGTCCTAGTAGGTACAACATACCCCTTAGGATACCATATGACCCCATAGGATCATATAGTGTCCTAAGGGGTCATATGGGGTCCTAAGGGGCCACACATGTGTGACCCCTTATGACCCCATATGACACCTTTTAAAGTCCTAGTAGGTACAACATATCCCTTAGGACCCCATATGACCCCATAGGATCATATAGTGTCCTAAGGGGTCATATGGGGTCCTAAGGGGCGACACGTGTTAGAACACGTGTGACCCCTTATGACCTCATATCACCCCTTTTAAAGTCCTAGTAGGTACAACATACCCCTTATAATACCATATGACCCCATAGGATTGTATAGTTTCCCAAGGGGTCATATGGGTTCCTAAGAGGCCACACATGTGTGACCCCTTAGGACCACATATCACCCCTTTAAAAGTCCTTGTAGTTACAACATACCACTTAGGACACCATATGACGTCGTAGGCTCATATAGTGTCCAAAGAGGTCATATGGGGTCATAAGGGGCCACACATGTGTTAGAACACGTGTGACCCCTTAGGACCCCATTTCACCCCTTTTAAAGTCCTAGTAGGTACAACATACTGCTTAGGACACCATATTATCCTAAGGGGTCTTAAGGGGCCACACATGTGTGACCCCTTAGGACCCCATATCAACCCTTTTAAAGTCCTAGTAGGTACACCATATCACTTAGGACACCATATGACCCCATAGAGTCATATTGTGTCCTAAGGGGCCACACATGTGTTAGAACACGTGTGACCCCTTAGGACCCCATATCACCCCTTTTAAAGTCCTAGTAGGTACAACATACCCCTTAGGATACCATATGACCCCATAGGATCATATAGTGTCCTAAGGGGTCATATGGGGTCGTAAGGGGCCAGATGTGTGATCCCTTAGGACCACATATCACCCCTTGTAAAGTCCTAGTAGGTACAACATACCCCTTAGGACACCATATGACCCCATAGTGTCATATAGTGTCATAAGGGGTCATGTGGGCTCCTAAGGGGCCACACATGTGTGACCCCTTAGGACCCTATATCACCCGTTTTAAAGTCCTAGTAGATACAACATATCCCCTAGTACATCCTACGAGCTATTAAGACATGAACGACCCCTTAATACACCCTAGGATATCTTTTGACCCCTTTTAGAATCCTAGCATGTATAACATAAGACCACATGTACGACATTCTAAGACCCCATACAACATATAAATAGGACCTAATATGACATAATACGTACTAATGTGATGTAAAACTCGACATAAAACCCTTAAGACCCCTTAGGATCACCTATTATGACATAATAATTCCTAATGTGACAATAAACCCCTTAAGACCCCATAATAAGTCCTAATGTCGACTAAAATTAAATAGTAGGTAAAGAAAATAATAAAATATTGGATATTTGTTTAATTGAGAAAAAATAATTTAATATAACATACTTGAGAAATGAAGGGTTGGGATAAAGACGTGAAAGTGTAAATTGTCGACTAAGATTAAATGGTCGGTAAAGAAAATAATAAAATATTGGATATTTATTTAATCGAGAAAAATAATTTAATATAACATACTTGAAAAATAATTTAATTTAATATCTACCAAAATCTTCAAAAATTTAGAAATCTTCGCCGCTTTATATCAAAAATGTCATTTTTATTTGCAAGAACAGTTGATTTAATTCAAAAATCAATCATATTGTTTTGCACTCCTTTATTTTTGATATTTTAAAACAAAAAAATCATTATTTATCTTGGGTTGAAGGGGTGTGGTCGCTCAAATGACCAGTCGCATCGGCCTTAAGGGTTCCGACCGGAACCCTTTCAGCCAGAACATCCTAAGTGGCAGCCGCATCACCAAATTTGTCACATTTCTGAAACCTCTGACTTCTGCAACAATTTTCTACAAGCAAACTCAATTTATTAAAAAAATTAAAAAAATGTCCTTTTGGAGAGATTGAAGTCAAGAATCTACTCATTTATTTTTTATGATGTTTTGATTAGATTTAAAATATATTATTTCAAAAATACTACAAGTAGATATTCTGATGTTTAGTAAGAGGCTGGTTTGAAAAACAAAAAAAAATATTGAATTGCCTTAATTTTTTTTTTAAAATATGGTTCACTAGAAGAGAGAGTCTTCTCTAAAAGGGTTTTTTTTTCATTAACATAAAATTAATAGATAAAATTTGGCAGGAGAAAAAAATTGTCAAATTCAGTTATATTTGGTATGCCATCTATTAAGGAGATCAAAATTAGAAAAAAATAGGTTGATTTATATTTTATTTTTTGGTGGGAACGAAACCCCCTGATTTTCAGTACTTTTCAGCAATAAAAAATTTGACTTCAAAATAAAAAAAATATCAATCCTTGTCAATTATTATTTTTAAATAATATACTTAAACTTCATCAAATTTTACACATTTCATCAATTTACATCATCTTCAAATTCAAAATACAAATGTCATTTTTATGGAATCGAAATTGAATAGTTATTGTTGTGTTAACATTTTCCTTTATAAAAGTGTGATATAGGTTTGTACTTTTACCCTAGGCTCCGGTTATATGCTTGATTGATTCACAACCAAATTTTGTGGTTAACATACATGTTTGAGGCTTACCTGTACTCTGAATCACACGTTAGATTTGACAAGTCCTATTTGAGCTCACCTAAGTGATTTTTTGGAGAGTGTGGACGATATATAAGGAATAACAATTCATTTGTGGTGTGTGTGATCTGATGGAAAGGATTGTGATGAGCAAAAAATATAGTAATATATCATAGATGATTATGAAGTGTGTTGAATTGGTATGACATAACAGTTTGGGCTACAAAGAGGATTGCACTACAGGCATTTGTCCTATGCTTCTTCTTCAACAATACTATTATATTAAACTTCAAAAATCTATATGAAATAAACTAATATTCAATTAAAATGATTTGGAATTATTTATAATTAACTGAAAAGCAAATAAAAAGAGGACAATGATATACAAATTCTGATTAGCTTATTTCTTTTATTAAATATTTTTCTATATTATTTAATTATTTCCTTGAAATATGTGTGGTTGACAATCCAAAATTTTAAGATTCCTAATGAATGCTACTGTCAATCTGTCAATCATATGGGCGCGTCTATTCTAGCTCCAAAATGACAGTACGGATTGTCTAACACGTGTGTTAGTCGCGCATTTTACTCCGTCGATTTTGTAATTAATGTTTGTGATTGACTAACCTGTCGCTAACACATTGTACTAAAGTTCTGTTTTGGAGCCAGAATAGCTTCAACCCAATCATATGACTTTCACAACTCATTTACTTTAATCCAAGCTTCTAAACTATCAACTTCTATTGTTGTCTTATCATTCCTTATTTTTCGAAATTAAATTATGTGAAATAAATAAAACCTATTTGAAAATCCAAACTTGTTGAAATTGTCACAACCCTCCTTTATCACTTTTGGATTTAAAATACAACTCTATTTTATTTTTGGATAAACTATTTAAATGATTGATTGAATATTATAAAAGGATAAAATAATAATAACACACACACACACATGGAAAATATACATTATTTTTATTTTATTTATTTTCCACATCCAATTATGGCACATGTTGTAGGAAGAATAAGAAGTTTCTAGAGGATTCCCCACCACTTTGCATGTAACTCCCCCACTAAGTTTAATCAATTGCATAAGTCCAAAATTGGGAAAGAATCTTCCTTTTAATTAAATTTTCTAGATAGTGGAATGGAGGGAATTTTCTTATAAAATTGTAGGCAAGTTTCAAAGAAGGAGGTTGATTATGCTTTGAAGGAAATTTCCCAAGTTTTTTTTTGTAGTCTCATATTTGTTGCGGGATTTTTAAGTTGTTGGTTGAAGGATATCTCTCAAGCTGCAAGGAAAGATCAAATGATAGCTAGAGGATTCAACATCAAGCTTTAGTAAACCAGGTTCTCTCCCTTTATCTTATGAGGAATTTGTATTTATCAAAATATATAGTTTCTAGATTCTTTGGTTGCGTATAGTATTCTTTCTCAATTGCTAGATAAGAAGAAAAATCTATTTCTATTTCCTTTAAAGAAATACAATGTTATAATCCATTCTCTTTTAAATACAAATGCAGAATTCTCTTGCATATCTTATTTAATCTATTTAAAAGGTAGAGAATCAAATTTTTGCTTTTCTGTTTTCTCTTAGATGATATTGAATATAAAAATAAATTAATCTTTCTGTTTGAAGAAATAAACCTCTCTGTGAATGAATAAATTAATATTTCTTTCTCTATGAATAAATCTCTCTGTGTTAAGGAATAAATCTCTCTATGAATGAATAAATTAATCCTTCTCTGTGAATAAATCTCTCTGTGTGAATGAATAAATTAATCTTTCTTTCTCTGCGAATAAATCTCTCTGTGTGAATGAATATATTAATCTTTCTTTCTCTGTGAATAAATCTCTCTGTGTGAATGAATAAATTAATATTTCTTTCTTTGTGAATAAATCTCTCTATGTGAATGAATAAATTAATCTTTCTTCCTCTGAATAAATCTCTCTGTGTGAATGAATAAATTAATCTTTCTTTCTTTGTGAATAAATCTCTCTGTGTGAATGAATAAATTAATCTTTCTCTGTGAATAAATCTCCCTGTGTAAAGAAATAACTCTCTTCGTGAATGAATAAATAAATCCTTCTCTGGTTATTTTATTTCTCTTATGAATACATACCTGTTTATGTATTCTCTTTTTTTACAAATTAATATTCTGGATTGAACTATATATATATATATATAATGCAAAGTGATTAAAAAATTTAGGCGATTATGCAAAGTGTTTAATATTTATGTCCGCACGATACAGTGCATGTGCATACCGGCTCGCAGGTAGGAGTTAATGCTTGCAGGGAGTGGTACCGTAACGGTGCCCCCCACTAGCTTGCGGTCACTGCTGCGGCAGTGGCCGCAGGGTAGTGGAGGGGACCCGTGGGGTCGCACTCCCATTCACCTTTAATTAATGCCAACCAAACACACTTCGATGGCAATGTTAATTTTATTTTATTTTATTTTTAAAAAAAAATTCTTTTTTTTTGTGTATGTTTAAAATTTTAGTTTATTTAAATTCCTTCTTCTATGTATTTATATATAAATTTTAGTTAATAATTTTTTTTTAAAACTTAGGTAATTTTTAGATTTATAACTAGTTTTAACCAATTTATATTAAATGAAACTTAGATCCTTTTAAGATCCACTTAGCAATTAAATGACTTGAAGCCAAATTCTATGTTGGGATTAGTGGTTTTATAAGTGATATTCTCGCATGCAACTTACCCTACCTTCGCTTCATGCAAATGTCTTTACATTGATTTCAATTATTGGTGTTCCCTTCTTCATGCAAATTATACGTTTAATTGTTAGTATGCAAGTTACCTAGCTATCATTATTATGCAAGTTATATTCAAGTTTTGAATAATAAATAATTCTAGTTATGGTTTTTATTCCCTGTCATTCTTCAAGTAGTTATTTCAATTAATTGAGCTTTGCAATGTCTAAATATACGCGTTCAATTCATAATTATTTTCCAAACATGATGTTATCATAAGTTAGAAGAAAAATTAAATAAAGGAAGTTGGAAAACCAAAACCAAGTAGCGTTCAGTATATACAGTGCCTCTGGGTCACATTTACGAGTAATGCCATCGTATTGAACTACTGCACTTAATGCCTAATAAAGCTACATCAACAACGTCCGTGGCATCGTCCCTATAAATCGTCGGGGAGTAATAAGGGACACTTGGAAGTTAAAATCCAAGGGGTGGGTAATCCCCCTTGGATCGATAATTTAATAAGATAACTCTAAAACGATCTTTCATCCGCTGAGTTAAACTATAGTAAACCCCTATAGGGATGATGAATGAAATGCTTTTATAAAATTGATTTAATCTCAAAGAATTGTTGTCGATTGACAATTGGTCAAGGGTGACGCTCATGATAAGAATTAGGATCTAGTTGTTCTAGGCCACAAGCAATAGGCCATCTTGAGCCTTTGCTTAAGAGCTACCATTGTGGGTAGCAACCGCAGAGAAACTGTCTGGGACATTGACCCTAGAAAGGGTTGCGTACCCACTAATCAGTTTACATCAAACCATAGAGTAGAAAATAGAACTACATACTTTACGCCTTGATCCCGGGCCGAAGCGGGTATGTAGGCAGTCTTGGGACGGAGTTGTCCCTCGTACTCAGGCGTTCGTTGGTGGGATCTAGGCTTGGTAAAAGAAAGATTGAGTAAGAATCCTATTTTGAAAGATAAGAAAATTAAAATTGGAAAAAGTAATTCAATGCATACTCGGAAGGAATCCCGTATGGATTCGCTTGACTTCCCGAGGCTTTAAGCCAAATTCCGAGGTGGAATTCAAGCTTGTATTATGTTATTCAATTACTCCTAAGGACAACGACCTCGGTGCACTTCTGTTAGAAGAGTGTAGTACGTAGTGAGTGGCTCAGGACCCGAATGGTCCTGATGAGTCTAAGTCTCTGGCCAGAGCACCTCCTATCCTGATTGGATAGATGCCTATCCAGTATGGGTATATGCCTATCCCGCATTGGATAGATGAAATCTTATGTCCCATATGGACAGATGCCTAACCCGTATGGTTAGATGCTCATCCCGGATGGATGAATGCCTTATCCTAATGAATGGATGCTCAGAGTATGCGATTGAATCAAACACAAATGATTAAATTAAACAAACAAAAAAAGAATGATCAATTTTGTTAAGTTAATTATGATGGGTTATTACAGAAATTCAATAACTGAGATCTATGTTTTCACATATAATTTATTTCTTTTGAAACTGCAGTCCGAAACTATCATTTCTTGGTAATTTCCTTTACCATAGGAAAGAGATAAACGTGTTTTGACAATTCCAAATTTTTGTGGTGAGCACTAAAATTAGACTGTCAATGTTCTTCTACATAAGTCATTCAAATTTAATATCTGACAACGCTCTTTTCTTGTACAGTATAAAAAAACCAGACTGTTAATGTTCCTCAATTCACTTTTCTTCTACAGTGTAGAAAAATAAGTGGTAGGTGCATCTTGAGTGCAGAGAAAAACAACAGTACAAGACAAATTAAAGCCATCTGTTTTGTTTCCTGCAGGCTCCCCCAAATTCTCATTAATTTCCTATATCATGTGAATAAGGTAAGCGTGTTTGACAATCCAAAATTTTTGTGGTGTGCATTAAAATGAGACAGTCAATATTCTTCTAAGTACGCCATTCAAATATATGGCAACACTCTTTTCTTCCTTCTACTGTGATCAATGGCAAGCAGTAAGTACAGAGAAAAGTCAAAGTGAAATGGTCAGAATTCTATGCTGGCAATTCCATACAAAATAAAATTCCACACAATAACAGGTCTTGTAAGACATCTTCCACTACCCACACATATTGCATGACTAGGGGAAGAGCACTAATAGGCGTCATAGCTAACTATGGCGACTATTGGTGCTCTTTCTCTGTAACAATAATTTAGCTTTTGTTAAGTTTTGTATATCCGGCGAAGTGACAATATTATATTTGAAATCTTAATGAGATGGATGAGGTTCCAAATAGTCTTAAAGTCTTATGTCTTTGAGAATTCAAAACTTCTTTCCGTATTTTAGCATTGTTTTACCCATGTGATTGAGTGTTAAATGAAGAAAGTGTTGGGATAGGTGTGTCATAGACTGAAGGTTTAAACATCACACACTAAGCTTACACTCTTAGACTTAAAAGTGTTAAACATTCAAAATAAACTGACATTTTGTAGGCTTAATATGTTGCTTAATGTGTATGGTCACACAAAGAATACATTTCTAGACTTAAAAGTGTTAAACACTCAGAGTTGACTAACACTCTCTAGACTTAATATGTTATTTAGTGTGTGTGGTTTAAGGCTAGTTGTCATAGACACCTTGTAAGTCATAATATTTTTATTATTTAATGTTCTAATGGAATGAAAGACTCCACTTTATGCCTTGGCCATTATACCATGTATGTTTTATTTTTATGTGTATATTTATATTAGTTAAAAAATATCTTGTCATGAAAGAGGTGTTAGAGTATCTATAATAAAAATGCATGGTGTAAGAGATATTATGATGCATAGGAGCCTAGTTAAAAGTAATGGTACAAAATGGATTAAGAATCTTAACCCATTAATGACACATGTTATGACATGTCATAGAACATATTTTAAAGGTGATAAATGACAAATAATGGAGTGTAGGTCATATTAATTTTTACCATAGTATTTTTGAACTTTGTTTGGGCCCATGCTGATTCCTTATGATGGTTTTTGGGCCTCCATAGGTCTACATATTAAGAAATTGGGATGGAGACACCGAGAGAGAATTTTTACATAGTTATCATATTAGATTTTTATTAAAGAAAGATGATTTTTTAATCAAAGAAAGAGGACGTTCATGACCATGGAAGAAAGAACTTGATATTCTATTATAAAATATTTACTATTGTTAAATAATATATTATTTTATTGCTTGGAAGCTAAATTATTCTTAAAATGGTCTTCTTAGAGTATATATATGTCGTTCTCATTGTTTATGTTATGTTTATTTAACATATTCAAATACCATTGAAATTATTGTATATTTATTATTCTATAAATGTTCTTGACAGATTAATGTGGAAATACTTGCAATTCTAAAAAATCATAAAGATCTAATTTGGTTGATCAAATGTTGTGGGAACTTTTCTTAATATTGGGCATTAGAGAAAAAGTGATTCCTTGGTTTACATTTGGTTACATACACTTGAATGTGATTTTCATATATTTTTCTAGATTTACATGTTTCTTGTAAGCATTTGCATGTAATTGATTCTTGTATGCGTTTGCATGTAATTGTATGCTATGGATCTATGGTGATTTAGTTATGGGTATTCCTCTATTATTGATTTCTTATCTTCACAAGCTTGTGGAAATATGTTGGATGGATTGGTTATTTATTAATTTTTGTATGAGAGGGATTTTGTAATAGATTTGTTTATTTATTTATTTACGTGTTAGTGCAATAAAATGGTTAGAATGGTGGAGATGTTCAATGGAGTTGGTCATATGTATACATGTTAAATGGCTATGACCTAGAGATCCTATTTGGAAATATATGATTACCCTCTAAGTTTGCTTTTATTCCTTTATTATATGGTCAAGTACAATGAAAACATGGTGGGCATTTATTTATTGGTTATTTGGGGAATTCTCAGTTGTATTGAATACTATTGTATGCGGAAAAAGTGGGCCAATAGAACTAAAAATGTGAAAAATGGAGCTCTAGGGAGACTTGTCCACACACCCACAGGACTTCTTGGCGCAAGCTATGGAGTCATGAAGTATGGCTCAGCTTCCCAAGGTTGGTTCCATGGTTCTCTATCTCACAAGGTCCCTCAAACCAATTTCTCTGCTCTCAGATCACTGAGCAAAGTGGTTTAGGGATGACAAATGTAAGAACGAGGGATGCCTTTGATACATCTTAACATGTAAATGCAACCTATCTATGTATGATCTTATAAATGCAATAAACTAGATTATAAAATGACAAGATTAGTAGCAAGACTATCCTAGCATGATATACTAGTCTATGATTAGGCTAAATGATAAGGAAAACACTCTAAACATGCATATTTTAGATTAATTCCTATTCAAAAGAGAGGCTAAATGATGAGCATAAAAGAGATTTTAAAGCTTGTATGGATTTGAGTATAAGTATGATGCTAAAGACTTGGAGATGAAAATGGAGGAATGAGAGCTCTATTTATAGCAAAAATAGGGCAATGGATGGCCAGGATTGAAAGAGTTAATCAAGGGTTGAGTTTGAAAGTTGCTCAATCCATGTCCACAATTCTCACCAATGAAATGGTGACAATTGGCAACATAAGGTTGGTTGAGAGGATATGTAAGAAGCATTAAATGCTTGAGAAGACCTCATGGTTATCTTAGGGGGTAAGGGTTAAGGTTAAGTTAGGTTAGGTTAGGATTACCCATTGGATAAAGCTTTTATCCAAAGGATAAACTCTTGTGCAAAGGATTAAGGGATAACCATGGTCAAAGCAATGAATGCTTGAGGAGACCCTTGGGTTACATGGAGGTTGAGTTTAGGGAAATTCTTTAATCATGCTAGAGGGTTGAGTTAACCATTAATGGTTTGGAAGACTTGGAAAATTAAGTGGTTGAAGCCTTTGAGGGTTTTCAAAGACTTTGAGGGTTTGAGAAGTGACTTCCCCTTGCTTAGGGATGTGACAAAGTTTAGGAGATGGGTTAGGCTAATTAGAAGTGATTAGAAGAGTCTATAAGGGGTTAGGAATAGGGGTTAGGAGGCAAGTGGGGGATGTAAAATTTTGCAAGTGGATGCAGAGATAATAGGTTTTAATTGAATAAAATGAATTTAATTCAATTTGGTTGCAATTTGGGGAATTTGAATAAATTAGATTTATTCAATTTAGGATAACCATTTAATTAAATTTGAATTTAATTAAAAGTGGATAGAAGGGATTTAATTGAATAAAATGACTTATTCCATTAAATGGTCAAAGAGGTATAGTGAATTTAATTTAAAAAAATTGAGTAATTTACTTAATTAAATAGAGGAATATGAGTGATTCAATTAAATTGGATTTAATTAAATAGATAAATGAACATAAAATATTCATTTAGGAATATGGTCATTTTTATACGTCTACAACTATAAGGAATGCATATGCATATGTTGGGTTCATTAGTCCTTGGTTTCTTGAAAACACTAGATACCTAGCCCCTAGTTTTATGTGAGTTGTGTATTTGTTCTTTGGTCATTTGAAAGCTCCTAGACAACTTGGTTCCTCTATTCACATGTATCAATGATGGTTGTAAAATTAGTCTTTTGGCATCGACTTTGATTTTGAGGACAACCCTCTAATCTTTTTCAGTATTTGTACTTGCATGTTTTCGGATTCATATCATTTGGATCTATGGGTTACAGAAATTTCCTATTTTAAAAATTATGGATTGAATATTTGTGATTTTTTATTTTTTAAATTATTATAGATTTATTTTATTTTTTAAAATTGTGGTTTACAAGATGTATAAATGGGTTGAGATTTGTATAGATAGTTTTGCTTCATAAAAATATGTTCTTTGTATTAAATAGTATTTTAGAACTTCAACATTGTCAAATTGATAAGTTTGAAATGAAATTTAGTGAAACTACCAAAAAATATTGATATGCTTCTTAACTTTCGAACCATGTGATTTTTTTTTTCTATTTTGAATAGATTAAACTATTTCATTTCATTTCCTTTTAATAATATTTTTCAAATACATATTTATTATTTTTCTTTATATTTTTTTGGTAGTTTAACAAAATTTGAAAAAAAAGAATGCATATTATTCTATAATTCATTATTCCAAATTAAGTTCACTATGATATATTTTAGTGAAAAAAAAAGGAACATTTTTATATGCACTCAATATTTAACTCTCTTATTCTTAACAATTTTTAAATTTCTTTAGTAGTTTAGTAACTAGACTTACAGTACTATAATTCTTATTTTAATGACATCTTCAAATTTTGAGTGTAAACATTTTGATTTTTGTAATCAATTATAGCTGATTTTTGAGAATAAATGACCATTTTTACCTCCCTTTTGTCCCCTATTTTCATACACTTGCACATTATGAAATATTAATAGCAAAATCTCTATTATTTTAATCTATTATTCAAATAATTTCAGTACAAACCATATAGATAGTTCAAAATTATGCTCTTTGTCAAGTATTTTGCAAAGTGACATGAAACAATTCTTCAATATTGCTATAGAAGGTCCAAAGATGTCGTTAAGTTCATAATAGCTATAACGCTTTATCACAATTGATATAATATAAGACATATTTTGTTAGATTTCAAATACTCAATTAAAGAATATATACAATTATATTATATGTAATTGTGTCTTAATTTTGAATAAATTCTACAAATAACTCCATGATCCTATCATTTATTTAACCATTCTAAATTATTCAAACAACTAAAAAATGGTGGATTCTTAAATTCTTATTCATGCTTTCTTCTTTCTGCCATGTATATCATCCTTTGCATGGCATACAAATTGGTCTCATGTTTTTGAGCTTGGAGACTATTTGCGATCGAGAGGAAAACCATCTTAAACTTTTGCATATTATGAAAGGAATGGCTATTATAAATAGTACAATATGGTACAAATTTTGCATTGTTTTTATATGTATTGACAAATTCATACTTTTAAAAACAGGTACAATGCATACCCATGAATTTAAACAGCTTACAAGCTCAAAGAGCTAGCATTTAAGCTGGATTTGACATGAAATAAGACTAGCTTGTGGTGGAAGACAAACAAACTTGAAACCAGCAAACATAAAGGAACACAAGACAAACTTGAAACTAGCAAACATAAAGGACTAAAACTTCGTAATAGAAGTTATAAGCATCTAAAATGTAGAACTTTGACTATTAGATGCCAATGTTTCTGTGGGATTGGCATTGTGTAAGAGGTCTGATATGGTAGATGTCAAATTGGAAGTAGCTGCACCTCCCATGAAAGTTGCCTTGAGGCTCTCCAAAGCATTGGCTACATCTCTTATGGAAGGTCGCTCTCCTGCTGATTCACTAGTGCAAAGCAAACCAATATGAATAAAAGAAAGAAGACATCTATTGTCTTCCATATTTTCATTCACATCTTTCAACAGCTCACTATCAACAATATCTACCAATCTGTCTGGAAAAGCTAACCTCGCCCACTTTTGCAAGTTCATGTCTCCCTCAAACATGTCATCACTTGGCCTATTCCTTGTAACCATCTCTAATATCAGAATTCCATAACTATAAACATCTCCCTTTGTAGAAACACTCCCACCCAATCCATACTCTGCAAGCAATTTTATTCATGAAATTCTTAAAAAGTCAATGAAGGAAATGATAATGCCAGTATAAAGATAAACAAAGAAATCTTACCTGGAGCAATATAGCCAATGGATCCTTTGAGTGTAAATGTTGTTGTACTCAGTGAATCTGAGTTTGTAACAGTAATTAAACGGGCTATACCAAAATCAGTCACAAGGGCTGTCATGTCGGCATCTAGGAGCACATTGCTAGGTTTTAAATCACAGTGCGCAATTTGTAGAGGACAATCATGATGTAAATATTCCATGCCATGGGCTACATCTATAACAATGCTCAAACACTCTCTCAATCCCAATTTACAAAAGCCCTCATCATCTCTGTCAGGGTGCAAATGTTTTTCCAAGCTCCCATTAGTTGCAAATTGAAGAACTAAACCTTTGAGACCAGGGTAGGAAAATGCACTTATGACTTTAATGAGATTACGGTGCCGAATCCTCCCTAACAATTTGCACTCTCTGTTAAAACTCTTATCAGCTTCTTCAGTTTGCAAATTAAGAGCTTTGATGGCAACTACCTTACCATCCCTCAAAACACCTTTGTAGACTGATCCAAAGTTACCCAGTCCAAGCAAGTTTGACTCATCAAATCCTGATGTTGCAGTGACAAGATCTTGATAAGAAAATTTTGGATGGTCGAGCCTTCGAAAAGTAAAGGTCGAGGGAAGGACTAGTTGCCTTGAAAGTTTATGCCTCAGTAGCATTCCTAGAATGAAACAGCATACTACAAATGCAATGGTTCCAACAACTGATAAGACTATTTTTTTGAGTAGGGAATGATTTTCCTGGGTCAAATTTGGGCAAGGAGGCAATGAATAATTTTTTGGGCCACATAGGCCAGGGTTCCCCATAAACAATGTTACAACAGTTCTATTTGGAAACAACCCTACTTCTGGAATCTGCCCTGACAAATTATTGAAAGAAAGATCCATCTCTTGGAGATTTCGTAATTTGGAAAGTGACTCTGGTATTGGACCTACAAAGGCGTTGTGGGACAGATTTAGATGTTCTAATGCTGTGCAGTCTCCTACAGATTTTGGAATGACCCCTGTCAGTCGATTTCCAGATATATCTATGGCTTGAGCCATTACAATTTTACTAATCTCCTGTGGCAAGGATCCTTGCAGAGAGTTCCATGAGAGATTGAGGTAGAATTGCAGATTTTTAAGGCTGGCAATGACTTCACGAGGTATTCTTCCCCCTAGTTTATTGTAAGATAAGTCAAGGAGCTCCAACTTCTGACATCCCTCCAAACTAACAGGGATCGCCCCTGATAACTTGTTGTGCTGAAGGAAACGATATCTTAACTGCTGGCAGCTACAAAGAGAATCTGGTATTTTTCCAGATAACTGGTTGCGACTAAGGTTTAAGAGTCCGAGATGCTGCATTTGACCTATCTCACTTGGAATGCTTCCTTCTAATTTGTTCCCATACAAATACAATCTTTCCAACTCACGAAATCTTCCAATTCCAGATGGAATATTGCCGCTGATAAAATTATTGCCTAAATCTAAGTAAGTTAAGTTTGTCAGATTGAATATCTGTTTTGGTATGCTTCCCCTTATCATGTTGGCTGATAAAGCCAAGTAATTGAGATTGGAAGACAGTTGGCCTATGGATGGGGACAATATACCAGTAAAATGATTCATTTTCACATCAAGTTCTTGCAAGTGGGAGCAATTTGTGAGAGCAGTGAGAAAGGCCAATGTGCCACTGCTGTCGCTAACAAGTTGGTTGGTGTGTAGGTAAAGCTGGGTGAGAAGATTCAACTTACCCAGCTCCACTGGAACATTTCCACCCAGTTGGTTATCATTTAAAATAAGTAATTCCATACTGGAACAATTTCCAAGCGAGTTCGGTATGTTTCCACTAAGCTGATTTCCCCATAAACCAAGTTTTACCAAATTAG
This sequence comes from Cryptomeria japonica, assembly GCF_030272615.1. Taxonomy (NCBI): domain Eukaryota; kingdom Viridiplantae; phylum Streptophyta; class Pinopsida; order Cupressales; family Cupressaceae; genus Cryptomeria; species Cryptomeria japonica. Next base: position 208,832,617 of record NC_081409.1, read on the forward strand.
AGAGCTTGGTACCAAGTTCCCATGGAATATGCCCATTTAGCTGGTTGCCAGATAAAGTTAATGCATTCAATTTAGAAAGATTTGTTAAAAAGCTGGGAATGCTGCCTGATAAGTTATTTATCTCAAGGTAAAGCTCCTTTATGTCACTGAGCATGCCCAACTCGGGAGGAATGGGGCCGTGGAGATGGTTATATTCCAAATGGAGAAAAATCAGGGCAGACAGATTTCCTAAAGAATTTGGAATGGTGTCTGATAAGTTATTTGTACGAAAATTAATATAACGTAGGTGAGTGAGCATGTCCAATTCAAGAGGAATGGGGCCGTAGAGACTGTTAATGCCCAAATCCAATTCATTTAAGGCAGACATATTTTTGAAAGAGGGAGGAATGGTACCTGTAAGACTGTTTGAGGCCAAGATGAGGAACTTCAAACTTGTGAGAAGACTCAGCTCAGGCGGAATGCTACCATGCAATTGGTTAAAGGAGAGTACCAGAAGATACAAACTGCGGCAAGCAGCGAGAGCAGACGGAATGGTTCCTTGTAATTGACTGACAGAGAGATCTAGGTATCGAAGATGTGGGAGTTGGCCGAATTCAGGTGGAATGGTACCAGTGAGGTTATTGAAGGAGAGATCTAGGGATCGAAGAGAGGAGAGATTCCCCAGCACAGGAGAAATGGTGCCATCTAAGCTCATATAGGATAAATTGATGACACGGACAGAGTGCGAAGAAGAATCACAGGTAATTGCAGGCCAGTTGCAGAAGTGGTAAAGGGGACTCCAGTCAGTCAGAGAAGTGCCGTTCTTTGAAACGGCAGCTTTGAATCGCAACAGCAATTCTTCTTGTTGTTGATGACGGTGAGAGAGACTACTGAGAGAATGAGGAAGAGCAGAGATTAAAAATATGGAAAGCATTAACAGCAAAAGAGCAGCCATTGTGAAACAAACTAGGGCAGGGAAACACACAAAGCATTTGAATTGAATAGAATGGAATGGAGAGGAATAAATAGACAAGATTAGAAAATCAGTCATTGTGTTATACTATTAATATAAATATAAAGTTAAAGATATTTTGTTTAAAAATAAGTTGCAAAGATAAATATTCGTGGGTAGTAGTTTAACAAATAATTTCTAAAATATTGAGCAGGGGTTGTTAGTCAAAATAAACTAAGTAGCTGTATGGGAAGATGCCCTAATCTTGAGAAAAAAAAAGGGCTAGAATAAGCAATTGTTGCTTATTGAAAAAAATGCCATGTGGCTTCACCATCTTTCTTCCCTCTCCTCTTTATTTGCCTACAATTTTGCCTACAAATTTTATTTGCAAGAAATATTACAAATAATTTTATTTACAAAATGATTAAAGAGGATTGCATAAAGGTAAGTACTGATTTTACTACTCCACAAATTGCTCCTAAAAAAGTTGAGGATCTACTCCTAGCCAAAATAAGCTAAGCAAGTGCATGGGGACCTACCCTTATATCATCCAATTATTGTGTTATTTGTGCGTAAAAGTATTGAATTAGTGGTGCAAATTTTGTGGTGGTCAAAATGAATGGTTAATACAACAATAAAGAATATGTATGTATTAGATGTCACCTCAAAATGATCATGTTGGACCCTTGCACACATAACAAATATTCTGGCATCGTAACTACCCAGAAGCTTAAACAATACCTATAAGCTCTTAAGTCGCATACAAAGAAAACAAAATAAATAATTTCAAGAGAAAACATTTTCCACAAAGATATATAATTTGTTTACTTTGCCCTTCATTTTTGTAGTGTGATGTTACACTAAATAAATAAATGTGTTGAGTTTTAATTTTTCTATTTTTCTCAAAAAAAATTAAAAAAATAAAATTAATAAGTATTCCTTCTTATATTATCTTATACTTTAAATGTATAAGTTTTCTTTGTCATAAGGAGAAATGATTGATCTCCTGATTAGAAATCACCATCTACATATTGAAATGTTAAGAGGCGGTTATTATCTATACTCAATATTTTGCAATTTCATACAAAATGTATTCTATTTACATATTTTTTTAATCATCAAAGTTTCAACTAACTAAAACAAGCAGGAAACATGTGAGCACTTATCATTGTAATCAATCTTATTAATATTAGTCCACATGAACAATAAATAAGTGAACATCTTATTGAAACATGTGAGCACTTATCATTGTAATTAGTCTTATTAATATTAGTCCACATGAACAATAAATAAGTGAACATCTTATTGAAGCATTTAGTGTAAAGTTCTTTCTTTTCCTAAGACATTAACATATAACAACCATCTATAAATATATTTTCCTATGTATTGTATTATTTACATGTCCAATGTGTTATGATAGATCACAACATGCAAGACATCACTACCAATACATCATGTAAAGTGACACAAGTAGAAGACTTCAACATTGAGGGACAAGTCAAATCATGATAGCTTCACGAAAGGACACAACATCTTCTCCAATGAAGATTGAACACTAGTCCACAATCTCATTCTCTGACAAACACAAGGATAATATGCGACTGAAATTTGCAACACAACACATTCTAATATGACACAAATTGATAGCCAAACACTTACAAATTCTTATAAAGGAGGTAGGTCCATTGGGAGATACAAGACCTCAAGTAATCTAATTGCCAAATAGTCAATTTCATAATTAAGATGCACATCCTAACACAAACGAGACTATACATTGTAAAACACAACATTTTTTACCAAAGTGAGACAATAAGAATATTAAGTAAATAAAGGGAAATGACTTCCATTTAGAAAATTTGCTCAATTTTTTTGGGAAGTTCCTACTATTTGAAGTGGTCTTGACAATAATGTGGATAAGGACAACAACATATAGTCTAGACTCTAGTGCAACAAGTGGATGTCAATTCTCCTAGTTGACACTAGCATGCAAGAATAGTAGCCATGTACATTGTAGTAATGGAAAATTATTTTTTAATAATTGACTTATCAAATAAAAAATAAAAAATGTAAAGGTTTTCCAATATTTCTCTCAATCCTTTGATAGAGTCTAAATACAAAATAATCCAACTCACCAAAGGCAAGTCATCCTAATACTAGGCATGAATCACAACCTATAAAAGTAGTAACATTCACAAGAATCAAAAGGAAAGAATAAGTGTTCTCGTTCTAACATAATTATAGTAATATTCATCTTGATATCATAAGCTTGTACACATGATGGCATGGTAGAACCAATAGATTGTCATCTCAAGCACCCTAGGAGTAGGAAAAAATCTCCATTGAAAGATATGGGAGATGGAGGAAAATGTGTAAAGGGCCAATCCTTGATAGCCAAAACAAAATATCACAAGGGAAAAAAATAGAAGTAGAAGGAATGTGCCACTTTAGGGCTTGCATGGGAGGGGACTTGAGAGAATCTAGATAATGGCCTTATAACCATTGAGAGGGTAATAATCAAGAACATATAAAAATTTATAAGGGGGAAGTTGAAGGTGGAACGATCCAATCAAAATGTCAATTAGGTGGAAATGGGATGTCATGACATCAAGGTGCCAACTAACCATGAACATAAATCATCACATTCTTATCCTTCGAACTAGCTAAGTGCGGATACAATCTAGAATCCCCTATCCTTCAAATAAATGGAAGAGATGATTAAATCATTCCTAACCCAACATTTGAAAATTCCATGTTGGAGATGAAATTTGAGGAGAGGCCAAACTGTAAGGATTGAAGACTATTGAGAAGAAAAAAATCTATTTTATATTGTAAGTGACCAATGATTGAGTACATTATAACCTCATAGACTATCAAATTCAACTTGTGAATCATAAATTCCCATGCTTTATATTCCATCCTAAATATTTTAAAATTTTATTCTCTCCATGTATATGCCAAATTAGAAGACAGGAGGAGACCTTCCACAACCTTCCAAAGGTTGATTTTTGCTCAAGAATCAACTATGTCATAAAGAATTGACATAAAATACTTAGGAGAGAATGCTTCTAATTCAAGTAGTCCAACATAAACAACTAATGCAAGAGCATCTTGGTGTGTAGGGGCAATCTTGCATCACCCAAATAATATTTTTGATGTTTTTGCTAGTTTTGTTTAATTTATATGTTTATAGATTTGGTGAATAAATTTAATAGTTAATGAGGAACCAAGAGTTAATGTTATAGTTAGCAATTGGATAATTAATTTAATTTTACTCATTTTATTTTCCCACTTAGGTGGGGGTGTTGAAATCAGTTGATCATCTGTAAATTAATTGGAGGAAACTTGATTGACATCTTCTCATGGAGGTCATGACAAGAAAATAATGTGCATGTGCCTTGCAAGTTAATTTACATTTAATGACAAATGGAGGATTACAAATTCCACTCATGAATGGATGTATAAGGTCATATTAAATAATATTTAATTTGTATTTTAACCTTGGGGACCACTTAGGCACCAACACATGAGTTACAAGGTTGTAAGTGCAAATTAGTATTTTATTATTTTTAAATTAAGACATGATATATTGACAAAATACTCTAGATGCATCAAATTCAATATCCAAAATGAGATTTTCATCCTTTTGGATTGTTGGAATCATATTTAAGATGAAAATGTGGGAAAAACAGTTGATCAGGGACAAGTTTGGAAATTTGCAAGCATGATGTGGTGAATTTATAGAACAACTCAAGTGAGAAGAAATTGAATGGAGGTGTTGGAACAGTAATATTTTCATAGTTATATTGTGTTTTTAGGTCTATGAAGGTTCACGGTGAATGAAATTAGAATCTACATGCAGAAGATCTCCAAAATTTAAGAATTATGTCCCTAAAATGCAGTGTTACGATATTTTTAAGTGAATGTTGTCCCAAACTAGATTTATGGGATCGTAAGAGTAATGTATGAAATTTAATGCTACTATAGATGAGATCTTGATACCCATGTTTGACTGCACTTTTACTTTTAAATTTGTTTAGTTAATAAATTTGAAACAATGTTGGTTCATTTATTTTTTGTAGTTGCTAAGAATGCAATTATTGAGTGAGTAAACTTTTGAGAGGAGTTAAGTATTGTTGTTTTTTAATTTAATGATATTTTGTATCCCTTTCTTCTGTAGTAGAAGTTGTTATCATATTTTAAAAATTCAAT